>NC_141691.1:1525618190-1526301420 GCF_964263255.1 Lissotriton vulgaris
TTTATCTCCCTATATGCGTAATGTTATTTCATATAGTTTATGGGGCACACTGACTCGTGTGTCTGCAGTTTCTACCTGAATGTATTCATTCGTGTCCACTGTCTCCAGAAGATTCATCAGGATCTTGCGAGCTATTGTCACTTCTGCTGCGCAGCAGGTTCTTTGTCTTTGGACTTGACGTGCTCTTCCTTGTGTTCTGAACGTCCTCTTCTTTCCGATTTCTCTGAGGAAGTCTGAAAAGATCGAGAGGGACATGTATCAATATCGTGATATCTATCAGGTTTTCTCAATGTATCCCTATCTCTAAGGTTATACCTTTTCTCAGAGGGTTCCCTTTAGGGAGACTTGCCTCCTCGGCCAGGAGATCTTTCTCTTCCTTGAGGTGACCTTCCTCTGGACTGGAAACGTTTTTCCTTGGGAGTGGATTGTTTATTACCCTCCCAACCCCTTTTTGGAGTATTTAAATTATTTTTAATAAATGTTTTTTCAGTATTTTCAGTTAGTTGGGGTTTTACCGGTTTCCCACCCAAACTATCTCTTCCTAGCTCTTCATAGGATTTTTCTATGATTCTGGCAAGTTCAAATGGTTGGTCTGTTATATCTGTTTCCTTCAATTTCTGGAGGTACTCTATATCGTCCCTTGCCAATTGAACTAATTCTCTATATGCCTTTGTTAATTCTTCTAGTTTAACTAGGACTTCTTCGCTTGACATTGTTTCAATGTCTGGGCGTGTTGCGTAGCTGGCTAGAACCGGCCACGTGGCTCCTGGTCTACCTAGTGGACCGTGCCTGGTGATGTGATTTTGATGTTTTAGGGCGCTTTTAAACCAGAGCAGGTGCTCTTGGTAAGTTAGTGGGATTTCAACGTCCTCAAAAGGAGTGTATATATCCGGAGGTTCCTCTATTTTGTAATACTGGAAATCTTTTGTCACAGCGTGTGCTGCTGGAAAATGTATCCATGTGTAGAATACCTCTGTCTGCCGAAGCTCATGTGCTTCTATCACGAATATGACGGTGCCACCTCTGGATGATAGTCCATTTTCTCTAAGTTTAAGAGTTATAGTTCTTCTTATGTTGTCCGGGATGGTGATTGCATTCGGGCCTTATCATTAAACCCTGTAAGATCTGCACCCGGTTGATTCACATTTACTGCGAAATCACTGGTTTCGTTGTTGTCGCCATGTTCTGACATTGTTTAATGGGAATTTTTGTAGAGCAAGTTTCAAGGAAACAAAGATTAGGTGTGCAATATTTTCGAACACTGTATCCTTCAACGTTGACTAAACCAAGAACTAATACATAGGATTCTCATCCTACTAAGTTCTGGCGGATTTTTAAACTTTCACCCACGCCAGACGTCTATTGGAGTTTTTACAGGAGAAAGGGGTCTGTGTGAAAAGCACGACTGAGTTACTCTAGTGTCTTGCGTTAGATTATCGCCTTACCAAACGTTGGATGCCATGTAGTGTAGTTCCTATATTCCCAATAGGCTCTGCGCATTGGAATAACATAAACAGCAGTGTAGACGTAGGACTGAGGTCATCTTGGTCTCTACTGACTATGTTAGGCTTAATTAGTTTTGCCAGCTAACTCAGAGGTCACTAGAAACTTTCTCGAATGTTCAGTAAAGGGTTACCAGTCCTGATTTAGACAAGAAGGGATTAGCTTCTGACAACCGCATAAACATGACAACTTTGCTCCCCCAGAATAAAGAGTGTATCTTCAGAGTCGTGTGATACAATAGACAACTATTTCACTCAGTCAGTCGTGCATGCTTAGTTCCACCAGATTGCAGAGAAATAGAGAGACGGGCATTTTCAATAAAAGGTGTTATTTTATTGAGCAGTCTTCCTTCTCATGCAAGAGAAATGAATTGCCACAATTGCAATACTTATTGTAAAGTAAAGTGTGTACGGTAAAAGTAGTATTATAAAATAATACTGTAAAAGCATTGATATGGTTTCTTAGCCATATGATACTTTAAAATGGATAAAATATATACATACATAAAAACATTGACTAACGAACTCAACTGGTGCTTCTAAGATACGCCTACCCCAGTGTACCTGACCTAAGCCTAATACGTGGGAAGGAGTAAGTAAGTTGCAGTTTTAAGTTTAAGTTAAGTTTTGTCAAGAATTCTCTCTAAGGTTGTAATCAGTTCCGTACCTTGGTCAAAGAATGAAGGAGGTCTTGTATCTCGCTTCTCAGGACTCGATCTCCCAGCAACCCGCGAGGGTGACTTGGGAACACCAGAACTGGATTTTCTCGGCTGGAGAAAAAGACAGCGTCTCTCTTAGTGCGTCAAGGGGAGGGGCGGTCTCCGTCGGCTCTCATAACAGCTGGGCTCCGGGCAAGTAGAACGCCGCTCTGCTCCCAACCACTGTGTGTTTGCTTAAGGCAGCGTTGATATATTTATACCTGAAATGTGCCAGGTTTAGCGTAAGGTTGGACATAAGATGTCACCAATAACTAACAGGAGTTCTTGTGCAAATCAAAATAGAAGCAGGGGGGAATTCCCGGGCTGCTGGAGGCTTTGTTTGTTTAAAGAACGCGTTGTGCTTTCTAGGAGTCTATGGGAGTAGCCGTGCTGTGTTTTGGACTGCATGGGCTATTTCTGAATATGGATATGATTCTTATGCCTTTATAAGGATATTGTTAATTATAACCACATAAGGGCATGAATTGGGAATATTGAATTAGGGTCCTAGATAGAAATACAACAGTGCGAATCGCACTCTTACTGCACAAATACCGAAGAACTCCACACCAGGTCCTCTTCTGATAGTATCCTAGAATCATCAGCCAGGAGCTTCTCTCACCGCGGTCTTTACTTCCGCGTGTGAGGTCACGCGAATCACCCACGTGATTCGCAAGGCATGTAGGGATTTGTAGTCTGGAAATGCCTACATCGCAATCTTCATTCATAATTGCGGCAGTCAGTGACTACTGGTGGCAAAATGTAACACCGTCCAAAAAGGAAAATGTAACAGTCAATTGGAAAATGTTTTTATTAGATATGTGCTGTTGGCTATTCTGAAATTAAAATGAATAGTCAATGAAATGCATAGGAGCCCTGAAAATGTTTACTAGAGTATTTTAGGATTTGCTTTTGCATAGGACTAGAAATATTATAATTCTATTTGTAATAGTGGTCAATACTTTCTCCTGCTATCTGAATGTTAATTATGACCCGATGCTTTGTCCCTTTGTATTCCTGCTTATACCTTATATGTACCCGCTTAATGAAATGTTTAGAATGGAAAATGCCCACCTAGCAATGAATTAGGATATTGATACATTTATGAAAATTAATGTGCAAATATTTTCTATGTTCCTACTGGATCATGGGAATGTCTTTAGCTCATGCTACAAGGACCATCTGTTAAAGATTTTATGGATTTGTTAGCATGAGCTGAAAGCCATTTTGTATTTCTGGCAGCCATCTTGTTTGCCATGTGCTGCCATGTGCTCGCCATGTGCTCTGTCCTCCCTCAGTGTTGACTGTTCTTGTAATCTGCCTAGAAACTAACTATATTTAGCATCTGCTACCTTCGCACATGCTCAGAAGGGCCTAGCTAGTAGAATGCACCTGCTCATCTTGTAGAACTGTCAGGCTATTTTTGCTGCTGTATGGAGAAGTAACTCTCCTCCCACTTTGTTGAGCAAGCAGATCTTGCATGCCAATATTATTCATTTTGCATGCTTACATGAGCCAGGACTGTCGCTTGGTGTTGTCCTGACTATGTAACCCAAACCATATATAAGGCCCCTTTTTTCTGTACTCCTTAGACTGCCTCATTCATTTGCTAAGGCTTCTTTGTGACATAGTTTCCCTCATTTGAGGTTAATAAAGATGTTACTTTTATATTTCAGCTTCTGTGCCAATTTCTTTTTTGTTGGTTTAAAAGGACCAAGTATCAGTGGGACCCCTGAGAAGGTTTCTATGTTCTACACCACCGTACAAAAAGTAAATGTTTTAGCTGGCTGAAGGCTTATTATGCAATAGAAAATTATCTACCTCCTCTGGAGAATGAAAATTGTACATCTTGTTGGCCCACATCACTTTGAGGAAGGCAGGGAACCTTAGCTACACATGCGCGCCTATTTTCTTCAAATGGTCCATCTGTTTGCCCAACTCCCACCTTCTGTCCTCTGTCACTCGTGAAATGCCCGACCTTATTTTAAACGCTACGTCCTGCATCTGAATTATCTTTTGTTTAAGGGCTGCCCCCAATAGTTGTTCCTTGAGGCCATACGATTGCATGTATACCAGAATTTTCCTGAGCTTCTTCCGACCAGGGATGAGCTTGAGAGGGTCCCGATGCAATCGTTGAATTTCTGCTTCCAACACTGCAGAAGAAGCAACTTGCGGGAAGGCTTTAGTCAGGAGATCTATGACAAAAGCCTTAACATTGTCCCCTTCCAAGCCCTCCTTTATGTCGAGAATCCTGATATTGTTTCTCCTGGAGTTGTTTTCCAGCCTTTCTAACCTGTCGGATAGATCCCTCTCACTCAGTTTAAGCTTGACCACTTCCTGAGTGTTACCATTCACGTCTGACCTTAGCTCTCTCACCTTACTCTCCAATTCATCCATGCGTTGTGCCAGTGCTGAGAGATTTTCTTCCAGTCTACTAGACGTGTTCTTGATTCTCTTTTAGTTGGTTTCTGAAGTTAAAACACTCTAACGACAGTTGATTCAGCATCCCTTGTACCAAGACCAGGCCTGGAGTGACCTTAGGGGCTCACTCTAAGAGTGTACTTGGTGTCTGACCCCCTTTTCCAACCCACAAGTCCCAGATACTGGGGCCATGTCATCTAGGACCAAGAATCTATTTAGAGTGGGCACAGCTGGATGTAATGACAGGGGGTTCCCTTTCAGGGCTACTGCCTGCTCTGTAGATTCCATATTACACTGCGGGTCGGTTTAAAGTAGGACCTAAGTGAAGGGGTCACTTTTCGAGGTACAATAGCTGATTTCTTCCTTCTCTCTTTAAAAGGAAATATTTTCCCTGGCTTCACACGAAGGTCTCTTTTCTTGTATTTGCACAATGCCGTCCCTGGGGGTTGTCTAGGATGTTGAGGGATAGATTCCCGTCCAAGAAAAGTACTAGACCTTAATTTATACCTCTTGCCAAGTAATGGCTCATTTTCAGGGAAAGAGTTGGTGGATAAAAAGGAGTGCGCCTTATGCTGTGGTAATAGTAATGGTTCACTCCCCTTAGAGACCTGCTTTTTTCCCATAGGTGGTTCGGATGCTAACTCTATATACTCTGAATCCGTACCATGCCCAGTCTACCCTCTTTTACCTGTAGTAAGTCCTTGGGCTGGACATCTTTAAATGTATGTCCTCTCTTTGCCTGCAGGAAAGGCAAACCACACTCAGCAAACTTCCAGCTATCCCCCTGAAGCTCCTTCAGGAGACGGTCTGTGCTGACTCTACCAAGATTAACCCAGGAATAGGAAGGGGAATTTGCAGGTCAAGGCAGGGTGCGGCATGCTGCTCGGGATATGCCGAGCGCGTTAGCAGCCCTTAGAAGTGCCAGGCCTGAGAACACACACATCAAGACACAATGCGGGCAAATGCTGGTAAAAGAAAAATGTGGCAACAGTACACCCAGACGTTTCGGAATAGCGTGACAGCGCGGCCGTAAGTAAATAAAGAGCTTTAAGCTGGCATATATATATAAAAAAACATGTGTCACGTTTACCTCGCCTCACACCCTCCACACACTTCACACCCTCAGCACTTTCACACCATCCAGACCTTTAGAGAGGTCCTTCATAAAATCAGCAAATCTCCCTGGGCTCAGATTGTGGATATTGTCAGCCTCACAATTCCTGTGTCAATATAACATGGCACGAGACAAGGGTGTCCCCTTTCTCCTATTCTCTTTGACCTATACATTGAGCCTTTAGCTCAGTGTTTGAGGCAGAACAAAGAGATCTCCCCCTTTTGTCATAAATGGTTTTACAAGGAAGTCAGCCTTGTATACTTGATCAGATTATCGACTAATGTCATCCAAACTTTACCAGAGGTATTTACAGAAGTATAGGCCTTCTGGAAACTGTCTGGGTGTGAGGTTAATAATGACAAGACCGAAGTTATGGCTTGGAATGTGGCAGTTCAAAGGGTTAGGCTACCTAAGGAGATAAGATATCTTGATGTAACCATAGTACAGGAGCTAAAAGAAATCTCTAAAGGGAGTGACCTTAGGGGCTCACTCTAAGAGTGTACTTGGTGTCTGACCCCCTTTTCCAACCCACAAGTCCCAGATACTGGGGCCAGGTCATCTAGGACCAAGAATCTATTTAGAGTGGGCACAGCTGGATGTAATGACAGGGGGTTCCCTTTCAGGGCTACTGCCTGCTCTGTAGATTCCATATTACACTGCGGGTTGGTTTAAAGTAGGACCTAAGTGAAGGGGTCACTTTTGGAGGTACAATAGCTGATTTCTTCCTTCTCTCTTTAAAAGGAAATATTTTCCCTGGCTTCAAACGAAGGTCTCTTTTCTTGTGTTTGCACAATGCCGTCCCTGGGGGTTGTCTAGGATGTTGAGGGATAGATTCCCGTCCAAGAAAAGTACTAGACCTTAATTTATACCTCTTGCCAAGTAATGGCTCATTTTCAGGGAAAGAGTTGGTGGATAAAAAGGAGTGCACCTTATGTAAATGTAAATGTGTTTCGATTTATATAGCGCACTTTAACCCAGGGGTCCCAAGGCGCTTGCTTAGGGAACCCGTCCTGGTATTCCCCTGTGAGATATCCCGGCCGGGTATCCACAATGTGAAAGCCAGGCATCCCGCCGCGAGGGGCCGTAGTGGAGATTAAGCAAGCTATTGCCCAGAGTCGCAGAGTGTGACCCGTGAGTCGAGTAGGCACCGGAGCGAGAATTGTCGACTTCATGGAATTTTTGAGCCCGAGACCCGCCGAGGCAGGGAATCGAACCCTGGTCCACGGCCGTTCTCAGCTTCCGGGTCTGCCGCCTCTAACCACTGAGCCACGCTTCTCCACTTATGCTGTGGTAATAGTAATGGTTCACTCCCATTAGAGACCTGCTTTTTTCCCATAGGTGGTTCGGATGCTAACTCCATATACTCTGAATCCGTACCATGCCCAGTCTACCCTCTTTTACCTGTATTAAGTCCTTGGGCTGGACATCTTTAAATGTATCTCCTCTCTGTGCCTGCAGGAAAGGCAAACCACACTCAGCAAACTTCCAGCTATCCCCCTGAAGTTCCTTCAGGAGACGGTCTGTGCTGACTCTACCAAGATTAACCCAGGAATAGGAAGGGGAATTTGCAGGTCAAGGCAGGGTGCGGCATGCTGCTCAGGATATGCCGAGCGCGTTAGCACCCCGTAGAAGTGCCAGGCCTGAGCACACACACATCAAGACACAATGCGGGCAAATGCTGGTAAAAGAAAAATGTGGCAACTGTACACCCAGACGTTTCGGAATAGCGTGACAGCGCGGCCGTAAGTAAATAAAGTGGTATAAGCTGGCATATATATATAAAAAAAATATGTCACGTTTACCTCGCCTCACACCCTCCACACACTTCACACCCTCAGCACTTTCACACCATCCAGACCTTTAGAGAGGTCCTTCATAAAATCAGCAAATCTCCCTGGGCTCAGATTGTGGATATTGTCAGCCTCACAATTCCTGTGTCAATATAACATGGCACGAGACAAGGGTGTCCCCTTTCTCCTATTCTCTTTGACTTATACATTAAGCCTTTAGCTCAGTGTTTGAGGCAGAACAAAGAGATCTCCCCCTTTTGTCATAAATGGTTTTACAAGGAAGTCGGCCTTGTATACTTGATCAGATTATCAACTAATGCCATCCAAACTTTACCAGAGGTATTTACAGA
Source organism: Lissotriton vulgaris (assembly GCF_964263255.1). NCBI lineage: Eukaryota > Metazoa > Chordata > Amphibia > Caudata > Salamandridae > Lissotriton > Lissotriton vulgaris. Next base: position 1,525,626,066 of record NC_141691.1, read on the forward strand.
AGTATAGGCCTTCGGGAAACTGTCTGGGTGTGAGGTTAATAATGACAAGACCGAAGTTATGGCTTGGAATGTGGCAGTTCAAAGGGTTAGGCTATCTAAGGAGATAAGATATCTTGATGTAACCATAGTACAGGAGCTAAAAGAAATCTCTAAAGGGAAGCTAGTTAGAGTCTCTAAGGAGGCTGAAGTACTTCTGAAAAGATGGCAGAACCTCCTGCTTGCACATTTTTGGCGAGTTAACCTGATTAACATATGTATCCTCCCCAAGTTTGTCTATCTATTTAATAATATTTTGTTGGCATTTGGTATAGCCCTTTTAGTTGAAATTCCGGGAAGGATTTATGCATTTGTATGGGTGAGCAAGGGGATCAGGTTGTCATGGAAGAAGCTAGGGCGTAAGCTTGTGCATGACGACCAGGGTATACCTGACCTCCATCTGTACTGTTGGGCATATCAACTGAAGAAATGTACAATGCTACTTCTTCGGCCAGATAACACCTTGATTGGCTGTATGGTTAAGGCTATGCTAATAGACAGTCCTGAGGAGGATTTTATGTATACATTTTGCGCCCCAAATACTTTTAAAAATTCTGGCTGAAGGTTTTATATGCTGCTTCTAAACTGTGGTATGACTGCCGTTGTAGTTTAGGTTTATCCTACTGGAGTGAATGAGCCCCCATGTGGGACGCACCGGGAACACCTGAGTGCCTCATGGACGCTTTGGTTCAGCCATTAAAAGATGCGGGAGTTGCACGCTCGATGGACATATTAGTGGAGATAAATGTCTGTCATGGGATACTTGGAATAATTTAACCAGCGGTACATTATCCAGATTTAAATACTACCAAATCTCAATGAGGTGCAAGAATCAGCAGTGGCATCCCCCTGTGGATAACTCAATGGAGGATGATCTTCAAGATCAAAGCCCAAAGAAGAAGGAACTGGCACTTTGGTACAACTACCTCCTTTCTGCAGTAGACTGGAAGCTCGAACATCTTTACTTGGTTTGTAAGAAATACTTGCCGGCTGAGGGTGCTGAAAAAATTATGGCAAGTATCTTTAGACATGCTTTACCCACTGATCAAATCTGCTGCATTAAGGAGAAACCACTTTTTTACACTCCACAGGATATATTGGTCTCCACTGAAACTGTCTAAGATGGGGGTGGTGTAGAAGCCAGGTGTATGATTTGTAGTGCCCAGAAGGCGGACAACATTCACATGTTTGCTACCTGCGCCCTGCTAAAGGAGTTTTGGGGCAACGTGAGTAAGACCTTGTTTGATGTTTTGGGTAAAGATGTGGAGGTAAAGCCTCCTGTAATTCTTTTTGGTATTGTTTTGTTGCCTGATGGGGTGGAAGGTCTTTTGGGGCTGCAGAATAAATTCATGTTTTACTTAATTCTTTTAGCAAGAAGGAACATTTTTAAGGACTGGCGCCAGACAGCACCTCCTACCTGGAGAGGCTGGTGGAATTCAGTAAGATACTCTAGGGATATAGATCAAAAGGTTAATGCATATAGGGAAAGGACTGAGCTTGGGCTATTTTGGAAGATCTTAAATCTTGAATAGTGGTGTATGCTAGGAATAATGCGTCCAATGATTATACCTCTCGATCAGCTTATGATGTGTACTACGGGTTGGCTCTTGTAAGACCATCAGCTGAGATTGGTCCCCCAAGTTAAGAGCAGCAGAGACGGTTTAGACAGAGAGATTGCTTATTCTATGGAGGTTACATGAGGAAATAAATTATTTTAAAGAAATAAGGTTACCCCTTTCCTTTTGTGAATGGGTTACTACCTCCTTTGAGGTATTAGTACATTTTCAATGCTTTCTTAAAATAGGATTAATGGATAGCAAAATGCAAACGCCGAATCAGACAGTTTGCAATTGTTAAAATGCTCAATATTTGGCCTTTTGTTCTTGCCTTTAGACTAGACAGTGAGGTATTGACGTGTTTAATTAGTAGGGCCAAGCATGAGGTGATTTTGGCACAGCTTGAACTTTGAATGGCATGCATCAAACCAGTGCTCATGCCCCCCAGCTATGTTTCTGATTTCAGCCCCGGCTTTGAATGTTGGCTGTCAGTGCCCTTTGGAGACTTTGATTGCTGAGTTAATAGTCCTACAGTTGCTCTATATTGATCTACAGGGCTCTTCAGGGCCCCAGTATCAGAACTAACTTTAGCTTTGGTGCCCTGTGAAAAACTACTAGCAGACCTGTGTATGGGTAGGTGTGTGACTGGAGGTGCGTGGTTTACAGAGAAAATATGTTCACGTTGATCCAGACCATGAGTTCAAGTGGGCTCAAGTCTCTGAACTGAATATCCACAATCCTTTTGAATTGATAACAGGTGTATTTAATGCAAGGAGACAGTGGATGCTGAGGGTATCTGAGGCACTGAGGAGAGCAGGCAGTTTGGATTTTCACTACTGTATCTCCCTTCCATTTTGGGAAGCCAGGAGGGATGTGGGTGCGTGGCAAGGTGTAGTTGAAAATATGCAGCTCAGCTGGGATAGTGTATTCTGCAGTGCTTTGCCTACTAAACAGCCTGTCATACCTGCAGCAGATAAAGAGAAATCCAAGATTTTTAAAGAGCTGTGAGAGGTGATGGTGGTGGCAGTATAAGAGAAACAGAAGTTGATGTGGTGCTGGAGGAGCATTCAGGAGCACTCAGACCCTCAGTAATGCCTGGAGGGAGAACAAAGTAATTAAATCATGTGAGACCTGCAGCTCAACGCCCTAGGAAGAAGATAACAACAACCAATGTACAGAATACACTTTATGAGAAGACCTCTTTGGAGGATTACCAAGCAGCTATAGTGATAGAAACTAAAGCACCAGGTGGGAATGGAAGGAACTGGTAACCAATGGAACAGAAAATAGCATGACCGCAGTTGCTCAAGAACCATCTATGGAGGCCTCTCCCCTAGCAAAGTCTATAAAACACTTTACAGAAAAGCACTTTTTTAAGTTTAGAAAAGTGAGTGATTTGGGGCATTGGTAGCTACAAAACCTAATTTAGATAAAACAAGTAGTACGGAAGGGATCTAGGATTTAAACATTGCACAATCAATGGTTGATAACGTAGACGCGGTAGAGCGCCCTCTAAAGCCTCATCTTTTGTCTTCACAATGTTTGGTATACCCTCTCTAAATAGAGGAATTAGTTGATAATAATAGTACTCATTTGAATCTCAAAATGATCTGCGCCTGAGGGGTCAACCCACCCCATGGGTTAGCAGTGTTCCGAACAGACAGCAACCAATTAGTCTTAGATCTGGAGACATCAGCAAGCTCTTGCTCTTGGTGGTGGTGTTATATATTGATGTACTAAAAGCACAGTCAAATCACCTAGTTACTGTAGCACAGAGGTATATCAGACAAAAAGTTGTATGCACTCATTAAAACAACAAATGGTAGATTAATAACAGTACCAGTCTAGGTGATGCTGTGAACTTACATACTCAAGAAGGACTGGCTTCATCTGTCTATATGTCAAGGAGGCCCATGTTGATAAAATAGACAGGTGACCACATATTTAAAAAAAGATATATTCTGATAATGAAAGGAGCCACAATGTAAACAAAGGAACAAAAATAACTTAATTTAAAAAATAACTCTGAGGATTGGGCTTTTACATAAATACTAACCAAATTAAGCCTGATGATAAACTGGGAGAGAGGATAATGAACCAAACAGTCCCTCAATCAATGAAAACCCACTATAGAGTTTGAGTAAAGGAAAGGATAAGTCCTCAAAACAAAAGAGAAAAGAGTTTATACACCACGACAATCTAAGGAAAAAGTTACAAGGAATAAGAAGAATTTCAACTAGTTTGACTAAGGAACTGATTGTGCATATAGAAACATTGCCAAAGGGTAATAAAATAAAAAATGAATTCTTTAAATCAATATAGAATACTCCAGGCCCTAACCTACTCCCTTCTTTGAAATCTGGAACATCTAGTGACTTAAAACAAGTAGGATTTGTCAAAACAAATACAGGAAGAGATGTAACAAAAATACTCATATTCCAGACTATCAATAGAGGTAGGAAATAAGGCAGAGAATGAACTTCATGCCCAAGTTTCGTGCCCACATTTGTAGGTGAGGTGGAAATACATCTAGCTAGCACCTGAAATAACCCAGTTTCTGAACAATCATGCTGGACTGGGTAATAATCAAGTCTACATCTCAATCAGCAAACCTATAGCCCCTGCTGTTGGGGTATACGAAGGGAAAGTATTGGCTTCCGCTATGTATGGTGCAGAAATATGGGGGTTTGAAAATACCATGGAACTGACCAAAGCAGAAAATAGGTTCATGAGAGATTTGGTGTCCCTTCCTCTTTCAACACCCTTAAAACCCCTCTTTCATGATCTAGGAAAACGTTCAATAAGGGACATAGCTCGCCTCCGTCCATTACTATTTTGGGTGCGCCTAAGGAGGACACCCGAACTGGCGAACTATGCTTTAGTATTGGACAAACTAATCAAATTGAATACCCCTAAGAAAATCAAGTGATTGAACAATATAAGGAAGCTGCTCATAGACCTGGGTCTGGAAGATGCTTAGTTGGCCCAAACACCCCCTTCCAAAGGCAGTATGAAGCAAATATATTGGGAGTGGGTTCAGACGGAGGACTTACGTAGCACTAAGTGGGGGGCCCTAACAAATACTTTTCTAGAGCATAAGCCCATCAGGAAGCTGAAATCTTTCTTGGACTTCATACAAGTACCAAAAGATAGAGCTCTCTTTTTAAAAATGAGATACGGGACTCTTCCATTAAGTGATTTTACAGAGAGATGGAAGAGGCCCGGGGTAGAGCTACCCACCTGTCCGGGATGTTCTTGCCCTAGGGAGTCCCTACCACATTTTTTGTTTGCATGTAATGCATATAGGGACGTTAGAAGAAAATGGCTAACACCAGTCTGCAAAGAAATCGGAGTAAGAAAATACAAGACAGCCCTATGTATCCTTACATCCGACACATCGTCACTTTCCATGATCAGTGGGGTTGCAAAGTTCTTGGGTAGGGCTTGGCTAATTCGTACCACAATTTTAAAAAACAAATTTGCTTAGATGATTGTGGTCATGTTGATGAAATTGAATGGTTTATATCCACTGATGCACTTTAAATTACCTTGTTCTTTTTATTGTAAATAAGCTTTCTTAACGGTTTTATAGGTTGTATTTTATTCCATGTATTCCATTGTTGTAATAGATAGGATATGTACCTACTTTTATGATAAATCTATCGAATAAAGTATTACAACACAACACAACATCCAGCTGCCAAATGAAGGATATTCAGATAGTTTCCGTTCGATCTATACTTATAAAGGACAAAACTTAAGGATCATTTTCCCAAGTTCCAAATATATTCGAGGAAGTCTTCAAAAAACAGATGGGAACTATTTTGCAAGCTTTAGGTCATGGAGCAAACTTGAAAGGGGGTTTATTATTCTGAGCTATATAAATTAGGAATTAAACACCTCACACACACTTTCATTATTTTCAGCGAACATGCATGGACTTAAAAGAGTGCTTCATACCAAGATGTTAAAGGAGCTATGTTCCTCATACACTGTAATTTGCTTACGGAGACCAGGTTGTGTGAGGATATATTACCATCAGAGCTTTTCCTCCAATCATATAGATATTGTGTACCAAGAGACTCAGGTCAAGCTTCAGGGGCATATTGACTTTAGTTACCAAAATATGGCTACAATGTAACAGTGATATATACAAAATGCTAAGTGGACAGTGGTTACCCTGGTAAAATTGTATAAGAACCCTTCATGTATAAATGGTATAACTGTGATCAATGATTATATATTCATCCATTAAATTCTGAACTATTCAAATATGATCTGGAACTCTTCAATGAAGTCCTTACCAGGATTTGGAGAAATTCTGTATCTTGCAAAATTGTGCGCTCGTAGACTTTACTCTACACTTAAACCCAAAGAAAATTGATCTGCTAAATAAAGAAATATTAAAATCTTTTAGCATACCATCTGCAACTTACCAGGACTCCCACTTTTCTAATATGCCAGCGATCTTTCAAACATTTTAGCAACCAAGAGAATGTTCTGTGTAAAAGGGAGGCTATCTTCTAGTCACCCACGCAGCAAACTTTCAAAATAAGCAAGCAATTTTGCCCAATAGATTATGTTATTTTAAATGTCTGGTTTTTGATCTAATATTAGATATTAAAGTCTTATAGATGAAATGCAGTGATGATTCGCCTGTACATCTTTAAATAAAATTAAGACAACCTTTTAATCCTCCAAAACTCGTCTCGGTAAAGATTGATTATCAAATATTCAAATATGATCTGGAGCTCTGCAATAAAGTCCTAACCAGGGTTTTGCATAAGTGTGTGCTCGTAGCCTTTACTCTATGCTTAAACCATTCAATCCTCCAAAGATCATCTCGGTAAGGACTGATTACCTGAAAAGATTAACAACAAAGATTAATGACAAGCACCTATTTCTATTGTCTAAATTTCAGATAGAGAATCTACTTAGTTACACAATCGCCACAAATATTTTAGATTGCTGTGCAGGTGCCTGTGATATAAAATCCAAAATTGACTGGTGGACATGGTTCTTTTTTCATGAATACTTTTAACTGTACAATTCGCACATAGTTGGAAAGGATCGATCATAACATCGATACATAAGAAAAGCGAAATTACATCCCCAAAATCCTATAGTCCGATAAGTCCAATGGATATGGGTGTAAAATTATTCAAGAAAATAATTGTAGTATAACTAAAGGACTGGGTTGATGCTAATAATCTAATACCAATGGAGCAAGGTGGAATTAAAGAGAGACACTCAACTCAATGCCATTATTTTAATTTACGAGCCGTGGCAAATACATCTATAGAGTAAAGGGGCATTTTGTGTTGTTGTTTTGTAGATTACTGTGTGGCACTCACCCTCGTAAATAGAGTGATACGGTGGGAAATTCTTAAAGACCTACAGATACCATATGTCTTCTGAAATTCTGAGAGGTACACTTGGGAAACTGAGCTAGAGTTGAGATAGATTTGGAAGGTTCCCCCCCAAGTAAAATTCAAATACAAACTGGCCTTAGATAGAGTTGTGTTCTAGCGCCCCTATTATTAGCTCTGCACTTAGGTGACTTACCTTCAGCCCTGGCAAACACAAAAGGATTTAGTTCAAAGATGGAAGGGACACACATATTGTGCTTCCTATAGGCCTATGATTCGGTTGTAATGGATAACACTCAAACTGGCTTTCAATAAAAGTAACAGAATTCTACAAATTCTGAATTTAAAAAAAGTCTTTAAATACTAGTATTTGGAAGAAAATCAACCTCATTTTCTTGGCATTTAATGGTTTTAAAACTTGTAGAGGTGTCCTCCTAAGATTATCTTGGTGTAATATTTAATAGCAAACTAAAGTGGAATGTACACATTGAGGCATTAAAAGCCAAGGCACTAACCTCTTTGGGAAGACAATAAAATGTCATAAGGATTTTATGGAAAATAATTTAAAACCAGTGTTAGTTGCCTACAATACTACGATAAACTCACAGCTGCAATAAGGTGCACAAATACTCTGTTTATATGGGAACTATCAATGGAAAAAGATAGAAGGAAGATGCATAAAATATTTACTAAATCTCCCTAGTGCATTAGTTTGCTTTCATGCTCGACACAACACTGTATATCAGAGAATAATGGTCTCTGGAGGGGGTATTTACCTATATTGAACAATTACTAAACTCTGACATAGGACTAGCAGTATTAAAAATAAGAATTGTATTAAATCCACTCTATTTTTGTTCGGAGATATCGAAAAAAATTTTTTTAAAAATCTGGCAAAATATATATGTGAAATAGCTACGAATTATAATGCATTTTTTTATACTGCGTTTTTAGTGTAATTATGCAGGAAATCTCTAAAACCCATCTTTTTAAAATTTAGTATAAGTAATCGGATTTTAACAGTTACATTTTTCATGAATATGCAATTTGTAAACGTGACATTTGCAATAGGAATGTTTCAATAACGGTAAAGGATTTTCAAGACAATAATAACGCTGGTATGTAAATATTGAAATTGTATTGCATTGTTATATAGTTGGTGTAGTTTGATAGACTACAGTCTAAAAAAAACAAATCCTGATTGATTTACTGCCTAATGTGATTATGTTTATATCTAAGCATCTTGAGATGGACTTAATTAAAGAATAATCAATATACATTTATATCAGGGACTTCCAGGCATTAACGCAAGGGCTGGGCAGGAAATGTTACATCTCAATCTGAACAGAACATTCAGATCCATGTTTCACAGCACGGGTTGGGTGGTATACCAGCATAGGTGTTTGGTTTTAGAGTCTTAGTAATTTTCGTTGCTCACATACCGTGTCCTCTGACTCCTTCGTGTAACTTTATCTGCCACCACTGACGGATAACTTCCAAGCTTACCATCAAGTGTACTTCTGAATGGACTCCTAGAAGGCGTGATTCGTCCGATGGGTACATGCAAGACAAAGCCTTCCCACGTTTTTCAATCTTGAAAGTTGACCTCTTGAATCAAGTGATGGTTGGAATCAGATACCACTAAGGCAACATATTGCAGGCTGTCCCTGGAGTCCCTACTGCTGGGAAACCAAGATATTCCCACAATTCCTTGTCCCACATTTGTGCACCTACAGCTACTTTATCCAAAAAGGGAAAGGAACTTGAGGAGACAGAAGAGGATGGAGAAACATTCTCCTGAAACACTTCCTTTGCCTTTTGCTTTTTTCAAGAAAGAATTTCGAACATGGAGTCTTAAGTAAAGTTTGGCACTTGTGTAACATCTGCCTAGCAGTAGTGGCTGCCCCCTTTGCCCTATTTAGATTGCATAGATGCCCAATACTCTATAAACAGGATGGGCGGGATATCTTCTAAACTCTAAACAAGTCCTGTAGTTTCTTGCTCAGTGTCATATTTCTGTTGTTCAGCTGTTGGCCCCAGAACAACCACTGAAAAGTCTCTCTTAGAATGCTTGTGGTGATAAGATTCATGCATTATTTTGTCACCCTGCCAAAAGAGGGAGAAGTCTCTGTGCCGAATTCCAAATCCTTCCTCATGCCCTTGCTCTTGGGATTTCCCCTCACCAACCCTTGACCATCAGAAGGTCCAACTCAGACCCAGTGCCACTGACTGTGTAAGAAATCACCGGGGTATTGTATACTTTACTGGCTGTCTGCAAACCTGTCCCCATTGCTGAGTCAGGCACTTCCGCCCGGCTTGCATACGTGCTTGATCAGTAGGGTCGGAACAGCCTACTGTCCCACATAACTTCCTGCCCCATTTGTTGCTCCGGTTTCAACAACAAGAGAGAGAGGGAAAAAAAGGCACTCTCAATCCCCCAGGTGAATGTATGTCAAACAACAGTAGAGTGTCAGTTATTCTATGAGTGTAAGCACAAACCCATGAGAAGGGTTGAAAAAATAAATCACATTGGATTTTACAGGAAGCCCTCACTCACCACCCTGGTTGGTGACCTGCTTCATCAACGGGCCCACCAGGAGAAGCCGAGTGCCTCCCTGGCGTGCTACTACGCCAGATTACTGCGGAGCTGGTTTTTGTGCCAACAGTGTGAAAAGGTGAGTTAAAAATGTCAAGGTTGTATGCCACACAAAAAAAATGTATTCAGTGGTCAACCTGACATATTAAAAGTATGTGTGGGGAAATTACCAAGTAAATTGCTTGGATATTTCCACTCAAGGTGGGGTCAACATGTTTCTGCCCGTTATGTGTAATTTACTGGGCATTCTTCAGGACCATGGGGGGTGTACCTCGGCGGTAAGGGCGCGCTAAGGCCCACCCTAACCTGAGGACTTGAAAGTTAAAATTGTGTAAAAACCATTTGTTGCTCCGACAGCCTGAAGCTGTGCATGGCATTGCTCCTTTGCAGCATCCAATATGTGGGACACACCGGCGGATGCACAGCACCCATTGGGGGAAATGAACATGAGGCAAATCAGTTGTTGCACATTATCTGCTCATCTAGTGACGGTGCACTGTCATGCTCATGCCATTACTTTGCATATTCTAGACTGCCTATCAGAGGTCAGATTATAATTTGCTAATATATGCCGTTCAAGTCCCAGTGGCTGAGCATAATTCAAGGATTCCACCTATTGCTTTTGTTGTTTAGCTGCCGACTATATTTGCGCCCACGATCAGCATGTTCTGCAAATACCTGGCACAAGGTAGCTGTTGTTGAACAGGAAGATGGTGGGAAGCGGAGGTTCTTCAATGTCCCAGACTGAAGAGTAACAGACATGGTGATGTTCTGCTTGGGTAGTGGCGGGTCTGTCCCCGAAGCGTGGGCACGCCTCAAGCATTGTTTGTAAGGAGTGAGAAGAGGCAGAGGGATATGGGGTAAGGCGATTGTTTCATACTCAGAATGATGACTAAACTGTATAAAATAATAACTTAACTAGAGTCAGAGCATGCTACTGATGAAGAACTGACACTCAACAAGCAGGATGCAGTTTGATGAATTTTTTATTATATATACAATAAGCTTTAAGAGATGTGCTTTCTTTTCAAAATAAAATGAAGGTAACAAAAATAGTTTTAGCATAAGAACTACAATCAAGACTCAAATATATATGACTAAAACAGAAGTTAGGTCGACTTAAGTAACACAGAACCTGAAATGACAGATTGCATGTTGCATTTTTTAACTAGGACAGTAAAAAACTGTACAGTGCAAGCAACACATTACAATAAAATATGACCAATGAGGCAGTCTTTCTGAGTGAGAATGGGGCGGGTCTTTAGTATCTCATAAATCCACCATATCTCTTCTCCATTTCTGGGATCTCTTTGGAATAGCTCTCTGCTTCTTCTTCTGAGGGTGCAGAAGAATCGATAGAGCGCCTCATGAATCCCCCGTATCTTTTTTGATAGTCCAGCCACCATTCTGGCCTTCCTACTCTTCGCATGAAACCTCCATATCTTTTGTGCAGCTCCTTGGCTCCCTCTTCCATCTCTGGGCTTCTCTTAACTCCTCTCATGAAACCCCCATATCGTTTGCTAACCTCTCCCTGGCTGTCATTGGTGCTGTCTCGATAATTCCCAGCCTCTGGATTCTCCCCATTGCCGGTGCCAAGCAGCTCCCTTAGAAGATCTGCAGCTTCGGCATCAGAGTCCTTCTTCATGAAGCCTCCATATCGCTTGGCCAAGATCTCACCATTGTTTTCCTCGTCAGGTTCCACTCTGTAAAGCTCGTCCATCTTCTTCATGAATCCACCATATCGTTTCATGAACCCGCCATATTTCTTGGCGAGCAGGTGGTTTGCATCCATGTCTTGGTCACTCTCTCTATCTTGTTGAACAATGTCCAATTTGATGAGTTGCAGCAGCTCCTTGCATGTGTCCCAGGCTTTGGACGATGGTAATTTACCTTCACATTCCAGTGTACATGCCTGAGAAGAGAAATATGACATCATTTAAGGGTGATGGCTATAAATGATTGGAATGCACAAGCAAATGCTCAAAATATTGACATGCCACTTATGTGCTTAAAATCTTAAATATACTTTTTGCAGTGTACACGATTACATTTACTAACACATATATCATGTGCAAATCTTGCCATGGCACCATTTTGAATGAAGATGCCAAAACACATAGGGGTTGATTAGGAAGGCGGGCGGATCGCCTCTGCCGGCGATCCGCCCCCCATCGCAACCCGATTTACCTTCTGCCATATTAGAATGGTGGGGGTATCGCGGCAGACGCAAAGTTCGTCCTCTGCTATTTTCACCGGTCAGCAATCGTTACGATTGCCGGCCGGGCAGAGCTGGGGTACAATATGGTGGCGGTGCCTAGCAGACACTGCCATCCATATTAGGATGTATGGTTTTAAAGGCCTCTCCATGGCGGCGTTGCTGCCATAGAAAGGCTGGTGGGGATTCACTTTGGGGCCCGTTGCGGGCACCCGGGAGTGGGTGGGGGGCTGCAATTGGGGGGTCCGTATGGTACCCTCCTATATTGCCATGCACAAGGTGGCAGGCATCACGCGGTGCCTGCCACGTTGTGCATGGCAATGCACAACATGGCATTTTAACATTGCGGCGAGTGCTGCAGCGAGCAGCACATGCCGCAATGTTAAAATCCCAGATGCGACCGCCGCAGTGGCGGTCGCATCATGATTTTGGTGGCAGGACCGCCGGATGGCGGGTGGGTGGTACCGTTACCGCTAGGGTGGCGGCGGGACTGACGTCCACCCGCCATCCTAATCACCCCCATAGTGTAGGAGCAGAACACTGTGCTCTGTTACACATCATATGCTTTACATTTATTAGGAGTAATATGACATGGGGTGCAAACGATTCACACAAATTACAGCACATAGACCAACCTATGTTACAATTTTTTTTTGAGATAGTCGCAAGTAATAATCACAGTACTCCATGCGTCAACGTTGTCACTCGCAATTACACACATTTCCTTTTTTTATGCAGGACACTTTTTATTTAAGTCATCTGATGTGTTCACATTCATTTTCTTACACTTACTTTCAATTGAAAATTCACGAAAGTTGATGTTGAACAAGGATTGGAGGCCATGTAACAACTCTCTGTAAGCATTTAATAAACACCTTCATTCCTGAGTCATTTTTGTATGTGATATACCAATGGCATCCTAGGCCTCCACTACATAACTGAAATTCCGTAGTACATGGAACAAACCCATTAATATACCTCATTGCGGGAGTTTGTAGGCTTTACACACTGTGGTGTGGCAAATAAATTGGATTGTTGTGTTTTTAAAAATGACCTGCCCACTGTTTTCTTGTGGTGCACACTTCCTGTTGCATTACATCATGTGCCAGAAAATGCCGTATTGGGAACAATGTGGACACACCACAAGAAAATGGGCCAATGAGATTTCTGGCAACCATGAGGAGCTACTCAACCATTAGCTCGCTCATCCCTCCCAAACCTCCTCCCACTTCTAAAGACAATGGGGCTCTTGCTGGCTGCCAGTGCGGAGCCTCTGTATTTTACTGACAGTAAGGTCCCAGCTTGTGGCTAGTGTCCAGCTTTCTCTGTAGTGACTCCTTAACACTCAAGGAGGTGGGGCCCTGCAAAACCAGGGACTAGATGTGCATGTGTTCTGGCTGTTTGCATATGTATCCGACCATACTGGAAATATGCAGCAATAGAGAAAAAAATGATGCTGTAGCGCGGACTACATTTTATGGCAAGTCTCAAGACCTGGCTTTTCGCCTAACTGATCTGCACTCGGCGCCTTGAGACCCTCAGGAGTGAGTAGCGCACTCACAATCCCCTGATTGATTAAAAATACACATTTTGTTGAACAAGGACACTCATGAATGCCATTTTATTAACACTATTCTTTCTAACTCCCTAGGTTTGTAAAATATACAATGCTTCACTCATCAGAAAAGTAGCCTACGTGTGTATATATTTCTTGACATAAAAGCTGTGCCTGATTTATGCTGTGTGCCCCAGATGAGGTTTAGAACTCGTCTTTAGTTTTTTATTTACACAGTGCCCCCACATTGGGCCTGAGGCACCTCTTTCCTTCAAGAAATAGGCCTGCAGAATAGTACCGCACATTAAAACTGTATAAGATAAGCCTCCCACAGGGAAGCACTGTGAGCTTCGAGACATCAGACTTTAAAATGGAGAAGTCAAATGTTTGCAATTTTGTTTGTACTCTGCTTGCTTTCTTCATAAAACTTTTACATTGAGTACAGTGCCTGCAGTATAACAGGAATTTCCACGAATAATGAAAAAAACGATTTCATGACAGAAAGATATCACTATTTCCACCTCGTTGGAAATTACTGTTAAATATGTTATGATTTTTTCATGTTGTAAAAATGTCCTTCCACAGTTCTTCAAAGAAGTCATGATGACTGTTTTGGCAAACGTTTCACCTCCTTAGAAACAATATAATACCTACATAAAGTATCAATTCGCTGAAAGGTGACAGTAACTGTTTTTAATGACTGTCACTGCTTTGTATTGTTTTATTGTGTCGATTTTGACCCATTTGAGTTTGAGGCCCATAATTAGCTGATTGTGTAATATGTCGCAAATGTGGAGAATCCATAATTAGGCAGAAAACCCTGCAGACGCAAAATCACAAAAGTTCAATTGCCCTAGATGCACGTTATAGTGTGACCGCACATTTTCTGTCGCCCACAGAATGAACCATTCCCAGATAAGTTAACTCTGTGGCACTGTGTTTCCCTCCGCCATGTTTAAATGGCGCGTGGCCTGCCACATTACTTTCCCTTCTCCGTGTCTAAACCTAGTGGCAATGAAAGAAAAAGAACAATTGATAAAGAGTGAAAGGCTGCCTGCTCTAGCAGAGCAGTGGGTGAATGCAGAGTTTCGGCACTGTTTGCTAAACATTAAGGCAGATTAAACAAGCTATTGGAAATCAGAGGTGCAACACGAGGTTAGAAAGTGAAGTTGCACCCGGAGAAGGCAGCCCTCGCCTTTCCACTTCATTATAGATCAAACCGCATGAAAACATAAAGTGCGCCCGAAGGTGAGGTTCCTCTTTAATGATCCTGGTTTTCGGCACATGAAATAAGATTAAAACACAGTGCTGTGTATTGCACTTATAATCAACAGGATTTGTATTCTCTTTGAGGGCTACATAATAAGACCCCGCAGGCTCTTCTCATTTAGGTCACGTCTTAAAAAGGCTTCGCTGGATCGTGCCTGATGAAACAAACCCAATTAGGCGCAGGCACCTTAGAATGGGGCCTTCCCTTGAAGATTCATAAAGCGTCATAACTTTAATCTCACTTCTGCTTTATGAGGAAAGTGCATTTTTAGTGCTGTTAAAAAAAGAGATTATTTTCTACGTAGCTGAGTTTTAAGATCGGTATCATTTGTTTATAGTATTATACCTATGTTTTCTGTGACCTAGAGTGCTGGTCATCAGGAAGTTCAGTTTGACAGAAAGTACAACTTTTCAAGGTCAAACCATGTACAATTGTCATGCATTGGGGATGAGCATTGTACACCACAGTGCTGTGACAGTTCATGGTGTTAGTTGCCTACACACACTGAAGTGAACAAGAGAGGCAAGAAATCCTTATGTACCAACAGAAAAAAGAAGAGGTGTGGAGTTATTTTATTTTAGTGTAATGTTTTCCCAAAAGAAAAACACATGTTGGTCTGTAGCCACTTCTACGCACTGAGTCTAATGCAGCAGTTTTAAGCAAGAAGGATTTTTTAGAAAAAAATGCAATGGATCCCTTGCAGCAAGATGGTCTATCCCGAGTCCTCACACGGAGGACGGATGAGGAGGGCTCCATAAAAATGACCAATTATCAGGTTCAGCTGCCTACACCATTGAATTAGGACACATACACATCAGATATATTCACTAATGACTTACTGTAATGATTACTGGTATGGTCTCCCCATGGCATGGAACAGTGGGATTAGTGGTTCAATCTATCTTTTGTTATAGGTGTATTAATCTTATCGACTATGGAGATTGAAGGGGTAATGGGTCCAGATATAATGCGCTCCTGCTTATTAATGAGGCTATTTTAAGAAACTACTTGTGCACGGCAATGGGAAACCCCTTCCCCATTCATTTAGTAACTGAGAAGTGGGCCAGGACAAATAAAAGTATTTATAATCATTCAGAAAAATCCTTGTACTGAATCCAGTATTTTATTTGAAAGGAGACTCTTTGACATTCAGATCAATTTTTTTTTAAAAATATATTTTTATTGCAGCTTCCAAATTTGTACAAACATTCTGATAATCAATTCAGTTACTCATCCCCTTATTCCACAAGCACCAAAAAGAAGTTGTATACGGCCATTTAGCTCACACCCGGGAGGTTGAGCGGCATCATACAGTGGAGAACTAATATCTGACAGGTGTAGAAATGTTCCAATACGGCTGAACCGTAATCAGTACCCAAGACTGCTTTTCTTTCTTCTTGGTTCTCTTGTTCCTCGTCCGTTGAGCTGCTAACAAAACTATATACACATTCCCCCCCCCAAAAAAACCCATCTCCAGCCCCTATACCTCCTACCCTCCACTCTTCCCCCTACCCCCCCCCACCCCCTCAGGCGTGTCAGAGTTCCACAGGAGTATGCCAGAATCCTGCACGAGTAGTGCAGGTCCGAGACAGGTTATCAGGATTGATCAACAGCGGATTGCAGTCATCACGTGCGGTGTGGGGCAATCCAAGGAACAGGACCCGGCCGATCCCAAACCCAGGCTAATGAAATGAAGGTGCAGGGCTATGCGCAGGGGAGCCCTCGCTGTCCGAGTCTGAGAGCGTGAAGCCCAGAACCAATCGCTCCCATGCTCGGGCCCGCTCCAGAGCAGTATCAGTACCCGCTCTAAGTGCCATCTGTAGCCGAACCTCCCCTTCACAGCGGGCCCATTTACTGAACTCCGTTCTCCATCTCTCCACCGTAGGACCCCTATTCGCCTTCCATTGGGATGTTATGGCTTGTTTCGCTAAGAGCAGTCCCAGGTCTAGGAACTTACTAGTGATTTTGTTCTTTGATGTATGTGGGAACCAGTGGAGTACGCAGTGCGCCATTGGGAGCTGTAAATTCCTCTCAGTGACCTCTCGCAGGCTCTCCACTACCCCCTGCCAGAAAGATCCCAGTGCCGGGCAGGACCAGAACATGTGTTGGAAATCGGCCACCTCTGCCGGGCAGCGCGGACAGGCCACCGAGTGTGATGGGAAGTACTCATGCAATTTGTCAGGGGTAAGGTATGCTGTGTGCAGGATGTAAAAATGCACCAGCTGAAACCTCGCGTTGCGCGTCCCTTTCCAGGCCCGCTCCACTATACCAGGCCACGCCGTCTCAGGGATCTCCGTCATTAAATCTGCCTCCCATTTAGCCTTCAGAGCCATTAGCGGGGTTAAAACTTCCATAGTCATGCGCCTATAGAGGCATGTAATGGCCTTGGCCGTCCCCGCGGCCCTCATCACGTATTGACAGCCCATGGACAGAGGCGGTTCCATCACGCCCGACCTCCAATGCCTACGGATCGCCGCTGAGAGCGCCGCATGAAGGAGGAAATCTCCTCCCGGAATCGCAAAACGATCCCTCAAGAGATCCAAAGGCATCAGCACACCGTTCTCAAACAGATCTCCAACGGTCGCTAGACCCTGCTGTTCCCAGTCTTCCAATCGGTGCCACGTGCCTCCATGCGGGAGCGCTCTGCCCCGCCTGAGCGGGATCTCAGGAGTGTATGGAACCGCAATACGTCCCCTCCGCAGATATCTGTTCCAACACTTCGAACCGTCGCAAACTCTTGGGTGAGATGGAGGTCCCCCATCGGGAGGCCCAGGACGATTCGGGACACCACCTGAACCGGGCCTGCCGGTTCACGAGATCCGTCCTCCTCTCTCCTGGCTCTCGCCACCCATTGTGTCAACCATTGCAACTGGGCCGCCAGGTAATATAGTTCGTAATCCGGCACCGCAAGACCCCCCTCACCTCGAGGCCGTAGGAGCGTGGCGTGCGCCACTCTGCATCTGCTCGAACCCCAGAGAAAGTCAATCACCATCGTCAGTAGACGCCGGAAGTAACTCGCCGGGATCCAGATCGGTAAGGTTCGGAAAAAATAGAGCAGTCTTGGTAGCGTCGCCATCTTGAGGAGCGCCACCCTCCCCACCAGAGACAGCGGGAGCGTACCCCAGAAGGCGAGATTCGTTTTAGTGAGCCTGATCGCCGAGCCAATGTTGCCCTCTAGAATGTCGATGCTGTTGTGGTAAATCGAAGTACCCAGGTAGCGAAGACTCCTCCCCTCCCAGGTCACACCTTCCGTAGTGAGCGGGCATGTTCTACGCGCACAAGTCGGGAACAGGTAAGATTTCACCCAGTTCACTCTGAGGCCCGACACCATGGAGGAGGGATTTAGCTCCCCGCAGGGAGGCAGCGGAGTCCGCCAGAAACAGCAGGAGGTCATCAACGTATAAAGTGATATGGTGCACCTGTCCGTACACATCCAACCCCTGATATACCTGCCCCAACCGGGCTCGCGCCGCCAAAGGCTCAATCGCTATGGCAAATAATAGGGGGGAGAGGGGGCACCCCTGACGGGTGCCCCGTCCGACGGTGCAAGCCTCAGATATTACCCCTCCTGGTCTGACCCTAGCCGTAGCGTTCCGGTACAAAAGTGCCGTCCAATCCTCGAAACCCTCGTCTAGCCCCATTGTGCGCATAACATGGAAAAGGTAGGGCCATTCCAGACTATCTAAGGCCTTCTCCATGTCGATTGCAAAGACCGCTGCCTCATCCACATCGTAGGTGTCAGCCTCCAGAACGTGGAGGAGCCGTCGTATATTAAGCACGGTGTTGCGGGTCGGGATGAAGCCAGATTGGTCCACGTGGATCAGTGCGGGCATATGGGGGAGTAGACGCGTCGCCAAGATTTTGCTCAATATTTTGTAGTCCAGGTTAAGCATGGACAGCGGACAATACGCCAATCTGTCCCAAGGTTGTTTGCCTGGCTTCAGTAGCGGGACAATTAGTGCCTCACCAGTGGTCGTCGGCAAGCCACCTAGCCGATTAGCCACATTGTAGTGCCACGCCAGCCGGGGCGCCATGAGATCTACATAGCCCGGCGTTTTATTCCGTGCCATACTCTTAATGGCGACTCTCACCTCTCTCACCTCAATTTTATCTCCCAGAGGTTTTGCTTCCTCTTCGGTCAGCTCCGGCAAACCCAAGCCTTCCATGAATCTCTGAAAATCGTCCTCCGATGGGAGGACCCGTCTACGGTATAGTTCCGTGTAATAGTCATAGATTAGCTCATTAATTCCCTGTTGGTCGAAATGCGCCTGCCCCGCGTGATCTCTGAGTTCGAGGATGACCGAGCCGCGGCGAGCCGGATTGGCCAGCCAGGCCAACAGAGCCCCCGTCTTATCCCGTTCCGAATGGGCGCGCGTGAGGTAGGATTTGTAGTCAAAGCACCTGAGGCGTTCTACCGTCGCCACTGCTGATTCCCTCGCCTCGAGTAGGGCCTCATGAGTATCTGGTTGCTCAGGTCGTTCTCACTCCAGTGAGCGCAGCTTCTCGTCCTCTCGGTGAATTTCATTAAGTAAGGTCTTCCACACCCCTGATACCGTCGCAATGCAACGCCCCAGCACCACTGTTTGAAGGCGTCCCATTCAACGGTGGCCGATCCCGAAGTCCCCGCATTGATCTGAAAATATGACTCTATACTCGAGGCTATCCCGGTCCGGAAGACTTGATCATCGAGCATCTCCGGACGCAGTTTCTAGGTGGGACCAACGCATCTGCACCAGCAGCGGGTTATGGTCGGAGATCGTGCGCGTAAGGTATTCACTGTGGCACACCTCACCATGCACTTCCGGGGAGCATACGAAGGCGTCTATGTGGACATGGAGTTCGTGTAGGGAGGAAAAGAAGGAATAATCCCTGTCCAATGGGTGGCCAGCTCTCCATGAGTCAATGAGCCCCCATTTGACGTTGCCAATCAGAGCGCGCAAGCACTAGTTTTCTCGCCAGTGCATTTGGTAAGGGGGGATGTGATCGGTCCAGTGTGGTGTCAGTTACACAATTAAAGTCCCCCCCCAAGGAGCACTGGTCCCACTAAAAACGGGGCCAGTGTGCGGGACAAGGATGAGAAGAAGGCAGGCTGTTCTTTGTTCGGAGCATACAGACATCACAACGTTAGGTCCCTCCTGTCTAGTTTCCCCCTCACCATTGCGTACCTCCCCTCCGGGTCAATAAGCTGTTGTATGCATTGAAAGGGAACCCCCGCCCTTATCCATATGACCACCCCCCTAGCGTAGGCCGAGTAATCAGTGTGGTAGACCTGTCCCCTCCACCTCCGCTGTAAAGCTTTCCCCTCCTGTGCTAAAAGATGTGTTTCCTGTAAAAAGGCTATATGAATGCCCGCCAAATTAAATATTCCATGTGATACATTTGTAACCTAAGTCGGGTCCCATGACAGTTCACATCTCAGCTCACAAGTCTCCTCACAGAGCCCTCTGACACGCCCAGATCCCACCCCCACCCCCACCCCCCACAGCCACAACCAAATAACCCTACCCAACTCCCACTCCCCAGGACAGACAACCAACGTGGTAACCCCATCCAAACCTTGCAATGCAGCGTAAATCAACCAGAGCAGGCTAGGCTGTTTGAGACGTCAATCGTGGTCAGATCCGAAGCTACCCCCCGCCCCTCTCCGAAGTAAGTAGCAACAATCCACAACACACCTCCCCCCCATTACAGGTATTATCAACAGGAGCGAGCTGCCCCCACCCCTCATCGCCATCCGGCAGGGTCCACCCCGCAACCCAGTACCGTGCATCTGCTTGTCCAATGTCCTCACAGCCACATCAACCAAAGACGCCATCCGCCGTTTGTGGAGTCACCACTGGTAGGTCCGCCTCTGAGAGATCTAGGGCGCTGCTGGAGCCAGGACTGGAATCCGTATTCTTAGAGCGCTCCGAGGCGCTACTGGAGGGGCTGACCTCCCCCTGGCTGATTGCCGCCTCCGCCAGCACCGCCTTATTCCTTTCTTGTTGCCACCCAGCTGGGGAGCCAGGGCGTCGCGTCGGCGTCACATCAGTGGAGCTTCGTCTAGGCGTGGTCGCAGGGGGGTGTCCCCTCCAGCCTCCCCCCTGGATTCTATCCAGTCCCAAGCTGCTTGCGGTGTAGGGAAGAAGTGTGTGTCCCCTCCAGTCATTTCCTTCAGTCGGGCCGGGAATAACATGGCATAGGGTAGTTGCATAGTTCTCAATTTTCGCTTGACCTCCAGGAAGGAAGCCCGTTGCCGCTGAACATCTCTGGCGAAGTCCGGGAAATTCATGACCTTGCTGTTACCAATGCGCAGGTTCGATAACCCCCTGGCCGCTTTTAGAATGTGGTCACGGTCCCGGTAATGCAATAGGCGTGCCACCATCGGGCGCGGTGGGCCGCCAGCTCTAGGCGGGCGTGCCGGGACTCTGTGGGCTCGCTCCAGGGCGAAAAACGGGGATAGCCCCTCTGGCGCCATCTCCGCCAGCAACCAGGTTTCCAAGAAGGACACCGCATCCTGGCCCTGCTCTCTCTCCGAGTCACCCACGATGCGGAGGTTGTTACGTCTGGAGCGCCCCTCACTGTCCTCGGCCCTGAGCTCCAGCACCTGGACCTTCTGCGCCACTTCCGCCAATCAGGCCTTCATGGCAACCAAGTCGCCAGGAACGTCCTTCATGTTCGCTTCCGACGTCGTCACACGTTCCTTCAGCTTCCTGTGGTCATCCTTCAAGAGGGACAGGTCAGACCCAATGGTGTCCATCCGCTTCTCCAGGGCCTCACGTGATGCCACAATGGCCTGCATAATGTCGCTCAGGGAGGGGTCCTGTGGCGGGGCCGGGCCCCCAGAACCAGGCGCCGTCCTGTTTCCCGTCATGGAATGGCCCGGATCATCGAGCCTCAGCACACCGAAGCCCTTCTTTCTGGTCCCCCTGACCATCCTGTGGCAGCTTTCAATGCCCACTTCGAGCGATGATGCCGAAACCACAGGCGTCGCCTACCCTGGCCCATTACACCCGGTTTGCTAGTCCGACGACGACACAACAGCTTATCAGCAATGCTGGCCCCACACTCCTCCGTCTCTTGTGGCAGGTATATCCACTCTACCTTCAGTGGGCGCAAGGGCAGTGCAGGGGAAACACACCAGGGTCAGCTCTAGGCCGTCCGCCGCAGTGGCCAGCAGGCTAATGGACAGGCCGCAGGGATCCTGCTCCGGTCCAGTGAGCAACTCTCACCGGTCCACGGACCTCCCTCCGCAGGTCCACAATGGGCCACGCTCACAACACAGCTCCTGGTGCAGAAGGATACTGGGGTCCCAGGTCCTAGTGCTACTGGGGGGCTCAGAGGAAGCAGAAGCCACAGTCACCTCCGGCATCCAGGGCACCAGTCTCCCGACATCCAGCTCATCGGCGGTGGCAGACCCCCACGGGTGCCTCGCGAAGGCGCTCCTCACCACTCCTGCCTACCACGCAGGGCGGACCCCTAGGCAGCCAGGAAACGCAGCCAACGGTCAGCACTACTGCCCCCAGGGGTAATGGTCGCTGGAGTTCTCGCTCCAATAGCAGGGTTGGTCCCTCACTAGGAGAAGCTGCGGGCTCCCCGATGTCTGCAAGCTGTGGACCGGGGATTAATAAATTTGCGCGGGCGCCGCCATCTTAAGGTCAGGCAGCTCGCCGGATCTCTGATCCCGGGGCTCGACCACCCCGCAATCCTCGGCGGCGCTTCCCACGTCAAACTGCTCGCGGGCCTCTCCGCTCCAGCCTCAGCAGGTCTTCGCCACCGCCAATGGACTCCGGTCGCCGGCAGCTCGGCCGTCAGGCATCTCAGTCAGGGACTCCGGCCGCCATTTTGCGAGCCCGTCTCCCCGGCCGCAGCACTCGGGGGAAAAAAGGAATTGTCCAGCGGTCGTGGGGCCACCAGCGCCTCCAGCCTCCTCCTCAATGCTCCCCAGGATCTCCGATGCGCCTGTGGAGGTCAGGGGTCCAGTATAGGGGTCAGGATATGTGCCGGAGAGGGTCGGGTAAGGAGGAGCTCCGGAGTCCCGCTTCTGCCTACATCGGCGCTCAAGCCACGCCCTCTTGACTTTCAGAGTCAATCAGGACAAGCTAGAACAAGAACAAAAATCCATGGCACCAGTCTCCCGACATCCAGCTCATCGGCGGTGGCAGACCCCCACGGGTGCCTCGCGAAGGCGCTCCTCACCACTCCTGCCTACCACGCAGGGTGGACCCCTAGGCAGCCAGGAAACGCAGCCAACGGTCAGCACTGCCCCCAGGGGTAATGGTCGCTGGAGTTCTCGCTCCAATAGCAGGGTTGGTCCCTCACTAGGAGAAGCTGCGGGCGCCCCGATGTCTGCAAGCTGTGGACCGGGGATTAATGAATTTGCGCGGGCGCCGCCATCTTAAGGTCAGGCAGCTCGCCGGATCTCTGCTCCCGGGGCTCGACCACCCCGCAATCCTCGGCGGCGCTTCCCACCTCAAACTGCTCGCGGGCCTCTCCGCTCCAGCCTCAGCAGGTCTTCGCCACCGCCAATGGACTCCGGTCGCCGGCAGCTCGGCCGTCAGGCATCTCAGTCAGGGACTCCGGCCACCATTTTGCGAGCCCGTCTCCCCGGCCGCAGCACTCGGGGGAAAAAAGGAATTGTCCAGCGGTCGTGGGGCCCCCAGCGCCTCCAGCCTCCTCCTCAATGCTCCCCAGGATCTCCGATGCGCCTGTGGAGGTCAGGGGTCCAGTATAGGGGTCAGGATATGTGCCGGAGAGGGTCGGGTAAGGAGGAGCTCCGGAGTCCCGCTTCTGCCTACATCGGCGCTCAAGCCACGCCCTCTTGACTTTCAGAGTCAATCAGGACAAGCTAGAACAAGAACAAAAAAGTTTATGGCACAGCCAACATGTGTTTCGCCCCCTATTTTTGGCTTTTACTCCTGTGGCTTCTTCAGGGCGTGAAAGTATCGTTTGAATTAAAGTTCCTGTGGTGGCTCTGATATGAATGCGGTGTCCCTTCAAGTTTGGCAATCCTGGGAAGATTCTGCATTTGCTTTCAGGTTAAATCTATTCAGTCGGCGCAGGCCGAGTTCTTGTTCTATCTTGTCCTGAATGACTCTGAAAGTCAAAGAGTCTACTTTCAGATAAAATACTGGATTCAATACTAGGATTTTCCAGAATGATTATCTATACTATAATTAGTCCTGGCACACTTGTCAGACCTAATATTATCGGTATTAGACGCAATCTAAATAGGAGACTTGACATCCTTAAAAGGTTATAAAATGTCTCAGAGAACACTGGTCACCATACTACTATATTGTGAGTCTCTCTATGTCTTCAGTTGGCACAGGTGCCAGTACAACATAAAGGTACATTCGTTACGACATGTTCATTTACCTTGTTTGAGTGTCAGCATATTTTAGAATATACTGTTTTAATGCACTAGAAATACCAACAATAATTAATAGAAGTCAAAGTAAATATATGTAAATATACTAAGTTACATGAAGTAGAGGAACTTGATGCTCATCTAACAAACAAATGGAGAAAGAAACTTTAAATTCATGTATGGTAAAATGAAGTCTCATAATCGATCAGCAATTTTTTTTTACCCCAAAATGGTCATTAACTCAAAACGTTGAATGATAAATTGACAATCTTGGAGGAATATAATACATGTGTGATAAATTGATGATCACTCATGAGAAAAGAAAGGATCTTAGTGGCTCCCCCACCAATAAACTGCACCACTTGGCCAACACAACTATACAAATTTGAAAATGATGTGTAGTAGCCTCATAAGTAGGAAGTAAGAATAGCATTTAGAGTTTTGATGAATCTAATTTGAGGATAACATGGTGTACACAGTCATTGTGTTTTTCGTGGACCGAAATTTAAGATCCCACAATGATTCAGTATTTAGCTGTACAATTTGTAAACTTGGACTATATGTACCACTTGCAAGCAATAGGGGTTTTGTGTGTAAAGAATGTTGTTAAATGATTTTAAATTGTGTATGTATAGTCTGTATTTTGTAGCCCTGAAGAAGTCTCTGCTAAGGGACGAAACGCATTGCCTACAAGGAAGAAAAGTTTTTAAAAGAATGAGAAAATGCGAATAAAGTAACCCTTTTTAGAAAATCTTTGATGGAGTCTGTGCACTATGTAACTTAAGCAATATGCAATGCTTACATATAATGAATGGTGAGTGCTGATCAGCTTTTCATAAAATGGATGGATAACAAACATTCTGTGTGATGCTCCTTCACAGTACGGGAAGTGCTTAATTTGTATAAATGTAGGTACCAGGGCCCTCAACGTTAGGCAACTGTAGATTTCAACACCCATTGCCCCTGCCATCACTACCAATGACAGTACCAAAACAACCACTAGCCATCAGATTCCTGAAAGTTTGACAGGTCAGACTATTTCAGCCTCTGAAGCTATAAGAATGACTTAGGTGGCAGGTATTGGTTATTCTAAACGTACCTAGGATTAATAAACAACTGTTGTTGTGCTCCTCTATAAATTCGACAAACTGTGTCACCATGAGACAGACTGTCATAAGTGCCGGTGTTAACATTTAAGTGCTGGTGACCAGCACCATAAACCACTGGCTCAAATTAAGCATTGCTACCGTGGTATACAGTCAAGTCAGATATGTTTGATGCTTCATTTTTTGCAATGGTTAGGGCTCTTCGAGATAGAGACAGTTCATATATTGTCCATGTTTCCAACTACAAAGATTTTTGCTGCCGTAATACAGAAATAGCGGTACAAAAGGGGGTGGTGATGGACGGAGCATCTGAATCAATCAAACACTCACACCCATTCAAAAGATCTGGGTTTAATCCATCAACGTTCTTTAGCCCATTCTGCCATCCCAGTTCAGACATGGCTATATGCAAATCAGTCTGACCCTGTGCCTCATGGGAACAGTCCAGCCCGAACTGCCAAGCCATGTCTTCCCTGGACCGGAAACAATCTTCTAATACAGAAATAATCACAACAAAAACAAATAGTGCAAATTACCACAGGCTAATAACATGTAATATGGAATTACATTGCTTATGAGCCCAAATGAGCACTACTGGGCAGTTGTGAAATTCAGTGTTCCTAGTCATTGAGGTTAAACAACATCTTTTGCAATTTTCTTAAGATCTTTCTTTCCCTTTGGGATTTTCTTCCTCATCAACATGATATATTCTTGTATTCGGTTACACTCAAGAGGTAGCATGCTAAATCTTTCAAAAGTATATTTTTCTCCGATTAAATTATTTATTTTCTGAGTACATGGTTTGATCTAGGAGATTGAGGAATTTGTATTAGCAGAAGTACTGCTATTGAAAAAGGAAACTGAGAAATGCAATTAGCAGTGTCAGCAGTAACTGAAGGTCTGCCTCAGACAAATTAGCCTGTATGATACGAGCTTTTGTAAATTTATAATTACACACCTATTATTTACCTCTGGGAGCATTAGCATGTTTAAATGCCCTAATGCGGAGTTATGGCTATCAAGAGAATTGAACCTTTATACAACAGCCAGAGGGTATCCTGGGAAGACATCAGCCTTGAGGGAGGGCATGTTTTACCACAAACTAGCGAGTGCTTTTTCTGCAGTACTGCACTGCGTATCCAGTTATTTTTTTAATTTGTGCAGAGAGCAAAATGTTTATATCAAGAAGGATTCTAAGTCTCCATTTTATAGTTACCCCAAAATAGTTTTAATTCTAATTGCCTACTAGTAGGATAAAGTGTAATAACGTAAAACGAATGTTCTTGCTACTAAAAATGTAAAAGAAATATATATGTGTTGCACCACAAGCTGAAACAAGGCCAGATAAGCTTAATAGGCAAATCGATATAAATAAATGGGTATTGAGGAAAATTTTCTTTGTCAACAAAATATGGGTTTTGTATTTTCAATAGTTGTAAGTAAACAACGGTTTTAAATGTTAAAGTGTGTATTGTAGATTCTAAAGAATGGTTTATGTTACCATTTAAATATAATCGTATTTAACAATACGTCTTTGGTTCCCTTCTCACCAAACCTGACTTCAAAAGAAATTTTTCCTCCACATACCTCGAAGTACTAACAGTGACTTTGAGGAATATTCACCATCTCCTGCAGAGTCTGTAAGGTACTTGAGCATTCACCTGGTTCCAAGTAGGTAGAAACATTATCAAGTTCGGCTATTCTCTTCCATTGAGGTGTATCATAGCAGACAAGTTGGACTGCAGCGAGGAAAAGAGCTGTCCACCTACTAGGCCTGAGTGGTGAACATCCCAGAGCTGCCTTGGCATGAGCAATGGGACAGTCCATCCCTCAGGCACATGAAAATCAGACAGTAACAGGGTTCCACAAACATGGCTAGAAATTTCGAAAGGTGCACACACGTTAGGTTCATGCTTTGTTTTTTTGTGGAAGAGGGTCATTATGTTATCGATATGGGCACTGTAAAACCCAAGATCAATACATTTTGAACACATGTCACAGATCAGTAATACTCAATTAGATTTACTAGGCCCTGTGATATTTTTAGGTCAAGTATGAATGATATGAAAAAGAGATGCGGAATACAGCTTGAGATGGCTTTGTGAGACAGAACAAAAGTTGAGACAGTTTAGTATGTGTTTTAGTGAAGATTTAGATATTGACTGTATAAAAAGATGAGGATTACATTTTTTGATAAATCGAGCGAAATACAAACACGAGTACATTTTTTGTTATAAAACAGAAATATGGGTTTACATTGTAAACATTATAGGTCTAGCAGTTGAGCAGCATGTTGGCTATTTGTTGAAGAAATGGGAGTAAACACACCAAAGTTAGTAAGGCTTTCTCGATCTTTAAAGATACCCTTTTGACTGTAAATAGCATTGTAGTAGTGACATGCAATAAGTTGAGGATATGTAGTACTTAGCAGGAGAACAAAACATTAAGCAGGTTTACAAACAGCAACATGTGATAATATCCTGGAGAAAAACATTTCAAATTTGTAACTTTCCCTCAGAAAAGTTTTGGTTGCCGCCATATAGCGAGAATATATCCACTTTTCCTGAAATGGTAATCTGTTTATTTTAAGTGCTAAAATTCTTTTATCAAACGTTTTGTAATTTGCTCCCCATCTCCTATTATTGGGCTATGATTTGGAACAAATCCATTTCTTTTCTGGATTTATCGAAAGTTCATCCACTGTAGCTTAGGTAGAACTTTCTCTAGGAAAACTCTGCATGTTCAACTTGTAGTCTGGTTTAGTACTCAAAGACGGATGTATGACGTTACAACGCATACTTTTACCACGCATACCATTACAACGCGGTATTTACAACGCATACCGTTACAACGCATAGCGCTTAGAGGTGCTGGATAGTGGTAAGTATAATTTTATATTCCAACTCCAGTCCCCGTGGATACTAGGGAAGGTGTTGGATATAAAATTATACTTATTCCCTATCCTGGAGCGCCCCCAGCGCAATGCGTTGTAATGGTATGCGTGGTAATGCCTGCGTTGTAATGGTAGTGCGTGGTAAAAACTTCGTTGTAACAGTTGTATACCCTCAAAGACACCGGGATACCCCAGCCCTGGAGTTTCATTATCTTCCAAAGATGCCTTTAAATTAGGGGTGTTGTATATATCTGTGGGATTTTATTATTCACAATACAGGAAGGTCTGATATTTTATAACACATACTAAGATTGTAAAATGTCCTCATCCTGTAAAACATAAACAATGCACATGAGGAGAGAAAGAAAGAGGCACTACTCTGTGACACATTTCTACCATGAGAACCAAGGGGGGAGAGGCTTCGATACAAATTTCCTTGCAATACAGAGTAGCTATTCTGCTAAACTGGCCCTTTACCCTGGTAGGACCTTGCTGGATGTCTTAAGTGCTACATCTATCTACAGTGGGTAAGTTCATTTGAGACTGAAAGACAACTTTTGAACTTTCAGAGCTCTTTTTTTGAGAAAAAAGGTCACCTCAAATGAGTTTATTGTTTACTGATAGTGAAAATAGATCTTTCAGTCAGTGCATTATTGGCTCAAGGCAGCTCCCAGAAAAGATACAGGTATTATCTTTCTAAGGACATGATTTATATTGTATATTTGGTCATTATGACCAAATTAGTAACTTCCTGCCTGACTCAAAAAGCTAGTTGCTTATTTCCAAATGCAAATTTAAGTTTGCAATTTAATAGATTTACACAAGAGAAAATTATACTTGTGTGATATACTTTAAAGTGTAAGTAAATACATATATAGTTGTCATTTCAACGCGATGACTTGGAAAAAGGTGGTGTAAACCCACAGATTCGCAGGTTTGTGGATATTCACAACTTAATAAAGGCTGACAGCAGTTGCAGATTTATTCCTAGAGAATAAATTCCCTTTCTTTGTGGGAAAGTGGAGGGAAGGGATTTTTCCAAAAGGAGAATGATTCCCCAAGGAGAAACAAAAAGAAAGTTAACCAATGCATGAGCACTGACGAGTTACATTTATGCATTTGGAAATAAGCATTTGCTATATTTTAGAATGTGTACATGTTTATGCATGTGATTACTACTAAAAAGCTCAGCAACGTATTTGCATATCCATGGTGTTTTTTATGTTGGTGTGGAATTCTGTTTCAATGTGTCTTGATATGGTATGTGTAAACTAATACTTAAGATCCGAATCTGAATTGTTAAAGGTTTTAAAACACTCTAACAGGAAACAAATATTGACATACCTAAAAGCAAATCAACCTGCAATTATTTTACTTCAAATAACATACCTTGTTAACAGTGAAAATGCAAAGCTCTGCAAATATTGGTTGAGATAGTACTGTACAGAATAATATTCTAGTAAAATACAGAATGTGAGCACTGTGAGAAATTCGATAATTATTTGGAGTGGGTGTCCGCCCCTTCAAGGAATAATCACAACCCTTGTTAGGGTGAAACAACCAAGTCACTAAATTAACCTGAGCTCAACCCCTTGTAGCTATGACACGACAGGCAGGCTTAATTTAGGGCAATGCATAGTATTTATGCAGTACCAAAATAAGTAAAAATAGCAAAAGATAAATATCCCAAACCTAATTAGAATAACAGAGTAACATTTATTATACAAAATGACACCAAAGTTCAAAGTTTTCAGTGGTAAAAGCGCTAAAAAGGGATAAGCACCAATAATAGTCTACAGTTGCAGTAGAATGGGACCGAGGTGCAATTTCAGGTTGACCGCAATGGAGTGTGGGTCAGGTACAATAGTCAGGTTCGCCTGGGTCAAAGACTTTACCTTCTGATTGTCTTTTAAGTTCCAACTTTTCAGGGTTTCTGAAGCAGTTCCTCTGGGCTACTTCTAAGGCTCCAGGGACCTCAGGGGCAGCACTAAGGGACCAAGGCTCACTCCAGAAGAGACAACTAGCAAGGTCTGATCCAAGCCCTACTGCTACTAGCCGGCTGGTCATGCTAGGAGAAAGGCTTATTGCAGCTTGTCTCCCTGTAGCTGCACAGGAGATCAGCCAGATGATTTTTTGAGTCTGCTTCATTGTGCTGGGTACAAGAGAGACCGGTCCAGTTTTCAAGGCTTCTTTCATGCCACAGACAGCGGCCCAGGCCGCTTCTGTTTTTCTGCAGGCCCGGAAAGTGTACTGAAGTAGATACCTGTTTGTGCTAAATTTACACCTGCCACCAGCTAATTGGTGGGGTGACTCTTGGGCACTCCATAATCAATGGGGTTAAAGTTGCCACGACAAAATCCAAACAGGCCCAAAATGCCATGTGTAATGGCATTTTCAAGATGGAGAAAGTCTGTGACCACACTGAGTTTGGGCTGTGGTGTGTGTATGGTGGTGTCATAGGAAAACCACTGTTGTCCGCCCACATCTAACCCTAAAATCCAGTTTGAAGCAGGCACTGTACCCACCACAAACAAATAGACAGAAGTCTGGCAGGACAAAAGCAGGGCCTTTCCGCAACCAGGCAGGGGATATACAAGAACTGACTTGGAATTCTGTTTTCTACCTTTCAAGTGCACCACAAGTGTTACATGTGGCTTAATAGACTAGTCAAGCAAGATTTGATAGTGTGGTGTTAAAGGATGCCCACAACCCCAAGTTTGAGTATTTTGAAGACTTCAGAGGAGTCTTCTGTGCCCATTCCGGTCAGGCTATTGTTTGCTTTTGGAAGGCATTTCACACTTCTTTGATACCTATTCCTTGGCTATGTGCAAGCTGAGAGTTTCTGAAGAGTTAATACAAATTTGCCTCTAGGAACTTCACACAGGAGGAATGGTAACTTTCAAAACGTTACTTTCCTTTAATATTCACCATTTCACCTTTGAATTGAAATTTTAATTACTATTAAAAATAGTGGTGTAAATATTTTTGAGCTGATCCCTTTCCCGGAAAACAGTATTGATATTTTAATCTGTACTCTGGTTTTCTACATTCAAAATGGCTTTTTGACCTTTGCTACTTTAGGGATATAATAATATTAATTTTCTACATGTCCCACTTTTAAATACCATGCACCCTACTTTATGCGCTACAAGGTTTACATAGGAGTGACTTACTATTATTTAAAAGGGATTTTTTGCATGTCTAAAAGAGTTATTTTAACAGACAGCAATGTAGGTTTTACACTGCACCAGTAAGGCATCACAGGGTAGGCCTGTAGCCATGTTTGCACTACTATTATAGTGGATTGCAAAATAGGTGCTGCAGTCCACAGGTGACATTTAACTTTGTGGCCCTGGGTGCAAGTTTACACCATGTATTAGTGATTTACTAGCAAGTTAAATGTGGCAAAATAGGAATAAGCTGATTTAACCATGTTTATGGGCTAGAGTATATACACGGTCTACTGGGAAAGCAGTGTCTCAGTGTACAGAGTCTAAATAAAATAGGTTATAGCAAAATGCAACAAAATCAGAGGTGATCACGCAGAAAAGGCTGAACTCCTACAAGCACACATTCCCACAGACAGTTCAAATCTAAAATAACAAGAGAAATTGTATATAATGAGGATTGATGGTATTGTTTAAGCTATAAATATCTGTCATTCCATTAACCTTCACAAATGGAAATTTCACTTGCAGTGAACTCATCCTAAATACTTAACTTCCTAGAAGATGGATATGCATTATGGATGTTTAGCGCTAGAGTGAATATTCACATATGCACATACCACACTCTGGATTTAAGTGGCAGTACTTAAGGAAGAAACAACAAAGATAGGAAAATATTCAAAGATTTTACTAAATGGCATGGATTTAGCCAATAGTTGGGCAATTCTATATCCAACACTACAAGCATGCATCCTTTATTCCACTATTCCTAAAAGTATCACTGAATTGATTTGCTACTAACGTACGTTAATGGAAGCATATCTTTCTAATACCCTAATTGGAAAACAAGTCTTTAACTGATCACTTGTTTGCTGAACTAGTGCTTTGTTTGTTGCAGTTATCTGATCAATTGCTTTTATGTCTGGCAGTAGGCAGGACTTTCTGATTTTCCTTAAATTGTATATATACAGTATACTTACAGATGGGGGCTTTCAGCTAGCCCTCTTCATCCATTAGTCTGTTGATGTGTCATTCACATTTCTTGTCTGCCTACAATGAGTTACCCCACTTCAGCCACTGGTTA
Source organism: Lissotriton vulgaris (assembly GCF_964263255.1). Lineage (NCBI taxonomy): Eukaryota > Metazoa > Chordata > Amphibia > Caudata > Salamandridae > Lissotriton > Lissotriton vulgaris. The sequence goes on from NC_141691.1 coordinate 1,525,658,262, forward strand.
ACTTCACTGTGGATAATTACATTATTCTCTTTCACAAGAACACATCTACACACAAAGTAATTCCCTTCAGTGAGAGGTATTATAATGCAGCATGTGCTTTTTGTCACATATAACATATTTTTGCTTGTACTCAATGTTTTTAGATTAATTCAAGTAATCCATAAAAAATAATATTTTTTTTTACAGGAAGATTTCAACTTCTTTCTGTAAGAAAAGTACAGGAAGCATTAATAACATTAATGATGTGTGGGAAAGGCTAAATATGGATCATTTGAGAGTTTTTATAGCTGAAACTTCAAAGATAACTGTAATTAGCTGAATAACATAGAAGATTAGAATAAAAATTATTCTCCTAGAAAGGGAGCTGAAAGTTACTGACGAGAATCTAGAGTGACATGCACAAACTGAATCTACTAAATTGAGCTAAATAGATGTGCCCATCAAAATACATTTTCATTGTTGATATGATAACAGTACTGAAAATGGGTTGCACACAGGGTCAGGCTCTTCCCTTATAGGTTTAATATATCTAGAATGCAGCAAGGATATCTAATCAGAAAAAAAGCTGCAGCAAACTGATAGATTTTCAATTTGGACAAACACACATGTAATCTTCAAAGAAGCTCTATATACAGAACAGCCTACTGCAACTTAAGCTATCTCTTTATTCACTGATGCAATACATCAGCCACAACTGGAGGAATCAAGTAAAGAAAAGCCAACAAATCCATCAAAGCATTTGAGGCTACGTTCGTAATAAAAGCCCTCACAGCTTCATTTTTTCAGAAATCCTCAAACAAATTCTTCCCCATTTAGTAGCCATATATAATGTTGCCATTTCCCAATTTATTTTTCAACGCTCATTTAAAGTGTCAGATGTAGACCTTGTTCCAATAACAAACGGAGATCCCAGTTCTTTGAACATTACTAGGCGTATTTCTTTATCAACTTTGAAAGTAAAGCATTATCAACATTTTGGTTTAGTAGATCTGTCAAAGCCAAATCAATAAGGAGTGGTTTACAACAAATTAACAAGAGGCCGTACCTACATCAGAGAACATCTGGTTAACTAGAGACTTTTAGAATGAACCTTTTATTTTCGAATGAGGTGCAGAAAAAAATATATGATCATGTTAATTAGGAAAATCTTTTACTGAGCCTGAAGTCTAACTTTGAGAAATGGTTTTCCAAAAGAATCCGTGTATCACAGTATGTTTCTGCTACTCTCATCAATGCTAGCATTTCAATTTCAAATGATAAAGATAAAGAAAGGATTATCAAGAACAAGACTGGTTGGTATGTGGTGTGTGTGTGTGTATATGTAGCCCCAGCAATGGAGTATCCACAAACCACAGCAGCAAACGGTTAAAAAAAATCTAATTGCTCAGCAAGATGATTTAAGTTTTTTGTGATTGTGAAATTAATATCAGGCCTTCTGCTTGTTGAACACAAAGTCCTTGATTAATCCTTTAATGACAAATCCCTTAATGAGCTACAAATAAAACATAGGTATTTTCAAATCTGTCTTATGTCGAAGTATTCTTTATAGATCGACTTATTAATAATATGCTTGCCCTTGACTCAATGATCATTATTAGAACGGTATTCAACCAAATGCTTCACAATTTTGAAATAAACCAGTATTTGCTCTTGATTTTATGAATTCTCTGTACACAATTCCATAAATTCTTCTGGCAAACAATTTAACTGCCAAAACAAACAAATGCCTTTAGTGCTTTTCATGGACACTTTGCAGATGCTCCGTCCATCACCACCCCTTTTGTACCGCTTTCATGGACACTTTGGCATCTTTAAAGCTGACATTTGGCTCTTACTGGCACTAAAAAAAGTTTTAAATTTAATAATGACATCATTCTGAATAATACACAAGCTTCTACTAACCCTAAACCTCCACTCCTTAATCGTACAGTTGCTCCATGTTCCACATCAAAGATACAAAAATCTATTGTAGAGATACTCCAGGTTCACTAACGAAGAGTAATTGAGGTAGGAAAATTGAAGTTGGTGTTGGCACTTATGCACATAATTAGATAAAGGTATGTTTTAGGATCCCCAAACCAAGTCCTGATGTAGTGGCAGTTTGAGATTTGGGGACTAAAATGTGCACATAATGGACATTTTCTTTTTTAATTGTACCTATAAAGTATAAATCATTAAATTCCAACAAGCATGGTTAGTTAAAGGCTTCATGACTGATAAAAACACTGTTTGTACCATAATATTTTTTTTTGGTTTCTGACACAACCCTCCTGAGGTCTGGTATGTGTATGGACTTTCTTTATGTGTTAGACAGGTGCACTCCCCCAGTCATAGCGCTCACTCCTGTAGTGACTGGAGTGCAATAGGAGATTGTTTGTGCAATATATACATATAAAGTACCTACCAGACTATAATGTACCTGTAACCTTCGGCTTTCTGAGTGAATACAAATATAGAGAGAGAAAGCCAAAGGTTACAGGTATGTTATAGTTAGGTTGACATGTCACATACACAAAACCATAGAAAGTCAGGAGTTATTGTTAACGTATGGTAAGAAACTATAACATGTGGCCTAAAGTTACTTAACGGTTTGAGTTATAGTTTCTTTAGATAGGTATCACAATAAGTATAACTATACCTGCTGAATTTCTATGGTTTTGTTTGGGTAAAACTTCAACCTAACTAATTGACCTGTAACCATTGTTTTTGTCAGTGAATTTCTATGTTTTTTTAACGTAAATTAATACATAATTACAATCCGTTAATACAACCACCGCTGCGCACAGCATTTGGCCGTGCGCGGTTGGGGTTGGCCGCAGGCGGCCAACACCATGCCCTTGGCCATGTGTGGTCGGGTATTTTGGTGTGTGAGTGAGGGTTTTTGTGCATTTTACATCTGCGGACCCATTGCAGATTTTCACTGGGGTTTGCACTGAGCGGTTCTGCGGTTTGGCCAGAAAAAAAGACAATGAACCCTATAGGGGCAGGATTCTGTCATGACTTGCTCCCTGCGTTCTCGTGTCCACCACCAGGGGCTGAACGGTGGGACTCTCCAGTGTTATAATAAACTTCCAGCCCCTCCCCTTCATGTATATACTGACTTCCAGCTATTTGAACTTAACTTGGAAATGGCCATCCATTCCCAATCCATGCAAGGTGTTGCAGAAGCCAGCCTGCTAATGCCTCAAACTCCCTTAACTAGAATTCCCTACTCACTGCTTCGTCTCCACCCCTGCATGCCAAGGATGGGTGGAGGAATTCAGCTCATCTGTGGCTGGCTGCTGCTAGCCTGCTCACACCTTATGCATGTGATTACTGTGAGCGCTTCTGAGCCCCAGCACCCTTCAGTCCAAGGTTGGCCATTGTAGCTGTGTACCGGTGAGACCGACCCTTGTTTCCAGTGCTTTCTGAGCTTTTGCTATCCTTTGTTTTCAGTGTTTCCTGAGCTTTAGTTATTACCTGTTCCTGACCTGCTGCTGTTTTCCTTGTTTCTGAATTAGCACTGACTTCAGTGCTACCTTGACTCCTGAGCGTTAGCTCAATTCTAGTTCCTGCTCCTAAGCCTTAGCCTTCCTTGTTACCGAGCTACAGCACTTTCCCTTGTTCATGAACTAGCACTGCCTGCAGTGCTGCTTTGGCTTTTGAGCTTTTGCTAAATTCTTGTCTTGCTCCAATACAGCCTTCAGTGCTACTTTGTTTTTTTTTATTCCTGATCCAGCCCTGTTCTAGTGTACCCTTGTAGCCTTCCCTTCTGTATGTCTTTTTCCAGTCCCTGCCTTTCTTACCAATTCCTTGGTTCCAGTTCCTAGTTTGCTGTCTTTCTATTCTGGTCTTCTGCTTCTGTTAGCTTGTATGTTTGTTACCTGCCTTCTGCCAAGTGTGCCCTGTGATTTCCTTCCTTTCCTGTTAAGCACTCCTCCTTGCTAGCTCCTTGTCTATTGTGCTCGTGTTTAGTTCTACTTCCTTGCTGTTACTGTCATGCATGTTTCTGTTTGATCGCCAGGATCCGTGGGCACACAGCAAGGTGGAGTTTCTTGTTCACTGTGAGTATTGTCTTTGAATTACATTCATAACATCACCATAGGTATAAGCTTCACAGACCCTGCCTTTGCATGCATATCCTATATGTGGGTATTTGCAGTCAGTATCTGTAACAGCAATTGTGGGTGAGAAACTTACTGAGCTTCAGTCTTATCGTGTGGAGCTCCTGAGTGCTTTATCCCACACTCCCCTTTATTGTCAATGTTGTTTCATATAAATGTCTTGCACATTCATCCTGGGTGTAATTTTTCGGAATGCTAGATCATCTCATGAGTGCATGTGTTTTCTGAGTCTTAGCAATCTTGTTCCTTCATGCAGGCTTCCCCCTTGGATCCCTTTTCTCCTCTGATTTGCTGTATGGTCCTGGGCAGCGCTGTACTCCTCTTTCTGCGCACGTATTCTACCCAGTTCCTAGTCTTTGCCCAAGTCCCTGACTGTGTCCCAGACAGCCCCTGACAGATACCTGTATCTTCATCCCTTATATTATGTTTTTCCACTTTATTTTAGCCTCCTCCAGCCCAAGGCCGTAATTTTTCTTTCGGGTTGCGGCCAGCCAACCAGGGCCTTGCTTTTCCCTGGAGATTCACGGATCCTCCTTGAGTGGATCTGGGAAGGATCCGCGTCCCTAGATTTCTAGATTTGATATCCTTTAATTAATTACTCTGAAACTGGTGAACACATTTACACCAAATTATGAAAAACACGCTTTCTGGACCAAGATCTAACTTTTAGCCAAATTAGGTGTAAATCCATTCAGCGGTTTGGGTTGTAGCGTGTCTAAAAATAACAAAATCCCCATAGACATTGCTTGAGAAAAAAGTATTTTGGGACCTCCCTTTTTTCTTGGCCCTCGCTTGACGAATCACCACAAAACATTTAGGACAGCATTAGAAATGAGTGGCAAACTAGTTTTAAAGATATAGTCAATCAGCACCAAAGTTATCAGAAAAATAAAAATGCCTCATCTATGGGACAAGTTGGACCTGACTATCGCCATTAGGTCATTTATATATCTATATATATTTATCTATATAGCCAGTGGAATTTCGCTATGAGGTTAGGCACTAGTACTACTCTCTTGAGAGTCTGGACCAAATATTCCCACTCCACACATTCAAAAGCCTTCTCAGCATCTAACAGATAATACTATCTTCTTGTCTGGGTCATTCTGCATCTGCCATCAGAGGTGTTATGGTTTTCTCATATTGTCACCTGAGGAGGAGTGGACAGGGACAAATTCTACTTTCGATGGATGTACAAGATCACAACACATTTGCTACCACCGTGACCAGGTAGAGATCAATCACAGATTTTGGTATAAGCAATCATATGGGACTATTAAATTCAGACATAACATAACATAACATAACATAACATAACATAACAGATATTTGAGAACCTATTGAGTCACACCCTCAATACTGTAGAAGGGCCACAATCTTGGCCTTGTTGATTTTGTAAAATTCTACTGGGAATCCATAGGTGCCTAACAATTTTTCAAAGAACATATCTTCTTTCACTGTTCCAAAGACTTGGTCAGCAGCCTAATAGTGGTTCTAAAGTCTTCCTCTTGAGCTTGCATGTCGGAGTCATATCAATGTCTGAAGAAATACACGTCACATAGGTTTAGTGGGCGAGTACTCAGATTGCTTCTTTCATTTTGATTGTTGGTATTATCAAGGATAATTACATTTGGTGTAGTTGAGCTGCCCAGAATTCCCTGCCTTTTTGCCAAGCTCAGAGTGCCTCCTTTTTATTGTTGCCATGTCATATTCTTATTGTGTGGTTAGAATAAAAGATTAAGTCATATTTACCCTTTGATTGGGCTGGTCACACAGAAGCTATTGGAATTGGCTGTGAGATCATTCACAGATCCCTTTACAGCAGCTTACGTTCCCCTGTCTTTTCCCTGTCTTTCTGTCACCTCAGCACTGACTGTTGTACTATGAACTCTTTGATGAAAGACTTCCCTGCTGCCCACAACACCTGAATTATTTTCCAGGTAAGTACAGAGATGTCTTTTAATTTACGTTCTTCCCATGGGGTTTGTACTTGGAGGTATTTATCCTCCATGTGTTTAGAGGGGGCATTATCATCCCCATAGATTGCCTAACAAGACTGGTATGCGGTCAGATATACCTTCTTCCAAAATTGTACACGGACACCTTCAGCAATAACATGTTAGATGCAAGAAAAACAGAAATACAAGTGCAAATACCATGGCCACAGGAAACTACTTATCATATTGGTATAAATGTCTCAAATTATCTCTTAGTTTCTAATATTTCATTATATCTGGGACATCTATTCCTACAAATATGGACGTCAGGTCTTCCAGATCTATCCAGGGTGGGGTCTAGCATCTTGTTCTTGTCTCCCCTCATTGCTAGTTTTGTCTCACCAATTTCAATAAGGATTCTGAATATCTTGAGGAGGAATACTGACATGTTTCCACTATGCTTATAAAGTTCTTTGTAACGATAAATCAGTCACCTCTGTCCACCCATGTTCTAAGGATTTTGTGTGAGAGTGTTCTATGCAATCGAATTGCTACACCTCCACATTTATAAGCTGATGATGTTGGATGTTGAATATAAAAGAATATATTTTTTATAAATCATCCATAAATAAAAATTAAAACCATATATATTTTCTCAAGTCTTTTGGTACCTGCTTTTGGTAAGAACGTAATTTGAATGTGTTATATTTGTGTGAGGAGTGCTGAATGCTAGATTTGGTTCAGGTTTTTGTCTTGAGGTGAATCTTTTGAATTCACCAGTTTTTTTTGGGGGGGGGGGGGGGGGGTTTATATAGCGCAAACTAGACCCGAAGGTATCAAGGCGCACCAGTTGTTCAAGTTGGTCTCCCTTTGCCTCAGCTGTCTGTCTGGTGTGTCAAATATAGACTGGAATGAGGCAATTTCTGATCTGATTGACTTCATCTTGGTCACAGATTCCATGTTGCTCTCTTAAATTGCTCCATTTGTACATGTGATTGATGCAAGGTCTCTCATTTAAGTTTACATAGAGGCTTTGGCCATCTCATGTGTCATGTGCATTGGTAGAGAAGATTTCGATCTCTCAGTCACAGCTGTAGTAAATAGAATCTGGCAAGAAGTTTTCACTTGTGATATTAAGAGTAAGGTTACCTGTACAATCAGACCTAGAGTATGGTGGAAGAGTGATGTTTATGATTACAACCAATATCCTGATTGTTTCTAGCTAGGCCGTTTTTAAGGGGTGTCCCCAGAGTTAAGTAGGCTGTAGAAAGCATTTATAGGCTACATTTCCTCCTGTGTGTCACTGAGGTCTAGCATACAGTTAATGTTCTGAAAAGTTTGTTAATCAAAAAAGGAGAACAAGTTGATCCATCATCTACATGCCTATTGGAGCAGCTATTATATGACTCGAATTATCCAAACAAGAGCATGAAATACTTATGTTGTAGTTTGTTCTCAAGTGGTACATTCTGTCCTTCCCCTCCCCTCATCTTGGTATGCCCCTCTAGTCAAGTCAAGTCAAGTCAAGAGATTTATATAGCGCGCTACATACCCATAGGGTCTCAAGGCGCTAGAGGGAGGGTGGGGAATTACTTGTCGAATTCTCACCTTAGAATGTTGGGGTCCTCAGGAGCTGTTGGAGAGTGGATGGTCAATAAAGAATACGCACTGATAAACTCTCCTGCTGTCCTTTTCTTCTTTTCAACACTGGCGGCGACCACTGCGCAGGGGGCAGTTTTGACCATTTTCCCTCTGTGTACTCTCTCTATTCCATCTGCTGTCACTTCCTTTGGAGATCATCTAAAGTCGTTATCCTGCGAAATCATCCTTGTCAACTAGTGTGATCTGGGAGTTAGATCGCTGGCTGTTGTAACCTCCTATTCCTCGAGTGAGCAGATTATCAAGTACTTATCTGGATTCAAGGTCGCTGGCTGCCCCATGCTCAAAACGGAGGTGTGAACTGCACTGTCTCCCGCAAATCCATCGTAGTTATTTTTTTCAGCGTGAGTTCCTCCGTTGTATCCTTGGTGTGGAGTTGTGCCGTCTTTGAGGAAACATATCCACCATAGAGAAGTGCCATCTCAGTGTCAGTGTGTGAGCCGTAGCATGTCATGCTTTAAGCCTTCAGCTGACAGTATCCTTCACTTTGGGTTCCTGCGGCGCCGCTGTCGTGCCGTACTGTGGGAGATCACTTCTGCCAGCCGAAGGGTTCCTGCGGTTCTTCCTTGTCCTGTCAGCTCTTCTTGTGCGCCATAAAGGTATTCCATCATCAATTTCACCGACAGGTGTTTCTTCCGGATTCTGCCAGCTCTTCGTGTGCGCCACAAAGGGATTCCCTCATCAGTTTCAATGGCGAGTGCTTCTTCCAGATCCTGTCAGCTATTTGTGTGCGCCACTAAGGGATTCCCTTATCAGTTTCACCGGCGGGGTGTAATACTGTACTTTCTCCACAGTATGTATTGGTGCATCGTCTCTGTTTCGTGCTGCAAGTTGCTCCACTGACCATTCATACATCGGACAACAGCATTTACTTCTATTCAGTGCAGTTTATTGCCTCAGCAACAACTGACATATTTAGCAAGCATTTTCTGCAGCGGACAGACTTCTCCCATGGGCCTATCTACTGGGTGTATACTGGGCATTAAGGTACTGTGTGTATAGGTCATTAAGATACGGTTGGCCCCATCTCATTTCACGTTGCTTCTCCCTTGGCCCAGAGATGTGGTATCCTGCTGTTAGGAATCTCCTGGGGTCCCATCCGCATTTCTTTGCAAGCATTCCTCTGTCTGAAGGCAATCTTTTCCTACTACCTTTGCCTCCATGTGTCCATTCCTCCCTCTGTAAGTTTTGTGCAACTTTTTGTCAGGTGGTGCTCCGAGGCACTCTCCAGCCTTTCCTGTCATACATTACTCCTCCTGGGGCACATCTTCTTATTGCCTCTCCTTCTGTCTCCATGATGGCAGTGGTGAGCATGAGCGAACCACCCCCTTTCCTAAATGAAATAGGTGAACCAAAAATATGCTGGAAGGAATGGTTCAAGCTATTTGAATCATACATCATTGCCATTGGGGGAGAAAGATTTTTGTCCTTGCGGAAAAAACATATCCTTCTCCACAATTTAGGGGTTCAAGGAAGGAAAATATACGAGACCTTGCCTGAACCTGCAGGGAGAGAGGAAGGGGGGACGTTTATCTGTTTATGTGCACTGTAGAAAAATTATAAATGCATTTTGGAGATAAGATAAATATTGTCCTGGGACGCCATAAGTTTTTTAATAGAGTGCAAGGAAAGCAAGAGTCTGTCCAAAATTACATTGCTGCTTTGTGGGGTCTTACACAGTTGTGTGAATTTGGGAATCTCACTGACTCCCTTATAATGGACCAGTTAGTGCGTTGCACTAACAACACTCGCATTCAGGAGAAACTTTTGGCTAAGAACCCCTGCTTGAGGGAAGCAGTCAAGATTTCAAAATCGATTGAACACACTGCCAAGTGTATAAAAGAAATGAAGCCTAGCAGTGAGGTGGTGGCTACTGTTAAAGAGAAAGAGGAAGAAGGGGAAGTTTACAAACTAATAAATAAAGAATGTGCAAGTAGCAAGGCTAACAACAAGGAAATTCACTTCAAGTGTTACAGGTGCGGTAGCAGCAATCATTTTGCTAATTTCCCTCAGTGTCCTGCGAGGAGCGTAACCGGTAAGAAATTAAGCAGAAGGGGGCATTTTTCCAGGGTGTGCAGAGCAGGAGAACCCCACATGAGAGACAGTGAGAGAGAAGGTGTAAGAGCACACAACATATACGTTAAGTGTGTGATAGCTGGTGAGAAAAAGTTCATACTGCAGCTTAAGAGTAATGCTGGTTCGATTAATGTCATTTATCCCAAATGTGAGGTGCTACTGAACAACAAAAATGTCACCATGTATGCTGATTCCTGTTCTCCATTCACCCTACTAAACAAGGAAGATTATGAAAGTCTTGGGGAACAAGTTGTGACCTCCTTACAGAAACCTGACATTTCCCCCAAGGGATATGGCAATAAATGGGAAGGAAGGAAATGAAAATACAATTCAAAAACAGGGAAGCCTATGGTAAAGTATACATAGTGGAGTCTGGATCCAACTTTCTGGGATGGCAGCAGCAAAAGGATCTAGGCATCATCCTAGACCCCAATAGTAAAAAGCAAGTACTGCTCACAGAAGAGATCCGCGGTGGAGATACCATTTGTGAAGAGTTTCCTGGACTATTCCAAGAAAAGCTAGGCTGCCTGCACTAATTCCAACATAAAATCAAACTCAAATTAAGTGCTAGAACAGTGGTTCACATATTATGCCCTGTACCCCAACTTATGAGAGAACCTTTGGAAAAGGAACTGAACAAATTGTGTGACATGGGAGTCATACAACCTGTGGATTGCTCTGAATGGTTGGCCCCAGTGGTTATCACAGCCAAAGCCAATGGAGAAGGAATTTGCTTATGTGTAGACCTACATAGTCTTAACAAAAACATTTGGGTAGAAAGGCACCCTCTACGGAACATTATGAGATGCTCAGCACCATGGAACAAGCAAAATACTTCAGTGTAATCGATCTTTCGATGGCGTATCACCAGGTGGACCTCCATCCAGAATCCAGGCCACTCACCGCCTTTATAACCCCTCCAAGGGGCATTCATGTTCAGAAGGATGCCTTTCGGACTAGCGTCAGCTGTGGTGGTCTACCAGAAGATAATGCAGCAAATTCTGAGAGGAGTAGACCGATCAATGTGCTTCTAAGACGACATCCTGGTGTATGGTCGCAGTGTAGAAGAACATGATTGTACCCTCAGGTCAGTGTTCCAGAAGCTCACGGATTCTGGATTGATGGTACAAAGGAACAAATGTAAAATAAAAGTGACATCGGTTGACTATTCGGGACACTCAATTTCGGAGGAGGGTTTCAGACCCAAAAACAGCTTGTTGGGGGCAGTGAAGGATGCCCCTTATCCCAGGAACAAAGAAGAACTCAAATCATTCCTGGAGCTCATGGAATATATGGCCAAGTACATCAAAAACTTTGCGGTGAAATGTGAGCCGATGCGAATTCTCTTGAAGAAGAACACATATTTCACATGGAAGGAAGAACATAAGAGTGTCATGGACGAATTGAAGGAGGATATCCTGAACTCATTGGCACTCTGGACTTTCAACAACAGGAAGAAGACGATCCTCCTCACCACAGATGCCTCGAACAAGGGCCTAGGAGCCACTCTTATACAAAAGGAAGAGAAGATTATAGCGTTTGCTTCAAGGTGCCTCACAAGTGCAGAACACAATTACTCCGTAATTGAGAAAGAAGCTTTGGCATGCTTCTGGGCAGTAAGGCATTGCAAATTCTTTCTGTGGGGTTTGACTTTCACCATCAGGACAGACCACAAACCTCTCACCTCCATCTTCCCTGTTAAAGGAATGGAAAACTGCACTCCACGCATAAGTAAATGGATATTGAGACTTGAGAACTTCAACTTCAAAGTGGAGTACGTACCTGGAGCCGAAAATAAGATTGCTGATTACGTATCAAGGTCCCCTCTACAAACTGATGTTCAAGAGGAAACTCTGGACAATCCCATCATGGCAGTAGACAACCCTGCCATCACAGAAGGAGAATGGGACAGGTTCATGGAGGAAGACAAGGAGTTATTCAAGCTCAGAGACATCATGGGAAAAGGGTGGCCCGACAGGACAGGAGGAACTGAGAGAATACTGGGAAGTCTGAAACGAGTTTGAGTATCATTGGGAGGAAGGTGTACCCCTAACGCAGGGTGATACCTCCTACAGGACTCAGAAAAAGAATAATTGAACTGGCGCACGAGGGGCACTTGGGGCGCAGCATCACGAAACAGAGAATCAGGGCGACATTCTGGTTCCCCAAGATGGACGCCATTGAGGAGCAACAAGTCAAAGACTGTGTAAGCTGTGCGAGGAGCGACAAGTCCAAAACCTTACGCAAGGCACCCCTCTTCCTGGTCAAGATTCCGATCAAACCTTGGAACAAGCTAGCCATTGACATCATAGGAACCAATGGACAACCTGGGTATCCATAGGCGATTTATGCTTGTCCTAATTGACTACACCTCACATTGGAGCTCCCAGAAGTTTGTGCATCGCGTCAGCACCTACACTGTGCTGGAATTCCTCAAAGATGTATTTTCAAAGGAGGTTATACCCTCTACCCTTATCACAGACAATGGGGTCCAGTTCACCTCGCATGCCATCTAGGAATTTCTAAACAATATGAATGTAAATCATGAACTGACGGTACTCTACTGCCCAAAAGCCAATGGCCTAGTTGAACGAGCTAACAGGATGATCAAACAACATATTCAATTGGCTGTTGCCAACGGTCACGACGTAGAGCACCATCTAAGGGACTGTTTATGGGCATATCACACCTCCCCGAACCTGGTTTCTGGTATCTCCCCTTTCATCTCTCTCCACAGAGAGAACCATGCACCAAATTCAACCCTAGTTGGCTGGAGGGAGGCAGGGAAGCAATCCCGACTGGGAAGAGGGTACGAGGAAAGTGGTCTCTCATCAAACCAATTACAAAGAATGGTACGATCAGAAACATGGAGTAAAAACACCTGTTTGGGAAGCTGGTGATCTGGTACAAGTCAGGAGAAACACGAAAGACTGGCACACCCAGAGTAAGTTTTACCCTCCTTGCCGCATTGCCAAAGCTCTAAAAAATGTTGACATACTCGACAATGGTCAATGGTGGAGCTGTAACAAAATTGTAAGATCTGAAATGTGACCTATTGTTCCTTGTGTAAGTCTGTTAATATTCCACAGGTATAATTGTGAGTGACACCACGTTTCCTATTTCATTCAATTCACGTTGTATAGTTAAAGTCTTTTACCTCCCTTCATTGTATACGAAGAGAGGTGTGTTGTAGTTTGTTCTCAAGTGGTACATTCCGTCCACCCCTCCCCCGCCCTCATCTTGGTATGCCCCTCTAGAGCTCACCTTAGAATGTTGGGGTCCTCAGGAGCTGTTGGAGAGTGGATGGTCAATAAAGAATATGCACTGATGAACTCTCCTGCTGTCATTACTTCTTTTCAACAACTTATCTTTCAGGCACACCCAGGTCGGGTGTGCCTGAGAGCTGCACAAGAATGACCAGTAGTGTGATTTAATTAATGTAGTATGTTTGTATTTTTCCAAAAATGCAAATAACTTCAAGGTAAAAATCTCTACGTGTATATCCGGGTTACATCTCTTCTATACGCACTGCTATCCAGAGCAAGTTGGCAGAGTGTCATATTACTAGTCCCTAATCAAAGACAGTCAAAATTCTCCCACAATATTGTGTGCCAAGGACCAACTCCAAGATGGCAGACACCAATATCTAAGGGAATGCATTACAGATATGCTACATGCACCATTTTGCCCTATGGACCGATGTATGTTTTCATAAACCTCTAAGCACGGATGATCCAATCAAGGAGGTTTTTCATTCTTCATAGCCACACTAATTCCTTTAAGAACCAATGGAAACTGATGCTTGAAAAGGCTCTAGACCTGCACTCTATCGTATAGAGCAAATATGTGTTGGCTGGCAATTGGAACAATAAATTTAAAAAAAGATTTACGGAAATGTTATGTTATATAATTTCAATGTTAGAATATTTTGTTGACATTCATAATATTACCAAACATATCCAATAATAAATGTCCTGCTAGCTGTATATGAACCCTTTACCTTTGAAATAATGAGACACAAAGCAGTAAAAATGTTGGTACAGACATCTGCAATAGTATATACTACTGAAACAACTACATTTAGGGCTTATACCTAGATTGGATGCACAACCAAACACGATTCTATGAGTATATGAACGAGTATTAGATGACTGTACGTTCTGCCAAAAATTCCTTCTCTTTCCACACTACATACTGTATATCTTTCCATTGATTATAATCTTTATTTAACATATCAAGTGGGTGGTGTGTCCAGTAGATAGTTTCTCTCAGTGTATACAACAGTTTGACTAGTGTGTCAGAAGAGTACTAATGAAAAAAACTGCTTAGCTTGAAAAAGCAAGCATGGTAAGTCTCTTATTCAGTAAACTGTGGGCATACTTAAGGTTAACATTTTAAAGGAGAATGATAGCTGGATAAACTATTCAATCCTTTTTGGTCCAATACCTTGATATCATACATTTAAAGGAACTTAGAATATAAGCAATAGGATTTGGACCATTAAAAAGAATATATTTGTGCATGTTGACTAATAAATATAATTCCATGCCCTAAATAATATTTGAATATTTTGAGCTTAGTAAATTCTCAGCTGTTCTGCATCTTTTATTGATAGGAACAGCCTAATCCCTATTTGTCATTCTGTCTACTCTGTATTAATTTGTTATGCCACTACTCTTCACTACACATGACAGAGAAGAATGCTGATTAACCTCAGAGGTACGTTTTGTTAAGGATATACCCCGAAACGTATACAAAAGAACTTAGAAAGCACTATATCTCTGAAAACGCTAGAGCTCTGAATTTAGTGATGAGCTAATTATACAATCCTTTCTTTTTGACCCATAATTTTTTTTTAACTATTTTGTTATATTTTTTAATTGTGGTATCCATGATTAAACCAATAATTTGCAGTATCACCAGCCTTTATTTCCTAATTGACATCCAGTGTCATTCAGATATTTCTTTTGTTTTTTTACGATTTTATTTTGCATTTTCAAAAGAAAACAAGTAAACAGGACACAACATACAAATCTGCCAGAAATATTCATGCTCGCTTAAAAAAATGGGAGAAAAGAAAATTGGACGTAAAAGCAGAACATCCACACCCAGGCCTTTTTTAAATATTTGATACAGCACCCCCTAACCATGAGCACAGATACAGAAACTATATTCAACAGAACCCTCCTCGTGGTCAGAAGACGACATAATGTGGATATCAGGGGTGCGTATTACCGTGGACATTGTCATATGAAGCCCTCCTGCCAGATGTTGGCGCTTGATATGGGTAGTAAAGGGGCACCATACAGCATTTAATTTGGTCACCCGGTCCCCAGTAATAGCAGTCAATTTCACCATTGCATAGATGGATCACACCTTTCCCCACCACATATTTAAAGAAGAAGGAAGGGGTTGCTTCCACATTTGCGCCATACACAACCATGCTGCCAGGAGGAAGTGAGAGATCAGGTGGTCCATAAAAGTCGATATGGGGAAAATTTAGGGAAACGTTAGTGGTTCTAGTGGAAGTTGACTGCACTGAACCCTGAATGTCCAGATTGCAGGGCAGGAGTGTAGAAAAGCCCCCTCTCTTCACACCCCTTTCAGCACAAATCCGAACTCCTAAACACCCTAGTCAGTCTAATGTATGTATGTCTAATGGGTGTTAGATACCAGCGAGTCAATATCTTGACCTTATAGCAGAAAATAATCTAAGATTTAGCCAGGTGCCCCCAAGAGTTGTCAGATATCTCCGTAGCCAACTCCCTCTCCCATTGCTGCACATATGCATGCTTGCAAGGAGGGGTCATATGTAAGAATTAACAGTGGCCATTCAGAATTTAAAGACGACACGTAGGGTGTGTTCAAACAAGACACGTAGGGTGTGTTCTGAACAGGACTATGAAGTAAAGTGCATTTGTGTGTAGAGGTATTTTCTAGCCAGTCGACATGCTCTACCACCCTCTGAGAAAGTAATAATCAAGCACAACATCCAGAGTGCCTTCCACCCCCTATTCCTTCCCATTCAATTAAAGCAGGAATTAGCAAAGCTAACACACCTGGGACTAGGTGCATTGTAGCACAGTTAATCAATGCATGCTAAAATGTGAAGCAGAACAAATCTGTAGCCACTTCACCCACATCACAACGTTTTCAGACCTTAATGTAACTATATGCAATATGCCTTAGTTCTGTGTCTGTGGTAGGAATACCCGACCCGGAGTCCTGGGCTTCCACTGGGAGTGGTTTCTTTCTTGTTCTCTTCTGATGAGAGCAGAGTCCATGGTTCTCCCTTTTAAATACCCTAAGTATGCAAACGCTCAAAATCCACAGTGCCAATCACACAGCCACTCACAGACCAACACCGACACTAACAAATTAACTCACAGACAGACACTACCACTCACACTCACTCGCAGCCACCCACAAACTCAGTCACAGACCCACTCACAAACCCACTCACAGACCCACACAGGCACTCACAAACCCACTAACAGACCCATAGCACCACTCAAACACCTGCTCACAGACACACAGGCATTCCCACGCCCACTCAGACCCACACAACCACTCACACACCCACTCACAGACCTAGTCACAGATCCACAGAGGCACTCACATGCCCATTCACAGACTCACACAGGCACTCGTACACCTACTAACAGACCCACAGAGGCTCTCACCCACCCACTCACAGACCAATAGCACCACTCACAGACACACACAGGCACTCCACACCAACTGACAGACCCATACATCAACTCACAGACCCACTCACAGACCCATAGTGCCACTCATAGACCCATTCACAGACCCACAAAGGCACACACACACCCACTCATGGACCCACACAGGCCCTCACACATTCACTCACAGACCCGTACATCCACTCACACATCCATTCTCAGAGTTTACAGGTTACAGTTAGGAAATACAATTTAAAAAACCATAGAGATTCTCTGAAAAAAACAAAGGTTAAAGGGATGTTATATTTATGAAACCGAATTAAATACCCTATAAATTCACTGAAATAAACAAAGGTTAATGGGGGGTTATACTTAGAAAATAAAATTTTAAAAAACATAGAAATTCACTGTCAAGAACAAAGATTATAGTGACGTTATAGTTAAACTGAAAAAATCGTGGATTAAAACTACAAGATCCAATGTTAACTATGTTTGTGTGTAAGAGGGCACATATTTTGGCAAAACCAGTCTTTCTTGCTGTTTTTCTTTTAAATGTTTCAGAAAATGTCTTTTGAACTTAGGGTCAATAGCTAATTATTCAACACAGAATTAACGCTAAACCCCATGAGGCACACAAGAATGTGGACAAAGGATGAACTCTGTTGCTTGTGGGATAGTGTGGATTGGCCAGCATGAATATGAATCACATTGTTTCAAAGACATATTGGCAAAAAAGCTTATAAAGTGGAGAGTGAATGCTAGTTGATTAAAATATGTGTTTCCAATATAAACCAGTGTTATGAGAATGAGATTCAAACCTATGTGTGGCCCTTGGCTAAGACAAACAATAAACGCTACTGCGTGTACTACCCTCCATTTTGAGACCCCTGCTATTTAACTTTTATTAATGCCCCTTGATGGATGTGATTGAAGAGTCTAGTCTCACCGTTTTCTCGTATGCGGATGATTCCCAAATTATCTTCTCACTATCCAAGGCTCATAGAAAAGACCCCTCCCCCTCAGGCAAGGTTTGGCCAATGTCGCAATCTGGATGAACAGAAAAGCCCTTAAATAATGGTGACAAAACCGAAGTTCGGATCCTGGGAAATAACCTTGATCTTTGGGGTGTCAGCCACTGGCCTGCCATACTGGGCCTCTGTTCCCGTGCCAGTGGATAAAGTGAAGAATCTCGTTTTCATTATTGACAAAAATCTCTCCTTGACACCAAAGGTCTCTAAGCTCACTGCCACCCGCTTCTCCATTCTGAAATGGCTAAAGAAAATACTCTGGGTGATACCCCCAGATGGCCGGATAACTGTGATGCAAGCCTTGGTCACATCCAGATTGGATTATGGGAATGTCCTTTATCTGGGTGCTGACAAAGCCGTTATTTGCTGCCTGCAGATCATCCAAAACGCGGCTGCCCGCCTTGTTTTCTGACTGCAGAGATTCTCTTCCATCTCCCCCCTGCTGCAGAGACTGCACTGGCTAAGAGTGGACAAACGGATCAAGTTTAAGGCCCTGTGCTACATGTTTCACACTAGACACAGGCTGGCTCCTTCCTACCTCCAAGCTCTGGTGTCTCCATATGTCCCCACCCGTGAGCTGAGATCAGCCACCCTCGCTCTCTTTTCGGTGCTGAGGTTCCGCAGAGCTCGTCTTAGGGGTCGCTCCTTTACTGTGCTGGGCCCTAAACTTTGGAATGCTCTGCCACTTTCTCGTAGATCTTCTAACTCACTGCTTTAGATTTGCAAAAACCTAAAAACCTCACTTCTTAGCAGCACTGACTAAATTCTGCTTCTTTAGACCTGCTATTCTGCTTCTGACACTAAATAGCGCAGGGAGTCCCTTTTGGGGTAGCTGCAAGCTCTATAGGCTCTTTAAATATATAAATAAATAAATAAATAAATAAATAAATAAATAAATGAATATATGAGCACAGTCAGCTGTTCATGACTGACTAGCACCATGCTAGGTAAAAAACAGTTTAATGTGCTGGTAGCAATGGCACCAAGCAGCAGGCTTTTCCTCAGAGAAATGCAAGTAAAGTATTGAGGTAGCATCAAAACAATATTAAAGTCACGAAAGCAATCATTAACATTCCCACACGATTTTCATGACAAAAGATGATAAATGTACTGAGTAACACAAGACCGAAATGACAAAAAAGGATAAATAATTCAAGAGATGTGATTTTTTTAAAGAAAACTCACAAGTAACAAAGGTACTGTAAAAACGAATGTTAGTCTACATGTATTACCAAATGTGGCCACTAGAGGCCACTCATCCACCAATAAGTTGCCCTCAGAATGTGTTACCTGACAAATGCAAGGAGAGTGTCCGTTACTCTTCAGGCTGGAACAATCAAATGTTCCCAAAAGGGTAGCTGTATATTTTCCTCCTAAAGTTCCCAAACTGGAAGGGACAGGGACAGGGAAGACAGGCTGACCCACTTTGTTCACCCAAGTTTCCAGCATAGGTCCCAGTTCCCAGAGGTCTGTGGTATACACAACCTTCTTGTTAGACCTGGTACCATTGGCGTGGGTCTCCCTTCCATTTTTTGCTGTTGTCTCCTGTGTTTTGCTTTGTTTTTGCTGGTCTAGATGCTTTGGGGACTTTGCCACTGCTATTCAGTGCCAAAGTGCAAGTGCTCCCTATTGTAAATTGTTGTAATGGATTAGTGACTCCATGATTGGCTATTTGATTTACTTGTCAGACCCTAGTACATTGCACCGTGTATGTCCAGGGCCTTTAAATCAAATGCTACTGGTGGGCTTGCAGCACTGGTTGTGCCACCCACAGAAGAAGCTTGTAAAATATGGCTCAGGACTGCCGTTGCAGAGCCTGTGTGCAGCCTGGGGTTGCCATGTCGACTTGGGAAGTGCACACACTTGGCAGTCCCTAAAACGTCCCTTTTTTACATGTTAGCCACCCATAAGGTAGGCCCAAGGTACCCCTATGGGCAGGGTGCATTGCATGTAAACGGTAGGACATGCCCTGATGTGTGTGGCATGTCCTTATAGTTAAATACAGCCAATTTAGTTTTTTATTATTGCAAGGCTAACTGTTCCCATAGGCCAGAATGGGCAGTTTGACTATAACATCTTAAAATCCTAACTGATTCAGGGAACTAGGTAGAAATTCGAGTTTAGTATGCCTGAAATCAGAATGTTAAAATACATCTTTTAGTGTTGGTGATTTTTACATTCTGTGTTTGAAAATACCACTTTTAGAAAGTAGGTATTTTCTTGCCTAACTATCCAGCATACCTCTGCTAGGTTGTGTACTCCACGTCAGGTTTGTGAATTACAGGGGGCTGGAGAGGGTCATGGCTCCAGCATTCTGATGGGTCAGGGCTGGGCTAAATAGGACCTGCGGTGAATATAGAGTGGGGGGGGAGGCAGAGATTTCCTTTCACTGACCTGAGCCCTCATAGAGTAGAGAGTAGGGGGAGGCGATTCATTTCAGCACCTGGGCCATGTCTGCTTTCAACAATGCTGTTTCCACCTCCTGCCAGGAAGCGGCACAGAACTGGTTTTAGCTGCGCACAGGCGCCCTCTGCCTTCAGAGGACAATGGCTTTACTGGTATAAATATTGAGGCCCAGATCCTAGAACTTTAGCTCACATCTGGGCATCAAGATGAACCTTTGCCAAGTAGAAGAACCAATGAATCTGAAGGAGGAGACTGCCCCTGTGCTTTATTGCTATTTCTGGGATTGGCCTGCAGTGGTTACTTTATTGCCAAGAAAAGGGAAAAGGGACTTTTGGGAACTTTTCACAATCTTGAAGAAGAATCTCTGAGGGCTTGAAGTGTGCCTGCCTCCTGCATGAAGTCTCAGGGATACAAGACTTCGCTACCAGCTTCCCTGAATTCCCTTGCTGGAAATTCTACCTGCAGAGAGGTGCCTACTGTTGTTTGGGCCCTCTGAGAAGACTGCTTGTCGCTGGGAGCTGGAAGCGTGACGCAACGAGAAGCGTGTTGCCGCCACAGCAGCTGCCGTCGCATCGCCGAAGGAGAGTGCCACCGTCACAGCTGTTCACCGCCGCATCACAGACGAAGCGTGTCGCATCACCGGAGAAGCGAGTTGCCGCCGCCGCATCAACAGGGAAGCGTGTCACAGGGCCTGTCATGGCTCAGAAGTTACCGAGTTCGCCGCACGGCCGTCGGGCGTGCACGCATCGCATCCAATGGTGTTGCATCGTATCATAGGTGTCATTTTGTCACAACACACCAGATCGTCGCGGCATCACATCGAGGCGCCATCTTGTCGCATCGTAACCGGAATGCAGTAAGAATCCAACGCATCACCTCCTCTCCGGTAAGGAACCGACGCATCACCTCCCCTGCGCTGCAGTAAGGAACTGACGCATCACCTCCCCCGAAGCAAGGAACCAACGCATCACCTTCCCTGTGCTCCTTTTGTTTGTATTGCGTGACGCATCCAAGGTACTTTGAGAGTAAAGTGTTGCATTTACCATCTACAGTGAACTAAACTATTTCTACCATTTCAAAGTCTTCTTTTTGATTACAGTATTGTGAATTGTTGTTGTTTGGTCTTGTGTTAAGTAGTAAAGGTTGCTTCTTTTTCTAAACTGGTGTGGTGTCCATTTGTCATGTTTTCACTGCATTACTGTATGTGTTCACAAATGCTTTACACACTGCCTCTGAAGTAAGCCTGCCTGCTCGTGCCAAGCTACCAAGGGGGTGAGCAGGGGTTATTTTAGAAGTGTAGCCCCTTACCCTGACTAGCAGCAAGGATCCCTATTTGGACAAAGGTACCTACCTCTGCCAACTAGAGACCCCCAGTTCTAACCATTCTTATCCTTTGTGTTCTCCAGAGAGGGCTTCAGCACAGGTTACAGATTTTCTTTGGTCAGCTGGTTCTTTTGTAAAGATACTGTTCTTGCCCTTTTATGTCCCTAAGACCATAGAAGGCCAGCATCTATGATGCCTGAGAACAGGGCTGGCACTAAATCGGATTGACTGGGACTGCGCCCTGGGTGGAAATAAAAATTGTATTTGTTGTGAGGGCAGGTGGGTCATTGCAGTGTGATGGCAGGAGGTGGAGGAAGATGGGAGGACAGGAGATTAATGGGATGCTAACAATTATGCTGAGGTACATTAAGGGCTGATTAAAAGTCTTTAAAGGGACGCGATTGAGACCAAGTGGGATGGACAATCTGCTGTTTGCATGACATTAAGTCAGGTACCTCCCTGCTGCTCCCCTTGGAATAATAGGGCCCTGGGCCTGGGCCCACCTTGCTCATACCCAAGGGTGGCCCTGATTGAGAAGCACTGAGACGGGTTAGCCTATTGAAATGAGATACTCTTACTTTCTTCCTAGCCCGAAACACATTCAGGCTAGTCCTATGCCCGGGAAAACCTGTGCACAACCAAGAGGCAAGATGGCTGGGAGCAGGTCACTAATAAAGGCAAACCTCAAACCAGAGCCATGTTCAGTACAAGCATGCTACTTTTTTTTTTTACTAAAGTTCTTTTTATTAATCATCACAAAAATAGAAAACTTGTACATTGCATTATCAGCCATAAGGTTTGCAAGGTAGCGACAGGTTCCAATAAACCTGCAGTAGCAACATGCACAGGTGCATTCAAAGCCACCTAATAGCATAACTATAGCTTTAACAGAGTCATCATATCAGGCTGTCTCATGTAGCTTGGTACATTAAGTTCAAAACAGTACAGTTGTATGTGAAATAGAAATAACAAACAAACATAACATTCACAGACCTTAATCTATCAAGGGACAGAGATGTGGACGGGCAGTAGTACTGTCCAGCAAGAGGGCGGAGGAGGTACTGTGTATTTGGCAAAGTTCTGTAAAGTGTGAGAGGCATGGGGACACCTTTAATCTGGAATCTGTAGTGTCTGAAGTTTCGGGGGGCTAAAACTGTAAACTCTATATGCTTGAGGTATTGGATTAGGGGTGTCTACAGACGTCGAAACGTCTTATCCGCTCCATTACTAGGAGATGGCACACTTGAACAAACCATTGGGTGAGTGAGGGAGGGGCTGGTTGCTTCCACATAAGTGCTATGAGTTGTCGTGCTGCCAAAAGCAGGTAGATCACGTGTGTCCACTCCGTGTGGGTCATTGCGACTAAGTGAGAAGGGCATAGGCCCAGGATGTTTGTAGAGCATGAGAGGGGGAAGGAATAGCATATGATGTCTTTAACATGGCCCAGTATCTCTTTCCAATACATAACGATCACTCTACAGACCACCAAATATAACAGAGGTCCACTCTCCTTCCCTGCACCACCAGCAGAGAGGGGAGACTTCTAAGTAGATAGAGGATAAGCAAGCAGTTGTTTAGTATCATTGGAACATCAATTATATGCAGTGTCCTGGAGGGAGAGACTGCAATAGGTTTTAGGTATATCCTACCATAATGTCTCCCAATGTTAGGTTTTATTTCATCTTGTGTGGTGTTATGCCAGATAGATTGATATGCATGTGTACAAGGAAGGGTGGAGTGGTGTTGCACCTGGTACATGTTAGATATGAGTCCTCGAGTTCCATCAGAGGGTCAGACCAGCTTCTCAAACAAAGTGTGGTGGCGAGCAGCGGCAGGGTAGACTGTAGGGTGTAATACCCAGTGCCTTAGCTGGCGGCATTGGAGTCACGCTGTGGGGGGAAGTTTGAAGTCCGCTCTGCATTCGCCAAACAACTTCATGGGGTCACCAGAATAGAGGTCCTGGAGCATGCAACAGCCCCCTTTCCTCCAATTGTGGAAAGAAAGGGGTGAGAGTCCCAGAGGGAAGGCTGGATTGTGGGAATTGTGCCGAATTGCTGCTGCCTGTTGAACTGCGAGGATCGCCTTCGACCTTTGTTTAACCAGGACCGCCGTTTTAAGTGAATTTAATTTAAAAGTGATCGAGGGCCTGCAAATCGCTTAAATACACAGAAAAGTGAAGTATGGACTATCTGTGCGTTTTCATCAGCAGCGCCACTTCCAAAGTCACACAGGGAGATATAAAATCAGTAGATTCCTGTCTTTACAGATGATTGTACTCATCGCTACCATCTACTTGAATTTGAGGCCCATTAAAACTCCATGAGCTTCATTTATCTATAAGAAAGAGTATTCATGATTTGATTTGTCTGTCCTGAGGATGGTCTCCATAACGCAAGTCTAGAGACCGAAACGTCGACTGCGCTTATTCCACTGCTTTTAATGATATAACTTGTAAATAGGTGGATAAGCTACAACAATTGCTGCAAATAGGCTGTTTTATTGATATTTTTTCCTATTGTAGCTTTTGCAACAAATGGTATACCCATGTATATTGTATTTTTGTTTTGTGAATAATTAAAACAAACAGAACTTTTCCATACACCCTGCTATTGCTCTCTCTTTTTATTACCGCTTGGTATTAGCTCTATTTGTTTAAAAACTTTGTCTGACACAAATTGTGCATCAGTGGTGTCAAATGCTTAGGACCACAAAATAATATATAATTTTGAATACTCTACAGTTCAACAAAACCCTTGACGGCACAATTACTCTTTTGTATCATAGTCCTGTAGGCACTTCACAACACTAGGCAGAGACACCTCAAGCTGCTTCAATGTAAGCAGGGGGTCATCTGCAAACAAGCTCATCTTATGCGTTTGACCACCAAAAGGTATGTCTGTCACCGTGTCCCTTGCTCACTGTGCCACTGGATTCAAGCTAGCCTGGCTGATGAAGAGTAACACCCAGAAACCGCCCCCAGGATGCTTGTTTCCAATCCTAGGAGGACCTGGCTTGGCAGTCCGGTCTAGACTGTTCCCATGATGCACAGGGCCAAGAATGATTTGCATATGGCTGGGTCCAAACTGGGGTGGCGTGGTGAGCAAAAGAACAATGGATTTAACCCAGATCTATTGACTGGGGATGAATGTATGATTTATTCAGCATTCTGTCCTTCATTTGTTTGCATAGCACAAATTTTGATAGCAAGGGGCTCAACCGCTAAGGCAAACAGTAAAGGCGATAGCAGGAACCCTGCCGTGTACCTTGCCGGAAGGAGATAGGTCTTGTAGTTCTCCCATTGACATGGACACCTGCTACTGGTGCCACATATGAGGCCTTGATTTTGTTGCTAAAGCCCTGCCCCAGCCCTTTCCTATTCGGCACTGCACATAGGTATACCCAATTTACCCTGTCTAAGGCCTTCTCTGCATCAAGCGAGAGAAGGTACGCCAGGATATCATATCAATGCAATTTTTCTAGCAGGTGTGCTATGCAGTGAACGTTGTCTGCCCCCTGTTGCCGGCAAATTTAGCCCTCTTGGTTTAGATTTTTTTGGCTTGGTAGATATGGTTTCAGCTGCGTAGCCAGTATTTTTGTGAAAAGTTTGGCATTGATGTTAAGTAGTGCTATAGGTAGTAAGGAGGACACGGTTACCCCAATATGTGAACCGGGGGTAGTAAACTGTTCATGGAAACAATGGCTCTGATATGGCCTAAAGGTCCAAGTCAAAGTGACCCTGTGGGGGGCACTAAAGGTAGAGATTAAGAACTTAATTCTTAATTGAGAGCGGTAAGCAATATAAGTAGGGACATGTAAGTCAGTATATGACAGGTTTTTATTCCACAACAATAGTATTCAGGTGCTCACATTTTAAGTGACAGTAGGCGTGACATGATAAGTGAGGCTGAAATTAAAAGACATTGCATTGACAAGAATGACAGAAGCTCCTTTAGAAAATGTTAACAGAGTAAAAGGAGTTCATGTTGTAGGGGGTCGATAGCGTTTCGAACTCAGTTATTTGAGTTAATCTTCAGGACATACATAGGTGAGCAAGCTGAATTCAAAAGAAATCCTGTGAATAAAAGTATCCGGGGTCAAAGCGCAGCAGGTCTGCCTGCCCACCGCAAGCTGTAGTGGAAGCGGCTCAGCGGTGGTTGGAGGAAAGATGGTGCCGATGGACTGCACCTCTACCACGGGCCTCCGGGATTAGTCAGCTGGTGCAGGCTCTCTCTCCCCCCAATGCACAACCATCTCAAATGAATACGGGCCAGCAGCAGAACTAGTCGGAGCTGCAGGCTGCTAGCTTGATTGCCCCGCAGCAGTCGAGGGCGTCTTGGTGGGCCTCGGGGACACGGAGAGCAAGGAAGGCACATCTTACTCCATTGCCTCCCAGGCCACGGCCCCAACATGCTACTTCTGGCAGTTGCCTACAGTCCTTTTGGTGCTCACCTGCTGTTTTTGTTTTTTCCCCTTCCCCACATTCCATACCTTCCTGTCAGCTACTCATCTTTCCTCACCCTTCCTGTCAGAGATCTGCTGGTAGGCTAAGATCCCTACCTCTTCTATGAAATACACATCATGTCTAATCAGCAGACCGGACTAGAAAATTGCTGTCATTGGGAGATTGAGAGACTGGCACAACTAGTTATAATATTCGTCCAGGCATAAGGCAGAAATTAATGAGTTTTTATGGCACGTGGACAAGCTGGGGTACATTTAGTAAATTGTCTGGATAGCTATTGCTTAAGCAAACCTAGGGAAATGTAGCTTTATTCACAATTAGGCTTTTACAATAGGGAAAAGCTAGTATATCCTGTTCGATGAAATAGCATTTCTATTCTTAGTACTGAAAGGAATGGCCCTTCTCAGTATTACATATTATGCTCCCATGTTATGTAAGCTCTAAGACACTACTAAGGGGAGTCTTAGCTAAATTTGAAAGTGGAATTTTTCACATATCAGAATATTTTACTTTTGAATTGTGCTAGTTGCCAGTTACGAACCCAGCCATTTACAGCTTCAGTGGCAGATTTGAAGTAGTGCTTTTGCATTCACCGATGTGGATGGTGCACCCCTAAACTGCAGCCAAATTGTAACATCCGATCTTTCTACTATGGATGCCAGTTCTGCGCCTATTTGCTGTGCCCTTGTTAAAGAATCAAGCATACCAAACAACATTTATCACTGTTACCTTGTTTTAAGGGGTCAGAAAACATGCACTGGGAAATGCTTATCAGTCTCCCAGTGCCACCATCTAACATATAAGCAATCCATGGTTCTCAGGCGGTGGGGGGTGGTATTGTTACTTGGGTCCGGTTTTGCAGCGGTACTATCATCCTGCCACTACCTTCAACCCACCTCCGGGCAGGTCTGGCAGAATTGCCTTGGCTGGGTTGTGTTTCCAGTCCGGCCCTGGATGTAACCTGTGCTCACTCTCTGTTAGCTTGGAATGGAGCAGTCAGGCTTATCTAAAGAGTCAATGTGTAAAGTATCTGTGCAACCCACACACACAGTAACACAATGAATACCCCATAAAAAAGACTTTACGCAGGCTTAGGGTAATAGAGAAAATTTATCTGAGCAAAATGAGATCAAAACAACAAAAATCCAATTAGTAGAAGTTGAGATATGAATTTTTAAAGATTAAATCCAAAAACAGTGCTCAGAAGTCGCTAGTGGTCAAAAGCTTACTTGAGGTTGTGAGGGATCGGTGCAAATCCAAAGTTCAGGCTGACCGCAATGGATGGCAGGCCGGATACAGGACCCACACAGGGCCCGCTGAGAAAGTACCTTGAATGGAGCAATGCATTGACGCTGAGGACACGATGGGCTGATATTTTCCACACAGTTGGGTCGCTATGTTGTTGTTGAGCTTTGCTGAGGTGAAGGCAATGCGTCTTTGTTGAGCTTTGCAGAGCATCGTCATCGGGCCGTGCAAGTAGAGAACCGCTGTCATCAAACAGCCTCTGCATCGAAGGACAATGCGTCGGTTCTGACTCGTGCAGTGGTGACAATATGTTGGTTTTGTAGAAAACAGCTGCAAAAACCACTTCTGATGCCCAGAACTTGGAGTGAGCACCACAGGCAAGGGTGGGATTCACAGTACATAGAGTGCAGCAGCTCTAAAGGAACTACAGGAAGGATTTTGTGTCCCTGAAACTTCAGAAAACCTGAGTCAAGCCAGCAAGCCCTTGGTGATCACTTGAAGGGAAGGCAGAGTCCATCTCTCCTTCAGCAGACTCAGCGAGCAGCAAGGCAACAAGCAGTCTAAGCAGTCCAGTGAAGTCCTTTACGCAGCACAGCAGCCCTTCTGACAGAGTTTCAGTTTAAGATCCAAAAGTGTCTGATTTGATGGAGTCAGAGACCCAGTACTTATACCCAAAAGTGCCTTTGATGTCGGGGTGACTGCAAAGCAGCTCGCTGAAGTGCACAAGTATCTTTTTCAACCCAGTGCAGTCTGCCAGGCTATCTGTTGGGGGGGGGGGGAATCAGTATTTTTTGTGGGGACAGGACACTTCCTATTGAAGTGAAGTGTTATCCCCTTCTTTCCATTCTGCCCAGGCAGGGCCATCAGAATGCAGATATATGTAGATGTGTACTCACACACACCTATCCTTCCTGTGTTGTGGCTGTCTAGAGGGAATGCACAAAGTATAGATATCACACAGCCCAAACGTGTTTTGGAGACAGGCTGCAAATTACACAGAGGTATAAGTACAGAGAAACATCCACTTTCTAAAAGTGGCATTTCTAAAATAGTAATTCTAAATCCAACTTTACTAGTAAGGAGGATTTGTCATTGACATTCCAAACACATGAAACATAAAAAGCTACTCTTCTCTGATCAGGAATTACAGCTTAAATGTGTATTAAGGAATTCCGAATACTAACCTATGAGAGGAGTAGGACTCACAGTGGTGAAAAAATAAATAGGCTGCTTGTCACTACCAATACATGCAAAACATGCTGGTACATGTCTTACTTTTCAATACACAGAACCCTGCCCTTAGGACTACCTTTGGCCTTCGTTAGGGGTGACATGTAATAGAAAGCGAATCTCAAGCTTGGCAAGTAATTTTAAATGCCAAATGGAAGTGGCAGTAAACTGCATACACAGGCCCTGCAATGGCAGGTGTGAGACAGGTTTGAAAGGCTACTTCTGTAGGTTGCGCAATCAGTGATGCAGGCCCAATAGTCACTTTTAGTTTACAGGCCCTGGGTATATAGTATACCACTTTACAAGAAACTTACAAGTAATGCAAATATGCTAAACAGGTGTAAACTAATTATACCATGTTTAGAGGAGAGAGCACATGCACTTTAGTATTGATAAGCAATGGGAAAGTGCCCAGAGTTCTAGAGCCAACAAAAAGAAGGTCAGAAAACGAGCAGGAGGAATCAAAAAGTTTTGGGTGACCCTTCAGAGAGGGCAATTTCCCAACAAAATGTCTCCTTAAAAGTTGTCAGATGGGCTGAGTCAGAAGTTAAATGGAGTCATCTGGCTAGTGCCAAAGTGTGGACCTTCTGACTTAGTCCTTTCATGTTCAAGGATTTTGCCATGTGCACAGTGTAAGTTGAGAGTATCCAATGAAAGTGGGACATCCTTGGATTGGTCTGGTGGTTATTCCCAGTTATGTGTGTTGAGAGCATACAAGTTCCATTGAGTAAAGAGCAAATTCAGAGAGATTCTGATGAAGTTGCAACATCCTCATTTGGATCTCCAATGTCTCCCAGAAAATTCTAGTCCTGGCCTTAGGCAAATTAATGTTTTCTCTACACTATGGGGCTTAAATCCTGCAATGCAAGTATTCCAAACTAAGAATGTCCTATGATGTATTTCTCTGGATTTATTTTATGTGTGAACAAGTTCCATTCAGGGGTTAACAATTGATTGTGTCCTTACATGATTTTGTGCTTCATCCTTAGCAATAATCTCGATCAAGATCCCTGCCACTGGCAACTTTCGAATTCTTGAAGCTAGCGTATATGAAGGCGCACACAAAGCCTCTGGAAATCACATTGAAAAAATAAACTTAAAAATCAGAGTTGGCGTAGACCATACACTGTTGACATACAGTTCCCACATGGGCTTGTTGACTTGTGTCCAGTCGAGAGCTTTCAGACACTGTCAATCCGTAGAGTAGTATTACGTAGTCACCCCACCACTGGAGCTGGTACATTCATCCTCTGGTCACAACAAAGAAGGGTTGGTATGAAGGCAAATCCAATCACTTACTCGAGTAAGGACCATTGACAAAGCAGATGGACAGATTAGACACAGTTTCCTGCTTTACAACCTAACTTTTTGCTCAATCTACCTGGTCTGGAGACGAGATGACCATGTCGTGAGAGTTTCTGGTCCTTAAAATAGATGTTCCAGAGATCTTGTTAGAAAGGAGAAGTCAAGAATCTAATGCAATCGAGATTGAGAACAAGCAGATTGGAACTTTAATAAAAGATTTCGAATTCAGGATTGGTGGAAGATCCCTGCCCTTGACAGAACCTATCATGAGCATCCTAGTGCTGAAACGAGATCTCTTGGAGGCAGAAAAGAATATTGCTCTTTGACTTTTCACCTTTCTGTTGGCAAATACAAATAGATGTTGCATTCAGTTTAGTTCATCAGGGATGCTTGTTCTTCTTCTGTGTGCATCTGGAGCAGACTAACAAAATAACTTCTGAGACTGTATTATGGGCAGGCACTCTCTCTCAGAGCTGAGGGCCTGGTTGTATGCACTTGCACTATCTAAAGCACATCTATTTAAGTCGGAACTTCTCTGTTTTATTGCATGAGTGCAGACAGCAAAGTGTGGAAAAAGAGGAAACTGCTGCTCACTGTTTCAGTGTGTGTAGTCTGCAATTATTGCATTAACTCAATAAATTCTGAGTTAAGTGTCTTGCACTTCAACCACTGTAAAGTAAACTCATAAAAACATGGGCTTAGCTCAGCCCTGAGCCTGTGCAGTTGTGGTGATAGGGCCCCAGTCGGGATAAAGTTAGGCTAAGAAAGACACATTGTCTTTGGGCTTTTTAATTACTGGGGCTTCCCTGCTCTGGAAGCTGCAGCAAGCCCATGCTCAGAGTGCAGTACCTGGGACAGTGATGGGTGGGGGCACTATTTGAAGATTGCTCTGTGGTTGAAATGCCTCCACGGAAAATGACTACAATTTCAAAGGGGTTTTGCTTGATTTTCATAGAAATATTCAGTCTTGTGGTAACAAAAAGATGTGTTTTTCTTCCACTGGGGATTTATTAACATACTTTAATGTGAAAGTGTTTGTTGTACATCAGGGTTTGATACATCGAATATACAGCCGGGTATAGGCTCGTCCTACTTACCTGCTCAGCGCCTGGATACCCTTGTGCCCTTAACACAACATAACATAATGTAACATAACGTAACAAACATAACTGAACACAGCAGAACTTAACATAGATATACTATCGTCGTGTAGATGTAACTTCTCTGACCGCTCATTAATCAATTTCAACAAGACCATATGTACAATATCTAATGCAATACGCTTGGGTATCTGCATTTATCACAGCGGTAGGTCAGTGGTGTGACGCAAAATATCGCCCCCCCCCCCCTGAAGAATGGGCGAGGGTGCCCGGAGTCTCCCAGATATTCCTTCATTAGCCATCGGCAGATAGGGTTAGGGGAACCCACGCACCGCAGGGCTGCAGGGGCCTGAGATACGCCCCTCGGGGTGATGTTGACATTCTGAGATTTCATAAACCTGCCCGTTGGCTTCAATTATTGAAGAAGAAATTGATGGCCGTCTTGGGGGTACAGTCCCCGTAGAGCTGCTCCTCAAAGCCGGAGGGAATACAAATGTATCATGTCTACGAAAGAGATCTGCTGTGCTAAAGTAATCCACCAGGATCCGGTGATTCCCTGTGTCCAAGCTGGCTGTTCTATGCTAGCAGGAAGAGCAGCACACGGCCTCTTTTGAAGTCCTGAGACTGTGGAATATCCAATGCTGCCTTCTTGCTTCACAAAATAAAAGTGTGGCTTGTTTGCGTTTCAATTGTGGTTTACCTAGTTCTGAATAAATACACGGTTCCATTCCTAGACTAGTCTGTTGAGGCGCCTTCATGAGTCTCTATTCCCGCTTGAGAATTCGTGCATAAGTCGTCCATCCGACACATATTTTACATTTTTTTAGGTTCGCGTTTAAGAAGTGAACGCAAGTTGTAAGGCCGGAGGGGTTGGGCACTGCCAATGAATGAATGCTCCGGCTAGGATGAGGCGTACCCCTTCCAAAACTTGCCTGGCCCGAGTGCTGCACCCATCCGCCCTCGTTGGCACGTTCGAGGTGGCTTGGTGGCTCGTGCTCAATGCCCTGCGCCCGTCCCCATGGTTAGCTCCGCTTATGCTAAGCTTGCCACGGGTTTCCAAACGTACGAGCAAGATAACAATCAAACATAATAACAACAACATCCGTCATGTGACGAAGGTGGCAGAGGCAGGGCGTGTGACTGGCTTGTGGCCGGTAAAGTGCTGACAGGCTGTCTCCTTACATCTTCGGGTGTTAACGCCTCTCTCGAGGACAGCTCAACAATGTAAGGTGCAGAGTTGGAAACAAAGCCTCCGTCCTCGGTGACTTCTTTCATCGCATTGTTTAGCTCGAGTACTTCAAATTCACTCAAAGGCTTTACCTTTACTTCTCACTGCTTCACATTGGCTCGTGAACCTCTTTTCAAAATGAGAGCATTGGCGAGGGCTGCAACGCCCGCGCTTCGGTTTCTCGAAATGTGAACTCTGTGCACCAAGCCATGCTCCCTCCCCCTGTGGTCTTGTAAAGTCAAGTCCTGGCCCGGGCACGCGCTTGGTTAGTGCCTTATTTATACTTGGGAAGTACCGACCCAGTACGAGCACGCGCCCGATTCTTACATTATATCTGGGAAGTAAAGTCTGGCTCCCACGCGATGGATTGTTACTTTATGCCTGAGAATAAAGTACTGACTCGGGCACGCGCTGGGTCATTTTCTGATACATGGCAAGCAAAGTCCTGGCTCGGGCACGCGCTGCATTCTTATATTATACGGCTCGGGTGTCACTTTACAGTTCAGAAGTAAAAGTACAGGCTGCTCGGGCACGCGCTGGGTTCTTATCTTAAACCTGGGAAGTAAAGTCCCAGCTTGGGTAGGCGCTCAATGCTCACAATATCCTTCCTTAAGTAAAGTTGTGGATGGGGCACGCGCTGGACTCATATTGATAAGTGCTTCTCGGATAAGCTCTGGATGCTTACATTGCACCAGGGAGGGTGTAGCCTTAGGGCTAGAGCGGTTGACCTCGAATCGGGGCCTCGAATCGGTTCGAGTCTTGGCATCTACACTCAAAACCCTGTGATTCTGGGCAAATCACTTAATCTTCCCGTCCCTAACAAATATTCAATTTAACGAAACAGGTGCTCCTGTAAAGCGCTCTGATATCTGTGGGTCGTGCTATATTAAACATAAACAAATATATTCGTGACTCGGGTACCCGCCGGATTCCAAAATACATTGCTTGTAAAGTGCCTCTGAGGGCACGCGAAGTATGCTCACCCTATGCATGGCTACTAAATGCTCGCTCCTGCAAGCGATGGCTAGTTACACTATGCCATAGAACTAAAGTTGTGAATCGGGTACGCGCTTGACACTTGTAATCCTAGCAAAGTAAAGTCCCACCGCGACCACGCGCGGGATGCTTACAACGCACCATTGGAGTAAGCATCCCCCGCGCGTTTCCCCGCGCACTATTTACATTCATTGAACGCCCACTCTGGCACAGCAATGAAAAAGCAATAGATATGAAAACCCGACAGGTTTTGCGTAAACAAAAGCGTTTAACATTGGCTTTCTATCGCTGGCGTGGGCAACGTTAAACACGAATTATTTCTGTGTTTTCCGTTATAATGACGTGTATCGGCAGTCTCTGGGGAAACTGTGTATTGTTTCGAATCATTTTAAAATAATTCTTCAAAAATGCCGAAGTGAATATTGCATGAGTCTGACAGAGAAATACGGTATATACTGAAAACTATTGGCTGCCCATGTAATTCTGCATATGTTCAAAGCATACACACTCACACATTCGTAGTTATACGTATTAACTAATCTCAGTACGCAGGGTAATAAATAGTACCTGTCTGTTGGTGCGTGTAAACGAACCCCTCACGTGGGCAAAGCAAACCCCAAACCCCAACCAGACGCTCTGCACAGGAGAGCGCTGCGAGGCCAAGTACCTGTATGAAAACCTTACATAAACAAGAGTGCGAGGGAGTCATGTAGCCCCGCCCATTGACATGCCAAGTTATTTTCCGTCTGCCGCCGCTTACATCAGACGGTGACTGTCTCAAAAGCTGACAGTTGAAAATTGATATATTTTGTGAAGAACATATGATTTATTGTATGCGCATTGCTTCCATGCTCTTTCCTAACGATGCATCGAGAACTTATATGTATCGGTATACAATAATAATGTACTTAAGCTACTGCAGCCGCAGGCTTGTCGTTTCAGTGCGCTATAATCAACCCGTGTAAAACATGATTTATTGTATACTCATTGTTTTTATTGTCTCTCTGAACGATGCATCGAGCGCCTATCTTTATCTTTATCACATAAGAATGTATTGCATCGACTGCAGCCGCAGACTTGTCGTTCCAATGCGCTATAAACATGCCCTGTTACTATCACCTCTCTAATGTGCTCGATTTACCGGCTTCAGAAGGATAAACGTCGAACTTGTCTTGCCGAGATTTGAACGTGTGACCTGAGGGTCACTCATGCGTTAGCATTCTTACTGCTTATCATGTTTCTTCTTTCCGGGTTCCATAGGTAAATATCTAAATTGTAATGATCAAACACATTAATCCTACATGTTTTCGGATCCCATGGTCAGGAACACAGTATTCGAACTTATAACCTCACTATTAAAATCAAGCGCGTTAGTTCACGCTGTCAGCACCTGTGAAGGTGAGTCTGGTCACATCCTACACGAATACCAATGGAGCTCGGCTCATTATGTGCATCTGTTGTGTATCAGGGACTGATGAGTGAGTCGTGAGCTGGGGTCCCGAGGGCCAGCGGGATGTGGGACTCTGTGGCCCCGGGGGTCGGAGGGATGTGGGACTCTGGGTGCACACGGCCGTGCAGCCCTCCATTTTAGATATGTGCTCGGCCGTGGGACCAGTAAACAGTTACCGTCGCGGTAAAGATGCGATAATGTATAATCTTAAATGTCACCCTGTATTACTAATTTGTTGCTTACCCAAGTCCACACTGCTGTTGGCCTCCCGACTCGGACTGAAAAGTACGCAGCGGCACTGGCAGAACTACTGCTGAAAAGTAGAAATAGCGGAGTCTAGCTTCGGAATAGAGCGCTATGAACTGACTGCCAGATAAGCAATCGAGGAACGCGACCCCTACAGGCTGCCCTTCCATCTCCAACTGAGAATGACCCCGAGGCTCTTGCGCTTCACTGACCAACAATCTGAGATGCAAAGTTATATTTCTCACGCATGCCCTCATACCGGTGACGTGCTGCCCACTGGTGAGTATTGGGGGCAGGGGGGGGGGGGGGGGTTTATAGGGGATTGACAAGCCATCATGCACAATTCTGTCTGTACGCGCGCGGCCCTTCCAGTGTTCTCTTCTTCTGTTCAGACATTCTATTCATCAGACAGTATATATTATACGTGCAGGTGTATTAGTCACTAGCGTTTGGTAGGACCTCCTACCCCCAGCCCGCCCTAATAATAAATCGGATGTGCAGTTGCAGCGGTAAAAAAGTTACTATACCATTCGATGCTCAGTGTGGGGGCGGGCGGGTTGAAGGGATCATCCGGTGAGTGGTCATAACAGATTTCAAAATCCAAACTGATTTCATCAAACCAACAAGCGTTCCGGAATACCTATTGCTGGTGACGGATGGACATCCAGGACTGGCTAAAAGAACCATTTTTCTCTACACTGGGTGCCCCTTTAAGACTTTTGCTCTCGTGGCCCCTGCTTCAGAGGCCAGTGGTCACCGGTTCAGCTCAGGGTAGGGTACTCTCTACTCACCAGTGGGTTGATGTCGGTGTGCGCCCCCTGCCGGTAGGCGCAGGCCGCGCAGTCCTTGCTGCACTCCCCCAGGACAGCCGCGATGTGGCAGGCGGCGAGCACCAGGAGCAGGCGGCAGCAGTGCCGGAGCAGCAGCAACGCCATGGGCTGTGGGAGCAAGAGAGGCACCGTTAAGCAACTGGAGGGGGCGCAAGAGAGTGCAAGAGGCCAGACAGCAGGCGAGGGAACAGCGGGCAGCTGCACGGCCAATACAGAGGGCGGAGGTCGAACGGGAGGGCGGCCGGGACCCAGCAGGACAAG
Source organism: Lissotriton vulgaris (assembly GCF_964263255.1). Lineage (NCBI taxonomy): Eukaryota > Metazoa > Chordata > Amphibia > Caudata > Salamandridae > Lissotriton > Lissotriton vulgaris. Next base: position 1,525,693,833 of record NC_141691.1, read on the forward strand.
GCGACTAGTGAGGAGCAGCAATGTAAACAAAAGGCAGGTCACAAGCAGGAATATGAGCAACAGATAACAGGCCAGCAAACAAGGGGCGGTAAGAGGTAGAGGGAAAGCACAAGAGAAAGCAGCAGATGAATAGTAGAAGTGAGAATACTGGGCAGAGCTTCAGGTGAGCAACAGGAATGCTAATACGCGACAAGGTTAGGGGCGAGCATCAGGTCCGTGAAGATGGGGGCAGGGTTACAGGTGAGCAGCAAGACAGGAAAGGGTTACAGGTGAGCAGCAAGACAGGACAGGGTTACAGGTGAGCAGCATGAAGATTGGGATTGGGCAGGGTTACAGGTGAGCAGCGGGACCAGGACAGAGTTACAGGTGAGCAGCAGGACCAGGACAGGGTTACAGGTGAGCAGCATGAGCACGAAGACTGGGCAGGGTTACAGGTGAGCAGCAGAACCAGGGAAGAGTTACAGGTGAGCAGCAGGACCAGGACAGGGTTACAGGTGAGCATCTTTAGCATGAAGACTGGGCAGGGTTACATGTGAGCAGCAGGACTTGGACAGAGTTACAGGTGAGCAGCATGAGCATGAAGACTGAGGACTGGGCAGGGTTACAGGTGAGCTGCAGAACCAGGACAGGGTTACAGGTGAGCACCAGGACAGGATTAGAGATGAGCAGCAGGACCAGGACAGGGTTACAGGTGAGCAGCAGAACCAGGACAGAGTTACAGGTGAGCAGCAGGACCAGGACAGTGTTACAGGTGAGCAGCATGACATGGTTACAGGTGAGCAGCATGAGCACGAAGACTGGGCAGGGTTCGAGGTGAGCAGCAGAACCAGGGCAGAGTTACGGGTGAGCAGCAGGACCAGGACAGGGTTACAGGTGAGCATCATTAGCATGAAGACTGGGCAGTGTTACAGGTGAGCAGCAGGACCAGGACAGGGTTACAGGTGAGCATCTTTAGCATGAAGACTGGGCAGGGTTACATGTGAGCAGCAGTACCAGGACAGAGTTACAGGTGAGCAGCATGAGCATGAAGACTGAGGACTGGGCAGGGTTACAGGTGAGCTGCAGAACCAGGACAGGGTTACAGGTGAGCACCAGGACAGGATTAGAGATGAGCAGCAGGACCAGGACAGGGTTACAGGTGAGCATCATAAGCATGAAGACTGGGCAGGGTTACAGGTGAGCAGCAGGGCCAGGGCAGGGTTACAGGTGAGCAGCAGGGTCAGGGCAGGGTTACAGGTGAGCAGCATTAGCATGAAGACTGGACTTTGAACACAAGGGCGAGTTACAGGTGTTTAGCAGGACTTTGAACACTACATCATAAGGCAGAGGCGCAACTAGAGCCAAAAATCGGGGGTGGGGGGGGGGGGGCAGTAATAGGCACAGTGGAGATGCAGGGGCTCTAAGAAGGGGTGAAAAAACAACAACACCTCGTTAACATGTCAATGGTCTTTAAAGACCTGTGAAGTCCTCGGGTGCGGCTGTGTGTGTGTGTCCGGGAAGCTGTCTCAGCCCGGGCTGACACACACCCGACGGGAGGAGGGGGGTGGGGGGTTGCGCGCCTGTCATAAGGTGAGAAGCAGGAATGAGAACAGAAGACGAAGCAGTGTCCTGGAGACAACACAGGACTCTAAGAGATCAAGCAGCAGGACTATGAAGACACAGCTTTGTTACAGGAGCAGGACTGTGTGAACTCAAGAAGGTACAATCGAGGTGCATCACAACTATGAACACAAGGCAGAGTTACACATGAGCAGCAGGTCTCTAAACACACACCAGAACAGCGGGATTGATAACTCGGGTCAGGACCGCATGGTCCTTATAGGCTCCCAATAAGGCATGAGGGAAGCATGTCGCCAGTGCCCCCACCCAAAGCGAGCGAGCTCCACTCAGAGGGGCCGCCCGCTCTCGAATGAATATACCTCGAACAAACCCAACATTCAGTAAAAGTCCTTCTTTCCAAATAATATTTTCCTGAAATTCAACTGTTCGCTTACCTTTTTGCTATCTAGTATAAAACGCCAACTCTGTTCTGTTTTTAACACTATCTGGGGGTAGGCATTAACAGTTTAATGCACTTAAATTTACACGCCCTTTCTAGTTCGAAAATGCCTAGCATACCAACAACTTCTTGTACAGTTCCAAACCAGAGGCGACGCTTCGTGAAGAATAAATGTCATATACCAACTCGAAACTGACTTTTAAAGTATTGTCGCATTGTCTATTGTGCAACGCCCCGGTACGGCGCTAATGGTCAGCATCCAGCTATACGAAATAAATGCACCTTGTGCAATCCTATCCAAAAGAAAGCCCTTCTGGAAAGGTGGCATGAGCGCGCGCGCAGGTGCGCGGAGATCAGGGGCCGGGGAGAAGTTTACTCACACTGCTAGGTCCTCCTGCTGCAGCTGGAGAAGGAGCTCTGTGTTCAGCCCGGGCTGTTCCTGGGACTCTGGCTCGCGCCGGCTTTATATAGCAGCGCGCGCGCTGACTGGGGGTCTCTGGAGTTAACTCGCAAGACTGGAGCTCGCGCCAGAGAGTGAGAGGGCGCCGCCACCAGCCCGGGCGTTTGTCTGTTTGCAGTGCGAACAGCGAGGAGAGCGCGAGGCAGCGACGCTCCGTCCCCTTCAGCAGTGGGATGGCAGTGCGGGACTGGACTCTCTTCGCCGGGGCTCAGGGCGCGCGCACTTTATAATTAGTCATAAAAGGGAAAAGCCGAGCGCTCCCCCAATAGCGAGCTGGCTGCTGCTGACGCAGGAGCTACGACAGCTAGGCGAGGGGTCCGTCTGCGCCTTGTTGTGATCCCTCGCTCCCAGGAGGGAGCGCTACGAGGCGCGGAGGGCTTTGAAAGGGGGTGAGAAAGAGATGCGTGAGGGTGCACGGGGGTGGAGGGGCTGATGGTTGTCCCCTGGAGCGACTAGTGATGCACGCTGAGTCACTTTCAACGTTCTCGCCGCCTACTGTGTTATGGGAGAACATATTATTATGACAGGGAGGGGCAGTTTTTTTTTTAATTTGGAAAGTTCTTTTTTGCGCCTTTAAATCATTTGGACAGCAGTAGACGAGAAAGGCAGAGGGTGTCCGCACACAAGCTTTTCAACAATTTCTATCCAGGACAGTATCATTTCCCATATGTGACAGTGTGCCATTACCGTTACAAATACCCTCTTGTGAAGACTTTGAGTTATAGGTGTACATAAGATGATGCTGCTTTCACTACGTTTTTTAAAATATTTGTGTAGTGATTTTATTCCACCTTTATTAGACCCTCGAAGTTTTTAGTGTATCTGAGAGTGTATTACCGTGTATTCGAAAGATAATGCTTATAGGTAATGCATAGAGGAACTACACATGGGATGTGTTTAATGACGTCAACTCCGTGTTCTTGTTCTCTGACACATGCAAGTACTGTACTAGACCCTAACTGCTTGTTCCTCCTCCTATCCCCAGAGTACATCAGCAACCCGTGACTGTATCAGTTCTACGTAAAACGTGTAATGTCTGCTCCCCACTTCACTTTACAACTGACCTATCCTCGACCATCTGACAAAGAAGCCATAATTCAAAAACATTAATGCACACAGACCTTGCCAGAACTGACATAAACATTCACACCAGTTAATGGGCCCCTTACCAGTCACGTCCTATGTGTTAGCCCATGCTCCCGTTTTGAGTGTATACACTGCGCTGCATTGGTAAATGGAAACACAGTGAACACTATACTTATCCACTTCACCTTTGAAATCCGATCAAAATAATTTCTTGCAGGCTCTTGGCAGGCTGATTACAGATAGGGAATGAAATGTAGTTCCAAATGATTGATGAGACACCACGGATATAAAAAGTGACGTTCATTTCACGTCTATATGACTTCACTGGAGGCAGATAATCACAAAAGCAGCCGGAGCAGAGAAAATCAGCAGTGTTGCCTGTGGTTGCAGTCAGCTAAATTATGATTGCATTTTTACTCTAATGTTTATATTTCAATGAAATGATGTCTCGCGTGCCTTTCAATTACGGGTTGATTCCCTTGTGTGGTACACATGTGATCACAAGTATTAACCTTTAACAGTCAAATTCCAAATACTTTTATTACTACGGTAGGATATGTAATTGCTGTTTCACTTAACACATTACAAAACCAACACACATAGCACAGCAGGATCTTTTTTGGCCCCGCTTCACAGCGCAGATGTCTGTATAACTTGTTACTAATTCTTTAAAATATACATACACCTTAGGGATATTTTCGTCTCACCTCCTGATATGGCTGGTGTACTGTTCCACCCACTATTGAGTACTTAATTTTACATCATAATACAACACTGACTCATCACACATTACCGTCTTGAATTCATAGATGGAATCTTAAAGAAAACAATATTTTTCTGTGTTCTTTTAAAGTATGGATGGATTTTTGATGCTTTAAATAAAACTCCAAATGCAAGCAAGGACTATTGGCTAAGTATGGCTGAAAATCCGTTCCGTTCACGGAATTTGCAGATTTTTGGCAAATTTGAGGTCCGCGAATCACGCAAATTTGCCCAAAAATCCGCAATTCGCAAGCTGGTGGATTTTTTTGCCTGGTCGCGCTTCAAAAATACAATATCGTGCACACGGCGTTGACTTACCGTGATTCTGAGTTTGCCAAGTTGTTTTTCTCCTGGTTTGCTTGCGCCATTTTGGATCTTGCTGCGGGATTGGGCAAGACTTTTTGACCACGAGTACGTCATAGCGGCCCGCCATCTTGTACTGTGAGAGTTTGAGAATGCGACTACGTCATAGGGGCCCGCGATCATGCATCGCAGGAGTAAATAATTGCGAACACGTAGATGCGACGCGCAGCTGACTTCCGGCGGGAGATTTGAACAGCTCGCTTTCCCTAACTTGCAAAAATTGCAATTCTGCACAAGAAATCTACTGCAGGCAGCATAAACCTTCTGAAAATGATGATTTGGGTCAGAATAACTCTTCAGATTGATACTTGGCTGCACTTTTGTTTGTGCAAGAAGTCCATTTTTTGAGGGGGGGAGGAAGGAAGTGCCCCAGAGTGTGCAAGGAGTCAATTTTTTTTTTTGGGGGGGGGAAGAAGGAAGTGCCCCAGAGTCTCCCACTTCCTGCTCCTGTCCAGCAGGCTCCTCCCAGTGCTTTGTCCATGTGCTGGTCACTTTTCATTTGGATCTGGAGCTGGAAGGATTACTTTTTGTGGCTGCTGCTGGATATTTGTATTTGAGGACTTTTTGTTTGGATCACTTTTGGACTACTTTTGGATTTGAGATTTTACAAGTAAGTTAGTGTTGTTTGTTTGGGGCATTGCAGTTGCTGCAACTACAATTTTTAAACTTTTTCACAACTTAAAAAAAAAAGTATATTGTGGGTAGGCACTGTATCCAGTAGGCCCAGGGTTAGTCATGGGTGCATGATACAACTGTTTCTGTGAGTTTTGTTGAATTTAAATATAATTTATGTCATGGAATTGAATAGATCACTGTTATATGTGGATTTGTTTTAAATTTTGGTGTGCGTGTAAAGCCACACTAGCCAGTAGGCCCAGGGGTACTCAGTGGTGCATGGACCAAGGCTTTCTGTGGGGTCTCTTGAATTTAAACATCATGTGGGGCATGGATTGCATTGGATTGTGGTGATTTGTGTGTGTTTTTTGATTTTTTTGGGTGTTGTTGGGGCCTGGCCATGTGGGTGTGGGCCATTTTGAGGCCTGGTCCAGGCAGGGCCTGGCCATGTGGGTGGGGGTCAAGGGGCCATTTTGAAGCCAGCAGTGTGCTTTGTGCCATAGGCCTGCTGCACCCAGTATGCCTTGCTTTCATCCATTATACCCAGGGGTAGTCAGTGGTGCATGGACCAAGTATTTCTGTGGATTGTTTTGAATTTAAACTTCATTTATGGCATGGAGGGCATTGGATTGTGGTGATTTTTGTGTGTTTTTCACTTTTTTTGAGGTGGTGTTGGGGCCTGGCCATGTGGGTGGGGGCCATTTTGAGGCCCGGTCCAGGCAGGGTCTGGCCATGTGGGTGGGGGTCAAGGAAGGGTCCATTTTGAAGCCAGGCACTGTGCTTTGTGCCATAGGCCTGCACCCAGTCTGCCCTGCTTTCATCCATTATGCCCAGGGGTACTCAGTGTGGTGCATGGACCAAGGCTTTCTGTGGGGTCTCTTGAATTTAAACATCATGTAGGGCACGGGTACTCATAGTACGGCCCGCGGGCCGGCAGCGGCCCAGCAAGCCTTCCGTGGTGGTCCGCGGACCATGAGACATAGTACCCGTGTTTACAAAGACTGTCTGCAAACACTCTGCTGCTCTGTGGGGGCCGGGTAATTTATTTCGGCGAAGCCAGAGTGGAGCTGCAGGGGCGCCAAGAGGGTGTGAAATACAGCAATGCCCCATTCACATGCAAATGGTCTTTTTAAAGTCCTGTGAAATGCTCGGGTGGGGCTGTGTGTCTGTGCGCGCTGGGGAAGCAGGCTGGGGAAGCTGTCTCAGCCCGGGAGACACAGGCAGGGTGGGGTGACAGAGGGAGGTAGAGGGACAGAGACAGAGGGAGGGAGAGAAATGGAGACAGAGAAATGGAGACAGAGAAAGGGAGACAGACAGAGGGAGGAGGGCGATAGAGGGATGAGGGTGACAGAGGGATGAGGGCCACGGAGTGCGGGAGGCACAGTGAGAGAAGGGGAGTGAGGGAAGGGGAATGAGGGAGGGAGTGAGGGAAGGGGAGTGAGGGAAGGGGAATGAGGGAGGGAGTGAGGGAAGGGAAGTGAGGGAGAAAGGGGAGTGAGGGATGGGAGTGAGGGAGTGAGGGAAGGGGAGTGAGGGAGGGAGGGAGGGAAGGGGAGTGAGGGAGGGGGTGAGGGAAGGGGGTGAGGGAAGGGGAATGAGGGAGGGAATGAGGGAGGGAGGGAAGGGAGTGAGGGAAGTGAATGAGGGAAGGGGGAGTGAGGGAAGGGGAATGAGGGAGGGAGTGAGGGAAGGCGGGTGACGGAAGGGGAGTGAGGGAGGGAGTGAGGGAAGGGAAGTGAGGGAGGGAGAGAGGGAAGGGGAGGGAGTGAGGGTGAGGGAAAATAGGGGGAAGGGGAGTGAGTGTGAGGGAGGGAAGGAGAGGAAAGGAGACCGAAGGGAGAGGGAGGAAGAGGGAGGAAGAGGGAGGGAGAGGGAGGGAGAAGGAAGGGGAGGGAGAGGGAAGGAGTTGAAGGGAGAGAGGGAAGGAGAGAGGGAGAGGGAGTGAGGCAGTCAGAATGAGGGTGAGATAGGGAGAGAGAGGGAGTGAGACAGTCAGAGTGAGTGAGGCAGAGGGAGACCGGGGAGGGAGAGACGGAGATAGAGAGATAGATAGAGGGAGGGAGTCAGAGGGAGAGAGAGAGAGAGAGAGAGAGAGAGAGAGAGAGACAGAGGTGTGTATGCCGTGTCTGGTAGCTCAGTGGACGAAGGCGTCTGCTGCAGGGACCTGTGTTCAACCTCATGGTCACAGTTTTTTTGTTGCTCTAGCCCCGCCCCCACTGGTGCGGCCCTCAGACAAAAACCACACTGTAAATTTGGCCCCCGAGAGAAAGTTTGTGAGTACCCATGATGTAGGGCATGGATGGCATTGGATTGTGGTGATTTTTGTGTGTTTTTCGATTTTTTGGGGTGGTGTTGGGGCCTGGCCACATGGATGGGGGCCATTTTGAGGACTGGTCCAGACAGGGCCTGGCCATGTTTGTGGGGGTCAAGGGGCCATTTTGTAGCCAGGTATTGTGCTTTGTGCCATAGGCCTGCACCCAGTCTGCCCTGCTTTCATCCATTATGCCCAGGGGTACAAAGGGGTGCATGAAACAACTCTCTCTGTGTGGTCTCTCTTCTATTAATGTAAACATCCATTTTTTATTAGGAATACATTTGCAATTTTTATTTTTGGTCTTTCCGTTTTTGGGTGTGTTGTAAGATATCCCAGCTCAATTTGTATGATGAGAATATCCAATTTACCCATCATATTGATGAAAAAGCCATTCCATTCTTGGATGTATTAGTAACATTGGAGAACAACACGCTTGAAACTGAAGTATACCGTAAGGCTACAGACAAAAACATTGCTCTCCAGTATAATAGTTTTCATTCTAGGAATCTCATTGACAACTTGCCATATTCTTTAATGTTACGTGCCAAACGAATCTGTTCACAGGAAGAAACTTTCCAAACCAACCTCAAGACTATCATCTCCAAGTACGTATCAAAAAAGTACCCCATGACTGTGTTGGAAACAGCCTAAGATAAGACTGAAAAATTATCCAGGGAAACCTTGTTGAAGAAGAGTTTGAAACAGCCTCGCCAAACGTCAGGTATTTGTTTCCAAATATTCCACTAGTTCCCATGAAATAAAAAAGAGCATCAATCGCCATTGGGATTTGTTGAGCCATGAGACTGACTTTAAGGAGCTGTTTGTGAACAGACCAATTTTTGCTTACAGAAGATCGCGAAACATAAAAGAGCTATTAAAACCCAAATCCGTCACTAAAACAATTGTCTACAAGGGAATGAGAAAATGTTAAAACTGTGTTCATTGTAACAATGTGATGGTAACAGACACAGTGAAACATCCACACACAGGGGAAACTATTTCTACTAGGATCAACGCGGATTGTAACACCATGAACGTGGTATATGCTATTAAGTGCCCCTGCGGATTGTTGTATGTGGGCAAAACAGAAAGGAAAATAAAAACCCGCATATCTGAGCATAAGAGCACTGAGAACAAAAACACCAACAGCAGTTTGGCGGTACATTGGGACATAAATAGACACACGATAGCTCAGATTAAATTCCAGATCCTCGAAGTGGTCATTCCCACCCCAGAAAAAAACCTCACAAAAACTTTGTTGCAAAGAGAGATTTTTTGGATTAAAAGACTAAATACACAAGATCCCCATGGGATCAATGATCGAGTGGATCTAATTTGTTACTTGTGATATCTGCACTAACTGTGTACGCATCAGGACTGACATATGACTCGTGTTGTTATTTGACATAACATATTTGCTCTTATTTGTATTGCATTGTTTGCAATGTCCTACATTGTTTTTTTGCTGTTTTGTATATGCATTATGCAGGGTCTTATATTTATTTTTTACCATATAACAACTCTTTGGCACTTTACTCGCATACATTCATTTCATTTCATCAACTTTTATTCGATTATAGGTTTGTATAATCATAAAAAGTACATTTTAAAACATAGAAATAAAACATAAATCAGAAAGATAAAAATCAGTAAGCATTAGGTCACAGGACTAGCAGCACTGTACAAGAAAAAAGAATTTCAGAGTGGGGTACTGTTTCTACATTTTGAAATGGATACAGGTTTAGGTGGAAACTTTGCGACGGGTTGACATTACTATTTTAAGAAAGGTCGCTATCAATTTGGCTTCATGCGGGGATTTCGGGGATTGTAAATAGGAAAGTGCTGGATATGATTGTCTGAGACCGCTTGATTGGAGGATGGGAAAAATCCATGTTTTTTTTGCTAGTCTGTAGTATTTGCAAAAAAGGACGACATGTATCGTGGATTGTAGGGAAACTCCATCGCAAGGGCAGCTCGTCAGGTTTCGGGACCAGTTCTTCATTTCTGGGAATGAGACCAGACGGTGAAAAAGATCGAACCGGAGTCTTGTAATTAAAAACTTTTCGTAGTTTGACAGGAAGTATGTCAGATACGGCTGAATGAGTTTCCCTGTCTGCAATGTACAGGTTTTTTCGTTTTGTGTTTTGGTAATCTCTGCTTGGTTGCGGAGTTCCCTTAGATGGCCCATGCATAATTCCTTCAGCTGTTTCTTTGAGATATCTTCAATTGAGGGGGGTTCAAGGAAATAGTGCTCACAGTCAAGATCTAGAAAGAATTTATGAATGTAGTTAAGCCACGGTATTTTCCTCCAGTACGCTAGGCCAAGACAGTCGGTAATGAGGGAACGGGTGATGTGACTTTCAGGGTTACACCATATACGCTGCCACAGTAGGATGGGCTGGCATCGTATGGTGTCGATCATATATTCCATACCTAGCTCCCGATGCGAGGCTAGGATCGGGGAGCTTTGGGGGAGAGCTAGGATGTATTTGATAAAGGCGTTCTCGGTGACCTGGAGTTGGTCGCTGCATCCATAGCCCCAGATGCCTGCTCCGTACGTAGCCACACTGTGGCATTTTGCGTAGTATATCGTTAACAGTTCCGCTGGAGATGGTTTGCCTAGTTTCCTTGAGAAAGCACTTAATGCTGATACAGCACGCCGAAAATTAAGATTTCTGGCTTCCACTGCCTTACGCCAGGTCATTGTGTCATCCACTAAAATGCCCAAGTATGGGTATACCGATGTTTTTTCTAATCTGCTGTTATTGATGAGTATGGGCTTAGAGACTCCTGGCCTTGGTCCGATGGTCATTGTAAAAGTTTTTTTGATATTAACTTTTAGGCCCAGTGAGTCCATAAAAGTCACATATTTATTTAGCTGTAGCTGGAGTTGATTAGAAGTCCGTGCCAGGATGACAGAGTCGTCGGCATACAGAAGAATGGGTATTGGGCGGTGGTCTATCTGCGGGAGGTCCTGGCTCCCTTCCAGCATAGCCTGTTCAAGCCCGTTTGTGTATAGGTTGAACAGGAAGGGAGCCAGTACGCAACCCTGCCTTACTCCTCTTGATATTTTAAAGGGACGTGATAGTTCACCGCCGGTGCCAAAACGAACTCGACCTTCTGCGTTGGTGTATAACTCTCTCAGGAAGGCTAGTATAGGTGGGTCGACTCCGAGGTGTGCCAGGATCTGCCATAGCTTTGCATGCTGTACGCAATCGAATGCCGCGCTTAGGTCTACATAGACCAGGAAGATGTTGCCTCCTTTGGCGCGCGCGTACTTTCCAGCCAGGAGGACGAGGTTTAAGGCCTGTTCCACCGTTCCGAGCCCCTTCTGGAAACCGTATTGCAGGTCAGTAATGATGTTGTTCTCCCGGGCCCAAGATTGTAGTCGGTCCAGGAGTATTCGACCTGCAATCTTGCCCGTGGAGTCCAGAAGGGAGATCGGTCTATAGCACGCAGGGTCGTTGCGGTCCCCTTTTTTGAAGATGGGCAATAGTGTAGATGTTGACCATGAGCGGTAGAGACCGGTTGAGGCGACTGCAGCCATGACCCGTGTAATAATTTGTGACCAATAGTCGACGTTATATAGGAACAAGTCCATGGGGACCCCGTCTGGGCCGGGGGCCTTGCCTGTTTTTGAGGCCTTAATTGCCTTTCTGACCTCGTTGAGGGTAAAGCGTAGCTTGATTGGATAGATCTTGCTCTTAGCTGGTTCAGAGTCCTGTATTTGGATTGTTGGAGCGGCATCCGATGGTATTCCGAAGATTTTTGAAAAATGGGAGACCCAGTCATCCTCAGTTATTGCCACATCGAGGTGGTCTGGGTCGCTGATGTTGACCAGGAGAGGTGATCTTATGGTCTGCCAGAAAGCAGTGCTATCTTTCCTTAATGCACTGTCGTGAAGTCGAAGCCATAGGTCTTGCTTTATCTGTATTTTACGATTTTTCCGAGCGGTATTGTAAGTTTTCCTCCATTGTGAGATTATTTGAGGGTCTCTCGGTTGCTGTCTTAGGGCTTCTTTGAGGGATGTAAGGGCCTTCCGACAGGCCGTATCAAACCATCTCGTGGTAGGAAGTCTGGGCTTGTTTTTTGTGTTAATGAATAGCTCATCCCTTATTACTGCCTGGATGTTGTAAAAAGAGGTGACAATTAATTCTGGGGATGCCTCGGGGGACAGACAGTTCGTTAACCAGAGGTGTGTTTTTTCAAGAACCCTCTGTGTTATCTCTTCCGGGTCGATCTTTGTCCATTTAATTGCGTACCCATTCAGCTTCTTCATGGCCAGCGATTGTTGGTCAAGGGAACTAGCTTTTGGGGGGAGTGTCCCAACTTGCTTCATGAGGATTTCCACGCTAAGAGGGTAATGGTCACTGATTGGATTAGACCCTATTATGTAGTTGCTTAGTTGCCCTTTGTAAGAGTTTGAGGCTAAAATATAATCGATGGTTGACAGACAGCCTCGCCCGTGAAAAGTGGGTAGAAAGTCCTGCTCCGGATTGACTAGTTCGTTGACAAAGTCAAGGTCTAGGGTGAAGAGGATTTCATTTAGTTTGTTACCACCCAACGTGTGCACAAAATGGGGAATGGGATTCCCAAGTTCATTCTGGAGCCCACAGTTCCCATTTTTGTAGTTTGGGCACAATGTGAAATTAAAGTCGCCTCCCCAGATGAAGTAAAATGTGGAATTGTTATTTGTTTTTTGAAGTGAGGATAAATATGCGGCTATTTCGTCAAGGTGTGAGCAGCATTCCAGAGTGCCGGAGTTATTATAATAATTTATGAATATATGTAAGTTTCGTTTTGATACTGTTAACTGTGTGACTTGTATGATTTGAAAGATGTGTGTTTCCTTTAACAGTTTTACAGTGAGAGGAACGGTATTGGAAAAGTAGGTCATAAGTCCGCCTTTTGGTCTGCCCATATTACTAGGTACTGCTTTGGTGAGAAATTTTTTATAGCCCGCTAAATGAAGTGGAGTTGTACACCAGGTCTCTTGCAGGCACAGAATTTGCTGACTCTTTGCTGTGTCAAGCCATGAAGGACAGGTTATTTTTGTAGTTAGGCCTGCAACGTTCCAGTATGCAATGGCCAAACTCAAGGTTGATGGTTCCTTCGCGGTTGCAGATGTTGTCGGGTTGTTAGTAATGGCTGCAGCCTGTTGATGGCACATTCCCGAGTTAGTATCAGCTTCTGCTGAAGGGATGATAGACGGAGTCTTTTTTGGGAGTTCAGATAGTACCTGGGAGGTATGGAAGGGTTTTTCGGTTTTGGTGGAGAGGATATTAAATGGTTCCTGCGATGTGGTTTCGTGTCTAACATGTGTAAACTCTGGCGATATTGTCTGCTGCTTAGCATTTACTGTTTGCGGAATATTGTCGGGTTTATGATGACTAGGTTTGTCCCGGAATGGTCAGTCGACCATTTCGAGACAATCAAAACAGTTTTGGGTTGAAAGGCCCTGCCATCCTTCATAGGTTTGATAGGGTCTGTCTTGCCAATAGGTCCTCTGACGTTCTCTGGGCCTTTCTCTCGGTCCACCCCTACCTAAATAGTCGTATGAGTATTCCATCTGTTTCCATGGCACTTGGTACCATGACTCCTGATTCCATGGTTCTTTGGGGAGCTGGTGCCATGCCCAGGGTGGAGGGTTACGCTGTTGTTTAGCTGGGGGATAGAAGAAGGAAAGATGTCGAGCATCGATCCCCCCTTTTTTGTCGAGCTGAGGCCAGGCACAGATATAGTCTACGGTTGAGGGATCTCTGCATGTTACAATGATGCAGTCTCCGCGGATTGTTTTTGTCGTTTTGCCTATCCAGGCTACCCTACGGGCTGTAGTGATCCCTCCCGATAGGTGGGATTCGAGAGGTCTATTGATGCTTAACCACTGCATGGCTTTGTTTTTGAGAGACCATGCAGTTTCTGGTGTATCGTCGGTTAGCTCTGGTACTCCTGTGAGAACTATTGTGTAGGGAGTGGCTTCCGGAGGCAAATGGGCAGGACGTCTAGTTGATGAAGGTTTTTTGGGTGTGTTTTTAGGAGTCTTTTGAGGGGGCAGTGATTTCAATGGAAAAGTTTCGGGCCTTTTTTCTGAACAGATTCTACTGGTGTCTGTATTTGTCGCTGGGCCTGGAGTGTCTATCATGACTGAATCCATGTTTACTGTTTGCTGAGTAGTTATAGCAAGAGGTTTCTCTTTCTGAGGTTGGGACGTTTTAGCTGCAGGTTTAGGAAGTGTGGTGTTTTGTTTGGGGTTTTTCTGTGCTAGGGACGTTGGGTTTGTGTGGTTGGCTGTTTTCTGCATGTGTGCTTGATTCTGTTTTTTAGGTGGCTGCGAGATGTTACGCTGCCCCTTTATTTCAATACGGGTGTTTGTATCTAGGAGAGTGGCCGAAATTATGGTTAATTGGGCTTCGAGATTCCTAATGCTGAGTTGGATGGGCTTTAAGTATTGGTATAGTAAATCTTTTATTGAGGTAAGAACTTGCGAGGTGATTCTGCAAGTTTTACATTGGTTTTCAGTGTGGTCATTTGATATTGCCTTGTGTGGTAGGTTAGTTACTGGGAGAAGTAGTGTGCTATGGGACGTTGTAGAATTTGAATGAGTTTTTGCATGTTCAGAGCACAGTACACTGGTGAATTCTTCGTTGTTTACTGGGTGTGTTTTTGGAATTGCTCCTTCCCTTTCACCTTGCTGGAGCGGATTTTCGTTTGATTGGGCGTCCCCCTGAGTTTGACAAACAGCTAGATCAGGGGTTGTTTCCAAGTCGTCAAATGTTATGGAGAGGTCCGACTCAGACTGTGTAACTGACAGGTCTACTACCGACGGGACTGTGTTTGATTCTGGTACTGACAGAGTCATTGGAAGAGAACAGTTTTGTGTGTTGAGATTGATGGGAGAGGTGGCGTTTGCTATAGCGCCTAATGACGAACGCTTCGCATTAGCACTCATGAGATCTAATGATACTCTCTTCTCCATCAGGGCTATACTCTGGTTTATTGTCTCGTGGACCCGCGAGATGAATAGGTCGATAGGGCCTGTAACTTGTGCTACCTCCTGCGCGTGTTTGGATTTTGACTTAGAGGTGCTCCTTGTTTTTAATGGCATGTTTATAAGTTTGTTGCTGGTTCGGTGATGAAAGAGAGATGGCCCGGTCCGGTCTCTATCGGGCACTAACGGGCAACAACGGGCCCGCCCTTTGCCCGGGCTTCGCCCCGGGCTGCGACCCGCGCGCGTCCCGCGATGCGCGTTGTAGCCCTTGCTTATGAGTGTGTGAGGAGAGGGCGGGGCACTGGGAGGGGGCGCGGCACCCTCGGGAAGAGGAAACAGCTGATGTCAGTAGCGCTGTACCTCGCAGTCCCGGGGCCGCGCCTCTCGCCTCCTCTGCGGCCTCGCGCTGGTTTACTCCTTCCTCGGCGGCACAGTGAACTTTGGCAGAAGGTCTGCTACTCCGGTAGCAAGTGGCAGGTAGGCAGGACAAATGCAGGCAATACCTCTGTATGCGAGCGGCTCCCGCGGAGCGGGGGCCGCGAGAGGTTAAGTACGCCTTGGGGGCGGGGCACTGGGAGGGGGCGCGGCACCCTCGGGAAGAGGAATCAGCTGATGTCAGTAGCGCTGTACCTCGCAGTCCCGGGGCCGCGCCTCTCGCCTCCTCTGCGGCCTCGCGCTGGTTTACTCCTTCCTCGGCGGCACAGTGAACTTTGGCAGAAGGTCTGCTACTCCGGTAGCAAGTGGCAGGTAGGCAGGACAAATGCTGGCAATACCTCTGTATGCGAGCAGCACCCGCGGAGCGGGGGCCGCTAGAGGTTAAGTACGCCTTGGGGGCGGGGCACTGGGAGGGGGCGCGGCACCCTCGGGAAGAGGAAACAGCTGATGTCAGTAGCGCTGTACCTCGCAGTCCCGGGGCCGCGCCTCTCGCCTCCTCTGCGGCCTCGCGCTGGTTTACTCCTTCCTCGGCGGCACAGTGAACTTTGGCAGAAGGTCTGCTACTCCGGTAGCAAGTGGCAGGTAGGCAGGACAAATGCTGGCAATACCTCTGTATGCGAGCGGCACCCGCGGAGCGGGGGCCGCAAGAGGTTAAGTACGCCTTGGGGGCGGGGCACTGGGAGGGGGCGCGGCACCCTCGGGAAGAGGAAACAGCTGATGTCAGTAGCGCTGTACCTCGCAGTCCCGGGGCCGCGCCTCTCGCCTCCTCTGCGGCCTCGCGCTGGTTTACTCCTTCCTCGGCGGCACAGCGAACTTTGGCAGAAGGTCTGCTACTCCGGTAGCAAGTGGCAGGTAGGCAGGACAAATGCTGGCAATACCTCTTCACTATTCTGACATGGCGTCCTATCTTTTCCCCTCTTCCGCCTTTCATTTACGGCAGGGTCCGTTATTTGTTTTCATTGCTCCTCCACGTCCTTTAATGAGGCCGTCGCGCTTAGTTCAGAGTTCGAACCGGCAGAGCTATCGGGCGTTTCTTACCGAAAGTGGGACCTGGATTACTTTATTTCCATTACCCGTGAGCCAAGGTACTTGTTATTTTTAGATGGTTAGTTGGTTTGAAACAAGGAAAACAGCGAGTTAAAACCATGTTATTACTGTTCTTGCAGGGTGTCGGGTAGCATTTGGTTATACTCCGTGCGTTAAAAGTCGGGTGAAATTCACCGCGTTGTTTAAAAATCTAGCAGGTTAGTTCCTGTTGTCACCTTGAACATTGAGAGAGTGGTGGTCGTAAATTCTACCTTACAGTCCATAGTTTATTTTCGTGTGACGATTACTTTCCTGATCATCGCAGTTAATTTCGCACGCACTGCTGAAGCAATTGATTGTTAGTTAAATACTTTACTCTCAAGTCAGATGTTCATTTTCTCTTTGATCATTTTTCAGGCAATTTCATATGCATTGGCGACACCAGTGTGTGTTCAGCACTCCAGGTTCCCTTCCATCATACTAGGACCGAATGGACTATTCTACCTCATTATTGTTTTAACTGACATGTAAGCGCATGTTCTTGAGTCCCTCTTACCGCGTTTTCTTTTCCTACACTTGATGTTCAATTTATGACTGTCAACGTTTTCTTCATATTCTCCACAGCATATTGACCCGTTACGCTCCTTATACCGGAACACTTCATTTTGGTCTTCCTCCCACATCTTGCGCCATCATTTCCACCATTGCCCAAGTGAGTGTATTAGCCAGAGTTGTTTAGTCCTTTCAATTATGTTGTAGATTGAATATGAGTATTGTTATTTTTGTAAAAGACATAATCTTTAAATTTGATACCTGTGGCCTACTATGAACTTTGCAGTTGAAGATTCTTCCATTAGAGTAAAAGACATCATTGTTTGTGTCTTTACAGGTACCGCCCCTGACGAAGGGCCATGCGGCCCGAAATGCATTGGGCAGGGCAAACTTGTGAGATGAAAATTTACTAATTGGTGTGATGTAAACATCAAACTTTAGTTTTTGATGAACTTATTGTATCTATCTGATATCAAATGAACAATGTGTAGCACAACTGATATGAAACTAGTAAAATATATATGTTGACTACAATCTTCATTGTCTAAGAGTTTCATGCAACTCGTTACGTTGATATTAATTATACCCTGACTTGAATATTATGTAAAAATCCACTGTGGATACGTAACAGTGCGCAGAGGGCAAGCGGTTTCGCTTGACTCTATCATCAATAATAATAAATGCCTAGTTGCAAACTATTAATTGAAGCACGACATTGCAACATTTATTTAACTGATGTTCCGCTGGCTTTGTTTGCTTTTAGGTGCACAAAGAGAACCACAAATCAGCCTCATCGTTCATTATCAGTGCCAGGAAGAAGTCCTGCTGCGGTGTGTGCAGCACAATGTCACGTGACGTCACGTGTGGCCACAGAAAACTCTGCAACTCGTGCAACTGCGGCCTGCTGTTCTGACATCTGAAGAAGATGGGCCCAAAAAAGGTGGCCATAGCTTCTCTACCAAGAAAGTTGCCAGTACCACTGCTAGTAAGAAGGAGCAGAAGAAGCAAGTGGCGCCACTTACCAAAGAGACTGGTGTGCCGACCAGCACTTTTTTTGGGAAAAAAAACTACGCCTGCAGCAGCGAGGTCCGCCGGGGACCAAGCTGGGAGCAGCACCTCCGCTTCATTGAGCTCAGTACCACCACGCCAAGTTAGGTCAAAGGCCATGAGTGCTGCAGAGGCAGCCACTTTAATTGCTCAATCACCATCGACCAGTGATGTTGGCTCATTGCAAGAAAGTAGCATCCAATCAACGCATGGTGTAACTCATCTGCCGAGTGTTCAACAACCACAGCCTCAACGACAATCACAGGTGCAACTAGTACTAGCGCAAGTACATGCACAAGGAGAGGGGCAAGTAGAGGCGCAAGTAGAGGCGCAAGTAGAGGCGCAAGGAGGGGCACAAGGGGAGGCGCAAGGAGAGGCGCAAGGAGAGGCGCATGGAGAGGCGCAACTAGAGGCGCATGGAGAGGCGCAACTAGAGGCTCATGGAGCGGCACAACTGCCCACAATGCTTGTTCCTCCAGAAGTAGGGGCACATCAGGAAATCGAGATTCAAGCGGAGGTATCATCCGAGGAAGCCACTCCTGATGATCCATTGTCTTCCAGATCCCATTCCCAGCAAGAAAAAGGTCAGGGAGGGCTACTACAAGTTCTTCTTCAAGCCCCCTTCCTTCCGATGATCTTGATGTTGATTGGAACCCACCAATGCAGTCTGAGGGTGAGGCACGCCATGAGCCGACAAAGGTAGCTAAGCCTAAAAGGAAGGTTCCAGCAAGGTTTTCACTTATGGGTGATGACGACGAACAAGAAGTGGTGTATTCTGTTGCTGATGAACAGTCTGACGACGACCCAGTCATCACAGTCGTCACTCCAGCCCCAGCGGGCATGCAGCAGACAGACATTTTTACCCTATCTCGAATTGCTGCTGAGCGGGATGTGGGCAGCGTGGCACTGGTACCACCACCAACACAGGTAACTACTACACCAACACAACCTACTACAGCTGCCATATTTCCTCTTCAGAAGGGTCGGCAGGGGCCTCAAACTAGCTCGACCTCCATTACCTCAAGTAGTGGTGCTGTAACTGTAAGGGCACACCAGAGTCAAATTCCGTCACGCCCATCCTCCACTTCATCTGGCATTGAAAGTAGCACCTCCACCACCACCACCAGAAATCTCCAGTCCCCAGTTTGGGACTTCTTTAGTATTAGCAAAAAGGCGGAAAACCTAGTCGTTTGTTCGATTTGTAAACAAGTAGTTAGTCGGGGTAAGCTTGGTACCGACTATGGTACCGGAGGCCAGAGAGGTAATCTCCAAAAACACCACATCATCCAGTGGGAGGCGCACCTATGTAAAATCAGGAAAGCCAAAAGTACAAATCCAAATGTATCCATTGATATTGCATCTTGTGATGATGATGAGCAGATCGTGCAGGGAAAAGTTGAAGAATCAGAAGCGAGCAACATTTTTTATGGTATACACAGTACCCCTGGCAGCATCACTCCAGTGGTAGCGCCCACACCCTCTACCCCAGCAACATCTATGAGGCACACTAAGAGTCTGGGAGAGACACCAATGCGAAAAAGTAGTGCATCAATGAGCCTAACTGGGTTGAAGAAGTCTGGATCATCATCATTACGTAAAATGGTCCAGACCACCATTAAAAGCATGTTTTGGTCGGAGGCGCCATTTGAACGCAACCACCCAACGGCACGCCTTTATAATGCAATGCTGGCTAAAATGTTAGCGCTGGACCTTCTCACTTTTTCTTTCTTGGAAGGGGTGGGTTTTTGATAATTTGTGGCAACAGTCTGCCCTAAATGGAAGATTACTAGCCGGTCCTATTTTGCCAGAGTTGCGGTTCCAGCACTACATCAAGATGTGCTGGAGGTGTTTGGGGCAGCTTTGCAGAAGAGTGCTGTTCACACTATCCACCTGACAACAGACATGTGGACCAGTTGCCAAGCCCTCGATTACATGTGCATCACTGCACACTGGGTCTCTTTTGCAGGGGTTAGAGACAAGTTATATGCAGGTGTTGACGGTGACATAGTTTTTCAAGCTAGTCGGAAACATGCAACAGTAGCCATGTTTGCCATGGAGAAATCTCATACTGCAGAAAACATTTTGAAGGAGTTTCAAAATAAGGTCTTTCAATGGCTGCATCCAAGAAAGCACATGATTGGTTATGTTTCCATGGATAATGGCAGTAATATATTTAAGGCCATGCATGATGGTAACTACTTCAGAGTGCCGTGTTTGGCGCACAGTATTATCATCGTCTTGCAAGATTTCTTGAAAAAAGAAAACACAGTCAGCAAGTTACTGACCACCTGCCGAAGAATCTGCACACATTTCAGCCATTCTTTTAAAGCGCGGAAGCAGCTGTGGAACATTCAACGTGAACGTAGAGTGCCAGTCAGAGGACTCATCCAGGAGGTGGTAACACGTTGGAACTCAACCTTCTACATGCTTGAGCGTCTGTCTGAGCTGTGCATGGTAATCAATGAGTATGTCTTTCAACAGGGTTCTACTATGAAACGCATGAGGATAGATTTGGATGAATGGGACCTAGTTAAAAGCCTGACAGACATGCTTCGTCCTTTTAAGGTCTTCACGCGTGAAGTCAGCAGGGAGGACTGTACTTTGGACAAAGCTATCCCATTGTTGTGCATGCTAGAGCATCAACTGAAGGCTGTGTCTTCAACGTTCAAAGATGATACTGAAAAGCAAGACGCATATCTGTTGGTGGAGCGCTTATTAACCCGCCTAGTTGACAATGAAAGACTTAAAAAAAATACATACAGAACAACATTACATTTGGGCCACTATTCTGGATCCACGGTACAAAAAGGCACTGGCCAGCAAAGCGTTCATTCCTTTTACTGAAGCAGATGTTTTTAAGTACAGACATTGGCTAGCTCCGTCAGCCACTCGGTTAGAAAAAGAGCGTCAGGAAATTGAAGGAACCGCCACAAGTAATACTGAATCAGCAGGCCATCCGGCGTCAAGGTCCACTTCTGTGGATGAAGGGAGTGACTTTCCCTCAGAGCCGTTACCGACACCAGCAACCATATCATCATCATCACCTGCACCAGGCCCAGCCATAATATTGTTGGAAGCGGATTGGATAACTCATCAAGGGTTTTTTCTCGTTCCAGTGTTGATGCAAAGCCTAAGGCAACAGATGGTATGCAAAGTGGACAAACCCTGAAGTACCTTGAGCGGATGGTGCAGGCCTATCTGGATGACCCAGCAGAGGTCTTGATTGATCACAACCCATTGCGGTATTGGTATAGGAAAGGGGGTCAATTGCCACTGATCACCAAGCTGGCTCTAAAATATTTGTCTTGCCCACTCGCAAGCTTGTCTTCTGAACGTGTTTTCAGTGCTGCTGGTGCCATTGTAACTTCAAAAAGGACCTGCCTCTCACTCAAAAATGTGGGGAGGTTAACAATAATCAAGATGAATCAGCACTTCATACCACCAGATTACAAAATACGTGAATCCACACAGGAAGAAGAGGACACCGACTTAGGTGACGGAAGTTCTTCTCTGTTAGCTGACCTACCCCCTTCTCAATTTACAGAGTTTGAGGACGAGCTCTGCTTCCCTGACACCGAGGCCTGAAAATGACTTCCTTTTTTTTCGTCTTTATTCACTTTTATTCCTGTGTCTTTCTTTGTTTTGCAACTTTTACCACAACAAAACTCTAATCACAACAAATCCATCAGCAGCACTGTCTTCCTCTTATTTCCTTATTGATTTGAAGGTGCCGCTGTCTGCATTCCTGAGGTTCACAAGTTCACAACTCAGTCATGCTCCTCTATCCTCCTCCTCCAGATTCCCCCTATCCATTTCCCTCAAGGCAGATGGCTGGATCAAGCAGAATCAAAAAACTTTGGCTTCGTAGACGAGTCCCCTCAAGTGGGACTGGAATTACTGACTACGTGCTGATTGCTGACAGTTACTTCTGAAATTGACAGGAGAGGCTGCCCTGCCCTGTGGGCCTTCACTTCAAGAACAAGATGCGGACAAAAAGTGGAACAAGTAATGAATAATAAGAAGATGGCATGCAGTGGACAGCAATGGCTGTCTGGCTCTGATGAAAGCAATTGCTGTTTGTTTGTTGTGCATGAAATGAATCCAATGTCTTCTGTAATTATTTAATCTTTTACACACTAAATGTAACTCAAGTCTACTCTGTTTTTTTTACCTTGTTTAATTCAAATTGTACTTTAACTGCAGGGGCCACTACGTTGCATTTTCCATTATGCAAAATGTCCTTGGACTCACTGTTTGCCAATATACCATGATGATGATGAGAGTTGATGATAAAAGTTAAATAATATATCTTTTTTCTTTACAGTTACTCACTGGGATGGATGGATCATCATCGTCGGTTTACGGAAGAACTATTGCCAATTTGTGAGTGGCAAACAGGTAAACCAGTCAACAACAACTACTACAACAGAACTACATGTCTGTCTAGTCGTGGTATGGAGTGGTTGAGTCAGTGTAGTGTTGTTATGCCAGAGTCCAGACAGCAGTTCATGTAAAATTACGGCTATGTGGCTACCTGCATACAGTTAGATATGCTTTGCCTGTCTGTGTCAAAGAGGTATGCTACATCAGGTTGCTTCACTCAGTGGTGCCTGCCTTGACCGCCTGCATGGCCCTGGCCTGCTGTGTGCTAATTACTATCCTTGAAAAAGAGACTCAGAGTACGCACTTTAGAAATAATGCTTGTATGTAATACTGTCGCCTCTGAAACTAAAAGTATTATTTTTGCACTACACAGCGTACCTTATATTTTTTTATCCGTGGTGTTGTAATATCACTTCCTGTTTTTCCATCAACAATTACAGGCCAGCTTTTAACCTGTGCAATGGGAAAAACGATTAACTCATGCTTACCATTAGCGATCCGCAATTCCACATCCGCCAGGCAGGCAGTGGACAGTGTGTCTGGTCACCAAGATTGATCGACGGAGCGTCAGATGGAATGGAGGAGTACCGCGAATAAGAGGAATGGCTGGATGCATGCAACTTCCCAAATTCAACAGGACAACTACAACATACAGTTACAGAATCCTCTTCACTTCTCCTTATCTTTTAAATAATGTTATTGCTGTGAACTTCTATGAGTGTGACTCTGTACATTTGTTTGCTCTCTGCTTCAAATTCATCCCTCCAGCCATTGTATACGTTTTTCTTTGCTATTTTTAAAACTAATTTAATGTACTAAGTGTTTATTCTCTCTGAGGGCAGATAGGCAAGTGAAATTGCATAATTACTGCAGCCTTGTACTGTCACATTGTTTCTTCATAGTTAGTAAGTTGTAGAAAGTACTACCTAATTTTCAGTATCCTAACCATCCATTTAGCAAACAACTTCATGCCTGTAGTAGTGCATGCACTTCCTTTATGTCCCTTAAAAGATTTATGGATATCTTCGTATCCAAAGATTTATTTATCTTCATTTGTTGTTTGCACATGCTTTGTTTTTTTTCCTCTCTCCATAAAACTTTCCCAAGAACCCCTTTCCCATCCAATTTTCAAACCCTAACCCTCTTCCCCCGGGCTGTGTAGTTTTCATTGAGGTGTGACTAAATGACAACAATAATTCCACACACTTGCTGGGTAGGATAAGGTCAAAGCAACAGAAAAATCATTCAAATCAGAATTTCATGGGCGCCATTGTGGATTGATCATCAACAACATCCTCCTCCTACACGTGACGAATCGAATGCTTAATGCTTACGCTGCTGTGTCCTTCACCTTCAATACTATTTCTTATAGTAGCCATACTCCACTTAACTAGGAATTATATTTTGAATACTTTAGCACTACTTAGGCTACAATTTATGGCACTGCTCTGGACCATACTATCTATCGTACTGTTCTAATGCTACGCTCAGGCCACTCAATGTTTAATTTCCTTTTTTTCATATGCTGCTAAAGCCAGTGTGTACCACTACTACTACCAGCACAACGATGACATTTCATCTGTCCAGTATTCCATACCAAACCTTAATTGCCATGTGCCATGCAACCAGCCCTGTGCCTAGCTCTATTCTCAAACACGAATCACAGTTAAGATAAGCATTTTGGGGAGGTAGAATAATGGGCTAGGACTCGGAGGAGAGGAGAGACTGACAGTAGTACTAGTAAAGTACTAGTCGGGCAATTGAATTCACTAACTCTGTTAGTGGCACTTTTGTACATTTTTGGACGTTTAGATAATTCACGCTGGTAAGTTTGAGGAAACCAAATGTACAGTAACCCCCGCCCACCACCACACAAAATAATATGAACGCGTATACTATGTTTAAGTATGTAAAATAAATAAATATATTTTCCCCAACAAAAATAAACTATTCAAAAGACCCAACTCACCCCCTCCCTAACCCCGCCAAAGTCCAATTCCTACCCCCCAACAGTCTTTTAAAAAGGGGCAAGGGACAATCACTTCTTCCGGCGGTGTCCTGTAGACAGTTGGTCCCGCATCTCTTTGCGGAGGTCCCGGAGCTTCTCTACCACGCGCTCCAGGGAGTCCACTACACGGCGGAGGCGGCGCTGACGTGCCATCCAGGCTCTTGTGGGGGTAGCTGCTGGTGTCTACTTAGCTGCTTCGCGGTGGGGGCGGGAAGCTGTCGGGCCACGGCGCCGTACCACTGGAGGCTGCTGGCTGGTGGACCCGGGGGCACTGGAGGAGGATGCAGCTGATGCCGTCTCCTCCTCCTGCTCCCAAGCCACCAGCCACCGATATTCGGCACAAATGGCCTCCAGCTTCCGGGGCCTGGCCCGGACTGCCATCTCCTTCCCGGGTCAGTTTTTTTGGAGCATGTATGAAGAAAGAAAGAAAAATAGAGTCTGTAACCAATAATCTTTAACATTAACACAAAATAATTCAACAGAAAGTTGTCTCACAGTAACACTACCAACTTGCAAGCACAGTATAACATTTTGGCATGTATCTTTCCGCCGTCTTAGTAGGCCTGTAACATTAGTGGGAATTTCAGGAATTTTACTAGCAGCTCAATTGGACTAACTTTACTTTTTCTCAACAATGAACTAACACCCTTTTTATTTTATTTGGTAAACCACCGTCTTGACTTGTATTTGAGTTTCATCCAAATGATATATTGCAATGCACACCACACATGCATTTTCTCATTCACCCACACAGGCAGTCATCTTTTTTTTCTCCTCCAACCATCCTTGCTTCAAACAGCCATGCATCTGATTCCTTCCTATCAGCCACCTCTGCCTGCATTCAAAAACACGTATCATTCTTTACAGTCATGAATGTTACGACTTGCTTGTCCTTCCTTTCACCCTTCTTTCCCTTTTCCTTCATCACATCCCTCAAGTTCATCTGATATGACTTGGCTTCACGATAAAAGTTTCCCAGCTGAGTTGAAGTCAAATAGAGGGGGCCATTGCTTACTCGAGAACTACAGCCGCTAATGCTATTGCTAAGTCAAGGGTGACTGTCCTCTCCGTGATTGGCAAAAATGTAGTTCTAAATTAGTAACTGTTCTTAACCGTACAGTGTACTTGTAGTTGTGTACTTTCTACTGTACAGTACATCATACACTCCTTTGCGAGCCTACTCTAAAATGTCAATAAGTAAGGAGTATAATAACTTACCACCATCCGCTACTGCTGAGCCATCCCCCACATCAGCTCCTCCTGGTGGCACTTGTGGTGCCACCGCATCACCCCCTGGAGTGGACGCCTCCACGCTGCTGGCCCCGGCGCTGGTGGTGGTGGTAGTATGTGCCACATCCGATGTTGTGACACCTAGAAAAAACATGTCATATTTTTAGATGCCATACACCACCCCCTATTTCGTCTCGTAATCAAAGAAAATGTTAATACATAACCAATTTTTAATTATTGAGAATGAAAAAAAGTGACGGTTTTGGGGAGGGTGTTAACCTATTATATGCTTAGCCATTACATGCTACACTTTTTGGCACAACTAACGAATGCTTGCTTTTTAACGTGCACCATTTTTCTAATTACAGACAGAAAATCCCATTGCCCTTCTGCCAACAAGAGCTTTTCAATTTTCACCACCTACTCCTCATCACCACCAGTACTTGAAGTAAAAACCAGGTGAGGGCTCCCGCACAGTTATTCTAATAATTAGATGTGTTAAGTTGAAGTATATTGATTTTAGGGAAGGGTGTTTAAACTTTAACATCATCTATCATCACTGCTCTGGGAATACTGCGCTATTAAAAATAAAGAAATTGTTTTTTTATTTCTTATTTGAAAATAAAAATTTAAAACTAAAAAACACTGTGTGGTTTTTGTTCATGAGTGAGTGAGCGGAAGGGTTTGCACTACTGCACTTTGCAGGCATGCTTCCATGACTCTGATAGGTCGGGACTCGGCGGTAGTCTTCTTCTGTTCTTCTGGGTCGTATAATCATTGGTCGGACACACTAGATAGTCGGTCAGGGGATTGGGGGTTCAACTTCTGTTCGGACTGAGGTATGTCGAAAGTCGAACTGCACCCATCGTCAACAATGTCCTTTTTCTCTTGTCCATACTTCTGTATGTGCAGAATAGTCCCTGAAACACTAGCTGTATGGTATGTGCTCCTATCAAATCAAAAAAGCTAACTACTAGCTTATTCTTGGTGGACACATTGACATTTTGTTGTTGGAAATTGTCAAAGCACTAACATTAAGAAGACTGGAATAGACAGCAAGGGCAACCCAGAGGACTGCACCCAGTGCCTAGAGCTATTGCTGGATCAGAGGTTTGTTTAACACAGTTTGCCGACTGGGCAAGCTTAGCTACCTACACAAGCCGAATCATAATAATAGTAAATAGTAAAAGCACAGAGAGTGATAGTAGAGGCAGGATAAGAATGTAGAAACAGTCTACGAGAAGATCAAAGACTCTTTTGTAAAAAATAGATTTAGGAAACAGTTTGGAATGAATAGGTGCTGTAAAAGTTAGGGAAGTATAATTATTAATATTAACATTACAACTTACTGGGGCCAACAGAAGAGACCTCGGAGGACCTATCCTGCCCACCTTGTTCCGCCGGCGTCGCTGTTGTCCTCTTGCCCCTGGGAGTTGCTGATGATCATGAAATAAACACAAACATGGATGATTTTTAAAAAAAAATATTTTATTTCTTTGACCACCATCTAAAATTATCTTGGGGAAACAAATTACTAACAATTGCACTACATGTATTGACCTATCTGATCTGGTCAACTAGGAGGATAGAACAGTATTGCTGGATTCGCAGACCGTCTACTTGGAAGGTTATGTAAATCACTAACTAAACCAACAACAAAAAGGTTCTACTACGACTGCCAGCACTCAGCAGCACGCGACGTGACAGACACAGTCCGTCATCATGATTGCAGACCACTAAAAAGTGTCCTACTACTAATAACAAGTCATAATATACTCAACCTATCAATCCACCACTATCTCTTCTTAGTGGCAGCAGGAGTACAAAGGAGGGACTAGACTTGAGTCTCTAGTCTCTCTAGCATTACGCTGTTCTGTAAAGTACTACACTCATACATAATCAGACCAAAGGAGCACAAAGTTGTAAACAAGTAAGAATAGTTGCAACGCCACTGAGCAGACAAGCACCTGCAATCACAGAAGCTATAGTAGGAAATAAACAAAAGCCCCCTGAACTATAATCGTTCAATTCCTAGGACAGGGAAAGAAAACATGTGCGATAAACAATTCCTAGGCAGTCATAAATGAATACAGATATACATGTGCGGAGGGTATGACAAAAACCAAAAAACAATAAGATGTCTATAAAAATATATATTGTGTTTTTTATTTATTGATGACAATACATGGCTAAGTAAAAACAATTAAATAAAATCATTTCATAACAAATCAATGTTTATAATGTTTCTTACAATTAAAAATAAAAGGTTACATCAACAACGGTTACAATAAATATGTAACTATTATTAATATAATAATAGTCAAGTTGTTATTCAAATAGTAATTTTTTGACGCGCGTTTCGGCGTATCAGACTAGAAAGTCAGATTGAGGATGATCCAATGAATGATATAAAATTTGTGCAATATTCTGATAAGAATTAAAGAGGGGGGCGGGGGAAAAAAAAAGATGGGAAGGGGAGGGGAAAAAGGAAAAGGGGCCTGGGAGGGCGAAGGATTATTTTTGACCTATACAGAATTGGTGTTATAGCTCTACGTACTTCGTGTTTTGTGGGACATAAACAGAAACTTTGAATGATGTCACTTGATTTCTTGATTGTATTAGCTGCTTGGACAATTATTTCTGTAATATAGAAGTGTATAGACATTTGTTCCATGATAATATACTTACATGTCAAATGCCAAATATTCCCACAAAAGATAGAATGTACGGCACTTACTTAAAAATCCCACTGTAATGATATGGGGATCGTGGAGTCATTTGTTATGCTTAAAAATTGTTCAGTTTTCCATCCAGGGATTTCGTTTTCTCTAAAGACAGGAGATTTTATTGTAGGAGTGACAAAACCTGTCTACCTAGTTATACAGAGCTATCTGTTTAAATTTTTTTTTTTGGGGGGGGATTTAATCTTCACACAATCCTATATTTGAGTTTTTTACAGGACATGTTTGTTATTTGCAAACCACAAAATTGATCATTTACACCCTGCGCTGTTTTCACCCTATAAACGCTGTTTATCTGCAGATACAACAAAGTTAAAAACTCACTAGTTGCCTTATCTGAAATGGGAAACAAAAGGGGATGATGGACGGAGCGTTTGAGCAAATCAAACACTTACCCCCAGTCAACTGATCTGGGTTTAATCCATCACCATTCTTTAGCTCATTCAGTCACCCCAGTTCAGACATGGCCATATGCAAATTAGTCTGACCCTGTGCCTCATGGGAACAGTCCAGCCCGAACTGCCAAGCCATGTCTTACCTGGACCGGAAGCAAGCATGTACTGGGGTGAATGTATGACATTGTTCTGCATTCTGTCCATCAATTGTTGTTTTTGTATCTGAAATGGGCCGCTAAACTAATAGCAGACTGAAATCGCCAAGAATTGTTGCCTTACTCATAATAAAAACGTACATTGTGCCCAAAGGGCAATCCTCATACCTGTGAGAAACGTTCACTGACAGATAGCAGTGGTAACTGAGGCACAATGATATCGTGTCCTTGTAAACGGCTTCAGGGGCAGTCGAGGCAGAGCTAAGACAATAAATAAAAGTTATGACTAGCCTAATCACTATCGTTATGTATTTTAAGAGTCTTGCACATATATATCAATTAATTGTGACAAAAGACCAAAACTACGTCCATAGCACGATACACACCTATTTGAAAATTAGGATGCCCCAAAGATACAATATTTTACACACTCGTGCTGGATATATCCGATAGTGAAATCTGCAGTGTTTAAGATAACAACGCTGCAAGTTAAAAAGAAATAAAAAACACGTGGTTAGCAGAAACTGCTGTGATATCTCCCCTGCATCATACCAAATGCTATCCTCCGTAAGACTCCCAAGATTACCTGCATAAGATTGCCGACGCTGTTAACTGCCTGATCGACTCGCCCGCTGTTGACGTCTGACGTCAACGGAAAGAAAGGTCTGAAAACCTAATCTTCCGTGTGACCAATTTAAATACTGTACGTCTATTGGTGAGGGCGTACCATGTGACTCAAGGGACAGCCCCTTTGCGCCAGTTACCGATCCGATATAATGAATCTTTTATAGTCTGGTAAACACATATATTTCACCAGAATTTAGCAAAATGTAAAAAAAGGAGGGGGGCAACAGATGAGGAAAATTTTATTTTATATTTTACAGAAAAACGTTAATCGTCAACCATTACGCAACAATATGATGTGCTCTATCTCTGTCTTTGTGTTCACAAAGACATAGAAGACAGACTCTGTCACACTAGATGAAAGTACTTCATTAAGGTTGATATATCAATGTTATGACTATCTTAAATGTGTGTTTGGCTATTGTTTTTTAAAACTTTTATAAATAAATTCTTTTGTAGGTTTTTGTGGTAATTTCCTGAAGAAGGCGTTTGATACGCCGAAACGCTCGTTGAAAAATTACTACTTGAATAACAACTTGACTATTATTATATTAATAATAGTTACATATTGATTTTAACCGTTGTTGATGTAACCTTCTATTTTTAATTGTAAGAAACATTATAAAAATTGATTTGTTATGAAATGATTTTATGTAATTGTTTTTACTTAGCCATGTATTGTCATCAATAAATAAAAAACACAATATATATTTTTATAGACATCTTATTGTTTTTTGGTTTTTGTCATACCCTCTGCACATGTATAATGCATTGATTTATGATTGCCTAGGAATTGTTTATTGCACATCACAGAAGCTATAAACATTAATTTACCTGCAATATAATCGAATCAGCAGCATTCTTGCTCTTCGGGAAAAACATATATTAGCAATATAATAACACAGAGCAGAAGAAAACAAAGTAGTTATAACATAACAGGTGTATTTGTAAAGCGCACGATTACCCAAAGGTGTCTTGGCGCTGAATAACAGATGTTCATTGTTACCCAACTCAATGGTACTCATTTTATTGCCCTCAAATGGATGAAAGGCTGAGTGGACCCACCGGGATTTGAACCTGTGACCATGAGGTCGAACACAAGCCCCTGAAGTGGCTGCTTTAGTCCACTGAACCACCAGACCCGGCTACTCACCAAGCCCAGGGATCTCCACGCCTAGCAGGTCGAGCAGGTCCTGCTTCCGGTCAAGGAGGTCCGCCCACCGGTGCGTCGCATGATGGTAGGTGTGCCGGACCCCCGACTCCCTAAACATGGCCCGGCACACCTTATCCCAGAGCTGGCGACGCTCCCAGAGGCCATACCCTGCACCGGGCCTGCCGCCTGCTGCAAAGGTCTTCGGGAGGCGGGGCTGAACATAAAATATAAGTGCGGCCACCTCCACTGCGCTGAAAATCTCCTGGGCCAAAACATCCTCCCCCATTAATCGCCTGCAATGTAGCCGGGTACGGGGTGTGGACCCTTCCCTTGTTCTTCCCGGCTCCCTTTGCCATGGTCCTGGACAGGAATGGAAATAAATAGTAAAGAGAATAGGGAAAAAGTAAATAAAAGAGTTAAAAAAAGTAGTTTTAAAGTAACCAAAAGTAGAAAAAAAAACAAAATATAGAAGTAGAAAAATAAAGAGATAGATAATGAGTAAAATAATTGAAACAAAGTTCAAAGAAACAAAGGATTGCAAAGATTAAGGGAGGATAGAAAAAGCATGCCCAGAACCATAGCAATGAATGAAAAACAAGATTGCCGTGCCCATTGGGACCGCGTGGGTAAGTTTGCGCGATATTTCGCCCGCGATCATGCAAAAACGAACGCGAACACTGAAAACAAGATGGCCGCCCCATTTACGAACGCATGGGTAACTTCGCGGTCGGCGTGCTGAAAAAACACGAAAAAAAGAAAATTCGCACAAATTCGCAGATTTTGCGGACCACAAATTTGCTTTCGCACAAATTCGAGTACCGCAAATTTGCACATTTCTCCCATACTTACTATTCGCTTTACTAGAGATTGTTAGGTCTGGCTTGACAGTGCAGCTACCATACAACATATTGTTACCAGTTCTTTAGAATGTACATATACTGCTGTCGGTTCTGCCCTGAAGAGTAAACCTCTTCTCTCACCTCCTGCTATTGGCTGTTTGGTGAATCATTTTTATCACCTATGGAGTACTTGCATTGTAACGATTGATGGATTATTTTACATTTCGAAAGTGCTCTGTATTATATAACATTATTTATCTCACAGATACACTGTATACAGAATTAACAATGTTCTTGTTTTTTCACTGCAGGCTTTACAAAAAAAAACATTCAGGTGCAATATCCAAACCCGACCTATTGACTTTGCCAATGGTTGATTCAGGTTGCCTTCCAGATCTATGGTTAACTTTCCAAGGCCTTGCTACGTCCCCATAAATGCTGCTTTGAGTTTACTAGGGCTGGTTAATATTTGGCTGAATAGCATACCTAATATTTTTCATGATCAGTAGCACAATAATATTCCCTGTATTGAGCTTGATGTGACATGAAACCCCAGCAATACCGTATATAGGTCTGCTGGTGCTGTTGTTAAACTAATCTGGAGATACTTTCCTAGGCTTGTGAACAGAGCATCCTCACTTCATAGGAGCTGTGATAATAGCCAGGGGATCTCTCAAGTTTTATTTATAGGCCAGGTTAAAACATAAGTATTGACATACAGTTCAAGAAAAAACATTGCACACATATGTGAGAAACAGCGTTTTTTTGCTTGGTCATCCCATTTTGTTTTATTAATGTCGCTGTTTTTTTAGCTTCACACACAGGACCACTGCTGTCCTGTCCCCAGCGTTTGTGCTTTGACCCCTAAAACATGGTTAACTTGACTAACTGGTAATTGCCATATTTAACTTTTCAGTATGGCCATAGTATATGACGAGAGAAATATACCAAAGGTATGGAATAGTTAAAAGTCTCCTGTGGACTGCAGCACATTTTGCAACCATCCACTAGCCTGACAAAGGATAGATGCCACCAGGCCTACCTCTGTGGGCTGACTCCTGCTGTTTTTAAAACTGCAGGTGGACCTGTCAAAACAACCTTTTTGACAGGAAAGAAACCTTCTTTTGAATATTAAATAGGTCACACCTATGTAGGGTTCGGCAGGGTGCCTAATTCACAAAGTTAACTTACACTTGCGAGTAATTTATGCTTTTGAAAAAGTTTACTACTTTTGGCCTATTCAAAAAATTTGAGTGCAAGTTGCTGTAAAAAAAACAGTAGTAAGTCCAGCACCACACATGTTGAATACTGGTACTCAGCACACTCCCACAGAAAATAATGGAGCTAGGGAATTACAATAAAATTCCATATCAAACAATGGTAAATTACAATATTTAAATTAGTTAAACATATACTTTAATAAACTTTAATGTTAAAATATATAATAATAGTACATATATATTGAATAATAATATTATATTTTAATACCCTATCGTTTAAAAAAACGTTATGCAACAATAATTTGTATTAAAACATCACCAAATTAATTTTTATTATATCTATGCATCACTTTTAATAATTATCAATGTATGATACAAAGATTACACATTTTTCTTTGGTGGACATTTATTTTTAACTTTCAAGTAAAAACGTAATTTTAATTTATTTCAATATATTTTCATTAAATAAAGATTTACTTCAAAATTAAATGAAAAGTGCCATAGCATTTTTTTTATTTTGTTTTACATGTAAGATAAATATATATAAGTTGAATTACCTTAATTTATAAGATAAACATATTTTGAATATTTTTTTTTTAGATAAATAACATTTTTATTTTTCCCCATGCTTTACAACTATGGTAAAAGAATATTTTGAACATTGATTTTTCAGTTAAATACATTTATGTTTAAATTTTTCCTATACTTCACCACTATGGCAAAGTATAAGGAAAAATTAAAACGTTTATTTAACATGAAAACAAATATTACAAATATTTTTATCTTTAGTCTCAATGTGAATTGATGTTTTATATTATTTTAAATGTAGAACAAAATAAAATAATCCACAACAGGTTTTACTTAGGCCTGGGAGGAATTATTAATGCCACTGGTGGAATGGAGAAATTTGGTAATTCTGCATTATTATTGTAACTCAAAATTACTTATAAATTACGCCGCTCTGGCGGCGGAATGATTCTGCAGCAAATTCATGTTTTTATAGTGGTCCGGAAGAGACAGCAGCCCCTCTATACTTAAAAATCACAGCAGATTAAAGTTTAATCTGCAAGGATTTTTAAACATATAGGGACTGCTCCCTCCAGTGGACCTCTTCAGAAACCACTGCAGTGCATAACTCTCGGCGCACTCACATACTCTGCAGTCATTACTACTGAGTATGCAAGGGCATTGATGGGTATGCACTGCAGTGATTTTTAAACAGGGTTGTATGAAGGGGCAGTCACTCTGAGGGACTGCCCCTGTTTATAAACCACTGCACAGCACAGCAGTGCATTTCCCTCGGCGTGCTTACATACTCTGCAGTGACTACTGCAGAGTATATCAGGGTGCCGAGGGGTATGCATTGCAGAGTGATATGCAGTGGTTTCTAAAGTTTAGAAACCACTTGGCGGTGGCACCCTGAAATACTCTGCAGTAATCAATGTTGAGTATATAGGGTCATGGAGTGGTTTTTGACTGCGCTATTATCTTAGCTCAAAATACATCCTCGCGTCCATTTTTTTAAATGAGGGTACATTTCGCGCTAAGAAAATAGCGTCAAATGCCACCTCCTCCCTGTCGCAGAATTCCACAATATCTCGCGGATCTTTAATGTAATTCTGCAGAATTCCACAGAATCAAATTCTGCCAGCTCCACCCACCCCAGTTTCACATAATTTTTAAATACAACTTTAATTCATAAAATTATATTAAATTACATTAAAAATATTTTTTGGGAGTTTAAATTAAAGAAATAAACTCCCACCTAAAATAAAATGTTTTTTTGACTATGTATTATTATTTTTAAAAGGAATGCATCAAATTAATTACAATTCATTCAGATATATTACAGTGCAAATTATTGTTACTTTAATTGTCAAATTCAAAATATTGTATTAAAATATCTTATAACTAAATAATAAATATGCTGTAATTTATATTTTATTACCATTTAATTATATTTATATATATTTTATATTTTAAATATTTTAGTTTAATTTGCCATTATTTCCAGTGAGTTTTATTTTAAATCCCTATCTCCATTTTTTCTATGGGAGGGTGTTGCAGTACCAGTGGCTGGCCAAGTGTGGTGCTGGTCTTACTACTTTTGATTTTATCAGTAACATATACTCAAATTTTGTGAATAAGCAAAAGTAGTAAACATACTCAAAAGTATAAATGATTGAAAAGTATTATTTACCCAAATGATTCATGCCCCATGTGTTGGCATGTACCTGCAGTGACTAGCCCCCAAAATATTTTCACTGTAAAGGTCTGTAGCTGTCCAATGAGGAAACATAGATTTCAGGAAACAATCATAACTCTGCTATTTCCAGAGGCTACTGAAATAATTCAAACACAATTTTCCTGTTTATTAGGAATCCAATTCAATGGTGCAGTCTGAATTTTTATAAATAGGAAACATTATTTAAAAAAGATTAAACTTTACCTGCCTGAGCCTCAGTAAGTTAATCAATATTAGCCTGCTAGCATTTGGCCCTGCCAGTTCTTCCCCTTAATGATAAGTGCTCCCAGAACAGGAATATAGGCTTCAGCCTTTTCAAAAGAAGACCTGGGTGTGAGGTATTTGATAGATATCAGATCATGAAGAACAGCAGGGAATGGTCAAGGAACTTCATTGACTGGAAAGGGATCAGCCTGCCCATTCATATTTAAGCATAAAGGAAGGCCGGTGAAAGAGAAGCCTTTCAATCTATGCACTCTCTGTAGAAAGTTTGGCAGCAAGTGCGTAGGAGAGGGAGCTTGTCCCAGAGCCAGTTTGGTGTAGCTGAAGAGGAGGCGACTGCTCATTTCCCTAAACGCATCCATGGATGGCACACAAGGTCCTAAAAGTGGTGAAACAGAGAACATTGGGATAGTTTGCAGTAAGGCAAACACGATGTGCTACAAAAGTGTGAAGGCTTGGCCCTGATAACATTTTCTAGTTGGTTAGTGAATATCCACGACTTATCCTCCACCCACTGACTAGTGAAATAAACAAAGCTGGTACCTCACCCACAGCTCAGCAGAACACTCTCTGAACCTGCAGAAGAACTGGTGTTTGAGAGCTGTGTGGAGACCTGAAGGGCTTGACCTGCTCGTACTTGTACACTTTAAAGTTTGAAAGTTTTTTATTATTTTTAAATCGTGAGTTTTTTAAATTGTGAGTTTTAATTAACTGTACAATAAAGATTACTTACAGATGCCAAACAAGCAGCAAGAGGCCTTTTATTGAATTGCCCAGGTGATAAGTCACAGATGGAACTGCACCCTGCTCTTGGCCTCTGCTGGAGTGAGTCCTGGCTTCTAAGTGATGCGTCTAAAGTCCTGAGAGACTTAGACGTGACCAAGAGGAGTAATGCAGAAACTCTTAAAAGTTGGGACCTAGAAAATATTTCACCTTCCTAGACCTTGGTAATATCAGTGGGACCTCGTGGCACAGGGTTCTGGTGTTCAGACAGCTTTGACAGAAGCAGCTTCAGGCTTGCCCTGCTGGAGGATATTGAACGCCATAAAAATGACTAGAGACCTGACTTTGGGTTTGGCCTACAGGCAACTCCATCACACACCATGCCTGCCAAATTCTAAATCAGGCCCTAAGTCAGAAGGTAAAAATCTTGACCTGGCGAAGGCACAAGAAGGATAAGCCTTATGTAAGGACTTCAGAGGCTGCACAGTCTGAATTTCTCTTGCTTAGAGCTTTTCCATTCAAACCCCACAACTTTAGTGGAACCGCGTTCTGCAGCTATCCAGCTTAGACAGCACTTAAGCTAACACCTCCGGCAACCTTTCCCTGCTAGAGGACTTCGACTTCCATTTCAGAGGCTAAGTAAGAAGGTAAAACCATTGATTTGGATGAACCTTCTTGGTGTATTAAGCCCACACTCCATTGTGGTCAGCCTGAAGTCGTGTTAATGTTCGGGTCAACTGCAAACAGTAACTACTGATTGTCACTTTAATTTTTCAATCTATAAAAATTCACAACTTCGGTTTCCCTAATTTGATTTTTGCCATTTTGGTGTCATTTATCTCAATAAAATTTTCACTATTATTCTGAATTGCTTATTGGATTTTTATGGTGGTTTGTTTTGACTTTTTAAACTCTTTTGATACTAATGAATATTTTACACATTTTACTAAGTTAAACATGTCAGCTATTTGCCATAGCTGCTGGGAGACTCATCCCATGTCTAAGTTCTTGAAACTGTGAGTTACCCTGACAACTTGGCGGTCTTATCCCTTGTGGTGGACTCACATCCACCTCTACTTTCGTACAGTATACAAACCTAAACATAGGAATAATTAATAAGATATTTTATCACCTATCCAGCAAAAAAGTCCCATGAATCATGGTTGACCACATTGCTTACCCTTCAAGATAATTTTCATTTTTCTTGGAGCCTTACTGATATTATATTTTGGGTCCCATTTGCATTTTTACATGAGCAATTCTACTTGTTTCCCTGAACAGGGTAGCTTGGGCCAAGATTTCAGCAGAACCCCTAAATACTTCAATGTAACACCTTTTGGGAGATGGACCTGGGAAACTGGACCATCACTTTATCCCCTGTTGCACGCACCACCTCTCCACTTCCTAAGGCCAGTACTAAGGGTCACACAAGAAGGGATAGTGCCCCCCAACCCTCTCCTGATAACTGCAGTACCACTGCCCTCGTGTAGGCTAAACATTCTGTCAAATCTATAATTTACTGGACTTTTGAATGTCTGATTCTAAGGTGTCAATCAGTTTTTGTGGCCAACCACAACTTTACCCACCACAAAAATGGTTGGTTAACTGACCATCCAAGCCTCCACACATGAGGACCTCCAATCAAGCTGGAGCACAGTGCTGTGTTGCAAAGACCAACAGGTAATCCACGAAAATTGCACAACCCTGTACAGACAAGTGAGTTCTATCTTTATGGAACGGCAGCCATGGGCCATGAGGTGCCATCTTTAGCACAGATGTGTTTATCGGTTAGTCAAAACTTTACTTCTGCTACAAGCCATAAAAGTACAAATAAACACATTGTATAAAATATGTTTAAAATTAAAATTACAGCAAGTGTGCACTCACAGAAGCAATAGTACATGGCTATAACAAACAAGCACCATAATAACATTATTAGATAAAATCTGTACATATAAATCATTTAATTGTCTCAATAAGTAAGGTCAGAAAGGGGACATAAACATATTACGCAGCAATTTTACCAAAGTTTTGGCTCATGAAGGGGGTCAGGATCAGTGAGGATACCCCATGTTTCTGTTATGTCAGGGCTCACATTATGTAATAATATTAACCACATTTTGCAGTGAAACATTCACTATAAGAAAAATAGCATACAAATAACAATGGTGAGATTTGTAAAACAAATAGGGCATGTTAATACTGAGTCCATAAGTGTTTATAATTTATAAATCCGTTAAATATTGATGTTATATAAAAAGATACGTTCATATAATCACAGTATTACAACTGTACACTTAGTACAGAAGAAGAATTTAAAAAATGCTAATGGTTTAAGATAAAGATGTAAACATGTTTTCCACCAAAACCAGGAACTTAACAAACTGGCAAATCATTGGGATTGATTTGCCTGATAAATAAAGCACAATAACTTGCTGACATGTTCTCACTCTTGCTTTTAAAGACAATGGCTTTCAAAGAACACAACAGGCCTCAAGTAAATAAGGACATACACAAACAATGTGTAATAACGTTTCTTGTGCATATCCACAAAGTCTGCAACAATTGGATGTCCTTGTTGTATCCATTTTGGTATTCCATCCTTAGTTGGAGATCCCCCAAGATGTAATTTTAAAAAGATATCTCTCGTTCATGGTGTAAAATAGCCAGATAGGTAAGGCTGGATCTTCAGTCTTTAAAATGATCTTTAGACCGCCTAAGTATGCTTCTTTGCTGTCAGAGCTTCCTAACCAGCTCTAAACGACAGTATTTTTGTTTTCCGGTTCAGGAAAAATTTAAGAGAGGCTCTGGTCATGTCCTGAAATTCAGACTGCAGCTCAAAAGTCTGGCAACAATTAGATAAAGATGATCTTCAAGCTCCAGCATGGGTCGAGTTATTTATTTCCTACCAACACATGTTCACCAGAGAGCCTGATTCAGATAAAGATAAAGAATACGTACATTTGAGAAAGGCTGCCTGCCTTGCTAAGACTTGGGTTAGGAGAACAAACTCTAGATGAACTACAGCTTGTCCGGTTTCATTTGGAATCTTAAAAACCGATCTACATGCTGTGATCTGAAGTAAGTCATGCAATTTGGCACTCTTCCCTTTCAACATAACTGAGCCGTAAACTAAAGCTGCAATCAACTTGGCTTTCATTATTTTCACCAGATGGTAATACAATTGACATCTAAGTTTATCTCATAGTAATTTAAAAGCAAAGATAGAAGATGATATCTTAGCTCTTAAAACATTAAAATGACCTATAAAAAATACCTTATCAATTAGGATTCCCAAGTACTTAAAGCTCTTAACCACACCCATTGTCATTCCTTTTGCCTACCATACTTTAAACTTGGCGAACAATGCCCCTATCTTCATTATCTTACATTTCTTAGTATTTAGTTGAAGACAAAACATAGCTGTCTATTCTTCAAAAGAATCTGTAAGTCGCTGTAGACCTATAGGGGTCTGACTAAGTAATCGTATCATCCGCATATTGTAAATATTTTATGTGACAGTTTGCAAATTTGGGTGGATGGGCATTGATCTTATCCAAATGCTGGTACAAATCTGCCATAAAAAGATTAAATACACATGAAGCAAGCACACACCCTTGTTGAAGACCGTTAAGTTTTGATTCCCCAAGTCAGACTGAGGCCATCCCCTGACTTAACCTGAACCCAATTGTTATTAGCATGATCGCATCCAGTAATTTACGAGGAATACCCCATCCTAATAATTTTTTTTCATAGCATGGCTTGTGGGACCAAGTCGAGATTTTAAGTCTGCAAAACAGACATATAGACTTTGTTTCTTCAAAACTGGGCTCTTGGCAATCAGGGTTAAGGTTAGTTGGTTAGGAATTGTGGATTGATCTTTATGAAAACCCAGTTGATTGATCGGGATTAGATGTTTGCCCACTGACCATTATTCCGGATCCACTAATACATGGGTGGCAAAGACCTATGCCTCAACATCTGTTAGGGCTAAGAGTCAGTAATTGGTCAGTATTTTGGATGGACCACTTTTGTAAATAGGTTGCAGGATACTTATGTGCCTTGTCTCAGGAACCACATTAATTTGAAGAACCTCATTATATATAGGACTCACAACGTCAACCCACAAATCTGGATTTGCTCTAGAAATGGCATTTTGAAGACAATTTGGGCCCGGGGCCCCATTCGATCTAACCTGTTGAATTAAGTTGGATAATTCATCTTTGCTTAAAGGAGTGAATCTTAACACCGTTGCTGAATGTGATATTTGCACTGTGGGCCCTAATTCACACCATTTT
This sequence comes from Lissotriton vulgaris, assembly GCF_964263255.1. Lineage (NCBI taxonomy): Eukaryota > Metazoa > Chordata > Amphibia > Caudata > Salamandridae > Lissotriton > Lissotriton vulgaris. Next base: position 1,525,733,716 of record NC_141691.1, read on the forward strand.
CAAGTTTATAATTTAATTCCCAGAAAGCCAAGGAGTTATTAGTCTTACTAGCACTTAGCAATCTATTCCATAGTTCCTGCTGGTAATCCAACCTAGCCTTCCATGGCTCTTTTTGATAGACCCTTATTAGCCTCCTCAGTTTTCCTTTAAGAGAGGAGACTGTTGAAAGTTGTTTCTAACTGTATAATGCCCTTGTTGCTCTGTCGAGTGCCTTCTTTTGTTGGAAATGTGCTGGTGTATACCACTTTTTGTTATTAGATCTAAACGGTTTTGCTTTTACACATTTTTTGGCACATATTTGTCCACTAGAGACTAATAGATAACCTTTCATTTGTCCATCATTAATGCTTTAGTTGCCTTATCACTACTACATCATCCATTTAAAAATTCTGTAAATTTTAATATTTCATCTTGTTTATCTGAATACCTGACAATTCTTTTCAGATTATAAGCAGGCAATACTTGTTGTAGGACCTTGGATTTATGTATATGTAGAATAGACCAATCCAAGGTTAGTTCTTGAGGATTGTGATCTATTTCTATTCTTGGTATGGTGGTGTGGCCTGCAATACTGCTGTCCAAATCCTCTGTAATGAAAGTATAATCCATGGTGGAGCTATGTTTCAGATTTTTTAAAGTCGATAGTGTAGATTCATTCTCTGTGGAGATTTCACTCAACAAACCCACCCTGTGGTCACTCCAAACTAGTTCTGGGTCAGCTACCCTCTGCCCCTGGGTTTGGAGCCAAGATGACTAGGAAGAAAAGGGGAGGGAGGCCTAGGTGTGAGCTACGTCTGTCAGGGACAGGTTAGGCATCCTTCGATACTCAGGAAGGGGCTGGGCACAACCCTTCCGGCACCCTGCTCAAGGAGGAAAAACACCTCTCCACACCCAAGCCGTTCATCCACTGTGTTCAATGTTGATGTTTGGGTGAGCTATCGCTCACCAGAGTGGAAAGGGTTTGCGATGTGTTCGGGTGAGGAGTCGCTAACCACTGTGAAAGATTTGAGTTACTTTGCAGAGAATAATTTCAAATGTTTGCGATCTATATATATATACTGTCAAGTGCATTTTATTTAATACTATACTGGATGCTTAAGTATGGCGTCAGGTAAAGGTCTGAAATTTTGCGTTTCTGCTCCTGTAGGATAGTGCAAAGAGTGTAGTGGTTATGGTTGAGTCTGTGTTTTGCATTGAGGAGATGTTGTAAGGGTCGTGTAGTTCCCTCTATAGTTTAAGATGCTGCCCCTTCGGGGTTGAGGAGATGTTGTAAGGGTCATGTGTGTTGCGCTCTAATTTGCAAAAGTCCTACCTGAAGAGTTAAGGATTAAGTGTGTGCATGGTCTTGTCATTTATTTAGTTGGTTTTCAAAGGTGTGTGCAGAAGCGGGTGTAGGCAGTCCCTGGTTCTGCCATGCATTTACCTGGTCCTGCATAGTCTTGAAAATGTATATTCGTCAACCGAGATATATAAATACGCATAAAGGGAATATATCTAGTAGAAAACTCAAGTGGTACATAGGAGATATTGTAAAAGTAAAATTTCCCAAACATATCCTGACAGTGAGTTTCAAGTTCTTTGCCCCAACGAAAATACTAAGGGTCATGAAACATGTTTTTGTGCTGGAAAATGGTCAGACTTAGAGTATGGTCCATATAGAAACATGTGGCAAAATAGAAGCTTGTCAAAGTTGTCTTGATAATTTAATAAGGGTGATACTGACCTGCTGTCTATTAATATAGAGAACATTAGGAAGCAGAAAATACCAGTTTCGCATAAAGACTATGGGCCTGATTTAGATTCCAGTGAATAGGTTACTCCATCATAACAGTGACGGATATCCAGCCCACCAAAATATAAATCCTATTACATCTTATGGGATTCATTATTCGGTGGACGGGATATCCGTCACCGTGGTGAAGAAGTAACCCATCCGCCAAGGTCTAAATTGGGCCCTCAGTCATGGATTAAGCAAGATATGATGTCATGGTTACATTTTCCTTACCAGGAAGGAGATGTGTTGTAATTACATACATTGTGCATTTATGTATTTAGTTATTTTATGTATTTATGTACTTGTAATTTCAAAATGTTAGCATTAATGAATGGTACATTCTTTCTCTCACACTCCTTCTTTCCCTTGCTCCTTTCTAAGATATGTAACCTACCCAATGTTCTAAATGGACAGCTTATGTATCTCGGGCCCGGACATTCTAGGCAGTCGGAGATAAGGGGGAGAGACTGAGCTATGATGTTGTGTGGATAATAAACTCCGACTTCTCCTGCCTTCTGTATTCATCATTATTATATACAATACAAAATAAAGAATATACAAAACATTTCTAGGGGAAAGGTCATATAAATCTCTGAGTGAAAAGCAGAAGAAATTGACCATGATACCCAAAATGGGAGTGAGTGTTCAATTCACATTAAAATATCGAATACTTATAGGACTTATTGATTATTTTATTTTCTATCTTAACATCCTGTTGTATTTTCATTTATTTTTTTAAGGGGAAGAGATGCGTTCTGACCTTAGGTTGTTATTATGCATCATCACCAGGATTTCTCAGTTCCCCGCTGCTCAGCCGGATCACTGACAGAATATTGAGGAGCAAAATATCGACCTGCCAAAATATTGTGGAGAAAATATCGAATGCTAGAATATCGAATTCCTATCTTCAAACAGGTAAGTACAAAAATATCGACTCCAAAATATCATTGTAAAAAATATAGACAGTCAAAATATTGAATTTTTTAAATGTCTTAAAAGTAATTTAAAATTAATATAATAAATATAATTAATTTAAACATACTTAAAATACTTAAATGAACTTAAAAGAATAAATAATTAATGTAACTTAAATATTTTTAAAAATAATTTTATATATATATATATATATATATATATATACACATATTATTAACAAAACATATACAATATTTTCAAGGTAGGGTAGCGAGGGGGTTAAATTTACTATTACCACTCTAGTGAGTGCAACAGTAGAGAAAACATTGGATAGCATAGGGGTAAAAATTACTATTCCCACTCCAGAGAGTGCAACAGTAGGGAAAGAATTGGATAGCGTAAAGGTAAAAATGACTATTCCCACTCCAGAGAGTGCAATAGTAGCGAAAGCATTGGATAGCGTAGGGGTAAAAATTACTATTCCCACTCCAGTGAGTGCAACAGTAGGGAAAGCGTCGGATAGCGGGAGATTAAAAATTACTATTCCCACTCCAGTGAGTGGAACAGTAGGGAAAGCATTGGATAGCGTAGGGGTAAAAATTACTATTCCCATTCCAGAGAGTGCAACAGTAGGGAAAGTGTTGGATAGCGTAGGCATAAAATTTACTATTCCCACTCCAGTGAGTGCAACAGTAGGGAAAGCATTGGATAGCGGGAGGGTAAAAATTACTATTCCAACTCCACAGAGTGCAACAGTAGGGAAAGCATTAGGTAGCGTAGAGGTAAAACTTACTATTCCCACTCCAGAGAGTGCAACAGTAGGGAAAGCGTTGGATAGCATAGGCATACAATTTACTATTCCCACTCCAGTGAGTGCAACAGTAGGGAAAGCATTGGATAGCGGGAGGGTAAAAATTACTATTCCAATTCCAGAGAGTGCAACAGTAGGGAAAGCATTGGATAGCGTTGAGGTAAAATTACTATTCCCACTCCAGAGAGTGCAACAGTAGTGAAAGCGTTGGATAGCGTAGGGGTAAAAATTACTATTCCCACTCCAGTGAGTGCAACAGTAGGGAAAGCATTGGATAGCGGGAGGGTAAAAATTACTATTCCCACTCCAATGAGTGCAACAGTAGGGAAAGCATTGGATAGCGGGGGAGTAAAAATTATATTCCCACTCCAGAAAGTGCAACAGTAGGAAAAGCGTTGGATAGCGTAGGGGTAAAAATTACTATTCCCACTCCAGAGAGTGCAACAGTATGGAAAGTGTTGGATAGCGTAGGGGTAAAAATTACTATTCCCACTCCAGTGAGTGCAACAGTAGGGAAAGCGTTGGATAGCGGGAGGGTAAAAATTACTATTCCCACTCCAGAGAGTGCAACAGTAGGGAAAGCGTTGGATAGCGTACAGGTACAAATTACTATTCCCACTCCAGAGAGTGCAACAGTAGGGAAAGCGTTGGATAGCGTAGGGGTAAAAATTACTATTCCCACTCCAGTGAGTGCAACAGTAGGGAAAGTAAATACTTCATATATGAATTAAATTAAATTAAATATTAATACCACTTACAAATAATAGAAAATAATTACCAATTTTATATAATATATTAATCAATTAAAAATACAAATGAAATTTAAATATTAATTTTTTTTACCTACCAATACTAAATATTTACCAATTAACAGTAAATTAATTAACAAATATTAAAAAATAATATATTACTACAAAAATAAGCAATAAATCAATTAAAAAATTAAATTATTTATAATTCAATTACTTCCCACACTATTCCCTATAAACGCACAACCCAATACTGAAAATAAATTAATACAATTAACATAATTATCAATTAATCAATTCATTAAAACTATTGACCAATTATATTTTAATTAATTACCAATTAATAATTATTTAACAATTAATTCAAAATAAATACCAAAAAATAATTTCACATATTTAATTAATTATATTTAAATTACTTCCCACCCTATTCCCCTATAAACCCACAACCCACTGCAGAATTATATTAGGCAAAAATGAAATACAATTTAATTAATTAATTAAATTGAATTATAATATAAATATACACTTTTCACACATATAGTAACATAAAAAACACTTTAAAAAATTCATATTAACTTACCTTAAATTCGATATTTTTGTTGTCTATATTCTGTCCATTCGATATTTTGTCCATTCTATATTTTGGATTCAATATTAATGCTATTCTATTCGATATTTTGCTATTCTATTTGATATTTTTGTATTCTATATTCTGTCCATTCGATATTGTGTCCATTCTATATTTTTAACTCGATATTTTGGCCAATCGATATTTTTTATTCGATGTTATGACTGTATACCGCTCAGCCATTGTGTGTGTGCTGTAATGGGATGTTGATGAGTGCATGTGCATGTGAGACTGTCAGTTGGAGAGAATGGGCTGAGCAGTGAGAATGCTGTTCCTGGTGGGACATTTATAAATAACCTATAACCTAAGAGATATCTTCTTCAATAAATCTATATCTAGTAAACTACGTGAACCGGCTACCTTACTTACAATGCATACTTATTCAGGGTGTGGATAAAAACTCCAAAGTATGAGAAGAGATTTAATCTCCAATGTGTTTCAAACCCCTCGATGGTTGATTTGCAGCCGGGAAGAGACAGGATCTAATGTGTGAGTCCAAGATATATCAACCCCAATCTGTCTGTTATTGAAGAATAATCCCTCAGCTGATTTTGTGCAGTGTGGTAGTGCTGACTGTCCCTGCTGTCTGCTGGAATCGATCAGAAGCACCCAAATTAAAACTGAGCTCTTTAGACAAGTTTTCTGTTTAACTGGGATTTTAAAATACAATTTACTTTACTGTAGAAAACCACCAAGAAAAATCAAACTTTATCTAAGGAATCATACAAGTAAAACTCATAATGCACACTATGCCTTGCTCACAGGCATGTACTAACAAGTTAGACCCAGAATGTGGAGTAAGACTCAGAAGGGGCCCTAAGGTGATCTGTTAGTGCTTAGAAACCAGAAGATTGGAATAACTACAAATATACATATATCTGTTGAAATTTTATAGTAGCACTCACATGTTTTGATCAACATTGAAATAAAACCCACTCGTCCCTCCCACGCCTCACCATCCAGCTCCTGCTCATTCAAATAACATGGCCTCATATTAACTCAATCACGCCCTGGACTACCTGAACCAAGCTTCAGAAACAGACACACATGTCTATGCCAATATCTCATATTTGTAGAAGTGAGATAGAGCTCTTATATGACCGGAGCGTGCCATGTCTCGTTGTTGTGTGGACTTTTTAAACTTTTAGTTGCTGAAAAAAACTTCAGCCATCATATTCCAGCAATATTGGGAATATCTGCTGGACTTTCTTGAGGTTATTATCTCTGACATGTGTGTCTCTTCTAAGTAGCAGCACAGCAAAATCTCATTTGCAGCACCCCACCAACTTCCACTAAACCACCAACCAAGCTTGTCCTCCTTTAAACTTATATCACAACAGGACGTCTGAGAGCTGGCTAATAAAATCAAAGCCTACAACTAGTCAGTGGACCCTCACCCATCTGAACTCATAGAGAATATTCTCGCTTTCTGTGCAGCTTACATTATAAGCACAGTTGTTGTTTCACTTCTAAGCAGAAGATTTCAAGACTTAATAAAATATTCAATCATCAATCCCACCATACTGTTCTTTGGTAGATGAACATGTGCTTTCTAATTGAATTGACAGAGAAGTCACAAGTGAATTGCAAAAATGCGTGGAACAGAACTTAATTCTCAGAGGTTGTCAAATTAAATTAACACCTGCTTGAGGCACAGAATCTGAGTTGTCAAACAGAGAAGAACTCGTTGTCACTATTCATGAGGGAGAGCTAGTGGCATGCATACTCTTTAAGCTTTTACAGCCTATGACACACAATTTTATTGAGCAGGCTTAGGGAATGGGTGAAAGCCTCAGGGAGCACCCTTGAATGGATTTGCATGTTTTATTATAACCGGAAAATGTGGAGTCTGAAAGGGTTCTTCTTTACCTTGTTCCTGTTCAATACCCAAATCCTATCCTTGGCTCAAGAACCAGGATAATATCAAATAAAATACAAATTTTATACAAATGATACATAAATGCACTTTGATTTTGAGAACAAAACGGAGACTCAAATTTGCTTTGCGAGTTCCTAAATTTGATGAAATAAGGATAACTTTGAATCTATCAAAGCTGGAAGTCAAAATTAATGTAGAGTACTCAGAGTCATCTTGTTTGAACTGGCCCTCAAACCTTGGCCCACCACCTGCTGTGTCACAGCGGGTCAGAAATCTTCGGGTCACTTTTCACTGAAACATCTATTTCACACCACAAATTAATGCAGTAGTCAAGAGAGCATTGTTCCAACTGTTCCTCCTCCAAAAAAGCATTCCACTTCATGAAACAGCCCCTCATATAGAAGAGATTATAAATGAGCGCTGGTCATGCCCATCTATTCTCAAAACTGCAAAAACATTTGCTGCCAGAAAATGCTTGCGCTTTTGGAAATGGACCATATGAAGCCAACCATGCTAGATTGCTATTAGTTCCTGGTTGAATTCAGGATTAAGTTCAAAAGTTATCTATCATTGAAATGGCATATTGAGGAAAGGCCCAGAGTACCTTCAGGACTTGCCTCTCCTGTGCTCTGATCAGGACCTGCAATTCTCCTCTGCTCTTCTGATGCAACGACATTCATTAATGAGACTGTAGTATGGTATATGGGTGTGCAAAATTCATGTTTTCCTTATATGAAATTACAAGTAATTTCAGAAATGTTACTTGAAATTAAACAAAATGTAGTTCAAACATTTAACTCGAAATTTTAATGTGATGTGCACGCTCATTCCCATTTCGGATATCATGGTCCATTTCTGATGCTTTCCACTCTGAGATTTATATGACCTTTCCCCTAGAAATTTTTGTATATTCTTTATTTTGTATTGTATATAATAACGATGAAACACAGAAGGCAGGAGAAGTAGGAGTATATTCCCCACACAACATCATAGCCCAGTCTCTTCCCCTTATCTCCAACTGCCTAGAACGTCCGGGCTCGAGATACATAAGCTGTCCATTTAGCACATTGGGTAGGTTACATATCTTAGAAAGGAGCAAGTAAAGGAGCAAGGGAAAGGAGTGTGAGAGAAAGAATGTACCATTCATTAATGCTAACATTTTTGAAATTGCAAGTACATAAAATAGCTACATACCTAAATGCACAATTTATGTAATTACAACACATCTCCTTCCTATGTAATGGCAAAGAAAATTTAACCATGACATCATATCATGCTTAATCCATGACTGAAGGCCTGATTTAGACCTTGGTGGATGGGTTACTCCGTCACCATGGTGACGGATAACCAGTCTGCCAAAATATAAATCCCATAAGATGTAATAGGATTTTTATTTTGGCGGGCGGGATATCTGTCACTGTTGTGACGGAGTAACCCATCCACTGGGATCTAAATCAGACCAATAGTCTTTATGCCAAACAGGTATTTTCCGCTTCCTAATGTTCCCTATATTAATAGACAGCAGGTCAGTATCACCCTTATTAAATTATCAAGACAACTTTGACAAGCTTCTGTTTTGACACATGTTACTATATGGACCATACTCTAAGTCTGACAATTTCCCAGCACAAATAAATTTTTCATGACCCTTAGTATTTTCGATGGGGCAAAGAATCTGAAACTCACTGTGAGGATATGTTTGGGGAATTTTACTTTTACAATATCTCCTATGTACCACTTGAGTTTTCTACCAGATATATTCCCATTATGCTTATTTATATATCTCTTTTGACGAATATTAATTTTTCTCATCACCTCTTCTTTTTTAATTGAGTCAAAACATTTCTCACATAACCTTAATGGAGCTAATTTAGTTCCTGGGTTCCTTCCTTTCAAAGATAAAAATCAAGAGATACAGTGACAATATGGAGTGTAGTGCAATAAGACCATATCATCGTATACAGTGCCCTACATAGACAATTTCTATTGGTTACATTGAGTTGTATACATTCTTTAATGAGTCTATTGGTGCTTTCTACTAAGCCATTTGCTATTGGACAATAGAGCACTGTAGTACATGTTGAATGGACATTTGGTTCAATAATTCTTTCATTTGATATGATGTAAATTATACCCCATTGTCAGTATCCAGTGTGTGAGATATTCCTTCATTGAAACACTTTGGTGAGGTAATTTATCCCTACGGTAGTGTTAGTTTCATGAACAACCTTTATCTAAATCCGCTTTGAATGATAATCTACCAAGCATAACATTTATCTTCCACCTATACTGTTGCAGCTCATGATACTAGTGATATCTAGAGCCACCTTGTTCCATGGTATATTTGGTACATCCACCGGAAAAAAGGTAATTGTCTAGTCATTTTAGTCTTGTCCATAAAAGCACAACCCACACAATTTCTTATAGCTTTTTCAATCATAGAATCCTTGCAAGGCTATCAATAATATTGCCGTACTTTGTTTTTTGTTAGACTGCAACCTAATGACCTTCAAGGGATAATGTAATCAATATTGCATAAAATTTTCGGGAGGTACAATTTGTTTCCCCTCTCCATGCATTATCTTCATGTATAAATAGTTTGTTACATACTTCCCAGAAATCTCTTATTTTATCTTCAAGTTTAGAACATCTTCTTGGCCATCCTTTAATTATCAGGTCCCTGAGTTTACGCAAAGTGGGATCATCTCTCTTCCATTCTTTCCATTCCTCATGACTTAGCACATCAGAAATAATTGCCACAATAAACTCATCAACACCTTTGTCCTCAACTTGTATTTGTGGCAATGGATTTTGTGTCAATCAATCAGCTGCAAAGTGTTTTATTCCAGGTACATATTTCATGTTTATATTAAATCCCTCTAACCCCACAAACCATCTTGATATTCTAGTTGACATTTTCACTATGCCTTTTTTGTGAAAGCAGGGAATAAGAGTTTATGGTCCGTCCTCACTTTGAAAGGTATTTCCCATAGAAAACATTTGAATTCATGCATAGCCCAGAATCCCGCAAGTGCTTCTTGCTCAACTACAAAATATCTGGATTCAGCTTCTGATACTGATCATGAAGCAAATGCTATTAATCTTTCTTTTCCCTCTACCACTTGACAAAGGGTGGCTCCAATAACTTTAGTACTGGCATCAATGGTATTGTTTTTTTTTTGTCAAAGCTACGCAAATAAGGTGCAATAACTATTTCATTCTTTAGTTGTACAAATGCTTGTTGACATGATTCATTCCATTGGAATTTCTCATTTTTTCTTAGGAGTCTCCTTAGTGGCTCTGTAAAATCAGCAACCTTTTTACAAACTTTGAATAGTATTCTCATAATTCCCAAAAAGATTTAACTTCATCTTTGTTGCTCAGGATGGTTCAGCTTTCATAGCTTCAACTAGGTGTAATTTGGGCTGGACACCATCTTTTGAGAATACATGTCCTAAGTAAGTAACTGACCCAGCCCTAATTTGACATTTCTCTTTCTTTAAGGTGAGCCCCATCCCCTTCAATTCTCTGAAGATTTTCTGCTGCAGTCGGTAGTCCAAAAGGCATGCAGCAAAATCTCTATGCTGCAAATGGCATTATGAACAAAATGAGAGGCTTACTCTCTAGATGGAGTTACACTTAATGGTACGCAGAGATAAGTTCAATCACTGAAAAGATACACTCCTCTCCTATTATACTTAAAATATCATTTATTTTAGGTAATGGACAGTTATCTATCCAAATGTTAGAATTAAGGTTTCTAAGGTCCAAACATAGATGGATGGATTTTTCTCCACCCTTGTAGTGTAGTTCCTATATTCTCAATATGATCTGCGCATTGGAATAATATATCCTATAGATTAGACATAGGACTGAGATCGACTAGGTCTCTATCGAATATACTAAACTTAATAGTGAGTGCCAGCTAGCTCAGAGGTCACTAGAAACTTTCTCGAATTCACAAGAAGGGATTAGTTTCTGACAACCGCATAAACATGACAACTTTGTTTCCCAAGAATAAGAAATATATCTCTAGAGTCGCGGAAACAATAGATAGGTATTTCACTCAGTCAATCGTGCATGCTTTGTTTCTACAGATTTGCAGAGAAATAGAGAGGCAGGCATTTTCAATAAAAGGTTTATTGAACAGTCTTCTTTCTCATGCAAGAAAAGTGAACTGCTACAATTACAATGCAGGCTGTAAAGTATAATGTGTACAGCGAGAACAATTTTATAAAATAATACTGTAAGAGCATTGTATGGTTTCTAAACCATATAAAAATACATACATAAATAACAATGACTAAAAATACTTAACTGGTGCTTCTAAATACGCCCACCGCAATGTACCTAACCTAAGTCTAGTACGCGGGAAGAAGTAAGCATTGTGCGGCATAGGTTAAGTTTTCTTTGCCAAGAATCTATCCAAGATTTCTCTAGGTTCTAATCAGCTCCATACCTTGGTTTAGAATGAAGGAGGTCTGGTATCTCTGTCTCGGGGCTCGATTTCCCAACACCCCACAAGGGGAGCTTGGAAACAATGGAGCTGGATTCTCGGCAGGAGAATGGCAGCCTCTTGATCAGTGCATCAGCTGGAGGGTCCGCTTCCTTCGGCACTTGCTGTAGCGAGCTGCATCGGGCAAGTAGATAGTCGAACTGCTCCGAACCACCGTGTCTTGCTAGAGCAAGTGAAGGTAAACTTACACCTTGAAGGTGTCTAGAAATGCCATAGTTTGACGTAAAGTCGGGCATAATAACGTCAGGAAAGAACCCTTAGGGAATAGTCATTCTTTGCAAAGTACATCAGTTCTTGGACAAATCAATATTCAAGCAAGGACTGCTTAAGCCAATTTTCCAAGAAATCGTTGTGACGTTTGGTACGGGTGTAAGTAGTCATGCCTATATTTGGTCTGCATGGGCTATGTCTAAATAAGGGTTTGATTTCTATGCCTATATAAGGGCAATGTGAATTGTACCTATATAAGGGCATGAATCGGGAAAATTCTCTTGGAGCCTAAAACGCCACACAATACCCACTCCACTTTATTATGTACGACATAACTAAGTTCTAAACACATTAAACATATCTAAAACAGAATAGCGCTCCACAAACTCACGCCGGGATGGTACGATGGAGGGATAGCCCTTCCTGACATCCGTAAATACTACTGGGCCACCCACCTGTCTGCGATCAACCAGGGAACATATAGCGATGGTAACGATCCAGGCTATGGGATGGACAAGTGGTTACTTCCCGATGGGAACTATGAAGTGGCACTCTACTCTAGACCGGGTAAACATCAGCTGACAGGGCCGACAAAACACTCGGTACAAATCTGGCATGCGGCACAGCGTAAGCTTGGATGGTCCAATACTTTGACCATGGCCACTCCCCTGTGGGCATCCGAGAAGTTAGGCAATCTGGGATGCACAAAGGGTTTCCATAGCTGGGACCTTATAGGCATCTCGCAAGTTAAAGACTTGTGGGGCCCCAAGGGGATCAGGTCCTTTACTTACCTGCAAGAGACATACGACTTGGCACACGCTGAATTTTTCAGTTACATGCAAATCAGACACTTCCTTCAATCTAACATACAACCGGGAACGAAACCCCCACAGGCCTCCCCACTCGAGGACAGACTGCTTGATGGCCACATACCTGAACACGCCATCTCCCTTACATACAAAAATTGTATAAATAATCCTCCTGACCCACTCCAGTCCCTTAAAGAGAAGTGGGTGACCGACGGGCTTGAGATCGATGATGAAGAATGGTTGACTGCGCTTGCGTCCCCAAAGGAGGTGGCGATTTCGGCCAGGCTCAGGCTTATACAACTCAAAATACTGCACAGAGTCTACATCTCCTGCACTAGATTACAGTCGATGGGAGGTGGGGGGGAGGGGCTCTGCAGGCGAGGCTGCGGTGAGACGGGCTCCTTTTTCCATATACTTTGGGACTGCCCCTTGGTCCAGAGGTACTGGAGACGTGTGGTGCATTATATGCAAGAGGTGTGGGAGGTGGACATATGCCTGGAGGCGAAGAGATGCCTCTTGAACATTTGGGAGCCCACAGACTTGCCCGCAAAAGGGAAACTCTGGGTCACGCTGGGGCAGATGGTGGCGAAGAGGAACATCGCCCGCCTCTGGGGTGCACCCGCCCCGCCGAAACTAGCCGAATGGCAAAGAGACATGGATTGGTGCATGCTGCAGGAGAAAACTGTATATATCATGCGGGGATGCCCCCGAAAGTGGGGGGAGGTGTGGTCCTGCTGGAACGAATACAGAAGTGGCATCTGTGAGCCCCCACAGACCCGTCGATCTAGGGTGGAAGATATGGAGTGACTTGTAGCTCTCCACAGCTGAATCGATACCTATTCCACATGAACACTGTCAACGTTTTGTACTGGTGCCGTAATTGACCCTAGTGCACGAAATGTACTGACCGAAATTTGTTACTGTTACTCTGCAAATAAAAAGTTAAAAAAATAAAATAAAAAAAAACATCTAAAACGATGTGTTAAAACCCACCCAAAATACATAAAAATGCATTGGTATTGTTTGAACACGAAAAGCATTTGTGTTGTACGCATTTAAAAGCAATGTTTCATTCAAAGCATATAGATGACATTTGAAAAACGCTATCTGAATGAATCATGAATATACATTTATGAAATGGCTCTTAAATACAGAAGAAAAGTCGAGACCATTCCGTGGCAGAAGATATAAACTGTTTAAGTGTGGACAAGGTCAGATATTGTCTCTTTGAAGTTTTCAAATAATTTTAGTTCTCTAGGATTAGTTCTACTTTAAGCAGATTACTTTGTGCCAAAAAAAAGTAAAAATTCAGAAAAAGTCTGATCGTAGAAAAATAGTTCCAAAGTTAGAAACTTGTTTTGAAAAGTCGAATTCAGAGTGTCACAGAACGCTGTGGGCTAACTTCAAAAGTCAGTGTCATTGTTTCGAGAAAACATCAAATCTTCTAAGCTTGTAAAAGAATTTGTCTACTATTGTAGGTGAAAGTTGGACTACCTTGTTAAGCAGATTTTTTTGCATATAGATGAGAAGCATCGCTGTCAGCGTCAGTCGCATTAGCAATGTTCAAAGTAGATGGTACCTGTGCGCCTGTTGCGCCAGGTATCTCACAGTCTGCATTTTGCGTCTGTGAGATCTTAACAAAAGCCGTCATCAGAATTGGTAGTCGCTGGGGACAACACAGTGCATGAGCCATTACTGGTTCAAACAAAGTATCAACTTCCGTTGGCAGAACTGATGGGAGTGTTAGACAGATGTCTAGCACGCCTTCTTCTCCACATAGCAGGCATCGTAGAACAAGTCAGATGCAATCTTGCCAGATTGGTCAGAATGATAGAAACCACGTGGTATTCAAATCTCTTAAACGAGTCAAGTCAAGTCAAGTCAAGTCAAAGTTGCTTTATTCGAGGTTCACTCATAAAAGCACATACAATCTCCAATATAAAAACATTTTTAAAAAGCATTTCAGTTAGAAGTAAGACTTGATTAAAAAACAAATAGTTTAAAAACGTAAATATTGTTACAGAATAAAAATTTACAGATAAAAATTTTACAGATAAAAATGCTGACAGACTTATAATAGAATAAAAAAGACAATCAGCTGCCTAGAGACCTCTGTCTGATAGACCATGCCCATCCAAGAAATTTGGCGGTAGCTATTACTAAAGACAGTAAAGTGCTGGTGCGTATGATTCTTAAAGCTACAACACTGCTAGTGGTACCTAAGTTCTTGCACATTGGTGTTAGCCAAATCCGCCTGGGTTCTGCATAGGTCGTGCAAGCAAATAGAAAATGGCCAATTGTTTCCTTGTGAGCTCCACAAGCTGGACAGTTGCTGATAGATGAACCTCCCCACCTGCCTGTCAGAGATCTAAGGGGAAGGGCACCTGCTCTAATTTGGAAAAGGAGCTTCCTGTCCCTCGGTGTGGTTATAGCGTCCCAGTAAAGTTCTAGGCTGGGATTCAGCTTTGCTTCTAGGAATCCTCCAGCCATAGACGCTGCACTAGTACCACTCCAGTGCCGAGAGGCCACCTTTTCCCAGTAGATTTCTTTTAGGACTTTTTTTAGTTGGGAATGAGGCTCCCACTGGGTTTTCCCAAAGCATTCGAAGACCGAGATCACCCAGCGTTGCTATAAGTGCATTCAACCAGCCAATTTAGTGGAACACATCCGCTTTAATAATATCTAGAAACCCCTCTGCATAGTGTAAAAGCTCAGGTGTAGTCAGAGCCTCCGCCAATATAAAATTGGACGAAGCCTGGCCAAATCTACAAAGGCCCTCCTGCCTATATCGTACCTAAGTGGCAGCAATGGAGTACTTTCAGGGAGGCCAGTAATAGTCCGGAAGAACTTATTTTCCGATATTTGGAGTGACTGAAGCTTCTCAAAGCTCCACAGCTCAGCACCATAAAGTGCAGAGCCGAGGGCTTTGGCCTCGTACACCTGCAGTGCTGGTTTTATTGGTTTGGTCATAGATTTTCTATGCTCTGAACTAAGAGCACCAGCCAATTGTCTGTGCCTTAATACTGCGATATCTATATGCTGGGACCATCTAAGATCATTTGATACATGAATCCCCAGATACGTAAAGGCATTACCTACCTCTAGAGGGCGATCATTCATGACTAGTTTAGATCTAAAACTTCGGTGGGGATTAAAAACCATGAGCTTAGTTTTAGACACATTAACTTCTAAGCCATGCTCCCCACAGAATTGGTCAAAAATAGATAGTGCACGCTGTAGATCACTCAGAGTCTTTGATAAAATCAGAGTGTCGTCTGCAAACATTAAAATCGGTATCTTAGTACCAGCTAATGAAGGAGCATCCACATTTGCAGACAACATACGAGCCACAACACCATTAATATACAAAGTGAAGAGCGTGGAAGCCATCAAACACCCTTGCCGATCTCCCTGCTCCACCGGTAAGTCTGCGGTGACCATTCTCTGCCCCCCCCCCCACTGGACCTTAGCAAAATTTGCTTTGTGTAGCCTCATTAACATTGTCAATAGTTCTTCTGGTAGGCCCAAGTTCTTCAATACCAACCACAGCTTGGACTTAGGGACTAGGTCAAAGGCAGCCCGCAAATCGACAAAAGCCGCAAACAGGCTGCCCTTGCCCAGCAACACAGTCCTCCACTGCAATAAAGTAAAACGGAAGACCTGGTCCACCGTACTGGTAGATTTTCGAAACCCCGCTTGGAATGGAGACAAACCGTTATTCTTTTCTGCCCAGTCCAGGAGCCTATTGACAATCATCCTCCCAACCACCTTTTGGATGGTGTCAATTAGGCTTATGGGCCTATAGTTCCCTGGTTGGGATCGATCTCCCTTCTTAAATACAGGTATTATGACTGCACCTTGCCAAGATGTCGGTACAGTTGCGCCCTGTGCAACTGCATTGGCAAGAAGAAAGATGTACTTACTCCAGAGCTCTTTATCATTAATAAAGACGTCCGCTGGTACCCCGTCTAAGCCTGGGGCTCTACCACTAGTCACTGTACTAAGGGCCGTCATTACTTCATTGCTGATGAAAGAGTTTTCTTTATAGTAAGCAGGCCTAAAGGCGACCATCAGGTTGACAGGCTGTGTTTCAGCATACTGGGGCTTAAAATAGTTGACCCAGTCCTCCTCAGGTATGTTGCTATTAGGAGGGTCGGATACTCCCCCCCTACCCCACTTTACAATAATCCAAAAGTGCCTAGAGTCTTTTTTATCACTAGCATCCTTTAACTCTTGCCAGTGGAGCTCGTCCCACAGTTTCTTAGCGCTAGATATACTTTCCTTATACTCTTTTCTGGCGATACGAGTGGTCATCAATTGTCTCCCCTTGATCGCAGTGCCTAAAGCTAATCGGGTATTCCTGCACTGAGTGTTGTACCACTTTGCCGGCTTGAGGGTTGCCCTTCTACTCCTCTTTGCAGGTTTCAAAAAATGATTCCTAATGACAGAGAAGAGGTTATCATGGATTTTGGTTACATTGTTCATTCCTGGTTCGGTTGTGTTAGCTTGCTCGATAGCCATTATGGCTTTATCCGCCGCAGCGTTAATATTATCCATGGCCTGTTGGTTGGTCACAACATATGCCCATTTTAACTTACGCATATCATTTGTAGGGACAATCGAAGGGGCGCTATCCACCTCAAGATTTGGGATCACATTGTCAGATGTCCACCATTTGCGCTCTACGCACAGCGGATTGTGGTCACTTTCAATCCTCCATTTGACTTCCATGTCAAAAACTAGGTTCCAGAGTTTCATGCTACTCAAAACATAGTCAATTCTGCTCCTATGATGCCCATTATCGAAAGTGCTTGCCCCTTTCGTACCATATAGCATTTAAACAGATAACATCCTCGGACCAACGAGTAACAGGATTCAAATCTAATTTGGGGACTCCCCATTGCCTGTCCTCTTCATCCCCAGCAAAATCATCATAAATGGCCAGAGGTTGGAAGGTTCGGTTTAAATCACCAACTATAACAATATTGTTGTCCAGAGAGTGGGTTTCAAGGAGGCAACCCAAAGCTGCTAAAACCTCTGACCTCCCACCCTTGTTACCCCTGGCATAGACATTATAGATGTCAAGCCATCCCAGAGGACCCAGGTCCACTCTAATAAGTTGGATGTCTTTACTTCTAATATCTACCACCTTGGCAATGAGCGACAAGCTCTGCCGGACCCAAATGGTCAAGCCACCCATAGGTCGCCCCTTGAGACCCTTTGTTACTGGAACAGAGTAATTCAAATATCCCTGAGCAAAAGAAGGTTCACACAGCCACGTCTCCTGGAAAATACACACATCAAAGCTATTTACAAAATTTAGCCAATCCTGGGATTCCTGCTTGAAACGCATCCCAGCAATATTCTATGAGACTAGCTTTCCCACACCATCCCTAATGCTGTCAATTGTTCTTGGGGGAGTGACGGCAGGGGGAATAGTAAGCAACCCCAGATCTAATTCACATGAGGTACCTAGGTTCGAGTTTGCAGTAGAACTCGTCCCACTCCTCGGGCCTACCTTTAGATTAGAGTTCGAGGGGTAGGCAGCACCCAACACTTCCCTACCAGCTATCTCTGTTACACCCATGGTTTTCTCACCGTTCAAGACCACCAAATTTCCCCCGTTTCCTATCAATGGGTCTAGTGTATGTCAATGATTGTTATCCAACCCGGAGCAATTTCTCTCGCTTACTCTACCCATGGTGTTAAGGGTGTGCACCAAAATCTGGGGGCACGATTTCCTAAGCTGGATCTGTGATTGAGCGGGGCGCTAGTTCTGAACTCTACTGCAAAGAGATTATCAGCAAGGGATGCAGATTTCAAAATTAACTCGATAGAGTCGCATTTATAATTTGGGGAACTAATCCTTTTTGCCTCCAGAATATCATCCCTAATCACTGAGCGGCAGCCTCTAACGTGGCGCAGTAAGTGGATGGCTTTGTTAATTAGGGAATCTGGGTACTCACAATTACCATATCTCGCTTTTTTGAGTTTATGAACGTTGGTCATATATATTTTATTATTTTGGGAATGAGCATTACTAACAAAGTTGTTCCCTTTCTTCCCTGGGGCTTTGGCCTCTGCAACTTTCACACTCTCAGCTACCCTAGGTACTTTTTTTTGCCCTCCTACTAAACTAACAAACTTCCGTCGTAACTCGGATCCACTCCCGCTACTCTAGAGTTTTTTAATGTTGGCCGTTCTTTTGTACCTTTCAAGGGTAAACGGTCAATACTGGAAACAGTAGCATGCGCCATGGATAAGTCACTATGCTTGTCCCTAGTCTGGGTTTGGTGTACCTTCCTTACTGCACTTGATTTTATGGGGAAGACACTTCGTGCTATTGATGTGACATTAGGCGGGGTGTTTTTTACTCCCTCAGGCTTACCATTAACTAGAGTAGTAAGATTTATAGTTAATGACTTTAATGACTCTATTTCATTCCGCAAAAGGATGACAAGATTGGTTAGGGTATTAACTTCTACAGACACTGCTTTATCCCTACTGGTGCTGGTATTGGGCACAGGGTTCAGACTAGCTACCTGTTATATCACAGGGGCTGAACACATCCCTACAGCTCCGGCTCCTAGAGAAGTTTTTGGGGCGGGGGGCTCGTTGTGGATGTCAGCCAAGACTGCAAACCTGTTACCAAGAGGCACCTGGGGGGCAAAGGGCAATGACAGGTTCTCACTCGCAGCAGTAAGGGGGATATCCAGGCCCGTATTACAGAGAGCCTCATTAGATGTAATCAAACAACCCCGTCATAATTATTAGGACCCTCTTTGGATTTTCTTTTTGCCCAAAACATTTCTGGAATTGCTGGGGGTTCAGTAGCATCGTTTGCTGATCTTAAAATAGCACCCCCCTTATCACTCATGGCATCGCTGCCAGTATAGCCTTGGTCAGCCACAAGAATCTCCCTACATTCATCCACAAGATTGATGATACGATCAATTACGCAATTTGCAGCGGCATGGCTAGCCCCCTTGCTTGGTTTCCTTCCTTTACGATGTTTCGGGGGGTTGCCTGCCCCGTTCCCCCCTCCATAGATTTACGTTTCCCCATGAGATCTATAGATACTAAATACAGTACTCCTAGAAGCTTGGCCCAGACCTTTAGCAGGATCACCCTCAGTCCTCAATTTTGTTACAAGTACTTCGTACGGTTTTAAACCAATGGTAGTTCTTGTGTAGCGGACGTTAAGGACAGGGCCCAGCCCTGCCTCCTCCTGCCCCGGTCTGCCACAGACTGTCCCACCCTTTTCCCGGGCTTCTCCCGGCGCACAACGATGACAGTGGGCGGCGGCGTCCAGCCGCAAAGGATCAAGGGAGCTGTAGTTCACTCTCCCCAGCTGCCGCGCTGCGGTGTCCAGGCAGCGGCCGGCGGCGCTAGCGGGAGAGCTGCAGGCAACAGCGTCCGGTGAGTGCAGGCTCTGGTCCCAAAAGAGCTCCCCGCTCCACCGAGGATGGATCGTAGTTTTAAGCACCTCGGGGCGCACAATGATGACAGTGGGCGGCGGCGCCCAGCCGCAAAGGAGCAAGGGAGCTGTAGTTCACTCTCCCCAGCTGCCGCGCTGCGGTGTCCAGGCAGTGGCGCTAGGGGGAGAGCTGCAGGCAACAGCGTCCGGTGAGTGCAGGGTCTGGTACCAAAAGAGCTCCCCCTTAAACGAGTCAATCCCAGTATTTGTATCATGCGCTCACAACACTTCATTGCCAGGAGAGTGTTCTCCAAGGTGATCTGCGTGTCGATGGTGACTTGGCTTGCCACATCGGAGCAGAAAGAGCAAAAATAGTATCTCTGCTACGAGACCCAAAGTGAGAGGCAGGCCTCCAAACACAGAGTGTTCGAAGTTTGGAAATATGCCTAGGACTGCTTAAAAGGGTGCTAACAATCCCGAAAAAAAAATTCTTAAATACATGTACAATACCACTCGTATAAGACATGTTTAAGATACGACCTAACATTTCTGAGAAATGTATAGGGCAGTTTGTCGATAAAAGGGCATGTATCTCTGCAGAAGTCCTTGCAACTTGCCGATCATACGTCTCTTTGGCCGAGGTCAGTGGCATAGTTTTTTGTAAAAGAATGGCTTTCATTCTGCGTAAAGTATCAATTCGTATAGAAGAGATGTTCAGTGAAAGCCATAATGGCGACTCCCCGTCTGTCTTAGTTTTAGGAAATAAGACTTGCATACAGCAACTGACCCTGGCTGACACAGTTACAAGATAGGGGGTTCCTGGCAACATGCCACAGCAGCTGTGATCATTCAACATAATATAACTTCCATTAGAAAGCTGCCTAAAAATTGGATCAATCACTGCAGCTGGATAACCTTGCAGGTGGCAGGATAAGTTGGTCGAGGAACCATCGCAGGTCCTGTGTAAATTAATACACTGACATAGGAGTGTACCGCTTAGGGCATTTTCGCAATTTGTGCCACTAAGAAACACTTCTTTTCCCCCAATCCAACATCTGTGTGTATAAGGTAAATACCAGGATGTCCTGATGTATTCTTTATCCAACCTTTCATATACGCCTGCTGGTATATGTTTTAAACAATACTGAAAATGGAAAATTGTAACAGGCAGAGTGATTGTACCATGTATTATCCATTCTGTTGCTGGTTTCTCAGAAACAGTTAATGGTAATCTTTCCAGTTTTTCAATGCTCAGCACCGTATAGTCTGCTTCCCTCTGTGCCAGTGTGATTTGTTTATCTGTAAGGTTACATTCAGAAAACAATGACGTGGTGTTGATTAGACGCCAAGGCACATAGCTGGAACAAAGGTTTCGTAACTTCCAGCCCAAAAGCATTATAGAACGCAATTTTGACTGATCATGTTGTAACATGACCAAGTCCTGTTCCATTATGTCTATGGCAGAGGATACTATGCTGTCCAAAGAATATATTCTGGAAGACAGAGTCGTTAACCCATTGTCAACTACAGAGAGAGATTTCTCTAAATGAGTACTATCAATTTCTCGTATTCTTTTTAGCAGTCTTTGCTTGCGTAGTTTTCCATGCTTCATTATAAATGTCAAGGATACCAGCGTATATAAAACGTTTATGACGCAGTTTAGTAGGTCCTTGTAAGAAGTCCCTCAGATCAACACCATCTTTAACCCCTTAAGTGCTGCCTCGGGGCGTTGGCCGACTGCAGCACTACCTCCCCAGTGCTGCGCACGACCATTGGACGTCCATTCAGCACTAGTTCCAATGGACAGCGCAGCACTGGGGAGGGATGTTTACGAGCATCTATGAGGCTAAGTAAAGATAAGTGTTGTTTTACTTCCTTCAGTGCAGATTTTTGTAGCCACTCAAGACACAGTTTTCCCACACTGTATGATGATACTATCCCTGGATGCTGTCTCTGGACATATCTTGGATCTGGCCTAGTGAATGTGAACCCTTGTGTCTTATACAGGAATCTATCTTGACAGTTGTTTGTGGTTATGGGCCAGATTAACCATTTTTTCCAATCAGGATCTGTTCTATTGTAAAGAACAATAGTATGTACGTCGACCACCCCTTCTGTAGTGTTATTACTATCCGGTGTAGGTGCAGGTACGGACGGTTTGTTTAAATCTTTTATCTTAGCTAATCCAAGACAAGATGTCTGTTGAACAGTGTGATTCAAAAACATTATTTGTTCTGGGATAATGCAGGCTCTAAATAATGCTTCTAATCCCTGCACCTGCCAGTATTTTGTGCCCCAGACAGTTTGTGTCTCTATGTTGTCTTTCCAAAAGTCAAAGCCTAAAGTAGACAGCTGAGCATAAAAGGCCGCAGAATAAATTTGCTTAGCATTAGTCAGCATACTTTTCATACCTGTCTTATTTATATTTTTAAAGTAAAATGTTTCTGGATTTGAAACATTAAAACCTGAAAAGTATGGAAATTTGTCATAAAATGTTTTTGAGCTAACTTTCGGTGGCATTGGACAATGTTCCCATTGGTTAAATTTCAGTACATTTCTAGGGTTTGCAGATTTATGCAAGAAATGATGACCATAGTGATTATAACAGTACATTTGTTCATAATCTGATGAACCTTCTAAGTAATCATGATTTGTAAAATTTGCAGACCTTTCTAAGTCTGACATCATATTATTAACAGTCTCAAAGTACCAATCATCAGAAAAGGTGCTGGGTGAAACAAAGTCACTCAAGGAAACCTTGAATTGGTGTGGAATCTTCAACAGCTCTGCAGGACCAAAGATGTCATAATCAGTTCTGTCCCAAGCTATACCACCAGGTATAGGAACGGCTCTGATGTTCACAGTCTCTTTGTTCACGAAGGGATGATATGTGTGGCTTGAGGAGTAAGTTGATGTTCTTACTTGCTGTGACCTTTGTACTATATCTACCATTGATCAGCATTCCTAAGGTAAATACCAGAGTCAACCAAAGTAGAAGAAAAAGTACACCCAAAAGGTACACCCAACACAATCCATACTTCAATCCATGGTGAAACCAGATAAGTCTTTTCTAATTGATGAAAAAGTTCTGTTGCTTGTTCTTTAAAAGTTCTTTTAGCTGGCGTCGTTTCAGATCCTCTGTAAACATATCAAAATTAATGAAATAGCCAGAGACAGTTTTGTCAATTGTAGGGATTGCTTCAGGATTCGATGAAATCACTGGAACCACTTGATCACTTGTCATATTAGTATAGTCAGATGCTATTTCATTGTAGACAGGCGTTTCTTGACAAACTGGTATTTAGGTATCAAGAGGCACAAGCTCCATGGCTTTGTTGCATAGTCCTTTATTCTGTACTGCAGAGTCTTCGAAGGTGATGAGTCTCTCAGTTTGAACCTCTTGGATTGTAGCCAGATTCAGGCATCTGCTACATCTTTGGAGTCCACTTGGCCTACTACTTATGATTGGCCACATGATGTGGTTTGACCAGTTCGATGGATACAAACCTGTTCTCCTTTCTTCCAGCAAGGGCGGCAGTAACACTGTTCTTGATCCGTGGATTACTAGCACAGGTACTGGTTGTCTGTAAGAAGGCCCAAATTCCTTCTTGTCCGCAATCTTTTCTCTGACTAGATCCCCAATCTTTGGAATCCAGGCAGGCCTTGCTGGGACGGGTGGCTTCTCTTCAGTAGTCGTTGGCTTCAGGAATACGTTGCTTTTACTTTTTCTTATTTCATTTAAGTCCTGCAAAACAGCCAAATGGTCTTTGATATCAAAAGGTTTTTGTTCTACCACTGAAGTGTGACGATCAAGGTCCTGGACGATCACTCTAGTTCCAAAAAGGATTTTATATGGAGTGATTCCACCTAGAGAACTTCTTGGCAGATTTTTAAGACTATGTTGGACACTTAGATGTTTTACCCACCAGTCACCAGAGCCTAATACCCTAGCTGTTATCGATTACTTTATGTCCCATTTTTTTCTCTCCACAACCAAATTTCCCTCACCAAGGAACGGGCTAGAATACCGCAATGCAACGCCCATGCTGACCATGGCCTCCCTGTAATCTTTTGAGCTTAAAGCAGGACCCTGTTCAGAGTGTAGCGTGTCGACTGCGTATGTGCTGATAAAGACTTCCAAATCTTTTATAACAGTTCGGGCGTCAGCCGAGCACTGGGACCACATCCAAATGAATCTTGCCTTAATATTTATGGGATAGCATCTGTCCATAAGGACGTCTGCGTGTCTAATGCAGTTTAACAATGGTGTCTGTACTTGGCTGGCTACACTGTAGTTAGGTATCTGGCGGTGTTCTCTGCTGCGATCTGATCTCTGTTGCAGTCATGGCAATTAATTGCAAATGTGTGAATGGGACCATTCATCCCTGGCCACCAGTACGTCTCTTTAAATTCTAGTATAGATTTAGAGATCCCCTAATGTATCAGACCCTATCCCCAGTGTGCTACCAAATGTGTATCAAAGCTACTCTACGTTTCCTGTTTGGAATCACTCTATCCCCCAGTCCAGGGATTCGAGCAAAAGGAACGGAGTTTGCATCAATCATGTATGAATATTCGAGGGGATAGTTTTGAGGTAACCCTGCACCGCTGCCTTTGCTTGTTGCATTGACAGCGAGCATTATTTCACCGTCTATTTTTGTTTTTGAACGAGTGATTGCAGCTACGGAAGCCGTTTGCACAGCTGCCTTCGCGGCTTCATGAGCCAATGAATTCCCTACAACGTGAACGCCATCAAGTTGATGACTCAGTGTATGGATCACGTGAGCTTTTTGTAGTTCTTGTCGTAATTGAACTACTTGTTCCCAAAGCAACTTATTCTTGATTGTACCACCTTTCGCATCTTTGAAACCGTTTTCAATCCAGTTCTGCAAGTATTCATTGTAAGATTGAACGCAATAATATGAATCGCACACTATAAGTGTGGGGAATTCGCGATCGGCATTTTCAAGCACCATCTTGAAAGCTTGTAGTTCAGCTCGCTGAGCTGTACAATCTCCTAGAGATTGAGTTTTAGTGACCATTGGTCGGAATTTTCTATCTCGCCAGAGACCTATAACGATTGCGCATGCAGCACTATGAGCTTGTTCACCCCCAATCGTGGGATGGGGTGATCCGTCAGTATAAATGATACATTCATACTGCTCTAGAGGCAGAATCTCAGTAGGCAGAGGACATTCTTGTTTGTATTGTAGAAATTCTTGTGTTTTCAAATAGGGGTCAAAAAGGTTTTAAACGTCTGTTGCAGCAGGAGAATAAACCCATTGTATCCATCTCGGATGTAATGCCTTTGCATTTGGAATGCTTGCTTTCGTCACAGGCATTTACAGGAGTAACAACCATTATGCGCTTACCCTGTGCGAGGGCTCTCTCTTTTGCTACTGCAATTTGAACCACTGTCAGAATTTTTTCTGTGGAAGTAAATTTCATTTCAGCTTGTGTGTACAAGTGAGATCTATAAGCAATAGGTACTTTTTCTCCTTAATTAAGGGTTAAGTACGTGAATCCGCATCTTCCTGGAAAGATTCAGATCAATAGGTTGCATATGTTTACGCGTGTTTGTAAATGTGTTGTTGCTAACATGTCTGTTTGCACTGAACGTAAAATGTCTGTGTGTTTTTGGGTCCAATTAACTGTTTTGAACTCAGGTTTGATTAAGTTGTAGAGAGGTTTAACCCCTTCTGCGTAGTTTAGAATATGATTTCTTCCAAAATTTAGCTTCGAATGCAAGTTTTCAGCGTTTTTGGAGTTTGGAGCAGCGCACATTTCTCTAGAAAGTTTGCTGCCAGGCTTTTGCCTTTAATTGATAATTCATATCCTAGAAACAGGACGTTGAGGTGGGCGATTCGTGATTTTTTAAAATTTAATTAGAGGCGAAGCCCAATATTATGGTGTTCACCCTGTTCAAGTGCCTATCCAAGTCATCGTCTGTTAGATAGATGTCATCGACATATGATAATGCTTCATCATTATAGGTTTGTAGGAACTCTGTTACTCTGGCTGAAAATAACCCTGGACTATTCTTGAATCCCTGAGGGAGACGACAGAATTGAACCTTTGTCCCCATGATTGAGAAAGCGGTCAAGTACCTACTTTCTGGTGCAATGTTTTGACAGAAGAAACCATTGGAAATATCTAATGTAGTTTTATATTTTTTGCGCACAATGTTATTCATTAGTGCTGCACTGTGTGCATTTTGTACTGCAAAGGTTTTGCAACAAGAGTTTAAATGTCTGTAATCCAAAACTAGATGATCTGTGTTGTCTGGTTTGGAGACAGGAAACAAAGGATTATTCATGGACGAGGTGCATGTTTCAATCACCCCTTGGTAGTCAAGTTGATCTAACATCTTCCTGCCCTGTTTTTTTAGCTTCTTGCTTAACTGGGTACTGCCTTTGTGCAGTTGGTTGAGTTTTTAACTGGATTTTATGTTGAGGAGAATCCTCATCCCATCCTTCATAATTTTTATATAATGCAGGGGCCTGGGCTACTGCCCATTTCCTGACATAAGTATATTTTTTATGAATTGGAATATGATTGTCGAAGGCTGGCATAATGATGTCTTCGCCATGTGGGCACTCCCTGACAAATTCAGGTGGCCAGTCTTATTCAGCTAGAAGAATGCCATAACCCTTAGAGAGCTTCTCCCAAAAGAGTGCTCCTATTTTCCCTGTTATATCACCCTCCATACGGAGTGTTATTTCATATAACTTGTATGGGACATTAACCCTGGTATCAGCAGTTTCAACTTGGATGTACTCATTCAAGTCCACTGTCTCCAGATGATCCTTCAAGATCTTGCGAGCTACGGTTAATTCTGCTGCGCTGTCTAACATTGTCTGAGCCCATTCCCTGTTCTTCAGCTGTGTCAAGATCCTCGGCATGTCTGATTTTTAGACCTGCTACCTTCTTTTTGGTGAATTGAGTTTTCTTTTTTTATGGAATGGGTTGATGGTCTTTGGACTTCACACGTTCTTCCTTTTGTTCCGACCGTCCTCTTCTTTCGGATTTCTGCGATGAAGTCTGAAAGGTACGAGAGGAATCTGTATCAGTATCTTGAGATCTATCAGGTTTTCTCAAATTATCCCTTTTCCTGAGGTTATACCTCCTTTCAGAGGGCTCTTTTTGAGGAGACCTACCTCAGGATTGAGAATGCTTCTCCTTAGAATTTTGTTTAGTGTTCTCCCACTTCTCATTAGGAAGAGGGAGCGTGTTTTTTATAAAGACCTTTTCAGGACTTTCAGTTAGTTGGGGTTTCACTGGTGTACCACCCAAACTGCCTCTACCTAGTTCTTGATAGGATTTTTAGATTATTCTGGCTAGTTCTTGTGGTAGCTCAGTTATATCAAATTCTCTTAGCTTTCGGCTGATCGCCACAGATGCTGATTCACCTTTAATATTAGCTAATATTATTGTTGAGACCTGTTTGAAATCTTTTAGTAATTTCATACCTATATTTAAAGCAGGATCTTCCCCGTATTCATTTTGAATCTGTTTTAGGCCGTCTGGTATTACCACCATGGACGGAAAACCATGTGTTTTCGTGTAGATTGCAGCAAAGCCTGTACCGCAAGTGTCACAGTTCTCCAGGTGTGGTGCGATCCCCATTGGTAAACAATTTGTTAAAATCCTATGTTTTTCGTGAGGGGTACTATCTGGAAATACTGCCCTGATTTAAGTAATTTTTTTGAGCTATCCAGAATGGAATTTGTTCCCTTTTTGTGGGAAATTTAACGATGACCTTGGTAAGTTAGGGGAATTTCAATATCCTCGAAAGGAATGTATTCCATTGGAGGTTCCTCTTCTTTGTAGAAGTTAAACACATGCGATACTGGATTTGCTTCAGGGAAGATAATCCATGAATAGAATACCTCTGTCTGACGATATTCAAGTGCCTCAATTACAAAAATTACCCTACCACCACTTAATGATGGGCCATTTGTTATGTTTTATAGTGATGGCTTTCCTTAAATTTTCTAGGATGATTATAGCATCCACATCGGTCTCTTGGAAACCTGTAACGTCAAAGCCTGGTAGGGCTGCATCTTCTGCAGCTCCACCAGTTGCGTTGGTGTCGCCGTTAACCGACATTGTTTAATGAAAGTTGCAGGGCTAGTTTCAAGAAAACAAAGATAAGGTGCACAATATTTTGGAACACTGTATCCTTCACGTTGAACAAACCAAAAACTAATACATAGGATTTTTGTCCTACTCAGTCATGGCAGATTTTTTATCCTTTTACCCACTCCAGACGTCTATTGGAGTATTTTACAGGGAAAAAAACAGTCTCTGAGAAAAGCACGACTGAGTTACTTTAGTATCTAGCGTTAAATTAGTGCCTTACCAAACATTGGGCGCCATGTGGTGTAATTCCTATCCCCCAGATGCATCAAGCATCCATTTTGCGATTCCTTATTAGCGAAAAATAAGGAATCGCTAATAAGGAATAGCAAAATGCTATGCAAGAAGAACTCGCTCAAAATATAGCGAATTCTTAAAATTCCTTAATTGCGACTCGCAAATTGCGACTCGCAATTAAGGAATACCTCCCCATTCATTCCTATGGGCCTAGAGGCCTATAGGAATGAATGGGAAGACATTCTCAATTTGCTAATCGCAATTAGCGAATCGCAAATTGAG
Source organism: Lissotriton vulgaris (assembly GCF_964263255.1). Lineage (NCBI taxonomy): Eukaryota > Metazoa > Chordata > Amphibia > Caudata > Salamandridae > Lissotriton > Lissotriton vulgaris. The sequence continues at coordinate 1,525,762,085 of NC_141691.1, forward strand.
AATGCGATTTCAAGGGTGCAGGGGTGTCAAAAGGGCACCCTTGAAATCGATCTGTGCACATGTGTTGCGCACACACATGTCCTTAGGGCATGTGTGTGCGCAACATAAAACTTTGAAAAATGCACAAAAGTGCATTTTTCAAAGTTTTTGCAAATTACCATGAAGTTGAACTTCATGGTTATTTGCCACTCCTATTAGCGAAATCGCTAATTTTTTAGCTTTGATGCATTGCATTTAAGGAATCTCAATTTGAGATTCCTTAAATGCAAGTAATCGCAATATAGCGAATTCTTAATTTGCGATTTTTGCATTTGGGTTGATGCATCCCAAATGCAAAAATACCGGTCGCAAAGGGGCAGATTCTGAGAATCTGCCCCTTTGCGAGCGGATTTTACCTTGATGTATCTGGGCCTATATTCCCAATAGGCTCTGCGCATTGGAATAATATATCCTATATATTAGACATAGGACTGAGGTTGACTAGGTCTCTATCGAATATATTAAACGTAATAGTAAGTGCCAGCTAGCTCAGAGGTCACTAGAAACTTTCTCAAATTCACAAGAAGGGATTAGTTTCTGACAACTGCATAAACATGACAACTTTGTTTCCCAAGAATAAGAAATATATCTCTACACATGCAGATTTGCAGAGAAATAGAGAGACGGGCATTTTCAATAAAAGATTTATTGAACAGTCTTCTTTCTCATGCAAGAATGTAATTACAATAGGAGAAACCCATTCTGCATTTTCTTTGGGTTTGATTATCCCTTGTTCAATCAACCTCTCTAACACTTTCATTAAGTGCTCTCTCATTATGAGGGGAATTGACCTACACTTACAGACTATAGGATTAGCATTACTTTTAAGTTTTATTTTGTGCTGGAATTTCTCTGTGAAAACATAAAAAAATTAATTACGGAATTCCAACCCACACACAGACCACTCTATAAGTAATACTGGTTTCTCCTGTGAAGAGGTCAACTGTAATGGTAAGTTCTTTTTGAGGTCTCCATCCGAAAAAGTTGGAACCTCTCTTGTAATATAAACTTTTCCTACAGTACTTCTGTGTTTGAATGTTATTTTCATTGTACTGATGCGGTGTTAAGGTATAGGATCTTTGTTGCACCCTACAGGAGTAATGTCAGGTTTTAGTAAAGTGTATTACTTCTCAAACAATTTCGCATGAACATATCACTTGTCAATGAGGGTAGAAGGTGAGCAGGATTCTGCTAATATACTCACCCTTTAGTCATCTAAATATATTTTACATCTGGCAGGTTTCACCCTTTCATCCAACTTATCAATCTGGAAATTAAACTTTCCTCGGACTGCCTCAGTATTATCAATGGAATTCACTATACGGTTACTATTGTCTTTCCAAACCCTGGAAAGTGACCCCGTTTCTTACATTTTTATATGCACAAGCTTTTTAGCAGTGGTAGTTTGATCATTAACTAAATGTGCACCACTTCCATACCTGAAACATTTTAACTTGCTGTCATGACTTTTCTTTACTTTGGTATTATTTTGGAGACTTACTTTCTTCAAACCAACTCATTTTAATTGCTGATTAATCTCACTAATTTGATTATCTACAGGCAATGTATTCTTCTTCATACAATATGATGTATGCTCTACACTCTTAGCTATATCAAATGCTTCCTTGAGGTTAGGATTCTTGACTTAGAGTTTTTCTTGAAATCTGGAATTATTTGTGCAACGCACAAGCTGATCTCTTATGAGTGAATCTGTCAAATTTCCAAATTCACAAGTGCTGGCTACGCTTTCTAAAACTGCTATATATGTCCCATTTTCTCATGTTGTCCTTGTACTACTGCAAAAAAGGTATGTCTTTCTAAAACGACATTAATTTTTTTAGACATATTAACATCCATGCCTCTTCCTCCATCCTTCTTGTCTGGATCACGAAGATTCTCAAAAACATTCTTTCCTTAAATGCCCAGATTATGCAACCATATATGCTCCTATGCAATTGCTATCAAGTATGATTTAAATAACTGTTTCAATTGTTTCCACTGCAACAGTGGTTCACTTACGTCTGAAAGAATGGAGGAGGGAGATTCATGCTTGCAGCTACCATAATGTATAAAATAAATGATGCCTACAAGACAAGGATAACTCTTATAGCACAATGAATAAATGTTAAGTGTGTCAACACAGCTGGTATAACAGTAAGGCAAAGTGCTAATTTGTACACTACTTCGTTTTGTAAAATAACTGGGAATTACAAGTATGATTCACAAAAGTTTAAAGTAGATGCAGAAAGTCTATTCTCCTCTACGGCGATTTCCAGTAGAATATGCTATGAATGTCACAGAATTACACAGAATCAGAATTATAAATTAGGACGGAGATATCTAATCACAAAAATGTTTTCAAGACAAAATACTTTTCTGCACATGTTGACAAAGGCAAAAGTAATGCGGCAGAGGGAATCAAAAGATATGACAACATTTCATATTGTATAAAGCTGGATGGTATGCTTGTGCTTTCAGTCAAGAAAGACGAAGAAAAAAGGATAACCACTCTTTTCAAGCCTTTCTTGAAACTTGTCAAGGGTTGCTTATATGCCCCTGCATCGTCACACACCATTGGCAGAAGTGTTAGCAGGGACGCTGCCACTTCAGTGAAGCACGCACACTGCTTCCATTCATGTTGTGTTGAGAGCCAAAGAAAAAGGAAGAAAGGCCAAACCACCCCCTTTCCAGTGCTGCTGGGACTTCTTGATACACCTACTGTTTTACAACTCTCATTGTCCATGGCATGAGGAGCGATGCTGCATTACATTGAAGCATTCTTTCCACATTCGATACCTCCAACAATGAAGATTGGAATAGCTAGAGGCTGCCAAATAGAAAGAAAAAAGTTCTCCTTCTCTCCTTGTATAACAACTAATCTGGTAAGAGAGCTGGGCAGAATAGCTGCTACGGAGTAGTCACCGGGTGATATTGTTTGCATTGCCCCCTACAGAAAAAAAGCTAGTCGCCACTTTTGTATGTCCCCTATTTTGTATCCTATATAAAAATGACAAAACACTAACGGAAGGAGAAGTAGGAGTTCATTCTCCACACAACATCATAGCTTGGTCTCTTCTCCTCAACTCCAACTGCTTAGAACCTCCGGGCTCGAGTTACATACACTGTCGATTTAGAACATATGATAGGTTACAACACTTTGAAATGAGCAATAGAAACAAGGGGTGTGAGCGAAGGAATGCACTATTTATTAATGTTAACATATATTTTATGACTACAATGAGTTCAATTGAAATTCCTAGTGTATATATACCTAACATAGCATAAATGCACAATGTTTGTAATTACAACAGAATACTAGCCCCAAAAGGACAATTCCTGGTGCCCTTAAAACCTGTAATATGAAGGTCACATCAACCACCCTTAACACATCCCCCCAGAATCTGCCTAATTTGGGGTATTTGTAACTGAAGGTACGCGATAAAATATCACTACCTATCAAGCGCACATCTTAATGCGTTTGTTAACGGCTAAATACATAGATTCAAATAATTTTGACCTGTGTTTTTAAACTGATATCTTTTTTATTCACTTTCTATATCTTTTTCTTGTATTTGTGCTTTGTTCACATATTGTTATTCATTCATTCATAACAATATTCTTCAGTTTCTTGTAATCTATTGTTTTTCTTATAGGCTCCAGATGAACGATCTTATTTAAGGTATCTGGTTATTTTGATTCACGCCGATGTTAACCCCTTCGCTGCGGGGGTAATTCCCCCTCTGTGCTGGGGGGGGGGGGGGGGCGCACAGCGCCCGCATGCTCATGACGAGCTGAGCTCGTCATGAGCTACAGTGCTCCTGTGCTCATGACGAGCTCAGCTCGTCACAGTTGCATTGGCTCCCGTGGAACGCTCAGCACAGCAGGGGAATTCTCCCCGCACCTGAGCGTTCCACGGCCCATGACGAGCTGAGCTCGTCATGAGCACCGGAGCACCGTGCCTCATGACGAGCTCAGCTCGTCATGAGCATGCAAGGTGTTAACGTGAAAGCTCAACGTTGTATGTATGATGATTATATTGTAGTTCATGCATTTGTAGATACTCGTCGATATTCAGAAGTTGTCTCGTACGCTGGAACAGCAACAGGATTAAGGTAGTCGCTGTTTTGCACATTGCAAGACCTTATGCAAGACCTTATGTGAGCCGTATGAGTTTAAGCATGTTTTTAGTAAAGGTTTAATTTATTCTCTAGACACAGCATTGGAATTTTAGAAGCCGGGTGAATATCCATGACAGCTTCATTATTACGCAGGTTAGTGTCGGCTTGCTTTCTTTTCAGAGCATTCACTCAGACATTAGTTTGCATCAAACAGGAAAACAATCAACAGTCACACCAACAGCTATGACATATCTGATTACTCTATAATTGAGGCTTTGAATTGTGTATTAATGAGAATAGTAGGAAAAGGAAACATATAAGAGTAAAGATGGTAGACTCAGATATGAGGTGGCATTGAAATGCATGTATTATGTACACGATTGCACTAACAGGTTAAAGATGACATATTTGTGTTATTCTCCACAGCGGCACCTGAAGAAGGGACACCGGTCCCGAAATGCATCGGGCCCAACAAAACATCTATCGCCGCATATGTTGTACTTAATTTCATGAATTGTGTATAATGATTGAATAATTATGCATATGTAAAATACAAGAAACTGAAGAATGTTGTTATAATGAATAACAATATGTGAACAAAGCAAATATATAAGAAAAAGATATAGAAAGTGAATAAAAAAGATATCAGTTTAAAAACACAGGTCAAAATTCTTTGAATCTATGTATATAGCAGTTAACAAACGCATTAAGCTGTGCGCTTGATAGGTAGTGATATTTTATCGCGTACCTTCAGTTACAGATTCTTAGGCACTTAGGGACAGGCAGCCCTACGACATCAAGCTGCATGCCACAGTTAGATAAATTGAAAACATTTCTATGTAATTGACAGAATATTTTTACAATATAGGTGTGCTTGAACCCTTTCTTTATTAAATAATTTGGGGTATTGCCAGAGCAGGTTTGCTAGTGGGCCTATCACCTCACCTATCCTCCAGCAGGTGTTAGCCTTTATCTTGTGCCAGGTTCTAGCCTGTCCAGATTGTAGTACCAGTGCATCATTAGTTTGTAGAAGGTTACTTTCGTTTTGACAGTTTGTGTCGATATACATGCTTTGTCATAGAGTCTTTCCCATATATATGTAATAATAACACTTCCCAACAGTTTCTCCTTTTGCTTTTGGCACATACTTCTATCTATATGGACCGCTCCCTGTAAAAAGAAATTGTACTGCGACAAAATCACATTTTTATCATAAGTCCCCATTTGAACCCAGTTTTCAAACGTTGTGTGTGGCCGCCCATTAATGAACATTGATTCTTGTTAATTTGCCTCCTCCCCATTATTGGATTGTCCAACGCATTGAGGATTAGAGCAAACAGTAGGGATGAGAGTTCTGGGGATTAGTAGCTCACCATGCACCTTCTAATGCACTCGTCAAACTTCAAATTTGCATAATCTTCTCCATTTACAACCAGTTGATCCTGTCAAACACTATTTCACTGTCTAATGAGAGCAGTGCAATGCTAATTCCTTTCCTTCAGTGTGTTCAGGGTTCGGCAGAGAATCCTACACTGTTTAATGTGTGTATGACTCCCCTGTCTACGCTGATTGAATCGGTTGACAAACATATTGTCTTGTATGCAGACAATACGCAACTTCTTTTTACACTAGATCACAAATCTCCCAATGCTATTAGCAATTTTATTTGCAAAAAACACAGTTGATGGACAGAATGCAGAACAATGTCTTACATTCACCCCAGTACAAAGATCTGGGCCTGAATCCATCATTTTTTGCACTCCACACCACCCTAGGTCAGACAGTGGCTATATGCAAATGAGCCTTGACCCTGTGCCTCATGGGAACAGTCCAGCCCGAACTACCAAGCCACGTCTTTCCTACCCCGGAATCAAGCATCCAAGGACCGGTTTCTGGCTATCAGCCTTCTTCAGCCTGAATAGCTTGACTCCAGTGATGTGGAGAGCCTGGGACTCACGTGTGAGCATACCCAGCCCACTCGGGGTGAAAATTGCAAAAAACACAGTTGATGGACAGAATGCAGAACAATGTCTTATATTCACCCCAGTACAAAGATCTGGGCCTAAATCCATCGTTTTTTTGCACTCCACACCACCCTAGGTCAGACACTGGCTATATGCAAATCAGCCTTGACCCTGTTTCTCATGGGAACAGTCCAGCCCGAACTACCAAGCCATGTCTTTCCTAGACCAGAATCAAGCATCCAAGAACCAGTTTCTGGCAATCAGCCTTCTTTAGCCTGAATAGCTTGACTCCAGTGATGTGGAGAGCCTGGGACTCACGTCTGAGCATACCCAGCCCACTCGGGTGAAAATTGCAAAAAAAACAGTTGATGGACAGAATGCAGAACAATGTCTTACATTCACCCCAGTACAAAGATATGGGCCTAAATCCATCGTTTTTTTGCACTCCATACCACCCTAGATCAGACACTGGCTATATGCAAATCAGCCTTGACCCTGTGCCTCATGGGAACAGTCCAGCCCGAACTACCAAGCCATGTCTTTCCTAGACCGGAATCAAGCATCCAAGGATCGGTTTCTGGCTATCAGCCTTCTTCAGCCTGAATAGCTTGACTCCAGTGATGTGGAGAGCCTGGGACTCACGTCTGAGCATACCCTGCCCACTCGGGGTGAAAATTGCAAAAAACACAGTTGATGGACAGAATGCAGAACAATGTCTTACATTCACCCCAGTACAAAGATCTGGGCCTAAATCCATCGTTTTTTTGCACTCCACATCACCCTAGGTCAGACACTGGCTATATGCAAATCAGCCTTGACCCTGTGCCTCATGGGAACAGTCCAGCCCGAACTACCAAGCCATGTCTTTCCTAAACCGAAATCAAGCATCCAAGTACCGGTTTCTGGCTATCAGCCTTCTTCAGCCTGAATAGCTTGACTCCAGTGATGTGGAGAGCCTGGGACTCACGTCTGAGCATACCAAGCCCACTCGGGGTGAAAATTGCAAAAAACACAGTTGATGGACAGAATGCAGAACAATGTCTTACATTCACCCCAGTACAAAGATCTGGGGCTGGACCCCGAGTGTGCTGGGTATACTCAGACGTGAGTCCCAGGCCCTTCCGTATGATTGGTGGTTTTTCTGGAGGTTAAAGTATGGCATCAGTTAGCTTCTACTGTAGGGCAGGAAATGAGCTCCACATTGTACAGTTCCTGATAAAATCCCTGGCAAGCACTTACTATCTGCTCATCCTCTTAGATCAGATCTCCCCTATAGTACTTGGCACCTTTCACTTTTCTCTCTGTCAACTCTTGCCTCCAGCCGGGTCACTGCTAACCTCCCCACCTTGTTTTCGGCATTTTTGTTTGACCCTAACAAGAGTGTTTTTAGCCCTATCCAAGTGCAATACACAGAGTTGAGCTTTGACTGCCATAAATCATCCATTTTTTATTTGAGGTAGTGTATTTATAGTCAGCCTACAGGACAGCAAACTCACTTCAGGCTTGCTCTCACCTCCACTGGAGCTGAGATAAACGTTTTCTTCAAAAACTCCTTGAGGGTGTGTAAGGGCAGTAGGTTGAGTCCTCCCCAGTTTTGTTGTCCATCAAAAAGTTTTAAAATCCTTGCTAATATATTCAGGCACCCCTGGGTCATACAGTTATGACTCCTTACTCTTTGCTGTTGGCGCAGAAAAGGTGAGGTCAATAGGTGGCTAATCAGACAGAGCTACATGGCCAATTAAAGTGCATTCAGTGAGGCTGAGTATTCTAGATAGTCAAAAAGTGATAAAGTAACACAAATGGCTGGTGAGCTGTCAAATAGAATGTGCAATATCTTTCCTCCTAATGTGCCTTCCTTTACACATTAGCCAGTGCACCCTCAGTCAGACACTGTCTGGAGTTCATGGATTCTGTGCCCCTGTCTTCACCTCTGATGTGAACTGTTTTCAGTCCCATTTATCACTGTATAGAGATCCTACAATGACCGCCCTCCCTTCGTATATGTGAAGACTTCTGCAATGGCTGGTTTAAGAAATTGTTCTTGATTAGTGTGTCAACGGATGCCATGTTGCGTGTCTAAACCCCCAATTGTATTACCATACCTAAAGATCTCCCAACCTTGCATGGGAATATTTACTATTCCTCTAAATTTGCAGCTCCAAAATGTATCCACTCTGAGTGTCTTTGCAGTAGCAGACAAAAGGCACTGTCGCTGGAGGAATCACAAGCTGAGTTTGGGGCAATCCTTTTTAAGGAGGTGGGTCTTCTGCACTAAACAAATATCCCCTTTACTCCCTTGAAAGAGATATAGAAGAGCTAGTATTTTTGCCACACCATTAAAGCCCTTGGTGATGTAACCCAATATTTTAAGCATAGTGCCCAGTTTGCACAGCCAATATTGTCACATTCACATCCATGCTCTATGACACCATAATTCCAAACTCACACCCAATATCTCATGTAAATCTAACTGTTCGGATTAAGTAAAGAAAAGTGTCAACTCAATCAGATCGTTTAACAGTATTTCTTCCTTCCCTGCTTGGAATGTTATGACTATTTTGAATTCTGATGATAACCCTCAGACCCCCACTCCACCCTTCATATCAGAGAGTCACCATAGTTGAAATCTAACTTTTCATGTAGCAGTTGCATCTGGAGCCTCCACTTAATGTCGAATGTGATTGTATTGTTGCCTGCTCAGCTTTTACACTTTCTACATATCCTCGAACTTGGCCTGCTCAGTCTCTTCAAAATCCGGTTACTTTCTTTGGAGAATAGTTCCATGTCCTGTGGCCTCCGTGCCTCAGATGAGTTTGTGTTTGGGCTGTGCATCTCAGTTTGACTCGCCTATTCACCGAACCCCAAATGGACTCGAGCATCAGCCAGTATCTTCTCTTGCCGTTGTGTCATTGTCTCATATAAAAGGGAGTCTGAAGTGGGTAGGACCATTTGTATGTAATGTCCCACTGATGCAAACTTTCAGTCAGCTGCTGAAACCCGATAGCCATTTCAGCGAGGTTGCCTTTAGGTCTTGGAAGAGTCATAGATTTTGTCCCTCAAACACGATTTGGACTACTACAAGGATGAGGAACATGGCTTCTTCCTTATTTTCTAAGAAGTAGGTTAGGATGCCTGGTGTCATTTCCTTCCATTGTTGCTCTCCAAAAAAGTGATAGATGGAGTCGTTGAATTAGTCTGAACCACTGCTACTTACTCAGGGTCTCAACCCTAGTCGATCGTTATTTAGCACACCATGCCATCTTAGCTTTGACCTATACAGATGCAAATCAGTTTCAATAAGAAGAGTTCAGCCTGAACTGCCAGGGCAAGCCCTCCATGAACTGGAAAACAAGCAACCCAAGACCGATTTCGCCCTTACTAGGGCTCATTAGCTGGCTTCCATTGGCACAGTGTGCACAGGACCTACATCCCATTTAGGTGGTTGCACTGAAGTGTACAAAAAAGCTATGGGTGAAATTCTTGAATTAATCTCAACCACTGTTAATTATTCAGGCTTCATCCCAGTCCATCGTTATTTTGTGCACCATGCCACCTCAGTTTTGACCTAGCCACATGCAAATCAGTCTTGACCCTGGCATGCAGATTTTAACCCAGATTTACCATGCAATATATCTGCAAATGATTCAACCAGCAGAAAATCTGCATGAGAAAAAATTGCATGTGGGAAAAATTTTAATCACACTGAGCAGAATTAATGCATGTAACCAGGTGGTAATTGCGCTCTGTTTGACTCGTAATTGAGGCGTAAATGTCATGTTTTACAATGTTCTCATTTTAAAATGTATTTTGTTCCAGGTCCGTGAAGTGGCCTATATGGAGCTTTATTAAATAAATGTATGAAACCATACGAAAGCTGTCCAATTTCTCTATCAACTTACTTTATTAAGTCACACATATATTTATTTATTAGTTCATCTAGCAAGCACAAATGCATTGCAAAGTATATGGGTGCTTTACATTACACTAATAAACATTTGATCCCAGATTTACTAAGAGTTTTGCATTGGAATTGCATTACTTTTTGGCACACCCCGACGCACAATCACATTTTGCATTTACAAAGCCACATAAAGCCTGATTTGCATGTCTTTGTGCAAATTTGTATAAAAAATATTAACACTCACATAACCTTACATCGTGGAGGCATTACAATGGGTGGAGCATTCGAGTTCCTGCACATCTTCCCATGTATTTTGACACAAACCCATACTCACTAAAGTCAGTAAACAAAGGTTTGTATACAAATGGTGTTCCTACCAGAGTCTGACGTACCGGTTACTTTCTCTTTGCATGTGAGCTGCATTCTACAGTACACACACAAAAAGGAATAAGTCTCTAAGAATAATTTTTGTGGAGGCTGGTATCTCTACTGCAAAACAACTTTCCTGATCACAATGCACACCCTCTTGCTTTGTGGCACCAGTGTGCCTGCGGTGGGCCTAGAGAGCCAGAAATGCACTAGTGCAGTGGTTCACAAACTTTTCACTCCTGAGGACCCCCAGTAAGTCACTACTGGAAGCCAGGGATCCCCAAGCAATTTGTACTATTTAAATTTTAAACATTAAAACAGAAGTCCGTGAAAAATACACAGACAAGTGCATACCAAGCAAATACTCTAATAGCTAAAGATTTGATTATTTTATATTGAAATAATTTGCAAAAATTCAAAGATTTTAATGGGAAGGTTGGTGCTGCACCTCTGTGACTACATTTTTTCAATGTTTGCTTTTATTTTGCGGTATGAAGCTCCTGCTTCCACCAGGGCCGTACTGGAAACCCATGGCAGCCCTGGCAAATGTCAGAACAGTCTCTCCACTGTGTGCACCAAGTGTAGCGAGTGAGCCTGACCATTATAAAGGGAGCTTTGGGGGGCTGTCCCCCCCAATAAAATTTGGAAAAAATGGTGCATTTCACATACAATTGTCATTATATATTGAACTGTATTAGCTTTTAAAGCATAGTAAATGATGAGCTTACTGTGTAGCAGGATACAACGATCCTTTGTTTGGGTTCCTCAATGATTCCCTCACTATTACTCTCCAACAGCGCCTCTTATCTCTCCATTGCTCCTCTGTCACATGTATTGCATTTGTTTCGTAGCATCTCTCATACCAGTGTAGGGCAGAGACAATGAATCCTACATGTGCAAATCAGTGCATAGAAATTGTTACATAAGGCAAAGGTGACTTCAAGGTGTGGGATTTATGTCATCTATACTTGTAAGCATTTTTTTTAATAGTGCTTGGTCTAGAGAAGCACAAACTCAGGATTCAGAACATAACAGTGGTTGGCACTGATGTTAATAATAATCAGTGAATCAATCATAGCATTTGTAAAGCGAACTACATACCCGTGAGGGTTTCAAAGCGCTGGGGGGCAGGGGGGGGCGGGATAAGCTGCTACTGCTCGAAGAGTGTGATGTGGCTGCGGTGAGAGATGTCGAGGATCAGGCGTGCAGAGGCGTTCTGGATGTATTGAAGCCGTTTCAAGAGTTTGGCCGAGGCTCCTGTGTGGAGGGCATGTCCGTAGTCTAGCCTGCTGCTGATGAGGGCCTGGGTGACAGTTCTTTTCGTTTTGGTGGGGATCCCTTTGTAGATCTTGCGGAGCATGCGGAGGGTGATGAAGCAGGAGGAAGAGATGGCGTTGACCTGCTTAGTCATGGAGAGGGTGGAGTCAAGGATAACGCCTAGGTTGCGTGCATGGTCGGTGGGTGTTGGAGCTGTTCCCAGTCCGGTCGGCCACCAAGAGTTGTCCCAGGCCGAGGGGGTGTAAATGAGGATGAGTTCCTCCATCTTGTTCGAGTTCAGCTTCAGTTGGCTGCTCCACATCCATTCGGCGATGTCCTTCATTCCTTCGTGGAGGTTTGTTTTGGCTTTGGAGGGATCCTTGGTGAGGGAGAGGATCAGCTGGGTGTCATCGGCATAAGAGATGACGTTGAGGTCGTGAAGTCAGGCGACGTGGGAGAGCGATGCCATGTAGATGATAAACAGCGTTGGGCTGAGGGATGAGCCCTGGGGTACGCCGCTGATGATCTTGGCGGCTTCGGAGTGGAAGGGGGAAGGTGGACGCTCTGTGTTCTGCCGAAGAGGAAGGAGGTGGTCCAGTCTAGGGCCTTCTCTTGGATCCCGGCATCGTGGAGGTGTGTGCATAGAGTGCGGTGGGAGACCGTGTTGAAGGCGGCTGACAGGTCCAGGAGGATGAGGGCTGCGGTTTCTCCGTTGTCTAGCAGAGTCCTGATGTCATCGGTGGTGGCGATGAGGGCAGTTTCTACCCAAATAAACCTTTATTAGCAGCATCAAGATAATGAACGACTGAGAGAAATATAAATTACTACCTTGTACCATGCAGTTTGAATGCAGCTCTTTGATGGCAGTTCATAGCTCACTGTGCTAGTTTAAGATTGTAACTTATGAACTGCACAGTAACAACAGAAGCTCTGTGACAAAAGCCGTTACCCACTGAGTTATGCACATAACATTTTGTTTTTTTAAATGCATGGTACATGTTCTTTGCAGCAGGCATATTAATCCTCTGCACTTCCTTAGAGGAGTCAAAGCTGCCAATAGACAAAACTCCCATCTCTCTCTCCAGCAGGTACATTAATAACCAGAGTTATCTTGACGCTTTTATTGTTGCTATGAAAACTGTTGATTATAAAGGAACTTTGTAGTGCTTTTAAAACTGCTGCCTGGGGACACCCTGGGAGTGTGTCACGGACCCTTAGGGGTCCAGGGACCCCAGTTTGGGACCCACTGCACTAGTGCTATGATAAAGAAGAACTGTGCTATCTCTTAGTAGATATGACTAATTTCTGCTGTCTTCCTTTGAAGTAATGCAGCACAGTAACTTCCCGTTCTGTGTTGCATTGCGTTAAAGTTTAGTATATCTGTCCCTTGATATAGAGAAAAGTGAAAAACTTAGGAAGGGGGTTTGAGAATTGCAACAGAATACAACACGACACAATACAATACAATGACCCTATGCAATATTGGAAGTGGATCAAGTGGAGATACAGGGAGACATACAGCCATCAAGGGGAGGATCAGCTTGCTGAGTGGATGAGACGCATAGTATATGCAAATGTTTTTACAGATGATGAATTGTATTGCAGAGGGCAGAAAATCAGTACATGGCAGTTCATTCGGGGTAACAACAGTGAGAGAAGAGACAGAATGGGAGCTAAATATGAGTCAGACGAAGTCTGTACATGTAAATTGTCAATGAGGACCCTGATAAGAAAGAATGGAGGATCTGGAGACACCCCTGATTTACTTGATAGTGTCAGCAAAATGTGTGGAATTTAGTGAATGACCACTAAGGCCCCTCACTCTGAATTGTTTGGGTAGCATTCCAGTGGGTAGGAGAATAGGGTTATACCACTATTGGCAGTTACAGGTTTTTCCGATGTGTCTTAGCCCAGAATTATTTGTCCTACAAATACTGGACATGGTAATCTCAGTTAAAGAGAACTAAGCCAGGACCCGAAAGAGGAGCAAGCTCCTTGGGGTATGGGAAGCTACTGTGCCATGGTTTCACCTGACCTACCCCCTCAGAATGGGGTGAGCAGCAAATACTAGCTCTAGCTCGGGACTTTACTTCTGGTCACAATCCACACCCGTGCCAGCTGGAATTAGTTATTCTAGCCTCAAAGTATGGGGAACTCGAAATAAGAGCCCCAATACATGAAAGTGACCCTCATATCGGATGCCTTCAACATTCGGTAATGATATTATCAGTGGAGTTATCCCACCTGAAGAATTGTAATAGCCTTTACTTATGTCTTCGCCACAACACTATGTGTAAATTGCAGCATGCTCAAAACAATGGTGCCTGCTTCATATTCAGCTGGAGGTGCTGTGACCATATTTTCTGGGCTGCAATATCTTTCTAGCAATTTCCAGTCATAGAAGTTTAAAACTGCTCTGGCTAATCTTAAGATTCTAAACAGGTGTACTGTCAATCAACTAATCAAAGCCCTCCAACTTCACAAATTGATCAGCCATCTACTGTCAAACTCCAAAGATGTTTGCATAATGTCCCAGGCAGATCAAGTAGATGAAAGTATGAGCCTTGTGGACTGAAGACAAATGTAGCTTTACCTGCAATTGTGTGAGCAAGAATGCAATAGCAGTTATATTGTTTTGATGGCCAATGAGACCCAAATGGAGAGAGTTAATAATATTACCAATTTAATGCTGGTAAATTGTGACCTGTTATAACCACACAACTGATCATACCTATGTGGCATTCCTTCTACTGTAGCGCCACTGGGCCCATTTACTTTGGTCTTAATTTCTACTGGCACTACACCTCAGTGTCCTTTACTTGGTCCTCAAATGGATATTGAAGCGTTCTGAGAGAGGTCGGATATTGGGGATCCAATCTAGTCACCCAATGAGAACCAGGAATTGGGTAACTGACTCACAAGCTTGTAATTAGATTTATGTTTACGACTCTCTATAGTACACTATACAGATACAGGATAATTACTACTAAACTGAAACTCCTGAAGAAATTCAGTAGGGCTATAACCATACAAACAAGTAATTCAATTAAAGCTATGCAAAATAGGAACTTTAGGACCTGTTGACTAAAGACCTCTCTATTAGAATTACCATCCCTAATTAATAATAATAGAAAGCACAACCAATCATTGGAGAAAAGCCTTGGAGAGACAGAAACAGGATTCGTGAATGGTTAGAATTTATCAGGTAAATACATCAATATCAGGCATCTGAATTTTTAGGAGTACGAAATAATCAAAGTTATCGCTTTCGGGCCATCAATTACCAAAGTTCTAAAAGGAGAGTTCAGGAAAGGAAATGGTTCATATCAGCTCAAAGATTCTCTCCCTAGGGAAAAGATGTCTGAGAATAGCATATACCTCGTATGCACCAATCAAGAGAGTCCGCAAGTTTGAAAGTTGTCTCCGGGTTCCAAAGGAAGCAATCCTCATTGGAAAGGTGGAAAAAAGTCTAAAAGAGTGGCAAAGAGAATGAAGGTGACCCCGATCATCAATCCAACATAGAATATAATTTCCCAGGTCTGGGGTGACACCTCCTGGGTCACCTCATCTGATCAGACCACCCAGTCCATTGGTCAGTTTGTGTAGGTGAGTGTCATGCAGCATAAAGAAGACACATTTTATGAGACAAAAGTAGAGATCATCATGTAATCTGCCAAAGTATTCAAAATGTATAATTATAAACAATTGGCTTTCAGCAAAGGCACATAAGTGGGTTGAAAAAGACAATTTGTCAATGTTTCAAAAAGTAGCCTAATAGTTGCGAATAGTCCTGGTTTGCGCATGGGAACTCTTCTTATGAAATATAGTTTTATAACACATTACAAATGTATGAGGTTTTCTCATGAGAACAGACTCAGTAGGAAAAAGACATGCAGGCATGAATTTAATTTGAATTCATAAAATACACCATATAAATGAATGGAAATACATATTTAATTCGAAATTTTCTAGAACCTTATATACTTTCATAAATCTATGTTACTTAGACAGCATTTTAATTCCATTGCAATTAGTTCGTGTAACTTTGGCACATTACTACATTTCAAAAGAATCAACGTCTAATTTTTTTCCAAAATGTGAAGTAACCAAATCGCTTCTCGTAATTCTCATTAGTACATGTATGAAGATCATTCTATTGCGTATACAACAAGGACCTCCTGAACAATAGATAGGTCAACTCCTAGGTCAGGGAAAAATACACATATGCAAGAACAAACCTAGGCAATTGTAATTACTTGTCTATTTAATGATAGATGGGAAAAGGACCACCTCCAAGATTTAGAATACTGTTTTTATTGTCAAAGAATCAATAGACTGACTATTATGCCACAGGGTTTTTAAATGTTTTGATTTGTTTTTGTTATATGACTGTTTTTTATACTGTGCTATGTGTTGCCATCTATTGTATGGTTTGACAATTTTTTATCCTTGATTCATTAAAAACCTGTCTTTTTTGAAGAAAAGGAAGAATATCTTTTTTAATATATAGTCTATTTATTCTTTGACAATAAAAACAGTAGTCTAAATCTAAGGAGGTGGTCCTTTTCTCATCTATCATTGAATAGACAAGTAATTACAATTGCCTACGTTTGTTCTTGCATATATGAAGATCATTCTATGAAAGTTTCAGAGAAATTTGAATTAGCATAAATGTGCAGCACCATTTCTTTTTCTCGGTTGGTGCACACTCACCACGACCAAAGATAGTATTAAAACAGCTCTTCAATAGTTGTTCATAAGGCTATTTAATTTTACACTTAGTCCTGTTAACTCTTCATACATATCGTTATTCAAAGGAGACTGGTTAATGAAACCTCTATAACACGTGAGTCTTCACTTTCATATTTCTATTCCATGTTAAAAAAAATACACCATGGAATTTTAGTATACATGAACCTATGTTAGTCAAGCGAGCATTTCCATCTAGTTCCACTCTCTTCTACATGCTTTTACAATGCAGTAGCTAAATCTCTTCACGACCTAGTCCTCAAGATTTCTCAATGTATAATGAGTACCAATTGTGCATGTTTGTCTTTTTCTTTCAAAAAGTGTCAAAATCGGTTTGTAGGTGTCAAGTGGGGATTTAGCAGTTTATCTTCTTCATCACTTCCATCACCAATTTCCTTTGTCTAACTTTTCCTATTCCATTCATCATAGCTATGTCCATTTGATGCTTAAGTGTAGCCAGTTATTTTATTAACGCAGAGGTGTAGACAGTTTTTTCTACCTATTAGAAATAATATTAAAAGAGAGCAAATGATAATGCTATCATTCAAATGACTGATTGGACTTTCCGTATGACAAATAAACAAAAATTCTGGAACAAAAATATGCAGTGTTTAAAAATCCATGGATCCTTTATGACTGCTACAATGACTCATGATGACACGAAGAAATCTGCAGTATGAAATGCTTGCAATATTTCTTGAGATTCTTATACCTATGCTACATATTACGTCTTAAATCTGAAAATAAAGAAGACACTTAATTAAAATCCCAGACATCAAGCAGAAACTTCAATGGCAGTATGTATGAAAATAGTGCACCAATAGTTATGCTTGAATCTTTATTTCGAGACATTACAGCAACATATAAGCTATTATACATGGTACCTCCCTCAAAAAAGATATTGGAACCCACAAGGAAGAGTGACATTAAGCAGCAAAACATTTCGTTTTCCTACCGAAGCTTCTTTGCATCTAAAATTGAGTCCGCAGGGAACAAAAGCAGAGACAAATTTTAATATTGTTAAAAGCTTCTCTTCACCTAGTGCTGCTACAAGGCACTCCTCTCCCACAGCCGATTGGAATGGAAAATTAGGAAATTTCTTCCATACAAAGATCATAACAATTCATTCTTCTTTTGATGTCTTGGTTGGGAAAGATGTGCAGGCCTCTTCATCGACGTGCCCCAGAATCAGAGGGGCAGTGCCTCCCTCTCCCTTTTTCCTCCATTGCCCCTAGAGACATCCTTGGCAATAATGAAGGGCCTCAAGTCTGGCTCACCTGCGAACCCCTGCTCTGCTACATTTTTGGAGTTAATGGCAGAGATCTTGAATCCTACTTTGATTAGCATTCTGAATGTGTCTCTTCATAGCGGTACGGTCTCATTAAGGTGGAAGAGTGCGAAAATTATTACCCTATTAAAAAACTCACAGCTGATCCCATGGAATTATCTAATTGAAAACCCATCTCTTTGTTGTCTTTCTTTGCAAAGACAATTGAGAAATACGTTCACTTGGTGATTAGCGACTTTGCTGAAGCTAATAACCTTCTTCACCTGAGTCAGTCTGGTTTCAGGCAGAACCTTAGTACAGAGACGGCGTTGCTGGAGGTCTCCGAATCTATTAAAGAGACCCTTGACAAAGGAGGCAAGGCAGTTCTTGTCCTTCTAGACCTCTCTGCGGCCTTCAACGCCGCGCCCCACGGTCACCTCCTGCAGAGGTTGCGGCAGTGCGGACTTTGTGGCACGATGTTGAAGTGCTTCTCCTCCTTTCTGGAGGATAGAAACCAAGAGGTCTGGTCACCCCCGTTTGCAGCCAGCATTCTGCCACTGGGATTTATCTCGAGCCCAGTACTTTTTAATCTGTACATGGCTCCCCTGGCCACCCTGGCAGAAGCGGGTGAAGCTATGGTTATATCCTATGCCAATGACACTCAACTGCCATTCACTTGCAAGAAGGGGAAGAGTTCAATGGGAAGAAGATAAATAAAAGTCTGAGAGAATCCTTTGCCTGGCTCAGACACAACTATCTTAAATGTAACCCAGAAAAGTCTGAGATTATCTTCTTTGGCACCCCATTCCTGGACACCTGGAAACAATGGTGGCCTACTGATATGTCCCCCCCAGTCAGCAGTTAAGATTGTTAAAAACCTAGGAGTGAAAATGGACGACGCCTTATCTATGACATCTCAAGTACAGTCGGTGGCAGGTACGTGTTTTGGTCTCCTGAAAATGCTCCATTCATTTCTCTTCCTATTGCCAACCGCTCACAGAAAGACGGTCGTTCAGGCCCTTATCACCTCCAGATTGGACTATGCCAGCATCCTTTATCTGGGCCTTTCCAGAGTTCTTACTGAAAAGACTGCAAGTTGTACAGAACGTGGCGGCCAGGGCAGTCTTGAGACTCGGACCTAGGGACCGGATCTCCCACCATCTGAAGAATCAGCACTGGTTGCCTATTGATGCAGAAGACTCTTCAAATCACTGGTCCTGGCTTTCAAAGCGCTGCATGGCATGGGGGCGCATTACATCCGCAGAAGAGTTTCACATTACGTGCCTGGCCGACCGCTTAGGTCAGCACACCACACCTAATTTTCACTCCAAACTGTCTCAAACCCACCGCAGTGGATGTTCTTTTCAAGTGCAATTGGCGAGATTCTGGAACAAGCTGCCTCTTCTGCTCAGACAGGTTGCGAACCTACTGGCATTCAGGAAACAACTAAAGACCTGTCTGTTCCAACAAATAGTATAAGGGTCATTTACTCGGTAACAGAGTTTCTCCTTTTTCTGGCCTCTGTATCAGCGCCGGGACACTCTGTTGTGTAGCTGTGCGCTCTACAAATCTATTTTAACATAACATACCATGACATAACATGAAAGAGACACAGTCCCTATTGCTTACAAGTCACACTTGTACACTTCGGCTGAGATGCGCTTTTCTACTGTCGCAAAAGTTTTGACTGAAGTACAGATGGCGATTCTAAAAGAGAGAGTGCTGTCGCAGGGGAAACGCATGTTGGTTGTTACACCGTATCCTGCCCTTGAGGCAGTGACGAAAGCCAGTGTACCAAATTCAACAGCTTTGCATCCACGCTGGATACAGTGGGCAACATCCTTGACGTCTCCGGATGTCACGTTTTTCTTTGATTCCTCCTTGCAGAAACAGGAGTACTTACAGTATGAATTTGTTCATCCGGCTCCTTTGTCCTTGCGCCCGCTGGAGGATTACCATTGTATCATTTACACTGACGTTTCGGCGCAACTGGATCTAAGCATGCTTATTTAGCGGCCTGCGCAATAGTGGTGGGTACCATGGTGAATGGCGAATTCAAGTCCGATGTCATGCCCATGCAGACTTTAGGGGACTGTACCGCCCAGTTGGCAGAGCTATGTGCTCTGGTGCTTGCACTAGAGGTTGCTGATCCTCGTGTGACTACTCTTATTGTAAGTGACTCTTACTACTGTGTTCAGTCTTTCAATGACAATTTATTCTTTTGGACTCAGAATGAGTATCATGATTCCAAAGGTAGCACTATGTCAAGACTTCCAGAACCATAGCCAGCATTAGATCAGTGCCAGCAAAAACTCAACGGTCATTAAAGCAGGTCTCCAAATATCCACGTTGGAGAAGGCAGCATAGAGTGACCACGTTGTTCCTGCAGCGCTGTGTACAGAATCTGAGGAAGCGAGTATCCCAACATGGCCGCCGAGGGGGATTACGAACAGTGAGGAGTGAGCGTTCTAGTCTTCGAGAGCGCGCGAGCAGCTGTGGAGATGAAGCGCACGGCTGCCCTGGAATCTGCGCACTTCAACTGACCTCTTCACCGGAGTCATAGCGCGGCTCTGAGTGAAGTTCTTGTTCTGAGGAAATTCCTGTCAGCGCTTCTTGTTTTGGTTGTTCTTATCGCATGCGCAACGTGGGATTCTGGCAAGTGACTTTATTTGAAGAATTTCGTAGTATGTATTTTAGTTGGTGCCACTTCATGGAATTCTAGTTGGATATTTCTAGTACCAGAGTAGGGGTCATAACTCCACCTTAGTTCAGTCAGTTCAATAGGACTATATTAGCTTACTTATAGCAAGGCTTAGTCATTTCAGTGTCAACTACAGCGTTCATTCCTTGAGTCAGAACTTTCTCCATTCCAATTCCCCAAGAGTCTCGCCTAGCCATTCTCCATTTGATTCTTCGCCTTGGCTACTTGTGAGGAACAGAGAATTACCCGTCATCTATCACATCCTGAGGCTAGTCCAGATCATACTGAGGGTAAGAGACTTCGCCTGTTATTTTCCAAGTAATTCACCGCAATTGTCCAGAGTGTTTCATAAGTTATTTTTCAGAGGTGGTGGGCATAGGAATCAGTGTCGACTCCAGTGTTACTTGAATCTTCTGACAGATTGAAGTGCCAACCTTTCACTCGAGTCGACATGGCTGAGGGATTTGATATGAACTCCTTGGCGGGAATCCTAGAAGGTTTACAGGCCCAGCTTACGCGTTCCACAGAAGAGAATAGAGTCCTTAGGGATGAGGTAAAAAGGTCCCAACAAGAAACTCGTCACGTTCAACAGAAATTAGAGGAACTCATAGCGGGAACAACTCCTTTACCTAGTTTCAACTCCTCTCATAACTCTGGTGCAGAAGTGGCCACGCAAGTGATTCATTCAGTGGCACCTATTGTCCCCTTAGCCAACCCAGAACGCTTTAGCGGGGACCCCCATAAGGCCCAGATTTTCCTGACACAATGTTCCCTACATTTCTTGTGCAGATCAGTAGTGTTCAAAGAGGATCAAGCCAAGGTCGCATTCATGTTGTCTTACTTGAGCGGCGACGCCGCAGCCTGGTCTATGCCGTTGGTCTCTCGAAATGACGCAGCCTTATACGATTTCAATCGTTTCAAGAAAGAATTTCTACGAATATTCGATAGAAGAACGGCCAACCAAGCCACTGACAACGAACTCCTAGATCTTAAGCAAGGCAATCGAGAATTGGTAGCATATATAGCCCAGTTCAACAAACTAATCGTCGAAACAGATTGGCCCGACAGTAAACGTGCGGCGATATTCTATCGTGGTCTTAAAGATGAAATAAAAGATGCATTGGCACAGATCCCGAAACGTCCTCAGGAAATATCAGAACTTATAGATTTAGTTCTTCAAATTGAGCATCGATTGTTTGAAAGAAGGTCAGAAAAGAAGCGAGATTACAAGTCGTTTGTGCCACGCCTAGACCGTATGAGACCCGAACCCTCAAAACCTGATACGGGTACCGGAGAGGAACCAATGCAAATAGGTTCCATCAGGGGCCCTCTCTCCCAAGAAGAAAAAGACAAGAGGCGAGCAAACCAGTTGTGTTTGTATTGTGGTGCCTCGGGACATTTTGTGAGGGAGTGTCCGAAGAGAAACAAGAGTAACCAGGGGTTAAAAGATCGATCCCACCAGTAAAGGGAGTTGCCCTGGTGGGATGTTCCGAACAGTCAACTCACGAACCTCAGCAACTGATTAACACATTACAGTCAGCGGCCCCTCATCTTACTGTGTTTTTTACAGTCAAATTCGGAACCCAGAAGTTGGAAGAAGTTTCAGTCATGATTGATTCGGGGGCCACTGGGAACTTCTGCGACCTGAAATATGCGCAAGAGATGGGCATAAAGGCGATCAAGAAGAAGAACCTCGAAGTAGTAAAAGCGGTCGACGGCTCCAATTTGACTTCAGGACCCATAGTAGAAGAAACGGAGACCTTAGAATTGGAGGGGTTACAGGGTCATCGAGAATTTATCAGATTTAACCTCATAGACGCACCCCAGTTCCAGCTGATTTTGGGGTTGCCATGGTTGACTACGCATAACCCGATTATTGATTGGGACAGGAGAACGGTCAAGATGAACTCGGAATTTTGTCAGAGGAATTGTTTTACTAAGAATCCAGAAGAGTGCGAGGGATCGCCGGCTACGGAGTTGGCCAAGTTGTCGCTCCACATCTGCACTGTTAGCGCGGAAGAAATACCTAAAGAATACCAAGATTTGGCAAGTGTGTTCGACAAAAGGAATGCTGAGAAACTACCACCACACAGGAGCTATGATTGCAAGATCGAATTGGAAGCCGGTGCCAACCTGCCCTGCAGTCGAGTTTACGCGCTCACAGAAAAGGAAAATATCTATCTCAAAGAGTATTTGGAAGAGTATACTAAAATGGGATTCATAAGGCCATCACAATCTCCAGTTTCGTCTCCGCTTTTCTTCCGGCCAAAGAAGGATGGGACTCTCCGCACGTGTATCGATTACAGAGCCTTGAATCAAGTCACAGTGAAAAATCGGTACCCATTAACTCTAATCAATCAACTATTGGACCAAGTCAAAGGAGCAAAGATTTACACCAAGCTTGACCTGCGTGGAGCTTACCATTTGGTGAGAGTGGCCGAGGGTGATGAATGGAAAACAGCCTTTCGGACCAAGTATGGGTTGTTTGAGCATCAAGTGATGCCTTATGGGTTGAGCAATGCCCCAGCAGCATTTCAAAACTTCGTAAATGATGTTCTGAGAGAATTTTTGGACCGAGTGGCTATAGTGTATATTGATGACATATTGATTTTTTCCGACAAGATGGAAGATCACGTCAAGCATGTGCGAGCCATACTCCAGAAGCTTTTGGATAACCACTTGTACGTGAAATTGGAGAAGTGTTCTTTTCATGCCGAGAAGGTGGAATTCTTGGGATTCATGTTGTCCGCAGCTGGGGTCGAGATGGATAATTCAAAGGTCCGTACCATTCAGGAGTGGTCATCACCAGGGAGTGTGAAGGAAATCCAAAGTTTTATTGGTTTTGCCAATTTTTACCGGAGGTTCATTCCTAATTTCTCGTCTAAAGTCACTCCCATCACTCACCTGCTAAAGAAGGGGCAAAAATTTGTGTGGACTGCAACGGCAGAACAAGCCTTCCAGGATTTGAAGACGGCCTTCATTAGCGCCCCCATTCTAATGCACCCCGATCCGGAACAAGCCTTTTTCGTTGAAACTGATGCATCAGACTTCGCGACCGGAGGAATTTTGTCGCAGAGGAACAAAACGACTGGACAACTGCATCCGGTGGCCTACCGGTCCAGGAAGCTGTCTGACATGGAGCGCAATTACTCCATCGCCGACAAGGAATTGTTGGCTGTTCGAGAAGCATTCCAAGATTGGCAACACTACTTACTGGGGGCCAAGCATACTGTCACTGTGTTTACAGACCATCGTAACCTCCAATTCCTCAAGTCTGCAAAAACACTTTTGCCACGTCAATTGAGATGGTCCTTGTACTTCTCAGAATTTGACTTCGCGATCACGTACAAACCAGGTGCGAAAAACGGAAAGGCCGATGCTCTTTCACGCATGAATCCAACAGCCGAAGAGAAACCTTCAGTCGAAGAACCCATAGTTCCATTGAAACAAATAATCGGAGCCATGCAAATGAAAGAATTCGACGAACAAATTCAGCAAGTCTGCTCAGAAGAGGATCTTCGTAAGTGGGCCGAGTCAGATGGTAAAAGAACTCTTGTCGAAGGGCTCCCATATCATGAAGGCAAGCTATATCTTCCAACCATAAAACTTCAAGAAGAGGCTTTGAGAGGTTGCCACGATGATCGGATGGCGGGCCACAAAGGAGTTAAGAAGACTGAAGAACTGGTCCGGCGACACTTTTGGTGGCCAGATTTGGCAGCCCAAGTAAGACAATATGTTTCGACCTGTGAAATCTGCATCAAGGGGAAGCCCAGTCGTCAGGCCCCGCAAGGGTTATTGCAACCCTTGCCAAACGCACCCTACCCATGGCACACTGTGACATTAGATTTAATAGTGGATCTGCCCTCTAGCCAAGGTAACACAGTGATTTTGGTGGTGGTGGACTCATTTTCCAAAATGGGACACTTCATTCCCTTCAAGACTGTACCCACAGCTTCACAATTAGTGCAGACCTTTAACCAACACATAATTCGGACACACGGAATTCCACAAGTAATCATTTCAGATAGGGGGTCACAGTTCATGTCGAAATTTTGGAAGACCTTTATGCACAGCTTAGGTATAGATACACGTTATTCAACTAGTTATCACCCTCAGACAGACGGTCAGACCGAGAGGTTGAACCAGGATCTAGAACAGTATTTACGCCTCTATCTGTTAGAGCAGGATGTTGAATGGTCCGAAATACTGTGGACTGCAGAATT
Organism: Lissotriton vulgaris; assembly: GCF_964263255.1. Classification (NCBI taxonomy): domain Eukaryota; kingdom Metazoa; phylum Chordata; class Amphibia; order Caudata; family Salamandridae; genus Lissotriton; species Lissotriton vulgaris. Next base: position 1,525,786,673 of record NC_141691.1, read on the forward strand.
CGCATACAATAACGCAACTCATGATTCCACAGGGTTTACTCCATTTTACTTGAACACAGGCAGACATCCGACTATTACACTGGGAAAACAGATTGGGGAGGTCCCTGCCGTTGCTAGAGTAATGGAAGAGCTACAGAGCTCTTACAAAAGAGCATTGAGAAACTTAATCAGGGCCAAACAATCCTATAAGAAGCAGGCAGACAAAAAGAGAAGACAAGGTCCTCAGTTTGAAAAAGGTGATCAGGTGTGGCTATCCACAAGACATTTGAGATTAAAGGGTAATCGGAAGTTTCAGCCTAGATTCATAGGGCCATTTAAAATTCAGATCATTACCCTGTAGTGGCGAAGTTACAATTACCAAAGTCATTGAAAATTCATCCGACCTTCCACGTTTCCCTTCTGAAGAGAAGTCCAGACAAGGTCAGGTTAAAAAACTCTCCACCCGCTATAGTGGTAGAATCTAGCGAAGAATACGAAGTCAGCAGAATCTTAGATTCCAAGGTCACGAGGAATAAACTGTATTACTTGATAGAGTGGAAGGGGTACGGACCTGAAGAGCGGTCGTGGGAACCATCAGTCCATGTAAATGCCCCACGACTAGTTGAAGCCTTTCATAAGGCACACCCCAACAAGCCCGCTTTGGAAGGACCATTCTTGAAAGGGGGTACTGTCAAGACTTCCAGAACCATAGCCAGCATTAGATCAGTGCCAGCAAAAACTCAACGGTCATTAAAGCAGGTCTCCAAATATCCACGTTGGAGAAGGCAGCATAGAGTGACCACGTTGTTCCTGCAGCGCTGTGTACAGAATCTGAGGAAGCGAGTATCCCAACATGGCCGCCGAGGGGGATTACGAACAGTGAGGAGTGAGCGTTCTAGTCTTCGAGAGCGCGCGAGCAGCTGTGGAGATGAAGCGCACGGCTGCCCTGGAATCTGCGCACTTCAACTGACCTCTTCACCGGAGTCATAGCGCGGCTCTGAGTGAAGTTCTTGTTCTGAGGAAATTCCTGTCAGCGCTTCTTGTTTTGGTTGTTCTTATCGCATGCGCAACGTGGGATTCTGGCAAGTGACTTTATTTGAAGAATTTCGTAGTATGTATTTTAGTTGGTGCCACTTCATGGAATTCTAGTTGGATATTTCTAGTACCAGAGTAGGGGTCATAACTCCACCTTAGTTCAGTCAGTTCAATAGGACTATATTAGCTTACTTATAGCAAGGCTTAGTCATTTCAGTGTCAACTACAGCGTTCATTCCTTGAGTCAGAACTTTCTCCATTCCAATTCCCCAAGAGTCTCGCCTAGCCATTCTCCATTTGATTCTTCGCCTTGGCTACTTGTGAGGAACAGAGAATTACCCGTCATCTATCACATCCTGAGGCTAGTCCAGATCATACTGAGGGTAAGAGACTTCGCCTGTTATTTTCCAAGTAATTCACCGCAATTGTCCAGAGTGTTTCATAAGTTATTTTTCAGAGGTGGTGGGCATAGGAATCAGTGTCGACTCCAGTGTTACTTGAATCTTCTGACACACTATCAAACATAGAATGCTTTGGGTTCGAGTCACAGAACTTAAAGAATGTCTGCCTCTTGTGAATGTAATTCATACTCTTGGTCACCAGCACGTAGGATTACACGCTGTTGGTAACCGTCTTGCTGACGAAGCAGCAAAGACAGCAGTGGCAACATATTTAGTAGCAGCAGTTACAAGATCCAAAAGTAAGATTGATGATGACATCTTGGCAGCCATTGCTGCAACATAGAAGGGAAGTGATTACTCTAGAGGTTTCCCTTCTAAATACTCTTATTATTTAAGTCCTGATAAAGTTCACTATGTGAAAATTACCAACGTTGGTGACAGATTGATTCCCAAAGCGGACCGCAGGCTCTCTTTGATAACAGCTGCTCACGAAGGCATGGCCTCGGCCCATGCAGGTGTCTCAGCGACTGTCACTATCTTGCAGCAACGTTAATAGTGGTGCGGATTGTACAAACAGACGCATGATTATGTCCTTACTTGTGACATTTGCCAGCAGATTAAACCTTCGACTGCTGCGCGTCCCCCACAAACACACCTGCACACATCTAATAAATCACTTGGGTGTGTTTATTTAGATCACTGCGGTCCTTTTTCCTCACGTACTGCGTATAAGTTTATCTTAGTTGCAGTGGATTCGTGCACACACTTTCTATGGCTCTCGCCACAACGCAGTGTTGATGCTCGAACTGTCATCAGGGATTCGCGTGTCTTTGTGGGAATTTTTTACATGTGGCACCCTCCATTCGGACCAGGGTCCGGCGTTCGCCTCTAGGTGTACAAAGAAGCCATGAGGTCTTTGGGGGTGCAGGCCAAATTTTTGTCTCCATACCAGCCTGAGGGCAATTCTGTTGTGGAGTGGATGAACGTGACTTAAAGCAATCCTTGAGAGCTAGGGTTTTAGGTACTGGCAGAAACTGGTTGGCCCATCTGTATAGCGTTCAATGTGCACTTAATAATCTCCCTAGAAGGTCTCTGGGTAGATTCTTTTTGGCATAAAAATGTTTGACCCGCACCTTGAGGGTCTAGACACGGCGGCGTCTGCCGCACCCTTTGACGTAGATGATCATTCTGCTGTATTACAGACCCTACAAGAGACTCGAGATAGTTTTGCAAAGGAACACTTGCCCTCCACAACTGATGCTGCACTTCAGATTCCGGTAGTTGGCTGGCTACCTCGAGTTGGTGACCTGGTCAGGGAGAAGGTGGAGAACAAGAAGGAGTTTGGCCCCTCTTATCGTGCACCTGTTCCAGTGCTTGGCGTGCAGAATACAAGAACAGTCATTTTACCTCCACTTCCTGGCTGCAAGGTAACAGGTACATCTCCATTGACGATGTCAAATTACAGCATGTGGCCGATTCTTCTTTGTTTTGGCCTCGGCAAACACCGTCAGTTCTGACTTTGCCATCGAGATGCATACAGTTACTAATCCATTATTGAATCCACCGGCTGGTGATCCCCATGTAGATACTGAGTATACCTATCCCACAGATGTGTCGTTGCCTGGTGTGCTTACAAGTGTAGTTGACCAGTCCCGTTTTTCATTCGACTCTGACACTACAACATCGAGAGCCCCATCGAAAATTTCTATTTTTGCTGTTTGGTTTAAGAGACATTTTTTGATACCCCCTTGGACTTACATTTGGCTGGTGCTTTTCTCAACTTTTTTGTTCATGTCGATTGGATTTGTAGTTATATTTTTTTGTGTAGTGAATGGACATTATGTTAAAGAAAGATCTACAATTAGGTTAATTGATGGAACTTTGGCACCCCACTCCTCGTCCCACATCATGAAGAGGGACTAGACTTTTGTCAACATCACTGCCTGGCCTGTGTTAGACGGGATTGTATGGGATGCTGTAAAATTTCAAATTCATGGCTCAACAGAGGTTATTAATGTCCACAATGTACTTTGTTTTTCAATGGGGGATGTGGTTAAACAAAATAAATGCTCTGATGATTGGGATGTCCAGGCCATGGAGGTTCTTTTTTCTGATTTGCAGTATTATGCTGCGTTTGATGCTGAAGATTTGTACATAGGCTCTGCAAATTATGCAGACTTATTCTGTTACCAACACTATGGCAATCATTTCCTGCCTAAAGCAAACACATTTAGAAATGTGGTTAATTATACACGATTTGAACATTGCCCAGCTCCCGTTGGAGGCAGCTCGAAAACTCTCTTGAAAAAGTTTACTTATTTTACTGATTTTAATCAATCCAATCCTGAAGCCTTTCATTTTAAAATGAATGCAAAGTCCTCTTCCGAAGTTAGACTCACCCACACTAAATTAATGTATTCGAAGTCCTTTATCGATCAATTAGGTATAGGGGGCTCTAAGCTGTGGAAAGATACAATTAAGCTTAAATCTGTTTGGGGTTCTGAAAGCTGGCAAGTGCAACGCACTGAATCGTTACATTGTGCATCCCTAACCACACGTTGTTTTTGAACTCCACGATTTCACAAAGTACTTGCTTTGGATAGGTTACATCTAAGAAATGTAATGCCCCTTTCATTCCTGATTTGAGGGAGTATTGTAGTGTAGTTCCTATATTCCCAATAGGCTCTGCGCATTGAAATAATATATCCTATAGATGTGACATAGGACTGAGGTCAGTATGTCTCTATCAAATATACTAAACTAAATTGTGAGTGCCAGCTAGCTCAGAGGTCACTAGAAACCTTCTTGAATACACAAGAATACACAAGAAGGGATTAGTTTCTGACAACCGCATAAACATGACAACTTTGTTTCCCAAGAATAAAAACGTTTCTTCAGAGTTGTGGAAACAATAGGAAACTATTTTACTCAGTCAATCGTTCATGCTTCGTTTCTACAGAGTTGCACAGAAATAGAGAGAAGGGCGTTTCAATAAAAGGGGTTTCTTTCTCATGCAAGAGAGGTGAACTGCTACAATCGTTAGACAGAATGCCAAGTATAATGCGTACAGCGTAAACAGTAGTATAAAATAATACTGTAATAGCATTGTCTAGTGCTATGACATATAAAAATACATACATAAATAACACAGGCTAAAATACTCAACTGGTGCTTCTAAAGTACGCTTACCCCAATGTACCTTAGCTAGGCCTAGTATGAGGGAAGAAGTAAGTCTGGTCTTTAGCATAGGTTTAGTTTTTGCCAAAGGTTTCTCTATGTTCTAATCCAGTTCATAAGTCTTTATTCGGTACAATTAACCATAAAAGACATCACAAAATAAAACACACAGTTTAAAACATACAATACATTATTAAAACCAACATAATACATAATTGCATGATACATAGAATTTTCTCTGGATGTTCAAAATAAGAAAGAAAGAGCGATATTTCTACAGACACTCTTTTTAAAGAAAAAAAACGACCATGCTATGAATTTTTACGTTTCAACTAGACATATAATGAACTAGGATAGAAGTCACATATGCTCCATATAGATATAGGACCATCTCCAATTTGGGGCTGCCAGGATTGGAGATAAGGAACCACATAGTTAGACCTGAATTTAACAAGTACCAGATCGCCCACCAAGTCCTTGCGTAGAGGTCCTAGCCAGCCCACCCTTCTGACACTAAGTATGGTCCCATCAATATTTGGCGGTAGAGGTTAACCAAAATGAGACCTTGTTTCTAAGGTCCATATGGCTTTCATGTTTCCCCCTTGTAAGTTCAGGTACTCCCGAAAGCACCCACACAATAGGGGCAGCCTCTGGAGGCAAATGTAGATGCTTGGATTTGGGCGACATTTTGTTATGAATGACCACAGTTTCCTTATTTAAAGGCAATTGTTTATTTAGCCCTACTGTAGGACGGGAGCTATGTACAGTTTTGACAGGGGGATCCAAGCTTTTCACATGTCGAGTTGCTGACTAATAATGAATGGTCTTGCTTTGTATGGAGTTTTCGGGCATTTTTGTGGCTACTAAACGCTGTAATTGAGTGGATGTTGTTATATTTTTTACAGGTAGTGGATTGGCCTTAATTGCTTCCTCGATGGCCATAAGCCTATCCCCTAAACTGACCATTTTGTCCATCAGGGGGGATAATATAGACTTGATTATGTTCTCGATTGAAGCCAGAAAAGAAGCGTGAATAAGTGGATTTCTTGTGTCAGTGTTAGAAGATACAGGATAAGGATTTGGTGTCTGTTGCTTGGCCCGTCTCCCCAGGTGATTGACCCCTTCTCGCTTCCTTTTAGCGATGGTGGGCTGAGGGGTCAATGCCAATGGCGAGTTCACTTTTGATCGTGTTAAAGGGGGCTCATCCTGTGTACCAGGGGTAAATTGGGGTTGATTGCAAGGCCGAGGGCTAATATTTGATATGGCACAGATGGGTGGATTAATTTTCACATTGACTGGTTTCACATGTTCATACGTAGTTTTACACATGTTATTTAGTTCCTCCAGTAATGATATCTCGGGAGCAGGAACAACAAACTGTAAAGGAGAGTACATATTGAGCGAACTATCCAGGGCGGGAGATCGCTCTAATTGCTCTAGGTCCCTGACAATGGGGAGCGTTACCCTCTTTAGATAGTGGTCCAATGTTCCTCTGATCATGCCACTGTGTGTGGCATCGTTCCTGGAACCCCCCTTGCAGGTCATGACACCAGCCATCTTCCAATATGAACAGTTCAGTGGTACCACTTTGTAGACAAAATAGGAAGGACCTATTTGTAAAAGGGGGATATGTAGAGGGAAACAGTACCTTCAGTGCCTATTCCGCATCTCCTCGTGCTGAGCCAAGGGGAATGGCCCTGCCCCGACCTCCTCTGGCCTCTGATGGCCGCAGATGGCCCCGCCCTTGTCCCGGGCTTAGCCCGGCGCAGTCCCGCGCGCGTCCTGCGATGCGGAGGGAGCCTCGTCCTTTATCAGCGCCTCCGGGCGCGCAGAAACCGGAAATGACCCGCTCAGGCCGCTGGGAGCTGTAGGCCGCCAGCGGCCGTGCAGGTGGAGAGCAACGGCGTCGTGCAGCACTCACAGCGTGTGTGCCCCAGCAGCAGCTACGGAGTATGCCCGGTGAGTCCCTCCTGCACCATGACTCAGGTGCTGTGCTGTGTTCCCCCGCTCCTCAGTGGGAGCCTAGTTGTTATCAGCGCCTCCGGGCGCGCAGAAACCGGAAATGACCCGCTCAGGCTGCTGGGAGCTGTAGTCCGCCGGCGGCCGTGCAGGTGGAGAGCAACGGCGTTGTGCAGCACTCACAGCGTGTGGGCCCCAGCAGCAGCTACTGAGTATGCCCGGTGAGTCCCTCCTGCACCACGACTCAGGTGCTGTGCTGTGTTCCCCCGCTCCTCAGTGGGAGCCTCCTCCGTTATCAGCGCCTCCGGGCGCGCAGAAACCGGAAATGACCCGCTCAGGCTGCTGGGAGCTGTAGTCCGCCGGCGGCCGTGCAGGTGGAGAGCAACGGCGTCGTGCAGCACTCACAGCATGTGGGCCCCAGCAGCAGCTACGGAGTATGCCCGGTGAGTCCCTCCTGCACCACGACTCAGGTGCTGTGCTGTGTTCCCCCGCTCCTCAGTGGGAGCCTCGTCCGTTATCAGCGCCTCCGGGCATGCAGAAACCGGAAATGACCCGCTCAGGCTGCTGGGAGCTGTTGTCCGCCGGTGGCCGTGCAGGTGGAGAGCAACGGCATCGTGCAGCACTCACAGCGTGTGGGACCCAGCAGCAGCTACGGAGTATGCCCGGTGAGTCCCTCCTGCACCATGACTCAGGTGCTGTGCTATGTTCTAATCAGTTCCATACCTTAGAATGAGAGAGGTTGGTATCTCTTTCAGGGACTCGATTTCCCAACACCCCGCAAGGGGAGTCAAAAACACTGGAGAGTTGGCTTCCTTCGGCACTTGCTGTAGCGAGCTGCGTTGTCCAAGTAGGTAATCAAACTGCTGAAAAAGGAGAGAGCTTTCCCAAACAAACCCAGAAAGGACTGGGAAATATCACGACAAAAGGGGAGTTAGTTCCTTTCTGTGGTTCCTAAATTGAAGCACAGAGTGCTTACTTGAGATTAGACACCAAAAACTTTTTACCTCAATGACATGTACCCTAGTCTGTCCCAAAATTATTATACAAACATATTTTTCTTAAAATTCATATTTATTAAAAACTTGTGATAGCAGCATGAAGTTAATAACAGTTTTACATATAAGCAGTATATAGAAACATAATCACATTACATTAGGGTTCAACACATAAAACAATAATTAAAAATAGCAAGAATGTCGACGCGTTTCGGTGTTTTAGGGTAGATGGTACACCTTCCTCAGGACTACAATGAATTCTTCATTATAATTCGCAATATTCAATGTGCGGTAGCAGCATAAATCCTGGGGATAGAAAATTCTTATCCACTGTTCTCATTCAATTTCTTCCTTTCAAATGACCTGTGACTTTGTGCTTAATAGTCGGGGCGTTGGTTGTCCTTCTTTACATCAATTTCAGAAGGCTCAGGATATTCATAAGGTGGGGCGTCTTTTAATTCCTCATCCTTGTTTAACCTGATTCAAACGGAGAGCTTCTTTTTGTATTTTGAAGCGAATTCCTTTTTCTCTCCGCGCTGGAGACCGGGTTACCAGGGAGGCGGCGTGTGGCTTGATGCGCGGAGAGAAAAAGGAATTCGCTTCAAAATACAAAAAGAAGCTCTCCGTTTGAATCAGGTTAAACAAGCCTTCTGAAATTGATGTAAAGAAGGACAACCAACGCCCCGACTATTAAGCACAAAGTCACAGGTCATTTGAAAGGAAGAAATTGAATGAGAACAGTGGATAAGAATTTTCTATCCCCAGGATTTATGCTGCTACCGCACATTGAATATTGCGAATTATAATGAAGAATTCATTGTAGTCCTGAGGAAGGTGTACCATCTACCCTAAAACACCGAAACGCGTCGACATTCTTGCTATTTTTAATTATTGTTTTATGTGTTGAACCCTAATGTAATGTGATTATGTTTTTATATACTGCTTATATGTAAAACTGTTATTAACTTCATGCTGCTATCACAAGTTTTTAATAAATATGAATTTTAAGAAAAATATGTTTGTATAATAATTTTGGGACAGACTAGGGTACATGTCATTGAGGTAAAAAGTTTTTGGTGTCTAATCTCAAGTAAGCACTCTGTGCTTCAATTTAGGAACCACAGAAAGGAACTAACTCCCCTTTTGTGGTAATCAAACTGCACCGAACCACACCGTGCTTTGCCATAGCAAGTGAAGGTATGTTTATACCTTGAAGGTGTTTAGGAATGCCAGCTTTGACGTAAAGTCGGGCATATGAACGTCATGGATGAACCCCTAAGGAATAGTTGTTCATGCATAACAATGAGTTTCTTGGAGAAATCAATATCTAGGCTAGGGGAAGTCCCTTCTGCTTAAGAGTCTGGTTTTCCAAGAAATCGTTGTGACGTTGATGAACGGATGTTAGTAGCCATGCCTGTATTTGGGCTGTACGGACTGTGCCTAAATAAGGACTGGATTTCTATGCTTATATAAGGGCAATGTGAATTGTACCTATATAAGGGCATGAATCTGGAAAATGCATACCGAGTCTAAATCGCCACACAACAAAACCCTACATGATACAATCATACCGATAGGACCCCTGATGAATTGCAGTCCCTAATAACAAATTCCTCCTTTAATATTTCCAGCTTGGATCCTCACGGTTGGGTATTATGGCAGAAAAGTTCAGATTCATGCCAACATCGTTTTCTGGGTCTGGCCCAGGCTATACACAGGTTAGGGTGGACGCCCGTTTTGAGAATGCCCATTCTGTTACTACCTATTCAGTAAGCAAATTGTGTCAGAAGTGGCTTAATAATTCCACCTTACCGTCAGTTATACTTCATTTGTCCCAATTGACTGACAATGTTGATTTGAATGACTTTGTTAAAGGCCCTGTAGGAGGCAGGTCCAAAAGCTGGGTATATGCTATTTACAACAAAGTTTGGAAAATGTCTAAAATTAAAGCTGCTTCTAGATTAAGGGCTATTGATCAAGCTAATTTAGAAAAAGTGCTTGCTGTTGTTGACAATAGCATTAATACTCTTTCTTCCAAAATTTACACCTTGGATAATATTGTGTCATTTGTTGTGGATATTGTACAGGATGAAGTGTCTGTTTTGTACCATGGTCAAAAAAATTACGATCTGTAATGCAGTTTGCTTGGACTTTACAAACTTTGAAGTCTGGGTAAGTGCCTTGGGACTGCATGAATACCTCATCTCTGTTTTTACTGTTTAATCTGACTGAAAAACAACAGTTCATGTCCATGAAGGATGCAATATATTCACTTTTACGTATTGAAAAATGAGAACCTTTAGCATTTTCTGTTGCTGAATTTAACTCAGTTGTATGGCTCAATCATGGGTTAATAACACTGCCCTTCCTCTTGTTTAAATTCAGTTCATGTATGAAACACTATACCATAGGTAGATTTGAACCATTGGGAAGCACCTATCTCCATGAAGTTTGGTCTCTGCCATTCACAATTTAGGTGCCTGAGAGAGGGTAAAAAAGTTTATTTGAAGGGCGAGGAGTGCACTTCTATACCTGATCACTCACTGGTTTGCAAGAACATACAATTGCACGGCTCATGTAATTTAGCTTGCATTTTAAAGGGTAATCCAGTGCCAGCGATAACACCAACTTTCACGCTACTAGCTAACGGTAGCTGTTTGCTTTTAAATAATTAAGCTTGCTGCGGTATGCTGGCAGGGATTTCGTACATTGTGACTGTCTCCCAACGTGTAGTTTGCTTTAAAAATGTGCTTTTCACGCCCCCGCATGGGAGACTCGATGTATCCATCTGGCCTTCCATTCCGACCTTGAAAACAGAGTTCAATAAGATGAGCAGAATAAGGGCTCTATTGTGCCAAAAAGAAGTCGCCCTTACTACTTCCTGTGAAGCATTTGTCCTTCAGGTGGCTAAAAACCGCACCAAGGTGCATGTGCTTTTAAATACTGATCTCCCAGTACATTTTGGGGCTTTGATTCACACTATATTCATTGCCTTGTCAACAACTGGCTTGACACATTTTTTCAAAGTTGTGAGCTCCGGCCTTGTGACTTCGTTCCAAACAATATTTGGTGTGATACCAGCATTTTTTCATTCTCTTTTTTCCAGCATCTTCGACGGGTTACCATTGATTCTCGCCTTGGCTGCCGGTGTGCTGCTGTTGATTTGCTTGCTCAGAAATGGCTGCATAATATGTTTCACAATACACCCTGCCCCGGCTGTTCCAGTTACGCAACCGGATGCTTCTTTACTATGGAACACTGCCTCTGGCCACTTTGAGTGTAGCATATGGATTATCCTCCCGGTTCTCATACTTTACTTGCGTTCAACCCGTTTCCCATTGCCTGGATTGCTGTTTTGAATGGGCTTTGGATTTGTGTCTCTGCAATACGGTGTCTCCTGCCCTGGATTATGATCCACTGATGAGTCCCTTAGTGGCTCATGAGTTGGACAGTTCCGGTATTGGGATTATGGCCTGAGCGGCGGCGCATGGATTTCTAGGGAATTGGAATATATGTGCGGCTGCACATGCCTTCCTGGCACAAAGTTACCTCGAAGAACACAAAAGTTGTCCTCTGATGGTGCTAGAGGCTCCAGCTATCGAATAACATGTATGTTCCTTCAATTTATTAAATTGGATGGCTGAATTATTTTCTGCTGATAACAATGACTTCCTCTTGCAGGATGTTGCAACATACTGTGCCTATACGCTGATGGATTAAATTGGCACTCGTACATCTTCAATGTGTACAGTACTCCCAAAAATTATTTTTACTATTTTTTTTCTTTCAATGATGGGCAGTATACCGCCCCTGCCTGTTTTTTTCCTTTTTTCCTTACAATTTCGAACTTATCACTTCCAACTATACAGTTTGGCAAATTATGAACTTGGTTCTGTCCCAATCGAACTCTGCCTTTCTAAATTGCTTCCCTTTTTTTTTAAATGTAAGACTTTATTGACATCTGCTCAATGTACACAGCATTATGCCTACAACCCTGAGGCCGGCTGCCAGACAGTTTGAAAACACTAAATAATATTAAATACACAGCTATTCAGCCGACAACCTGTGGTCCGGCGGCAATTTTTTGACAGCACAGCAGAAAACAAGATAGCAATACTTAGAAAAATCTGAGTCCGTCTTACTTTTGTATTTTATAACCATAACTCAACTTGTGACTTAATAGGTTTAACATGCTTCATACATTCCAGCACCCATGGTTCTAGCCTCTACCCCGGAATGTCAGTACTGGCGCTCCCTGTGTATCTCCCACTCCTCAGGGTTCCCCAAGAAAATCGGCAAAACACCGCGTCAATCCCCAACTTGCTTCCCTTTTTGTTCGTGGTCCGATCAGGGGAGGGTGTAGTGAAGACAGGGCTCTGCTTGCACACATTGCTATGTTAGCATAAGCGTATAAAAAGTTTAAACGCCATTTTGCCACTTTGCAGCTTTTGCACACAACACTACATGTAACAATTGTAAGTTAAACCGCTTGTTTTTTCTTCGCATGAGACCGGTCTATTTTTCACATCCCTAGACTTACATCACGACCTTAGTCTGTACATTGTGTGCAGAAGCCTTTAAGGTCATAATAACAATGTATGCTGTTGATTCGGTTTGATCGGCCCACGCTCTAGACACAACACGCACACAGCTGCAACCAACTGAAGTTCTAGTGCCTTTAATATTGCATTGCATGCATGATTCAGGCACTTGGAAAATAAACCTTTCCAGAGACAGAGAGCTTTGCTGACCCTGAGATGTAGTTCACCTCTGCTGATCTTGGAGGTATGGGGTTCCCCATTTAAGACTAAGAGACCTCCTATTATTATAAAACCTATCTCCTAGCAGGGGAGGGTGGTTCACAAGGTGCTATACGACCTGTTTCCACTATCACTGTAACATGATATCTCCCTTTGTGTTTTATGGAATTGTAACAATGCTGATTGTTTTATTTCTAATCATATGCCTGCTTATGTTAGCCAAAATACTGCATCTTAGAGCACATATTCAAAAAGAAACATTTTAAACTTTTCCGTGTCTCTCATTACTCACGTTGTTGACTGGTATGAGAATAAAAACAAAAGAATGTTCTTGATTCCCACAATTCCTGAGAGTACCCTAAGTCGCATATTCTGGGTTGTCTAATCATTGGTAGCTTTGCAGTAGTACGGAGAGCTAATGAGACACGGATGCCAGTCTGATAGGGGTTCTGGTTACTGAGGTGAGTTTTTTGGTACACCGCAATTCACTGAGGTCCTGGTTTCCTGTGCATAGTTCTGTGCATGAGCAGAATCCCCGCAACACAGGTGCGGGGGTCAATATGGTTGGAGCCTTTTCTGTCTCTGAAGCTCTGATAAGGAGGCCAGTCAACTAGCCCTTTTAGTCACCCTGGTGGTACTGGGTTCAAGATACAGGCCCAATCGTCCTTCTCATTCAAGCAGTAAGTAGAGTAGCAGGACAGTAGGGCAGTCCTTAATGCAGCAGAGCAGCACAGCAGTCCTTTTTCTGAGTGTTCCACAGGTCCAGAAGTGTACCAAAGAGTTGGATTTGAAGGTCCAATATTTATACAGTGTGCCCATTTTAAAGTGGGAGAAGTATCTAGAGTCACCCAACAGAGGTGTCTTGAATTTTCTGACTCCCTGCCCTGGCCCCAGTTTTTCTGGGGGGCACAAAAGACTAGTGTGATACTGTTTGTGAGTGTGCTGAGGCAGAGACTTTGTGATGTGCAAGTGTTGTAGGTGACAACTCTGCCCCTTTATCAAGTCAGAGATGTCCCATCCAACATCCCATCCAACATTATTCCCCCTTTGTCTCACTGCCTGGGAGCAATACTGCCAGCTACACCTAGTTATGTTGACCCATGATTCAGGCTGCAGGCTTCAAATGTTTGGGACAAGAACATATCAACTTTCTAAAAGTGCCATTTTCAGAATTGTGATAAAAATCCAACTTTACCCTTCAAGACGGTTTTAAATTCATTTATTTTAAACCCAAAAACAACATTCCCCCCTGCTCCCAATTGAAAATTATTACTAATGTAATGTTATAGGGTAACCCAATGTTATCCTACGGGAGAGGTAGACCTGGTAGTACTGAAAAATAATTTAAGAGTTATTCACTGCAAGGACATACAAAAAGTTAAAGTACAAGTCCAACTTTTTAAATACACTGCATCCTGTTATATGGGGGGGGGGCTATCATAGGGGTGACATTTATGTATTGAATCAGAAGATTTAGGCCTGACAAAGAGTTTATCTTACCAGGTTGCAAATGGTAATGCAGTGGGAGTCCTGAGATATGTTTAAAGGTCTACTTAAGTGGGTGACACAATGAGTGCTTAAGGTCCACTAGTAGGATTTAATTTGCAGACCCTGGACCAATTCATCATCATGTTTAAAGGAGAGAGCACAGTCACTTTAGCACTGGTTAGCAGTGGTAAAGGGTGCAGAGTCCTAAGGCCAAAAGCAAATTCAACAAAAACAGGATAAGTAAAGGATAAAAGTTTGGGAGAAGAACACCCTAAGTCTGACAGATCACACATTATATTTGGTATGCCTCCAAGCAAAAAGGCGATGCAAAATATAGGGAAGAGTGACAACCGACAGAAGGAAATGCTGCTATTCTACCCAACATGAGCCTATTTCAAAGAGAACTTCAGTAAAAGTTCACCCTTGCAAAGTAGAGAATGGCAAATATTATATCAAGCAAGTGTTGAGGTTAGGGACGCTAGCCTCTGGACTGGGCTCTCCAATAATAACGAAAACAAAGTTTTCTCATTTGAGATTATTCAAGTTTATTCCATTTCAAACATTTCAAATCTGTTTGTTAAACGTGGTGTTTATTTACTCTTTATCAACATAATAGAATTCTTATGTTGTGTTATCCATCATTACGTTAATCCATGTTTTCAAAATACCCAATGCATTTCGGGTCAAACAACAGCCATGACCCTTCGTCAGGGGTCTATAGAAAGGAAATCAAACAGGACCAAATTAGTCACCCGACACAATGACCAACAGTCTAAAAATGTACAGTGTCACATTGCTCTTAATCTCACTGAAAAGAAAAAGAAACGCTTGGAAACGGAAAAATCGTGATCAACCAAGAACCCAAATGCACCAGATCAAGAATACCTCGCGCCTGGCTTAAAAATGCATTGATGAGCAGAAAAGTGCTCCACCTTCGTACTGTGAGAAAATCATAGCGCTGGCCGCTGCCTCAAAATCAAAAATGCAAGCATTACGAAACAAAAGTATGAACACTTACAAGCTTACACTCGCGTTCGCGCTTCCATGGGCTTCAGCAAGTTACAACTAGCCAACTACAATCGTTCTCATAGGATAGAGCGTATGTCACGTGATCGCGGTTGCAACCAATCGCGTTGCGGAGCCGCGGTCACATGAGTAGAGTACACTGGCTTCAAAATAAAGATGCGGTAATGAAATCGTATCGGAGCTTACCCACGAAAATGAGTCTGCAACTCAAAAGTAAGCGCTCAGAATAAATTGTGACATGTTGTACAACAAAAATGGGTACTCAAATAAAATAAAATAAAACATAAAGCATATGAAAAATCAAACCTTACTACATGCTAAATTCATTGCATTGCATATTGACACATATTAAGGGAAACAGGACCTAGGAACAAGTCAATGTCCGTGTTAAGTGAGTCATAAGACCCACGCATGCTCAATACGATCGTTCAAACCCATGGGATGGGAAGAGTTCAGTTTTTTAATCCAATGGAACTCCGCTTTAAGTCTTTGTTTCATGGGATCCATGTCTGGGCGCTGATGGATAACCTCGATCACCATGAATTTTAACTGTGATATTTGGTGATTCATCTCTTTCCAATGGCACGCTATTGCTGACTTGAGATTACTGAGTCAAATGTTGCTTTTATGTTCCGTAATACGGATTTTCAGTTTACGTTCAGTTTGCCTGACGTATACCTTGCCACATGGGCACTTTATCAGATATATACAATTTGCGGTGTCACAATTACCCGAATACTCCAATTCAATGGGGAAGCCTTTAGTTGGATGCATCATGATGTTTCCACAGATGACGTTATTGCAGTGGATGCAATTAAAACATTTGGACATTCCTTTCCATGTTTTTTTCTCTTTGCTTGGAGTGTTCAGCACTTCTTTCAGGTTTTTCGATCTTTGATATGCAAAGGTAATATGATCATTATATATATCTTTCAAATCAGGTTAATCTTGTACCAGGTGCCAATGTTTATTAATGATTCTTTTGATTTTCTCTGAATCTGATGAATATTTAAGTACACATACAGTTTTTTGGGTGGTTGGTTTGATTTTAGGTGTCAATAAATCAATCCTCTTGATTTTGTCGACTTTAGCTATTGCTTGTACTAGAATATCCTCCGGATACCCTCTTTGTTTATACTTTACAGTTTGTTGCAAGATTGATTTTTTGGCTTGTTCTTCATCCGATGTTATTCTCTTCAATCGTGTGTATTGCGAAAAAGGCAAATGTTTTTTCAATGGCTCCGGGTGGAAACTTTGAAAGAGCAGACTTGAGTTTCTATCAGTAGGTTTCTGGAAAACTTTGATGCTGATCTCATGATTGGAAATGTTAATTTGTACATCAAGGAAAGATATCGAGTCTTTAGATATGGTGTATGTGAATTTGATCCTTTCATTTCGACAATTTAGTGTCTTGATATTGTCTTCCAATTTTTCTCTGGAACCGCACCAAATCAAAAAAATATCGTCGATAAATCTCTTAAACATGGTGAGACCTTCAGTCCATGTTCGATTGCCAAGTATATGATCTCTTTCAAATTTTTGCATAAAAATATTAGCGTATGAGGGGGCCCCCCCAAAGCCCATTGATGTTCCGTTGGATTGATTGTAAAATTCTCCATTCCATTCGAAATAACTGTGATATAGTGCATACTGCATCAGTTCCAAAACCAAAACTCTCTGATGTTCTTCTAGATCGCTGTGCAATAAGCTCCATTCAAGAGCCTCAATGCCCTCTTTGTGTGGGATAGAAGTATACAATGCCACGACGTCAATCGTGCATAACCAATATGTTTCACTGTGTAACAATTTCACACTGTTTAGCATGTTCAAAAAAGATGTGGTATCCTTAATGTATGTATCACTTTTCTGGACAAGCGGTTGTAGGAATTTGTCGACAAACTTACCAATGGGTTCCGAGATAGATCCACAGGCCGAGACAATGGGTCTGAATGGTGGTCTAATGCGGTCCTTGTGTATCTTGGGCAACATGTAAAGTTGCGGTCTCCTTGGATATTTTAGATGAAAGAAAGCATGTGTTTTCTGGTTTATCCATTTCATGGTCAAAGCATGATCTACAATCTGATATAAGATTTTTTGATACTCTGCTGTAGGATCTGCGGTTAGTGGTAAATAGATATCCTGATTCTGAACATGATTGTTGACACTGGATATGTAAAATTCTGTGTCCATTACTATCAGGGCGCCACCCTTGTCAGCTTTTTGGAAGGTTAAATCTTTGTCTTTACTGAGGTTTTTTAGTGTGTTCCATTCTTTGGTGCTTAAATTGGGTCTCTTGGGTTTGCTGAAAGCAATTTTCTGGATTTCAGACATGACAGATCTTTCAAATGCTTCTATGGTTTTGTGCGTGGTTGGAGCACAAAAAGTGCTCGGTGGTTTAAACTCTTGATCCCAAGTCGGGATGAGGTTGGTTTGACTTGTGTCCTTAAAGAAATACTTCAATTTAAGGTTTCTGAAGAACTTAAATAGTGAGATTTCCGTCTCTCCAATATTAGACCTATACGTCGGTACAAACGTGGTCCCTTTGTTTAGTACTGCCAGCTGCATGGGAGTTAATGGTTTCTCAGAGATGTTAATCACTAAGTTGTTTTCTGTACTTGACTCCGTGTTCGCTTTGCGATTTCCTCTGCTGTTTCTTTTCCTTTTTGCCCTTCTTGTTGCGATATGGTAGGCGGAGCGTTTGCTGCTGGACTTATATCTAAAAAAGTCGGTTGTTGAACGTTTGATTGACTGGTTGATGGTACCACTGTTTGTTTGCTGGTTTTTGTTAACGGTGGTCTGTTCTGCGCAATATCTGTATCGGATACCACGCTTTCTTGTGAGGATGTAGTTGCTGATTGTTTTTGTTGGGGCTGTGGTTGCCATTTCCTTTTGTTGTATATTTCAGCCCAAGAATAAACCTCTTCCAATTTATAGTCTAACGTATCGCGGCGGTACTTTCGAATTTTCCTTTCGTTCACCTCCTTCGCGTATCTATCAAGTTTCAAGTTGACCTCCTCCAATAGTTTGTCTAAATCAGGAATTTTGTTCAGTTCCTCTTTCAAAGTTTTGATCTCTTCTTCTATTTCTAACAACACTTTTGACAGTTCCTCGACTATCAGCAGTATCAGGTCAAGGGAACACTTGTTCAGAATTTGATACCACTTTTCCAAGAATTTTTTGTTGTTGGAGCAAAGCATTGGCTTGAGCGCTATCCTGAGTCCCCTAGGGATCCTTTGGTTTCTGTGGTAGTGTATTAAAGTGGTTGCGTGCAACCGTTGATTTATTTCTTTTTTACTTATGTATTCAAATTGCCTGAGAATTTGCGCAGTAGTGGTTTTTTGAGGGGTGATGCGTTTGGTCTCCTGAATGAGTCCATATATTTCCTCGGCGGCTTCTGTTGTGTAGACTAACGTTTCAGCTCTGTTGGTGGTAGAGAGTGCTATATCATCCAATTGCATTTTTCAAAAAATGGTGCTCAAGGATATGGAGGCTGTAATTCTGTGACAACAAATAGTGTTATCCTAAGCACTCTGTGAACTTTTTCAACAATTTTTGCTTTAAATTTACTGGTGGGTGCCCTCGTCGTCGCACGTGGCCTGAACGTGCCTTTGAAAATCAAGCAAGTGTTGAGGTTAGGGACGCTAGCCTCTGGACTGGGCTCTCCAATAATAACGAAAACAAAGTTTTCTCATTTGAGATTATTCAAGTTTATTCCATTTCAAACATTTCAAATCTGTTTGTTAAACGTGGTGTTTATTTACTCTTTATCAACATAATAGAATTCTTATGTTGTGTTATCCATCATTACGTTAATCCATGTTTTCAAAATACCCAATGCATTTCGGGTCAAACAACAGCCATGACCCTTCGTCAGGGGTCTATAGAAAGGAAATCAAACAGGACCAAATTAGTCACCCGACACAATGACCAACAGTCTAAAAATGTACAGTGTCACATCGCTCTTAATCTCACTGAAAAGAAAAAGAAACGCTTGGAAACGGAAATATCGTGATCAACCAAGAACCCAAATGCACCAGATCAAGAATACCTCGCGCCTGGCTTAAAAATGCATTGATGAGCAGAAAAGTGCTCCACCTTCGTACTGTGAGAAGTCTGTTCTGTTTGGCATCCCCTTAAAGCATGATGTCAAAAATTGAGGAATAGTAAAAAAAGGACATACACATTCTGTAATTTACAGTCGAATACTTGACAATTTCAACTGATTTGTCACATGAAGGTAACCCTTTAAAAGTAGGGGATACAAGATGTACTATCAATATGTCTGCAGTTCATTTGGTATCCTCGCACAAAAGACATTGAAAAACACATGAAAGGGGAACCTTAATTCAAACTCTGTTCATGTACACATTATAGGGCATTGCAAATGGCATATCAGTAACAGATTAATTCTTTAAAAGTAGAGTATACCAAATATTATAGCATTTTATGGCAAATTATTTTTGGTATCTCTGACAAAGAACAGGATGCTAAAAAGTAGATAACATGACATCTTATAGTAATATGTCAGCAGTTATGTTTGTTATCCTCATGCAAAAAAACACTGGAAGCCACAGGAGGTTGGCCTTAGGCAGAAAAATACTCTATTCACTTACCCAATATGAGACAATTGCAAATGGTATATCGTGAAGAATACATTCTTGAAAACTAAGAGAATGTACCTATTACAGCACTGAGGACAAGTTTTATCGACCTCAGGAGTATTATAAGCAAAGTGAGCCAGAAGGTTGAACATATATCCCCCCTCTATATGTTGCCATCCTAGCACTGGAAGTGTGCAAAATTTCAGGACTGGGACCCAAAGAAGTGAGTAGTGGGGTCATGGCTTCACTGGATAGAGTGAGTAGAACCTGGGTTTGTGAAGTTGGTGGTTAGAGCTACTGTGTAACGTATACGTCGTAAGTGATGCACCATAGAAGTGTGCTCACGAGGGCCTTTCATGAACCCTCCAAAACTTATTTGGAGAGTATGTAATGCAAGACTATGGGTGATTAAGAGCACATATATGGTGATTGTGTCTTGTGCCAGGACTCTTGAAGTTATGAATCAACCCACAGTCTGGCACTAATCAGCATACATATAATTTGTTTTCAGGACGTTAGAGTAGGGTAAACCTTATAAAATAAGACAACAACAGGAACCGATCAAAGGCAGAAGTAATTTGGCAGTGCCTGTGAACAAAGAAATAACTTGGCAATGGACTGCAATACCAAGGAGGTCCCAACTTATTACAGCATACATTTTGTTTACACTTTTTTTTCATTTGTTTAATTTTAGTGAATGGATTGCTTAATTATAGAAGAAAGAACTGGCGTTGAAATTTCCATTTCACATCTAATGCATACAGCATTTTTATGATGACTGCACAAAGGAAATTAAATGCACTTCTTGTGATCCATTTTGCATTTGTCTAGTTCAGCACTGACACATGGCAGTGACTGGTTGAGTGAAAAGTAGATTAGGATTGTACAGCTATAACTTTAGGGCATGGTTGGCACTATAACGTTTCATATACTGATAGAGCGCACCGGGACCTACCAGCTCAATTTAACCATACTCACCTGGGCCCATATAACATTCACACTTTGAACTAGCAGTCCTGCCTAACTAATTACTAATTTAGTCACCATATCAGTGCCTAGAGGTTCATTTAGGACTTATACCTGATTTACTAATCCTTGTCACATTTGCTATAAGTCCTAGGGATCGAAGAGGGAGTTAGCATAAACAGGCAATATTTAAACACATTTACTTTTCCTGTAATAACCACAGACTCGGGGAACGCTTTAAAACCTTTATCTATGAGAGATTTTCTGAGTCAAAATGAAAAGGGCCACAAACTCGTGACCATCAATTTTACAAGCAAGAATATAACCAGTAGGACATAAACTTTGTAAGAAATCACAGTAACACCTTTAGACATTGGTACCTGGGAAGGGTGAGAAAGGGAAATAGCACAAGGACATACCACATGGATTATATTTACCTAGAATGGTTCAATGACCAATCCTGGCCACGGGCTGGGCAAAAAGACCCGGACCAGGCTCCCGACTAATTAGGTGCCCACGGGACAAGACAGGTGCAGATCAGGACAAGTGACCTCAGCTAAGTGCAACACCAGCATCACACCCCTCTCTCTCAGGAAAAGCCAATTAATACCCTGATTGGATAATCGATTCTTATGACAGAGTGCTCTGCCAGCACCTCTGCTCTCAATCGCCTATTGAGTGCGTTGGGTCAGTGACAGGTCAGCTATTCGGACAAGTCGGACAATTTCTCTATCTAAACCTATGTTAATTATACCATTTCGAGGGCAATGTACCACCCCTAAATGTTGCAAATCTATGTGTTCCCTTTCAGTGATTGGTTGAAAAGACGAGGAGAGGTCAACACACCATGCTAAGATGAGATGATCTAAATTGACATGAATTGATCAAGTTCCCACCCACAATTTACTTTCTCACGTCTTTATTCCGCCCACCAACACTATTTCATTTTTGCATACAATCTTAAAATAAATTTAAGTCTTCTTCCTTTTCCCAGGTCATGGGGTGAGGTTCTCAGGCACATCGTGGGTAAGAAGCTTCTTGGCCGAGGTTCAATGCCAATGCTTCAGCAAATTCAGAATGTGAGTGCGCATGCGTAGTTTTCAAAGATGGGGTTTTTCACAGTATTCAGGCCCAAGTACGAGCTATCAGTAAAGTCAAAGAGAAACATATTAGAATAAAAAAATAAATGAATGCACTGTATACCACTTAACTCTACTCTAACCCCCATTTCTTTATTTTATCTTTCGCATTAATAGTTAGGCAAAACGAACAAGCTTAGCACAAGCGGCAGCATAAGCATTAGCATGTGAGATTTAAAGCGGCCATTTCTGGCACTAGTGCGCAGAAGCGAGAAATTCCCATTAAGGCAGAAATACGTCATATCACGCGAGTGTGGCAGACGCATGCGTAGTACAGTTCCCGTGTTTTCGGCCGCCATTTTAATGTATTCGAGTTATTGTTAGCAAAAGCACATAGAAAAAGCTTCCCCTAGATACTAGAAATGTCGTGTAATGCAATTCATTAGTTGACAAAACATATTGGTTAATATTTTACAGGTTATTTTGATAGGGCTGAATCCAAGCATGTCTCTGCATATATATGAGACCTTGCTTCATCAACATGTAAACGCTACCAGTACAGTCTCTATGTATAGCTCCCAGCGTCCTAGCTGCATTTGCACAAGAATACATTCATATCCTAATTAAACATTTTAACCTTGATTTATAGGAGTTATATCCCCTGCTTTGAGCACAGCTTTGCCTGTGTTCGTTCAAGGGACTACCATACTATTGTGGTGTGTTTTAAATCTGCCAGAATGGCACTGCTCAGAGCCATACTTAAATTGTTTTTGATTCAGTCGCTAACTAGTCCTGTCTTGAAACACAGAAAGGCATGCATCCCTCTGTTTTCCAATAACCCTCTCTTTAAACCAGGAAGTGCTAATTTTCTCAGAAATGTTAAGGCAAGAGAACTGGTTTGGTGTGGTTACCATTTTGAATTGCCTCTCTACTCTCTTCTGCAGTCACAGCCTTGGTGCGGGGTAATGCTCCCCCCAGCATGGCAGTCTGCAGCCTTGAGCACCCACAACAGAGGCACATAGAGATTTGAACTATCTGCACCTGGTTATGAACAGCCACAAAGACCGTGATCAGGAAAGATATATTGGAATGGGTAAACACAATGTCAATGGGTACCATAATGTGTGCAGGCCCGACAACGTCAATATCAATAAATGCAATGCCAACTATACCATAACCTGTGCCCATATGGCAATGCTCATAAATACCATGTCAATGTATGTCATAATCTATGCCTGTACAACAGCAGTGATACCGGCAGTAGCCATGTCAATGTAAGCCAGGGGTTTCCATCCAGTAGCTTGTGAGCTACTCTAGCTCTCCTGCTACCACTGAGTAGCTCACCTGTGTGCAGTCTTGCTTAATAAAGTGGAAAGCTTTTACTTGGTTGAATTAATATACATATATAAAAGAGATTTTTATACATTGACTAAAGTAGCTATCAGTACAGAAACGGTTGGAGACCACTGATGTATGCCATAATCCACGGACAAATGACAATGTTGCTACCAGTAAAAGTGATATCAATGTATGACATGAAATATACAACTATGTCAATATCGGTTAAAACAATACAAATGTATACTATGACAACTGTTGAGACTATTGAGAATGTTGATAACAATTACACCAGAGACTGCCATATTACTTTTAGGAATTCCAGTGAACTCATACCATTGCTGTCGAATTTACCCAAGATGACCTCCCCATCAACCCTGAGTCAGAGATACGTGGTCAGACAGCCCCTGCGACTCATACACACTGGCTCACACTAGTTCTCCTTGATGTCTTGAGGCATATGTGTCCTTATCAGATGCCCAAACTTGTTAAATTTACAATTATAATACCGGAGATCATTTTATGGTACTTCACAAAATGTATAAAAACAGCCAAAACACTGAGAGACTTTCTTCAGACACATTCTGTAGACACTCTCCTGGCCTCGGTGTTTAATTAAACAAACTTGTTCCTGTTTTGACAAACGCCTCTTGTCTTTTCATTTCTTTAAGGCAAATTCACATCCAAGCAACAGATACGAAAGGATGGTTTTACCTTACCGCCCATCCTATGTACAGGAACAGGCATGGGGCTTTCAAAATGGAAACCAGAGGTCTCTATCACTCTGCTTCGCTTATATATACAATGCATATACTACAATGGCCACATACACAAACATGCACCACATGCACCTGGATGGGAATAGATGACAAAACAGGGAATAGATCTGACTGTACATTCGCGAGACACTCTCAGTGCCAAATAACTAATTTCTAGTAAGTGAGAAAAAAGTTTCAATTACATAATCGAAAGGGAAGATCTTTAAATTAGACATTTTATTTATTCAATACCAACTCCCCATGTGCAGCGTATAGACCTTTTATCAATGTTGGGATACTCCAGACTATCTTTATAAGAACTGTCCTAGGTTTGGTACACAACAGGGTACGGCTCTTAATGTTTAAATAAAGTATACACTCAGAACCGCATGTTTAAGCTGTTTGCCCCGGATATGGAGCACTAAGTATCATTTTGTTTCTTTCAACAGCTTACATCCTCTGATTGCTTGCTATCTCAGAAAACCTTCTCCCAATATACCCCTAAAATTCAGCATGAAAAATTTACCTTGACTTCCATTTTATTGCTCTTCTTTCTTTTTTAAGAGTGACCCCCTTCTTACCATACTTCTTCTGCATGCCTTCTATTTCCGAGGGTAGCCTCCTCTCAGTCTAATTTCTGCCTCAAGCCTTCTTATTGTAATTCTGTAATTGCCAAATAACACACTTTATAGATCACAACCTCTCTTTCTTTAAATCCCTAATGCTTTAACTTAACATTACCTAATCTCCGTCATCCTGTCTCGCTCACTAACCATTCACCTGAAACCACATAGCGAACTCTAATCATCACATCTAACTGATATAATAGATCGCAAAGTAACTGGAGAACATGCATGCATTTGTTTCTTGAGAGCACAACTTACCACATTAACCACTGACCTTGGATTCCAGAGTAGTGTGCTACTGGCCTTAATGTGCATTAACACCTTACCAGGGTTAGTAAGCTCAGTATAAATGCAAATACAATTACAAATTCAGTTACGTGGGTCAATATATTCGGGATCAGACAACAAAAACAGCACATGATATTGTAAAGAAAGTATGCAACCACCCGATCAAAGCCATTTCAGATAGCATGTTATTCAAAGGAAACCCTTGAAAAGTAGGGGCCATGGGATTTCCTAACACAAAGCATGGAGACATATGGAAAGGGGCGACCATTCGGTCCCCCCGAACGTATGGTGGAGTACCTCGATCCCCCCGGGAAGCCATCTTGGGCGGGAGGCGAGTCTCGGCTGGTATGCCCGAAGCGGCGTAGCCGGGGCGCGCCTTTTTCCCGCCCTAGAGTGGGCTGGCCTAGACACCGACGCGGCCGGCCACGCCCTCAGAGGCAGGCGGGGGCGGGTTCACGCCCACCCTGAAGACGGATAAAAGGAGCGGAAGCCAAGAAAGCATCCTCTTGTTCCTGTGCTCTGAAGCTGCACCTCCCCGCTGCACGTGAGCTCGAGACGGAACGAAGAGCCAATTTTGAGCGTTGTAATCTCTCTTTTGTCTTACAGATATCCCGTCTGAGAATGCCCAAGAAGGTCGGAAAGCGGGTCGGTACCGAGGAGATGCTCCGCATACTCATGAAGGAGATAGCCGATCTGAAGAAAAAGGTTGAGGCTAAGGACGGGGAGGGAGGACCGAAACGGCCTTTACAGGGAACAATCCCCGGTGGAAAGAGCAAGAGGCCCAGAAGGGGAGCACTTGGGGGAGAGACCCCGGTTCCTGAAACCCTACGAGAGGAGCCAACCCCGGTGCCGAAAGAGGGGAATCCAATCCCTGTGGTGGTCACCCCCGTGGACAGGGAGGATATGCCCCCCGAGTTAGTGGCACAATTGGCAGCGTGGTTGGGAAACGATAGCGAGGGCGCCACGGCTGACGACGCCCGGGCAGTAATGAGGCAACTGCGGGAATCTAGGGTGGCTGCGAAGGCGCCATCTTCTGTTCCCCCACAGGTTCCGGCGGCTGGAAGTACAGCAGGCCCAAGTTCGGCGACAAGCGTGGGGTCTACTTCAGGTAAGCGGCCATTGCCGATTGCGGGGGAGGGGTCTGTACCTTCTCGAAAGGAGAAGATTGCCCAGCACGTCCCACAAGAAATCAAGGAATTGATTTGGGCGGATAAATATGTAAACATGTTTTCATTGCTTACCGACCATTACGAGATCGAGCATGTGAAGAGTCAAAAGGAGCTCATGCATCCGAGTGTTTGGCGCGCAAAAATGGCCGCCTTTAAGGTCGACGAGACCATTGGTACTTGGGGCAGAGCGTGGGGCATTTTTACTTCCATTATGGGTGAGCGCAGGCCTGAGTTGTTGACCGAGTTACCCATTTATCAGTCGCGTATTATGGAGTATTCTGTGGCATATGGGGGCAATCAGTGGTTCTGCTATGATAATCTGTTTAGAAAAGCTAAAGAACACAACCCATTGTTGTCTTGGGATTGTTACGACTCCGTGTCTTGGCAAAAAATGGAGAGTACAGGGATGTTGAAGGTGCCATTGGTAGGGAGTAATGGGGGGGAATCCTCCCGCCAAAACTCTGGGACACCCTTTCGGACGGGTGCAGGTAACGAGTACCACTCGAAGCCGAGTGGCAACACAGGTAAAAAGGGGATCTGTTGGAATTTTAACAGAGGCAAATGTACCAGGCCCCAGGGGTCATGCAAATTCAGACATGAGTGTGGGGGGTGCGGGCAGCCATCCCATCCTGAGTCCATGTGCAGAGCCAAAACGGGTGATAACGGTGGTAAGGGAGGCGCCAAACAGGTCTAATATAGTCCGAGGGGCGCCTTTACCGACCCCGATTGATACCATGGCAATGATTCCTTGGCTCAGCGAATACCCGGATCATGCTTCCGCTGGTGTGTTACGGAACGGGTTTTCATATGGTTTCCGCATCCCAGTGGGGGATTTTCAGGGGGTACCAAACTGTAAGAATCAAATGTCGGTCTTACAGCACACGGCGGTGGTGCAGGTAAAGATTGGAAAAGAGGTGACTCGAGGTCCCGTCGCCGGTCCATTCGATTTGCCACCGGTTGCTAACTTTGTGTGTTCTCCTCTAGGGGTGGTCCCCAAGAAGGACCCGGGTGAGTTTCGGCTGATACATAATTTGTCAGCCCCACGTGGTCTTTCCGTGAATGACGCAATAGACCCGGAAGTATGTTCGGTGCGGTACGCATCTTTCGATGAGGCCGTTGCCATGTTGAATCGCCTGGGGCCCGGGACGCTGATGGCCAAATCGGACATCAAGTCAGCGTTCCGGTTGCTCCCGGTACACCCAGACGATCAGCGTCTACTTGGATTTCAGTTTCAGGGTCGCTATTACATGGATAGATGTATGCCAATGGGATGCTCGATTTCATGTGCCTATTTCGAGAAGTTCAGTTGTTTTCTGCAGTGGGTATTCACGAGGAAGACAGGTTTTCAACATGTTATGCACTATCTCGATGACTTTCTGTTTTTGGGGGCAGCCGGGGATTCTGAGTGTGGACAGGCTTTACATGAATTTTGTGCCCTAATGAATCAATTCGGTGTGCCTTTGGCGCCAGGTAAGACTGTGGGTCCCTCGACCTCGATCGAGTTTCTGGGGATCGAGCTCGACTCGGTGGAAGGTTGTTTTCGATTAACCAAGGAAAAAGTGTTAAAATTCAGGTTATCCCTTGAGACATGTATTCGTGCAACGAAAGTAAACCTGCATCAATTGCAACAGGTGGTGGGTCAGTTGAATTTTGCCCTAAGAGTAGTGCCGATGGCGCGCCCTTTTCCCCGTTCGATTGCACAATCCATGGTCGGCTTGGAGGAAGGACATCATCGCACGAGACTCTCGGCAGAGGTTCGCCAGGACATGCGCATTTGGATTGCATTCCTGGCGGATTTCAATGGTCGAATTGTCTGGAACAAACCAGCGGTGTCTTCCGAGGAGTTGGGGCTTTGGACAGACTCGGCGGGGAGTATGGGTTTTGGCGCCATATTGGGTACACAATGGTCGGCTCAAAAATGGCCGTCATGGTGGCATGAGTGCGGGTTGACGAGTAACATTGCTTTTCTCGAACTGTTCCCTATTCTGGTGGCTTTGAAAACATGGCCAGAAGGGTTTAGGGATCACTCTGTGGTGTTCTGGTCTGATAACATGACCGTGGTTGAGTGTATCAATAGTCAGGCAGCACGATGCAAATTGATTCTGAGACTGCTCAAGGAAATTGTGTTGTTGTGCATGCAACTGAATGTACTGTTTAGGGCGCGACACGTTCCGGGGGTGATGAACCAAGCGGCTGATGCGCTTTCTCGTTTCCGCATGCAGGCCTTCTGGGGTTTTCTGCCCACAGCGGACCCGGTGGCGGCACCCTTTCCCGAAGCTCTCTGGTCTCTCGGTGCCCCGAACTACAAGACCTCGTGGGAGAGAGTTTAGCACCCAGGACGAGGAAGGCATATGAAGGGGCGTTCCGTTCCTATCGGGCCTTTTTGGGTACTGCCGGGGGGGAACTTTGGGGTCAGGAAGATTTTGTAGTGAGATTCCTGCTCTCTTTACATAAGGCAGGCAAGTCAGTAGCTACGGCCCAGAGGCATCGGGCCGCCATTTCCTTTATGGCAAGGGCTCATGGAATCCAGGACCCGACAGCGTCTTTCGTTGTGCAGAAAGCGCTACGTGGGTGGCAACGCCTTGAGGGTCGCAGAGTAGACGATAGGCACCCGATAGGTCTGGATAGGTTGGCCCTGTTATTGTCCGTGCTACCGGTAACATGTTCATCCCAGTACGAAGCAGTGTTGTTCCGAGCCGCATTTGCATTAGCATTCCATGGGGCTATGCGGGTAAGCGAATTAGTGGCAAAGAACAAGCAGGATACAATGGGGGGACTGTGCCGGGAACACATTCAGGTCAGGGAGGAGACGATGACGGTCTCGTTTGTCAGGTCCAAATCCGATCAGGGTGCAATCGGGGACTGCGTAATCATCCAGAGGATCCCCGGGTCTCCCATGTGCCCTGTTGTGTGTGTAGAGGAATATTTAGCGCAGAGGGTGGCAGCATGGGGGGGGACCTTGTTAAGACACGCTGACGCCACCCCACTGACGAGGTTTCAGTTTCAGCGGGTGCTTGCGATGTCGATTTCGGCTGCGGGCTTGAACCCCGGCGACTTTGGGACCCATTCCTTTCGGATAGGGGCTGCTACGGAGGCTACAGCCAGGGGTCTGAATGTTGAACAAGTAAAACGTGTGGGGCGTTGGTCCTCGAACTGTTATAAGAGGTATGTGCGGTTGCACATGTTGTGAAGCTGTAATGATGTACTCACGCTTCTTGTTTTTGTTTGATTTTCAGTTGCGCAAGCCTACGAGGCGGGGCGGACTGTGCAGTCGACCCGACACCGGGGGGCCAGCGGTCAGACATTACCGGCTGTGAAAAAGGAGGTGTGGGTCGTGGGCCACTCATACGTGAGGCGTGCCGCGGACGTATTCAAAGCAGGTGACATGATTCACGTGGCTGGGGAATACGGGTACAATGTGTCCTTCTACGGAAAGGGCGGGCTCTGTATTGACCAGTTTCGATCATTTTTCGAGGGTTTGTTAGGGCGGACGAGGTCACCGCCGTCTGTAGTCATAGTACATCTTGGGGGCAATGATTTGGTGACCACTGGTAGACGACTTCTTCTTGAGGCGATGCTTTCCACGGTAAGTTGGTTGGCGAGAAGAGTTCCAGGGTGCACAATTGCATGGTCCCATATGATCCCACGAAAAGTGTGGCGGGGGGCTATTTCTGTTTCTGCTCTGAATCATTCAGTAAGGAAAATTAATATTAAAGTGAGTAGATTGTTCCGTTCAAGTACACTGCATTCTATTTCGCATGGTTGTATTAAAGGGGACAGTATGTATCTGGGGGATGGTGTTCATTTATCCCGGATGGGGAACGAGTTACTCATAGGAGACCTGATAGCCTGGCTAAAGACGTTATGACATGACCTTTAGGCAGGAGTATTGTGGGGGGTCCGGATAGCCGGTCAACTATCCGGCCTGTGGCGGTAAGGTCATGATCGGTGAGCAGTAATTCGAAGATCCCTATGAGGGGGCGTCACCCATTACGGATGGGAGCGCGCGGGGGAGGTGGCCAATTGGCCCCTCAACGGGGAGGCGGTCCTGTCTAAGGAGAGGCCGCCGGAAGGAAAGGAAAGGTGGTCAAGGCCCCTTCCTGGATAGGAGGGGCTACGGCCCCTCCTGGGGAATTTCCCGGGGCCAGGACATCTGCGACGGCAGATGGGTAAGTTGTGTGGGGTGCGGGAGGGGGTTTACGCTACCTTTTAGACACCTCACACGAGTCCTCGAACGACCGTTAAATGGCGTCGAGTTTATTGGGGCCCCCGTCAAGTACAAAGGGAAATTGGTAGATGCACTTGAGGTACGCCTCTGTGCGGTCACTCCTCTCACAAGTGAGGGGGGTATTTCTGGTTTAGGGATCTGACACCGGTTACGACCTTGCCGTTGGCCCTTAACGTTAGGATGTACAATTTCAAGTCAAATGTTTTGTAGGATGTTAGTTCGGCTAGGAGAACCTTTGTATTAGAGATCTGTTAAGGTTAGCCAAACATCGTAATGTGGAAATGAAATTGTACATAATATGAAACTGTTATTTTCATGTTTTAATTTTGTTTCATATTTTAAATAAATACGGCTGGGAAGGGTGACTCCCTTCCCGCCTTCCA
The DNA here is from genome assembly GCF_964263255.1 of Lissotriton vulgaris. Lineage (NCBI taxonomy): Eukaryota > Metazoa > Chordata > Amphibia > Caudata > Salamandridae > Lissotriton > Lissotriton vulgaris. The sequence continues at coordinate 1,525,816,929 of NC_141691.1, forward strand.
AAAGTTCAAGAACGGTTTCCGGTTTCCCAATTCTTGGGGATTGTGTTGAGAGGGGGTGGCGGGTATCTCAGCCATATGGAAAGGGGCGACCATTCGGTCCCCCCGAACGTATGGTGGAGTACCTCGATCCCCCCGGGAAGCCATCTTGGGCGGGAGGCGAGTCTCGGCTGGTATGCCCGAAGCGGCGTAGCCGGGGCGCGCCTTTTTCCCGCCCTAGAGTGGGCTGGCCTAGACACCGACGCGGCCGGCCACGCCCTCAGAGGCAGGCGGGGGCGGGTTCACGCCCACCCTGAAGACGGATAAAAGGAGCGGAAGCCAAGAAAGCATCCTCTTGTTCCTGTGCTCTGAAGCTGCACCTCCCCGCTGCACGTGAGCTCGAGACGGAACGAAGAGCCAATTTTGACCCACCCACCAGCCCCTGAGGACAGCGATTCGTTGTGAATACAGTTGATATAGTATCTTTTTGTTTTTTCTGTTTTCTTACAGGTTGTGATGATATCGTGAAATTTCTTAAGATGCAATAAAGATGGGTTATTTTCAGTATATTTTTGCAAATAAAGTTTTGGAGCAAGGATTGAGCAGTGTTCACGCTTGGTAATAAGTGATGTTTGCTTTGTAATCTCAGTAACTTAGTTAGACTTGTCGTATTTATTTTGGTCGGGCGGTAAGGTCATGATCGGTGAGCAGTAATTCGAAGATCCCTATGAGGGGGCGTCACCCATTACGGATGGGAGCGCGCGGGGGAGGTGGCCAATTGGCCCCTCAACGGGGAGGCGGTCCTGTCTAAGGAGAGGCCGCCGGAAGGAAAGGAAAGGTGGTCAAGGCCCCTTCCTGGATAGGAGGGGCTACGGCCCCTCCTGGGGAATTTCCCGGGGCCAGGACATCTGCGACGGCAGATGGGTAAGTTGTGTGGGGTGCGGGAGGGGGTTTACGCTACCTTTTAGACACCTCACACGAGTCCTCGAACGACCGTTAAATGGCGTCGAGTTTATTGGGGCCCCCGTCAAGTACAAAGGGAAATTGGTAGATGCACTTGAGGTACGCCTCTGTGCGGTCACTCCTCTCACAAGTGAGGGGGGTATTTCTGGTTTAGGGATCTGACACCGGTTACGACCTTGCCGTTGGCCCTTAACGTTAGGATGTACAATTTCAAGTCAAATGTTTTGTAGGATGTTAGTTCGGCTAGGAGAACCTTTGTATTAGAGATCTGTTAAGGTTAGCCAAACATCGTAATGTGGAAATGAAATTGTACATAATATGAAACTGTTATTTTCATGTTTTAATTTTGTTTCATATTTTAAATAAATACGGCCGGGAAGGGTGACTCCCTTCCCGCCTTCCAAAAGTTCAAGAACGGTTTCCGGTTTCCCAATTCTTGGGGATTGTGTTGAGAGGGGGTGGCGGGTATCTCAGCCATATGACAGAATAATACTTCACTCAATTACCGAATATTAGCCAATTTAAAATGGCATATCAGTGAGGTGTAATCGCTGATATACCTCACAAGAGGCAGGATTTGACAACTAGTGGAATAGTACAAAAAGTGCATAATTATAAAAAAAATCTCCCATGGAGTAGTAGGCTATCTCACGTACGTCACGTACAAAGAAAACAATTGGTAAAAGGGGTCCCAAGTCTACGCGTCGACTTACACAAAAGACATTTTTATTTTGCGTACTGACCTACGTATTAATAGATTGGTTCACAAAATAAAGAAGAGTAGTGGTGGATCACAAATTAATCTACCTCCTAAATAAATAAACCAATATTTATTTTTTAAAGGCAAGCTGTTTTCCTAAAAGTAAACCTTGATGCATATAAAAAAAGAAAATGCCTAATCCTAAAACATTTTTGTTAACATTCACAAAGGGGAAGGGTCACTTGCGGACCCCTTCCAATTTGTGAAAGGGCCTCCAACTTGCAGGAAAATATCTATATTTGTATGGCCACCCCCATTTTTCATCGACTGATTCTGCTGGTTTCTTTTTAAACTGTGTACACTGAGACAATGCTAACCAGGACCCAGTGCTTGTGTTGTGACCCCTAAAGCATGTTGAAATTTGCAACACTCCTGATGAGCATTAACTTACCTATAAGCCCCTTGTATATGGTACAAAAGTGACCTTGTGCCTTAAAGTTAAATGTCACTAGTGCACTGCTTTATATATTTGCAACCACCAAAGTTGCAATGCTAAACATATCTCCAGGCCTGCAGTCTGGGTATGCAGTTTTAAAACTGCCAACTCAAGTGTAATGGAGAAAGGTCACAGGGGGTGTTGGGTACTATCGTTTCTGCCCAGAGGAACAACCTGGAATTCAAGTGAATGGCTTGTACATCAACCATGGCAGAGTAAATCTTTTTCCCGGCCTAAACCTTAGTTTTTACTACTAGTTAGCTGCCCCTAAGAGATGCTCTAAATTCCCATGGGGGAGGGTGCATGGTATTTAAAAAGTAGGACATGTGTATTTTAAGTTCACCTGTCTTGACAGTGAAAATCCCCCAAAGCCTTTTTTCTTCCTATGGCAAGGGTTGTTTCTCCCATAAAAAAAGCACTGGGTTACATTATAACACCCTGTAATGCTTAACTTCATCTTGAGACTATTTAGAAATATGATTAATGATCTGATTCTAATTGTTATTTAAAATCTATATTAATGGTTGAGTCATATTTTAGCTTACTATTTTGAAAATTACACTTTTACAAAGTTGTCAATCAATCAATTCTTCTTTATTCGATCTTAGAAAAAGAGCAGAAAAGCACAAGATGAAAAAACAATACAATAAAGTATACATACAAACATTCTTTGTCACAGCATTACAATCACATTATAGTACAACAAATACATCTGAAAATTCTCTGCAATTCATAATCCAAAAAACAGCTAAAATGCCTTTTTATATGCCCTCTTTTGTTTTTTGACTTCGGATGGCCATCTAAAGAAAACAACATACATTAAAACAGATTTCAGGACTATTTAACAATTTAATATAAGTTAATGCCTCCCTACATTGTTAAAAAGCAAACTTAGTTAATCAAGGTTTAGTATATGATTGAAAGAACTTACAGTAAAATCCACAAAAGAATATACTGTGCAATAAAAACTGTTCCGACTCATCTTCGTAAAGACAGGGGGGAGTACTGTACTCCACGTACCTTCTGTATCATGAAAACATGCTAGGACCCAGACCATCCCTGACCTAAATCTAGATAAATGGGATCTTTCTCATCGGATTAGCTCTAATGTTAAATATAAATCAGTGTCACATGTTGCAAGCATGGTATAGAAAAGACAGATAGTATGCTTACTAGCAGCCTTTTGAATCCTCATACTTTTAGCATACTCTAAATATCTATACTATACTATTTTTCTTGCAGTTTTAGTGAACCGGTCAGGGGCGCTAAACATTCAGGAAGGCCAATATCGCCAAAAGGTATGCAAACATATCTCAACCAAGGTATAGCTGAGCCCCTATCCAACTCAGGCTCTCTTCAATAACTGCCCTATTAAAACTGGCCTCCTTATTACTCCATACACCCACCCATAACAAAATGGGAGCTAATTTAATATGATCTATAATATACTCTATATTTAGTTCAGAGTGTAAATTAAAATTGCAATTTCCTACAGATTCATTTCCCTTCCACCTGACCAAGAGCAGAATTATAGAACCCCCAAACCATGGCTCCATAGGTGGCTGTAGGTATACATTGCAGTTGAACAATTTTAAGGAAAGGGGAAATAGTAGACCTACCATCCCTCTTGGCTAGATTATAAAGGGACCACACTGCCCTCCAAAGTTTCTGTCAAGCAGTGTTTATTTGCATCTGCCAGGAATTGCATGCATCAAAGCCAGCCCTAGATAGCAAAAATGTGTAACTGCACTTAGCTGCTTTTCACCCAACTTTAGCACTGGTTCAACTTTCCTACCCAGGCCGTATCACATAATATGTGAATTCTAGAAATAGTTTTTCATATCTAGAGTTTTCATAAAAAATACAAAAGATTCCATCAGATTACTAAGGGCTAGGGGGGTTCTGGCCAACAACACAGCTTCTTCGGCATATAATAAAGCTGGGACAGCTAAATTGGCAATTGTTGGCACATCCTAAGTTAAGTCTAATAAAGATACAGTGGACAGCACCTGGCGTCAGTATACTTACATACTATCAGATGTAAATTCAGGCACTGATCCACTATACCTAACCCAGGGCGAAAACCATATTGACAATTGGATAAAATGCTATTATCTGCAGCCCATGTCTGCAAGTGGTTAAAAACCACCCTTCCCAATATCTTTGTAGAACAATCACCAAAAGAGATAGGTCTATGGCATTTAGGTGCCATCCATCAAATTTTTAAAAAATAGGCATAATTATAGATAAGGACCAGGACTCAGGGATAATGCAACATGAAGAGGTATTGAAAAGGTTTATGAGCAAGGGTAATTTTTTCTGTCTGAGACAACAGTGCCGTTCTGCCAGTAATGACTGTTACCTAGGAGCTGAATGGCTCCATTGATCAGGTGTGAAATGACTCCAGAGATGAGAAAAGGGAGAGGTGCTGACCCCCCCCTGACAGGATGGCCATATGGGCTGTACCCAGGAACTTAACTAACTTCAACGCATGCCTCTCTAGTCACAGTCAGGTGTATCTCCCACCTGGGCCTGTCCACTCCATTGTCCTGCTAGGCAGACAGACACCAATCCCAGTGGAAGAGGAACTGCCTCCAGAATCTATTTCGAATGACCAAAAGGGAGAGTTTGCTCATTATCAAAGCCACACCTCTGAGTGTACTCAGGGAGCTCTGCGCAGTGGAAGAAAATTTCTGCCACTTTGGTTTCAGGTAGATAAGGTTCACTTTTGGGATAGTTTACAGTAAAATATGAAGGAAGGGCTGCAAAAGTGGGTAGGATCACTCCTAGGAACTTTTACACCATTGTTTTATTCTACTATCTTTACCTTTCTGTGTCCCTCATCCACCTTTTCCACATCTTTCTCTCCTACATTTATCCCAACCACTACCTTAAACTGCATTCTACTTTTAATTTTTTTATTTTTATTCAAATGTGTAGTTTGGTTAACATCGCAGCCATATACACAAAAAAGGATGATATTTTTCCGACTTATACAAATACAGTACCTGGACAATCAGTAGACAGAATTACACATTACCCAAAATCTGCACTCTCTGTACGTCTATGCATTTCCAATTCCACCATTGGGGACACAACAGGATCACCCCGATACTTATTCCAGTGTGACCATTTCCGGTCCCATTTTTTGGGGTACCCCCTAGCTAAGAAGACTTCAGTTTCTGCCAGCATGCATCTGTCGAGTTTTTTCGCCCACATGTTGACGAGTGGTGTGTGTATTCCCCCACTCTCTCGCTGGTAAGTAGTCAAAATAACGAATTTTTGATATCGAAATGACAGAATATCGATGTTTTAATATCGATAGTAAAAAATATCAATTTCTTTAATATCGACATTAAAAAATATCATTTTTTGTATGTGTATAACTATAACGAAGTTAAAAATATCGAATATCAATAATCTGTAGTGTTTTGTAATTTGTTTGTATTTTGGGATAATTTTTGTAGTATTTTAATATGTTTATTTTAATGTATTGAAAATATGCATTGTATATATATATTTTTTATCTTTGTTCAAATTTCATATATAATTTTAGGAGTGGGATGTTGGGTTTATAGGGTATTGGGGTGGGGAGTGTTTTAAGAATATATATTTGACATTTTTTTGTGTGGAATTTTTAATACATTTACAATAAAAATATATTAAATATTAAATACATATTTGAAAAATACTTTTAGGAGCAGGATGTTGGGTTTATAGAGGATTAGGGTGGGGAATGTTTAAAAAAATATATATTATAAAATTAATATTTGTTAACAATTTTAGAAAATGGGAGAAATTATTTTCTTTTTATTTATATATTTAAAAAATGTTGGCAAAAACAATTTTGATTGGGAATTTGAATTTATAGGGGATAGGGGTGTGGAGTGTTAAAAATATAATTTTTAAATGTAATATTTTTTACAAATGTCTATAAAATTTAGATTTTAATACAAATTTGAAATTTAAATATTCAAACTAAATTTAAAAACAAATTTTAGCATTGGGATTGTATGTTTTAGGGTATAAGTGTGTGTATTTTATTAATAGATAATAATTTTTAATTGTAATATTTTAATTAAAGTTAAGAATTATTGGTAAGGTGGAGTGGGAATAGTAAATTAATTTTAATTAGTGTCCAGCACCTACCCCAATTTAATGTAGATTGGAGTGGGAATAGTAAATTAATTTTAATTAGTGTCCAGCACCTACCCCAATTTAATGTAGACTGGAGTGGGAATAGTAAATTATTTTTAATTAGTATCCAGCACCTACGCCAATTTTATGTAGACTGGAGTGGGAATAGTAAATTATTTTTAATTAGTGTCCAGAACCTACCCCAATTTTATGTAGACTGGAGTGGGAATAGTAAATTATATTTAATTAGTGTTCAGCACCTACCTCAATTTTATGTAGTCTGGAGTGGGAATATTAAATTATTTTTAAATATTGTGCAGCTCCTACCCCAATTTTATATATACCGGAGTGGGAATAGTAAATTATTTTTAATTAGTGTCCAACACCTACCTCAATTTTATGTAGATTGGAGTGGGAATATTACATTAATTTTAATTAGTGTCCAGCACCTGCCACAATTTAATGTAGACCGGAGTGGGAATAGAAAAATAATTTTAATTAGTTTCCAGCACCTACCTCAATTTAATGTAGACTGGAGTGGGAATAGTAAACTTTGTTATTAATGTTCAGCACCTACCTTAATTGTATATTATTTTTGATATATTAAAATGTATTGTTATAAAAAATTACAAGATAGTTTTGTATTTAGAATTTGTTAAATAGGAGTAAATATATTAGGCATACATTTTTCTTATAGTGTGTGTAAGAATAAGTACTTTTTTATGTATGTAAATTGTATGTAATGTAAAGAAAGTAAAATAAATAGATTTCATGCATTTTTTGTAGTTATATTTTTTCTTTTTTCTTAATATGAGTAGAATGAAACAAAAACATTTTTATTTTATACAAATATATTAATGCATATATTTTGAAATACATGTTATGTACATTTCACAACAATTTTAACATTTTTACAAACTTTTTTATTGTAAATGAAATTGTAAAATTTTTTAACAAATTATATTTAATACAGTAGTAGGTAGTGTATACAGTTATAAAAAGAAAAGTTCACTTTTATTACATACAATGTACATTTTTAACATTTTAATACATGTTTTGTGTACGTAATAATTTGTTTAAAATTCAAATGAATATTTAAAATATTAATAATACTTTTTAAACAATATTTTCAAATTAAAACACATTTTTAACACATGTTTAATTATATAATTTATGAAAAATATTTGTAGAATTTTTTGAACATTTGTCATGATTTTTTACAATTATAATAATACATATTTTTTTCATAATATTTATTTTTATAATTTTACAACATAGGTATATTTTGTTACATATTTTTATAAAAGTACAAAAAGTACAATTTTATTGACATAGTATTGTATTTTTTACATGTCAAGTAATATTTAAATGTATTAAATGATTTTTAAAGTTAACCTTTTTATTATGTTGTGGGTCTTCTATTTTGTAACCGCGTTAGGTCGTTTTGTGTCATTTGGGTTGAAGAGAAGCTCGCGGTTGGGAGACACTTCCTGTCGCTAAAGGTAAGGTTTGTTTTATGTTTTAAGTGACTTTTATAATAATTGTGATATTAGTTTGATACTGTTTAATGTAATTAGAAGTTAGTTAGTAGAATTTGGCGTTTTTATATGTTGTAATTACATGTGGTGTTTTTACGTATTGATAGCTTTGTCTAGGCCTGTTTGGAGAGTTAGGATTGTGGTGTTTAAAGTATATTTTGATGAAATGTAAAGTTAGTATTATTGTTAGTAGGTGTTTATGTGTTGTTTTATGTGGGTGGGAATGTATGTTATTTTGTTTTGCGTGTTTTCACTTTTAGGAGTACTTTGTATCGGAAGGAGTCATTGTTTGTTAGTTTTATTAACTAATATATTTTAACACTTCTTTAAATTTTTCGGTTTTCCTGGAGCGTTTTTTTACTTTTTTATATTTTTTCAGGTTTTTTATGGATTTTTCAAGGACCCTCGTTACGTGGATTATTCAGTTTGGTACAGTTGTATTTTTTCTTTTTTTTTTAGGCAAACTTTTTTTATCTATAGATTATGTTTGGCGAAAATAGATTTTACAGTCTTTGGAATACGCTTCGTAAGTTTTTTATTTATAGTCATTGTGGGTGGGTAATGTTTTTATTATTATTGTTAAGTTTTATTTTATCAGAAATATTATTAATGTGTGTGTATATATATATTTTATAAAACATAAAAAATATATTGCACACAATGGGGGCCATTAGGATGGTGGGCGGACTTTGTCCACCCGCCATCCCGACGTAAAATGGGACCACCCCCATAAGGGCGGCCGTCCCATGGGGGCCATTAGGATGCGCCCGCCACACTGGTGGGCGCATCCTGCATTTCTTACATTACGGCGGGCGGTGCTTTCTGCTAAAAATGCACATTGTGCACTTCAATACACATCCTGACAGGCACTGTGCGGTGCCTGTTACGTTGTACAATGAAGTGCAGGCAGGGAGTACCATAGGTACCCCCATGTGCGCCCCCCACTCCCCTGTTGTCCCCGGGGGCCCGCAACAGGGCCCCACAAAACATTCCTGAATGCCCACGCCGCCACGGAAAAGCATGTCCCCGCCTTCACCCTAAAATGGATGGCGGTGTCTAACAGATACCGCCACCATATGAAACTTTTTTCTGCCCGGTCAGCTACTTGACCGGGCGGAAAAGCAGCAGACGGTGTTTCCGTCCGCCGCGGTCCCCCTGCCATAGTAATATGGGGGTGGAAATGGGTGGCGGGCAGGGAAGGATGTCGGGCTGATCGCCACCTTCCGCATGGCGGTGGCGGTCCGCCCGACATCCTAATGGGGCCCAATAAATATTTTTGTGATAAAATATATCACTTTTACTTGCATTTTATTGTTAAAAGTTTTTTATCAGTAATTTGTTAGAGATAGTAATTTAAAGGAGAGTTTTGGCTATTATGTTTAGGTATTCCATGCCTTTTGTACTGGGGTACAATTTTACTTAATGTTCTAAATATTTATGCATTTGTTTGGTTTGTTTAGATGTTTTGGGAGTTAATTGAGTTATGGATTGTTCCATTCAGAACTCTTGATAGCGTTGTTCCTTTTGTAGGCATTTAATAAATTTTTTAAGTCAAGACTTGGAGGCACATCAGTATGGCGGGCGGACATAACAGTGGGGAATGGGACCACCCGCAATGCTAGCGGCGGTCCCGCACACCCCATTATGATGCGCTCGCCAAACTGGCGGGTGGATCCCGTAATTTTAACATTGCGACGGGTGGTGCTGAAGGCACCACCTGCCGCAATGCTAAAAATGCATGTTGTGCTTTTCAAAGCACAACGTGACAGGCACCGTGCTGTACCTGCCACATAGTTCTTTGAAAGGCAGGGGGGTACCCCCACCCCCCGGAGTCCATGGGGGCCCGCAACGGGCCCCCCAAGCCGACTCCGCATGCCTTTCTGTGGAGGCATCCAAAAATGCACATTCTAATATGGCTGGCGGTGTCTTTCAGACACCGCCACCATATTGAAACCTTTTCCGCCCGGTCAACATTTCAAACGGGTGAAAAAGCGGTGGACGGTCTTTCCGCCCCCTGCGGACCCCCGAGCCATTGTGATATGGTGGGGGGTCTTTTCTACAGGGATGGCGGGTGGATTGCCCCCGCCGGGCAGGCGGTGACTACCGCTGGCCTGGCGGGGGCAATCCGACCGCCATCCTAATGGGGCCCTTGGTTTTGTTCAGCCTGTTGATTGAAGGAAGGCATTATGCCATCCTTTGACTGCGTTGTTTGTTTTGGATTCTCCATTTAATGTACTTCTGTATACATTCTACCAGGTTATTAAGAATTTAGGATTTCTCCTGTGGCCAGATCTGTGGAGTCTGCCCACCCATGTATTCTCAAAATAGTCCAATAGTGGACCTAGTTTAGCTTCATTTTCTTTGTAAAAGTTACTGTCTATTAAAATGTAGTAGTGTCCTGCAACGTCTAGCTCTGGGACATAAGCAAGTGCTGTTCATTTTTTTATTTGATATGCATTTGTTGCATATTCTATGCTTAGTGTTGTTTTTTGTAAATGTCTCCATAGGCACTGGTTAAAGTGATAATAAGCCTTAGATGCAGGTATGGGGATGTATTTTTAAGATAGTAGTAAGCATTGATTGTTCAAAATCTAGTATTATTTTTTCAGGTGAATAGTCATTAGTTTTTCGTTTTATTGTGTTTAATAAATCCATATATGTGGAATAATTTTTTTTTTGGTAGTAGTGCGTGAAGTAATGATATGTTTCAATTTTGATATAGACCATGTATTGTATATAGTTGGAAAAAAGGTTTGGGACAATGTCGGAGGGATGGTCGGAAGCAGAAGCGAGGAGGCCGTATGTGGTCAATAGTGAGGGTTTTATTAACCCCTTCCATGCTCATGATGAGCTCAGCTCGTCATGAAGGACACCGGAGCTGTGCTTATGACAAGGTGAGCTTGTCATGAAATAATGCCTTTCAAGCTTTTCCAGCACAGGACGGGAAAAGCCATAGCATGGAAGGTGTTAAGGTAAAGTCACAATAGTAGGGAGAAATAAACAGTCTGGTTTTAATAACAATAGGGATGGAGCTGGTGCTGGGAAACAAAAGGTCTTCTCGGGTTGTTGGTAGAGTTGATTGGCAGCTCCACTTCAGGTTGGTCATAAAACCTGTTACGGGTTTCAGGGGAGGCTCTGCCCGGTCCGCGAGTTGCCTCAAACAAAAAGAGAGTTGTGGTTAGAATCGATTTTCCACCGTAAGGTGGTCATTAGGAAGGCAGGCGGACTTAGTCCGCCCGCCATACCATCGGTAAATGGGAACACCCGCCACAAGGGCGGGGGTCCCGTGAGGGGTATAAGGATGCGCCCGCCACTGTGGCGGGCGCATCCTGCATTTTTAGCATTGTGGTGGGCGGTGCTCTCAGCACAGCCCGACACAATGCTAAAAATGCCCATATGCATTTGCATAAACAAAGCGGCAGGCACCGCGCGGTGCCTGCCGCGTTGTTTATGAAAATGCAGGGGGGTAACACAGGTACCCCCCGTGTGCACCCCCTACCTCTTCTTCACTCTAGGGGCCCGCAGGGGGCCCAAAAGTAAAGACGCATGCCTTTTCATGGTGGCATCACCGCCACGGAAAGGCATCTGCTGAAGCCCATGCTAATATGGCTGGCGGTGTCTATTAGACAACGTCACCATATTAGACCTTTTCTGCCCCGGTCGCAAGGCGACCGGGGCGGAAAATCGTAGGACGGTCTTTCCGTCCGCTGCGGTCCTCCCCACAATACTAATATGGCGGGGGTCATTTCGGTGAGGATGGCGGCTGGATTGCCCCTGCCAGGCCGGCGGTGGCTACCGCCAGCCTGGCGGGAGCAATCCGCCCGCCATCGTAATGGGGCCCTAAGGGTCACCGTCACCAAACCACGTGGAGGGGGAGAGGTTCAGTGTTTTAAACTAAAGGAGTATTTCAGGAGGGGGGTGTTTTATAGAACTTTAGGGCTTGTGGGCAATATTGCAGGCGAAGGTGCACAGGAGGAGGGAAGGGTGCTTAAAGGCGTACAGAACTTGCAGGAAGAATAAAGGCGGAAGTGTACAAGAATGCAATAAAGACTTTGTGTTCCTATTCAGGATCGCTTTGTACCCAGTTTACTCCCTTCCACCCCTAACGCCCTCCCTCTGCCCTTCCCCTACCCGTTTCCCGCCACGTACCGCTAGAAGCCACAACTCTCCAGAGTTGTGGCAGCTCGTACGTCCTCCCGGCTCCACCAGTCTTCGCTCCACGTCTCTGGGACTTCGTCTTCATCTGCTTCCACTCCGACATCAGCGCTTCTCCTCTGCAGCTCCTCTGCTTCTGCTCCGGTGTTGGCGTTGGTCCTCTGCAGCTCCTCGGATTCTCGTCGACTTTCTTCCTGTTTCTCCTCGGCTGACGTGCCTGGTGTTGCGTCCTCTTCCCTTTTCTGCTGCTCATGACTTTCTGTGCCGGACCCTGATTGGTGGTCGAAGAGATGTCCGTCCCACCTTCCCAATGACGGATCACATCCGGGTCACTTCCGGTTTTCTGCGGGAGGAGGGGAGAGTCATCCATTAGGTTCGCGAGTCCCGTGGGGGTCTTCGTTCCCGTACTGGTAAGGAATCCAAGTGGTGTTTTGTTGGTCCTTACTTTCATTTGTGGGGGTATATACGGGGTCTCCCTCAGACAAATATTAAAAGTCCCATCCATCATCCAATATTGACTTTCTTGTAGTTTTATGAGGTTATTAGCAGTGCCAAATATTATTAGTCTTTTGTCATTGATTTGGTTATCATACATGAGAAATGGTTGTTTGTTTAAACTTATACTTTGTTCAGGACTTAGAATGACTTCACTATATGTTCTGGTAATTGGAGTGGTAGTGGTAGTAGTTTTTTTGGTACGTGAAATAGTTCTTTTTAGTGAAGTTACACTTGGCATTTGTGTGGTGGCTGTTTTAGGAATTAGGGGAATTTGTTCTTTTAAAATGACACTTGTTGGTTTTTAGGAACCTGTACTAGCTTCTTTTATATTTTTTATGCTGTTCTTACTTCAATTTCTGTTACCTTCGGTGGGTGGATATGTTCTCTAGTATAAAGTACTGTTGCTTCCCTAGTTGTTTCCCTCCTGTAACATTTATTTGAGTAGTATTTACAACATTTCCATTTCACTTTTTATCTAAATTGTTTTTCCTGTGTATAGGTGTAACCCATACAGCACAGTAATAATTTTCCTTTCTGGATGGTTATAAATTCTGCTCCTTCAGTCATTTTGCTGTATGTTTATCTATAAAAAATATATATTATAGTTATTTAAAATGTTTTTCTATGCATTTTAATTTAAATATAAAATTATTGTTATATTATATACTTACATTGTTGATAAATCTGTATTTGAGTTTGATGATGTTTACTCTTCAGTTGTGGTATGTTCTTTCTGTATTTTCTTTCTCCGAAAAATAAAAGTAAAAGGGTTTTTGCTATTAATTTTAACTTTGAGTTATTTAATATATTTTTTTAATGGTTTGGAAATACTTACTTTGTTAGTTGTATCCTTTTTAGAGTCTTCTGTTGTTTGTTAGTTTTCTGTAGATTTTTCTGTAGTGGTAAGAGAAAATAAAAAGAAGATATTCATTACTATTTAGCTAATGTTTGTTATTTTTAACATTTTAGCTATTAGTATTATTTAGTTTAGTTTAGTTACTTACTTTTAATCCACGTTATTTTTGGTTATATGCTGATGTTCTTATATGTGTAGTTGACGTCATCCAGAGTTTTCTCTCCTGTAGTTTTCTTTTTTTGGGTGTGGAATGTGTTTGATGTTGAACTGTTTATATAGTGTTTTCGAATTTGTAATTAGTATATTATTGGTTAATTTGCATTTTTTTTACTGGTTAATTTGCATGTTTTTTATTTTCTTTGGGGTAGTTAGTTTCCAAATAAGGAAAATGCTAATTAGTAATATGGTATGTATAGTTTATTTTATTTATTTAAATACTTTTTGTTCCATATTATATTATTTTAATGTTTTCTAATTGGTATATATAATAAAATAATATTTATTGTACTAGTGTTATGAGTGATGTGATGTTTTAGTTATTTTCTTTATGTGTCAATTTACATTTTAATGGAGTAAAACTGTTTTTATAAATTGTTAATTATTGGTATTTTTCGTTATCAAAGAATATTTTTGTAGTTTTATATTTGTATTTATTCTAATAGTATATTGTCGATATTTTTAAATTTGCTATATTAATGTTGTCAATAATTTTGTTTACAATATTTTTTACTTAGTGTATTTTTGTAAGTTTTTAGATAAGTATAGGATGTCGATATTAATTGATTTGTTTGTATCAATATTTTCGTAGGTTGATATTGTGTCTTTCGATATTATGTCAGTGATTCCCTCTCGCTATCTCCTTCTTAACTAACGTGTATTCTAGCGCTGTGAATTGCTTTTCTACTTCCGTGAGGTCGGTTGCCGCCCAAATATTCAACAATCCCAGTTGTGGCGTTAACACAATCTCCTTACGTATGGCTGTCTGCATATCCTGCAAGGCCCCCTCTTTGGGCAGCTCAACAAAGTGTGGTTAAATTTAGCCTGTTGACCACATCTCCGTAGGCAGAGGTTGTCAGGTCTGGTACCTATTTTCGCTAAGGTCTTTCCTGTCATAAAAGAGCAGTGCAGTATTCTGAGTTGGATCAACCTGGATTTAAGTGTAATGGCCGCCTCTCGAGGGGACATGAGGGCCTCTTGCCAGTCCTCATCGCTAATCAATCCCAAATCACTCTGCCACCGCTCCCTGAGTCTCGGAAAAGTATCCGAAAGGTTATTGCAAAATTTCTTATATGTGAGAGATATTGCTTTCGAACTCAAGGGCCCGTCTAACAGCCTATCCTCAAGTGGTGAAGATTCTGGTATGCCTGTGAGGGACGGAAAGGCCACCATAAGTGCGTGCCAAATTTGCAGATATCTGTATGATTCTCCCTGAGACAGGTGGTACTGTTTCTGGAGGTCCTCAAAAATGTAAGTATATCCCCCTTTTTGACCAGATCTTTTACTCCCTATATACTTATGAGGTCCCACCTGTCAAACCTGGGCTGGTAGCACAGCAAGCCCAGTTTCTGTGTACACAAAAGTGGCGCTACCTTTGTGAGGATGCCAGCCCATCCCAGACGAGAATGTACTGTACGCCAGATCTCTAACATGTGTAGGGTGGGCCCAAAGAATCTCCCCTTATTTTTCCTATTGCTAGTATACAGGCCCCCTAAGTAGCCGGATCAGTCAGTTTGGTATCAGTCGAGATCATATGCAGGGTCATCCGGGGGATGGTATATCCAGTGATTGACAGTTACTAACTGTGCCGCCCAGTAGTAAAGTTGCAGGTCGGGAAGCGCAATGCCTCCATCATACCAACTTTTAGTCAGCTTCTTCAGCGCCACCCTTGGGGCCTTACCATCCTACAACAATGTGCGGACCTCACCCACCACCTCTTTAAATATGAGTCCAGAACTCTGTGTGGGCAGTTGGGAAGGATATACAGGAAGCGAGGGAGGGCCAGCATCTTAAAGAGTGCAGCCCGTCCCAGTAGTGAAAGTGGAAGGAACCTCCAGTGTTTCACGTCCGCTCGCAGTCTAGCCAGCGGGGTGGGCTAAGTTGGAGCTGTAAAAAAGTTCTGGATCTGACGTGACGAAAACCCCCAAGTACCAAAACCCATTCTCCGCCAGCACTATGGCGCAGCCTTCCGGAAGCCTGCGGTCCTGATCACGCATATAAACAATACAGACTTATGCCAATTGATCGCTTACCCGGCTTATGAAGCACTGCAATGGTGGCCAATCTTTGATGATCCTCTGGCAGTCAGCCCCCCTCCAGGCTCTTCACATACATGGCCTATGAATGCGATATCGTGCGAGAGGCAGTGGCTTTTAGAAATTCAACCAGGATGCCAGTAGACCCCATCGCCTTCCCCGATTTAATCTGTCCTAGAGCTTTGCCAATTTCCTCATCTGAGACATCCTCATCTAGTGTCTGCCTCTCCGCCTCTGAGAGCGCCAGTATGTCGCTGTCTCGGAGGAGCTGGTGTGACTCCTCAGCCGTGAGCAGCGAATTCCTCCGCAATTTCCCGCAGGTGTGTCACGGTATCACCTTCTGATATTGTCAACCTATGCACCCATCTCAAACCCTGTTCCCGCCTCTCTAACCAAGCCAGCGTCCTGCCCGCCCTATCTTCCATTTCATATATTCTATGCTGGGTGTAGCGATGTTTAGCCTTCATGTGTTCCCTGGTTTTTATCCGATATTCATCTTGCTTCAATAGAAGCACATGGGCGGAGGATTCTGTGAATGTTCCCGCTCTAGGTCAAGAAGGTCTGTTTCCGCCTGTACCAAAAACTTGCGTTTCTTAGCAATGTATCCCATCTTCAAAGATAAAGCCTGCCCTATCAGAACTACCTTGCATGCCTTCCAAATTGTCCGAGCGGAGTCAACCGAGTCCACATTTTTAGTGAAGTGATTCTCTGTTTGTGTGCAGAGTTCCTCCCTAATGTCAGGTATGTGTAAAAGCCATAAATTAAGAACAATAGTGGCACGTGCCTGCCTTTCCCAGCATGTGTATTCCACTAAGACCGGCGAGTGGTCAGATAAACCCCTCGGGTATTGGTCTTGGTTTTGTCCCCATCCCGGTAACATTTCAAGTTAGTACAGAGAGTATCCGATCTATATCCCCCATCACCAATCACGATATGGTCAGCAAATAAACGGATCAGAAAGGTCGGAGAGAAAAATGTTAACATCCTGTCGTAGCAAACCTCAGCAAGGCCTGCCAGTGCAAGGGATTCACCCTTCTTTGCTCAGAGTCCAATGTCTGAATTGTCTACAATATGCACACTGATCAATGGACAAATCTACACGAGGATAGGGAGGAAAAGACGAACCATTAGATCCACGTCCTCCTCTATTATTACCTCTAGAAGGTGGGCCATAAGCTTGGGCCATCATAACCTTTGTTTTTAACTCTTTGGATTTTTTATCCTCTTTACCTTTAGCTTCTAATTCTTGTCGTTCATAATACTGAGCCATAGTTAGGAGAGAAACCGGAGAGGAGGTAGTCCATGAACTTTCACTCGCCTTTAGGCGACTAGCTATTTCTGGCAAAAGGTTTGTGACATATTTACCGACAAACAGATGCCTACCCGTATCATCTGTCAATGTCTGACCACAAAAATCGTGGAATGCTTCTTCAAAGCGTGTGAAGAAGTCTAAAACTGATTAATCTATCTTTTGCTTACAAGACGCTAACATAGTTCAATCTATCTTTTTAGGGGGAATAATCGTCTTTAATTTAACCAAGATAGCTGCTGGAAGATCTAAAATTAGCTGACATGGTTTTTGTGCAGGTCTCCTATCTTTATCTAATTGTTCTTTATCTGACCACAATGTCCCGAATACCGCACGATCATCTACTTTAATCACAGTTCTCCACATATCAGGTGGTAATATTAACCCAAAAAACAAATCAATGTCAGACAAAGTCATTGTACAAGAACTAATGGCACCCTCAATTTCTTCATAAAAGGCTGTCGGATTCTTTCGCAGATCAGGCAATGCATTTTTAAGAGCCATGAAGTCTGCTCTATTCTATGGAGTGTAAACCCAATTATAAATAAAATACCCTTTCGTGTCAGCAGAAGTCTCATCATCACTCATAACCGCTCCTTTAGGAGGAACATATAAAGGCGCTGCTTCCTGCATGGGTTTCACATTTACAACATTCTTATCTGTTTCGAGCGTCGGAGCTCGCGCCATGTTGTCTCGAGATGTTTGTGCAGCTGCGTTGGCTGCCTTTTTCTCCTCCCACAAACGGACTGCCTCATCACGTAGTTTAACCAGGCGTCTGATCGTGTCAGCTACCCGGGAAAAGACAAAACCTTCACGTAATTGCTTACAATCAGCTGCTATATCATCTGGCTCTAGGTCCACCGAATGTTTCCTAAATCGCTCAACAACCTCTGTAGCCAATATCTCAGTAAAATATTTTTGTTCCTTTTCCGACCAATTCTTAATAGTATGTAGAAGTTCAGAAGCAGTGAGAGTACCGCAAACGACTTTTGCGCCGTAGATCTAATCTCAGAGGAACGTTCGGTAGTTAACATGGAGCGAGTGTCTCAGGCTTTATCCTGATCCGTAGGAGGGTCCTCATCTGACTCATTAGGAGCAGAAGGGAAAATATACGGAGGTGGAGAACGCTCTAATAACAAGAAATCATCTTGAGGTTTATTAAGGATAGGATAAAGAGGCCTACGCATAGCGTATTGGCCATTTACCTGTAACTGACGCTCCCTATCTTCCCTGTCTTTATTTTTTTTTCTCTTTATCTTTCATTTCTAATGCTTTTGCATGCACACTTTTACGCTGTTCTTTTTCAATCAAAGCCTGTTCACGCTTCATTCGCTCACGCACTTCTTTCTCCCACTTTTGCACACAGTCAAACATATCTTGCCTAGCCTTTCGCTTAAACATCCATTGCTCCACATACTGAATCTTTCGCAAATCAAATGACCCATGCATAGGCCAACGCAACTCAGGATCCTTGCGAGTGTATTTATTCCACAATGTGCTGTACATTATGGATAAAATACCATATTTAATATACATATCCCTATTAGGCGTCCCCTCCGGTGGGGCTGGTTGTCTTTCATCAAGTTTCAAACTGGTACCACTACAAAAGCAACACATCTTACGAAGTGTGCTGGAAACAGGCATGTCAAAAATAGTGCAAAATATGCAGTATTATAATCAAAGTAACGCTTAAAGTACTCTTTGTACGTTGCGCCTTTCAAATATTCTTAGAAGTAGAGAAAAATCTCCTCATTACCTGCCTATATGTATTGCAACACATATATATATGTTCATAATCATAGGACGAGTTCAATATTTGGCCAATACAAATGCCACAGTAAATGTTTCTAAAGTACCTTACCAATCCAAGGCTTCAAACTTACAACAAGTGCCGTAAAATGACTCTAACCAATCAAATGGTGTCCAGTTTCCTACTGCCAAGTTCTCAAATCGACCAAACGGTCACTGCACGGCGAATCAACAGAAGAGATCTTAGTCGAGGACCGGCGCCACCTGGATGGTCAGATCAGAAAGAAAGGAAAAATGCCATGGGTGCTAAGATTTGGGTCTCCTCAGGCAGCGATCGCGTCCAAAGCGAGATTCCAATCCTTCATCGGGATTAGTCCTTCGGGCATCCAAGTCGCCGATGAGCACCACGTTGGAGCACCAATTTGTTGTAGCAAACCTCAGCAAGGCCTGTTAGTTCAAGAGATTCGCCCTTCTTTGCTCAGAGTCCTCAGACCAATAGTAAGAAGTTGGCACAGAAACAAAAATAGAAAACAAAGTATTTATTAAACCTCATGAGGTGGAACCACAACCGTACAACACCCTTCGGTAGTGTATGAAGTAGCACACTGACTAGAAGGAACTTGGTCCTTGTATACCCACACAGGGCTGAAATGAAGGCGGTACAAGGCAAAGAGTGTTGGTTTTAAATACATTTGAGGTCACACAGAGAGTGTGCTAGCAACAAGTGGAAAGGGCTGACAGTAAGCTAATTCTGGTGGGCACATCTTGACAGTAACAAGTTAGGAACAGCTGTAAGCTTTACTGGGCATGTGCAAAGCAAAGGAGGATAAATATATCTCGTCTCTAGGCAGATTTCAAGAGCAGTTAACAGGAAGGTAGGACAGAGCACATGGTGAGCACATTGCAAACAAAATGGCCGACAGAAATACAAATGGATTCCATAAACGGACAAGATAATCTCTAAGTACAAGATGTCTTCTGCTAATGCTTAATTTAATCGCTGTTAATTTACAACAGACAACCCTTTCAGCATTAGCTGAAGACATTTGTCTGTCTAGCGTAATCTAGATCTGCATCTTCTACATTAATGTTCATCATCTCAGTAACTTCACTATTTAGCATTTGTTGTTCTTTTGTAATACCTCTTTTTGCAGGTATACATGTAAATGTATACCTGCTAAAAACCTGTTAAAAACATTCCTTTTCAACCTTCCCTACTAATTCCCAGCCAGCCACTCTACAAGGTTGCCTTTGTTATCTTTTAGCGCTTGGACGCCCCCGGGCAGCAATTTGCGCTCTACAAATTTACATCCATTTCCATTTCCATTTCCATACATGCAGTGATGCACATAGAGCAAATCATGGGACCACATTATATACAAGTACAGCATGTAAATAGTATCACCAGCAGTATACATAAAATAGTCAGTAGCTTCCAGCCCTAAGTGACAAAGAGTGTCCATATCCAGTTTGAAAATGTCCATGTACCAGTCTCTGGGTGAATGTCTGCAGCAATCTTATGTAGCTTAGAGATTGCGTCATAAACTGAACGTGAGTGGTCCGGTATGTAGACACAACACCTGCTACCGATGATGCGGCATGCACCACCTCGATCAGCCAAAATCACATCAAGCACCATCCGATTTTGGAGTGTTACAATTGTTGCAATTTGCAGTTCTTCTGTAATGTTCCCAAGTGCCATAGCTGTCTGATTGGTGACAGCTTCTACTACACGAGTCAATTGTCTGATTTTTTTGCTCTTCAATGCAGCACCCACAAAGAAAAACAAACCCAAAATGAAATCAACATATTGTCTGTCTGATCAATCTCATCAGTACTTGTTGTCCGTTTATATCTATTTTTAGAAATATCATTGTACAGTTTCAGGTCACGATGATATGATGCAGGTGCTAAAAACACATGGGGTAACAGAAATTATATATAACATACCCCTGACCAACCAACAGGTAATTGGTAATATCCTTTATTACCGCACACAAAATAGGTGTTGTGCGACAATATAAAACTTCTAATATTTATGCCCTCAATGTTCAGTACAGAAATACATTCACTTCGTCCTACGGGAATTCTCCCAACACTGCCAATATATAAATCTGCTTTTGCTCTAGTTACAGAAATCACAAAAGGTCCAATGTTCTTCATATTCCTCTCATTTGTGAAGACATATGGTGTTGAAATATTGCCCGATTGGTATTCATCCCATTCCCATTTAGTCCCTTTAGCTTGAGGGTAACCATCTTTTTCTTGGTAACATTCTTTATTTAATTTGAAAATTATTCCTCCTACTGAAGGTTTTCCATAAGCAAATAAAAGGGCATACCAATCTTGACCTGAACCATTATGGGAAAACGGTAGAGGAATAAAAGGCGTTCCTCCTTTCTTTTGGTGTGCAGGTATCATCCCACACACCCAACAATTGGTGGTATTCGTGGCATTGTGTGTATGATGCAACATCTGGATGAATGTATTATTTAGGTAGGATTGTTGATGCTTCTGCTCATGGTAGGGAAGCGTGAAGTAATGATGTTCCACTGGAACCAACGTAGTTGCAACAAAAAGCTGTCGAGCAGGAGCCACTTTCTCAACAAACCAGGTGATTATCGCCATAACCACCAAAGCAACAACAAACCCTACAGCACAAATTATTCGCTTGTTGAACATTTTAGCAACAGTGATAATTTTAATATTTCTGCAAACTCGTTGAAACACTCGTTGGAGCTCTTATCCCGTGGGCAGCCGCTGATTTATTCACCGAAGATCAAGACGGTTGTCACTACACTACACAGGGCTGATCCCCCTTGTCATATCGGCATTCCGTTTCCGCTAACCCAGGGCGGTAGCTCAACCTGTCTTTTTCAAAAATGCATATTCTTTTGTTGGTCTCAAGTCGTATCGCGATGCTCCAGGAATCGTGTGGTCCAGGAAGACTTCCGTAAATTCGTCCTGTGAGATAGCTTGACCTTTCTCCGTCTCCAAAATCTCTCGATGATCAGTTAGCACAGCAGGTTCCACCAAGGCGGGAGATACACACTTGCAGTGCGTGATATTGAGCAAATTCTTTCTGTTCGTCAATCGAACCGCTGTCCTTGTAGCTAACAGCACCTGCTCCGGACCTCGCCACCTCGGCTCCAAGCTGTTCGATCTGTCGAAGGCTTTGATCATCACCTGATCACCAAGACAGAGATCATGGGTCTCACCTGTAGATCTGTCTGGAAGAGCTTCTCGAACCTGTTGATGAATAGAGATCAAACTGTCAGTTAATTGTGCCAAATATTCATTCAACAGAACACAAGGTACATCATGTATGGGACGTGGCTTAGGAACTCCTCAAATGTTCATTGGTCTTCCAAATACGACCTTTCAAGGTGTGAGCCCAGATCGTGAGTGTGGCACCGATCTTATGGACAGCAATGCCGGAGGTAACGCATCTGGCCACTTTAAGGATGTAGAAGCCAGAATTTTCGCTAACTTTAATTTCAGAGTAGCGTTGTACCTCTCCACTAATCCTGCTGATTGTGGGTGGAAGACTGCATGGAACTTCTGTTTGATCCCTAATCCTTTCATGACATAATCAACAACTTGCCCAATAAAATGAGGTCCGTTGTCACTCCACAAAAGTTTACAAACACCATACCGTGGGAAAAACTCCTTTAAAATCACCTTGGCTGTAGTGAGTGCTGTATTATCCTTCGTAGGGTATGCCTTCATTCATTTACTGAAGGCACATACCACCACTAGGACATACTTTAGATTGTTACAGCGTTCAAGTTGGATGTAATCCACTTGCAAAACTTCAAAAGGTGCGGTTGGTGTAGCAAACCCTCCTGTTGGAGTTTGTGTCCCTTTTCCAGGATTGTACTGCCAATAGATCAAACAGGACTGTACTACTCTTTTAGCTGTGCTGGCAATCTCAGGATGTTCACAAACTTGTGTAAGTAGTTTTGTTATTGCCAGAGCTCCAACATGTGCCAGCCCATGTGCCATTTGAACTATAGGTTGCAAATGGGCTGCAGGTTACTTCCATTTATTCATTTCTTTGTTACGCCAACAACCCTCATCGTCTGACATTCCTTCTTTGGACCACTGCTCAAGTTCTTGCACAGAGGCAGATCTCTGAATATCCAATACTTCCTCTCTAGCATCATGCCAACGCTCAGCTTGTGATTTTACTACGTACATGGATGTAGTGTTTTGCTGTATTGCAGTTTCACGAGCTACACGATCTGCAAAGGCATTTCCTTGTCCTATCTTGTCAGTGATCTTCTTGTGTGCGCTACACTTCATAATGGCAATTTTCTTCGGACATATAAATGCAGTCAAAAGATTGTGTACTAATTCTCCATGCATTATCTGCATCCCATGGGATGTAAGAAAACCTCTTTCCTTCCAGAGTAGGCCAAAATCATGAACCACTCCAAAAGCGTAGCGGCTATCCGTGTAAATGTTCACACATAAATCAGTACTAAGCTCACACTCTCGTGTCAAAGCTATCAGTTTAGCTGCTTGAGCCGACTTCTGCGGTATGCAAGCTGTTTCCACTACTGTTTCAAGAGTGGTGATCGCATATGCAGCTGAGGTTGTGCCATCCGGTAACTTCAAACAGGACCCATCAACCCACAGCTCCCCATCCACATCTGTCAGGGGCGTATCTTGCAAGTCAATGCGACCACTTGTCTGTTCCTCAGTAAGGAATATACAATCATGAGGCTCCTTTGATTGAGATTGAGTCGCAGTATATGGCAACAAAGTGGCTTGGTTTACGTTGCACACCTCTTCAATGTAATATGAGGTGCTAACAATGTCAATTCGTATCCTGTCAGGCGAGCACTAGTTAAATGTTGCATTCTAGTCTGATTCAAAAGGGCATCTACTGCATGGGGTACTAGCACCAACAGTTTGCGTGACAAAACTATCCCTTCACTCTGACGTATGGACACAGCTGTCGCTGCAACTGAGGGGAAACATCCAGGCAACGCACGAGCAACAGGGTCAAGAACTGCAGAAAAATATGCACAGGGTCGCCTACTTGTCACCGTGTCTCTGTACTCAAACTGACAATGCACATCCATCTTTCTCGTGTACATAGTGTGTAAAAGCCATTGCATAATCTGGTGTGCGTAAAAATGGTGCAGAGCAAAGAGCTTGTTTCAACTGACATAAAGCATTTTGACATCCATCTGTCCAAGGAAGGGGAATCGGAGTGTTCTTAGTGAAGAGTGCTAGCAATGGTTTAACAATGTATGAAAAACCCAATATCCATTGCCTACAAAATGAAGTTAAACCAATAAATGCATGGACATCTTTCTGTGTGGAAGGTACTGGAGTGTCTAGAATTGCTTGAATGCGATCTGATGTCAATGCACGGCCCTCCTTAGACAGAAGGTGTCCTAAGTAGGTCACCTTCGGTCTACAATACTGTAATTTCTTCTGTGATACTTTATGGTTATGTGTGGCAAGGAAAGAAAGTAAGGACAAAGTACATTGTTCACACTGCTCAGGTGTATCGGCTGCCAACAATATGTCATCAACATATTGTATGAGGGCCACTCCTTCAATCAAAGTAAAGGAATCAAGTTGTTGTTTAAAGGCTTGACTATAAATACTAGGACTCTCAGTAAAGCCTTGAGGAACTCTACAAAATCTGTACGATTGATTATTCAAAGTAAAACCGAACAAATATCGGCTATAGAGATGAATAGGAATCGAGAAGGAAGCATTCTTTAAATCCACTACTGAAAATGTAATGGCTGTTGGAGGGACCAAGGTAAGCGATGTTGTTATGTCAGACACTACAGGGTACTGCGGTACTACAATCTTGTTGACTTCTCTCAAATCAATGATAAATCTATACATTTTATAGATTTTGAAAATGGGAAGAATCAGACTATTGCAGACATTATAAAGAACTTCTTCCACCAGCCCCACTTCAATCAGGTATTGTACAATATGTGTAAGTGCTTCTTCTCCTTCTCGAGAAATGTTATACTGAGGCAATCTCGGCAGTATAGCACCCTCATTGACACTAATATGTACTGGTGGAATAACCATTTGTCCTACATCAGTGTCTGAAGTAGCCCAGAGAGACTTCTAGGGAGTGAAGCTAGGGCAATGTCCTCTTTAACAATACAAGATCTCTCAATCATGGGGTGGTTGTCATTTAAAATAACCCGTACTCCTTCTGGAGAACATCATATTGTGGCCCTGAAATATTTGAGCATGTCAAGACCCACAATATTGTCTGGTGTATTTGGAGAAAGCAAAAACGGACATGGAGCAGTAAACTTATCAACAGGAAGTGGTAGTGGCTGTGACAATGGGCTAAGGGATGATGTTCCATCGAAACCTATAGATGTAATAGTTAAGCCAGACAGGGGAGCCCTTGGAATCAAGTGTTTGGACAAGGCGCTACGAGTAGCTCCTGTATCAACCAGAAACAGATCAGTAAAACCCAAAACATGTGCTGTAAAATAGGTACCCTTCTGATCTACTGGAACTTCAACTGATTCCTTACCCCATCCTATGCAATCCTATGCAGAAGCAGAATCTTGCAAATTAGACGGCTCATAGTCGGACACTTGATATTGATTCCGTCTGTCCAAAGTATTAGCCCCCTCTTGTCCACGTATATTAGCATCAAATCTAGCACGATCATTTGTATTTCCTCTAGGTCCTGAATATCCTGAATGATTTCTCAATTGTCCCCGACCACATGAACTCTCCTGAGCATGTAGCACTGGACAATTAGAAATCCAATGTCTGAATTCTCTACAATATGCACACTGATCAATAGACAAATCTCCACGAGGATAGGGAGGAAAAGACGAACCATTAGATCCACGTACTCCTCTAGAAGGTGGGCCATAAGTTTGAGCCATCATAACCTTTGTTTTGAACTCTTTAGATTTTTTATCCTCTTTACCTTTAGCTTCTAATTCTTGTCGTACATAATACTGAGCCATAGTTAGGAGAGAAACTGGAGAGGAGGTAGTCCATGAACTTTCACTTGCCTTTAGGCGACTAGCTATTTCTGGAAAAATACAGTGGAATAGCATAGAGGGGAGTAGCATTGAGTGTCAGCACATACAGTGTATTTGCATACACCAGAGTGTCATAAAATGGAGTGGCCTAGAGTGTAATATAATACGGTATAGTGGTGTAAAGTGGTATAGAGTAGAGTGGGGCAAGGTGGAGTGGCGTGCAGTTGATTAGCATAGAGTAGAGTGCTGTATAGTGGAGTGTAAAAGCATAAAGTTGAGTGGAATAGAGTGGAGTGGCATAGAGTTTTGTGGAGCAAAGTGGAGTGTGGTAATGAAAACAAACATAATGTGAAAGCGTGTTATTGGATGTGGCAGGAAAATATATTATTCGGTGTAAATGGTAATTTTTGGTAGTATGGCTGACTAGTGTAAATAGTTTTAAAGTTATAATTTATTTTAATTGTTAGTTATATACTGTGCTGCATTATACCACAGTATGTTTGTGGTATACTGCGGTCATGCGCATGATAAGACAGTATGTTACTTTGTAATGGCTGTGTTTACCAAAGGTGAAAGACAACCATGTCGTTTTCAGTAACTTTTTTCAGCCGTTCTGCTTTGCACTGTATCTGGGTTAGGTCTTAGATGTAGGGTTTATTACTCTTCCCTTTCTATTACCACTTTATTAAAGTGTTAATAGGTAGAAACCTTTATTTTTAATTGTCTATATATAATTACAGCAGTTTAGGAAGAACTGCACATTAAAATATACTTTATTAAGTAGCACATTCATTTGTAGGTTTTACTGCGGTACTCTGTAGACTTTTTACTGATGATTTAAATACACTGTAGTACACTATTTTTGTAAAATATGGGGTAAAACAGTGTCTTTTATTATCATGTCTATTTTTTTAATGCATTTTTGGCATTGGCTGTACTTCGAAGTAATACGATGGTACTCTGTACATTTAAGAAACGTCTAAATATTTTTTCCTACTGAATATACATTTTTCTTAATAATATCCCACATTAATGTAAGTGGTAATAGGTAGGGAAAACATATCAAACCTAATACTTACCTACATCTAAGCGCAAAATTTAGAATAGAGGCAAACTGTACCTAAAAACAACATGGCTGCACATGACTTTTGTAAAGGCAGTCATAGGTCAATCACATGATGACTTGTCATCACCATGTATCACGTTCATATTGGTGTACTACTGTGGGATTACTGCAGCAAAATAGATCACTAAGGTTTTTAACCACATAAATACATAACCACTTCATAACATCAATTGCCATAGCAAAAATAATAATCAAGACACCTGCTGTGAACGATATATACTTAATCCTTCTGAGTTATCACAGAAAGTATGATTTACGATGTCATAACTATTATTGTAAAATTCAAAACAACAGTTGATGGACAGAATGCAGACCAATGTCATACATTCGCCACAGTACAGAGTTCTGGGCCTAAATCCATTGTTTTTTTGCACTCCATACCACCCCAGTTCAGACATGGCCATATGCAAATCAGCCTTGACCCTGTGCCTCATGGGGACAGTCCAGCCGGAACTGCCAAGCCATGTCTTTCCTGGACCGGAATAAAGCATCCTAGGGCCGGTTTCTGGCTATCAGCCATCTTCAGCCAGGATAGCTTGACTCCAGTGGTGTGGAGAGCATGGGACTCACATCTGAGCATACCCATCCCACTCGGGGTGACGAAATGCAAAGCAACAGTTGATGGACAGAATGCAGAACAATGTCATACATTCACCCCAGTACAGAGATCTGGGCCTAAATCCATAGTTTTTTTGCACTCCACACCACCCCAGTTCAGACATGGCCATGTGCAAATCAGCCTTGACCCTGTGCCTCATGGGAACAGTCCAGCCCGAACTGCCAAGCCATGTCTTTCCTGGGCCGTAATCAAGCATCCTAGGACCGGTTTCTATCTATCAGCCGTCTTCAGCAAGGATAGCTTGACTCCAGTGGTGTGGAGAGCATGGGACTCACATCTGAGCATACCCATCCCACTCAGGGTGACAAAATGCAAAACAACAGTTGATGGACCGAATGCAGAACAATGTCATACATTCACCCAAGTACAGAGAACTGGGCCTAAATCCATCGTTTTTTTGCACTCCACACCACCCCAGTTCAGGCATGGCCATGTGCAAATCAGCCTTGACCCTGTGCCTCATGGGAACAGTCCAGCCCGAACTGCCAAGCCATGTCTTTCCTGGGCCGGAATCAAGCATCCTAGGACCGGTTTCTGGCTATCAGCCGTCTTCAGCCAGGATAGCTTGACTCCAGTGGTGTGGAGAGCATGGGACTTACGTCTGAGCATACCCATCCCACTCAGGGTGACAAAATGAAAAACAACAATTGATGGACAGAATGCAGAACAATGTCATACATTCACCCCAGTACAGAGAACTGGGCCTAAATCCATCGTTTTTTGCACTCCACACCACCCGAGTTCAGACATGGATATATGCAAATCAGCCTTGACCCTGTGCCTCATGGGAACAGTCCAGCCCGAACTGCCAAGCCATATCTTTCCTGGACCAGAATCAAGCATCCTAGTACCAGTTCCTGGCTATCAGCCGTCTTCAGCCAGGATAGCTTGACTCCAGTGGTGTGGAGAGCATGGGACTCACGTCTGAGCATACCCATCCCACTCGGGGTTGACAAAATGCAAAACAACAGTTGATGGACAGAATGCAGAACAATGTCATACATTCACCCCAGTACAGAGATCTGGGCCTAAATCCATTGTTTTTTTGCACTCCACACCACCCCAGTTCAGACATGGCCATATGCAAATCAGCCATGACCCTGTGCCTCATGGGAACAGTCCAGCCCGAACTGCCAAGCCATGTATTTCCTGGACCGGATTCAAGCATCCTAGGACAGGTTTCCGGCTATCAGCCGTCTTCAGCCAGGATAGCTTTTCTCCAGTGGTGTGGAGAGCATGGGACTCACGTCTGAGCATACCCATCCCACTCGGGGTGACAAAATGTTGATGGACAGAATGCAGAACAATGTCATACATTCACCCCAGTACAGAGATCTGGGCCTAAATCCATCGTTTTGGGTGAGGGTCTTTAAAACAACAAAAATTGTGTTATTAGTCTCGGTGGAAGCAGTACCTATAGCAGTTCTGTCCCCTATAATTTGGGCCAGGGATTAAATACAAAACTTAGGGCATCATTATGTAAAAGGGACCACCCGCCATAAGGGCGGGGGTCCCATAGGGGCAATTAGGATGCGCTCACCACAGTGGCGGGCGCATCCCGTTTTTTTGACATTGCTGCGTCAGCCACAATGCTAAAAATACATGTTGTGCTTTCCAAAGCCACGTTATTCTTTCCGTGGCGGCATTAAAGGCATTCACAAATGCACATACTAATATGGCTGGCGGTGTCTGAAAGACACCGCCACCATATTGAATCCTTTTCTGCCCGGTCGACATGTCGACCGGGCGGAAAATCGGCGGACGGTCTTTCCGTCCGCCGTAGACCCCCCAGCCATTATAATATGGTGGGGGGTGTTTTCTACAGGGATGGCGGGCGGGTTGTCCCTGCCGGGCCAGCGGTGACTACCGCCGGCCCAGCAGGGGCAATCCGCCCGCCATCCCAATGGGGGACTTAATGTTAAATTTGTCTTTACATTGAAAAGGCCTAAAAAACATTTTCACTAAATCTAGGCTGTCTGTGCCATAGAAAATCACTGGGATACAACCTAGAAACGTCAATCTTGGACTCTTTGTCAGATTTATTAAAACCACCAGAGGGGTTTTTGTTCTTCCGGGATGATGGCTGTTTAGGTAATGCCCAGATACTCAATTGACTTAAACACGTCCTCCCTTTACATAGGCAGATATCAGATTACACATGGAAAGACCTCTTCTTTCCTCCTCCAGTCATCCTGGTGCCATTCCCAGTGTGGAAAGAGATGGTTCCTAGAACTGGTTAAACGTTACTACAAAGGAGGGGTTTCACATTTCCCTGGCTGCAGCTCTGGAGTGCTCTGTAAAAGGGGAGTAGGGTTTCACCATATAGCATGTATACATATAGAGGCACAGTGGTATTGTTTACTGTAGGGCACACAGGAAATCCTGGAAAAGTGAGTAGAGTTTCTCATGGGAACTTATACTCTATTTGTTAGGCTCTGTGAAAATTTTTAATTTCTCTCACCCTGAGTTCTCTCTCCAAAAGTCAACGGCTCCACCTCGACCTTCATCTGAATGCTATCTGACTTTGTGGAGCCCTTCTTGGTGACAGCCTGCTGCCTTGCCCTGAGGACTTTAGACTTTCATTTCAGAGACTTAGGGCCCCATTAGGATACCGGGCGGATCGCCACTGCCCATATGGCGGTGGTGATCTGCCCGCCAAAACCCTCCGCCCGCTCTACATTTCCCCCCGCCACATTACCATGGCGGACGGGACCCTGGTGGACGGGAACACTGTACGCCGGTTTTCCGCCGTTAGGCAATCCGCCCGATTGCCTACCGGGTGGTAACACCGCCATCCATATTACCATGCAGGCGGGGACCTGCCTTTCCCTGGCGGCGTTGGAAAGGCAGGCTGTTTCTAACATTAGGGGCCCGTAGCGGGCCCCCAGGGATTCTGGGAGGTGGGAGGTGCACATGGGGGGTACATATGGTACCCCACTGCAGTTCCATGCACAACATGCCTTCCTGGCATTGTGGCGGGCGGTGCTGAGTGCACCGCCCGCCACAATGTTGGGAATGAAGGATGCGCCCGCCACCGTGGCGGGCGCATCCTAATGGGATATGCGGGACCGCCGCACCCTTAGTGGGCGGTCCCATTTCCCAAAGGTATGACGGGCGGACTTTGTCCACCCGCCACACTAATATGCCCCTTACGGTCCAGTTTGATTATGGTGGGCGGAGTAATCTATGTTGCCCTATAGGAGGACTTACCGTCCACCAAGCCAAGACTACTCCATCCGCCAAACTGAGAAATAACCATGTGGGCGTGGGAGGGGTGGTTGTAGCGTGCTCCCTTACAGAAAGAGGCTGGGAACCAGAGTATCTTTTTAAACTGGGTTTTATTTTTATAGTGCGCCTGGTCCGAAAGGTCAGTCTTTCCCTTGCAACCTCCAGGTTGTTCGTGGTGGCGGAGTCCTCGGGTGATGGGTCTCTTGACAGACGTCTGCTGACTCTGCTCCGGTACTCCGTCTCCGGACCACCAAGGAAAAAGGAGACCAACAGAGGGAGCCGTTAGTTAATACTCTGATACCGGCGTACCCTATTTGGGACCGAGTGAGAGTGAAGGAACACCCGTGCTTTTTACAGTCTGGACGTGCTCGTGTTCGGGGAGGTAGGTTGTGAGGAACACAGGAAGGGCAAGGAGGTAGGACGGGGTATGGGAAAAGACACGGGGAAGGCACACACAGGTTATTTACACTATCTACACAGGGGCGCTCTTCTTCCCCACCCAGGCTGCCCAACGCCGCCGTACCTGAGAAAGCCACACTCCTCCCTCGGGAGTGTGGCACGGCGGAACACGCGGTCGTTGGCCTCCTGGCTCTCCTCCGCTCTTGTTTCTCTTGTCCTCTCCTTCTTCTACACGCTTCGTCTCCGGCTCCGCTTCTCCGCTTCCGATCTCCGGGGTGATGACACACCTCCCGTATAGGACTTCCTGCCCTTTGACCAGTCCAGAGCCTCCGACGTCAGAGGGGGCGGAGTCGCGTCCTGCTCATCGCAGTCCCACTTAAAGGCGGCGGGTCCAATTACGCCGTTCCGATCTGAAAGGCTGTCCCAATCTGCCCTCGGCGAATCAGTCTGTAGGGAAGAGGGGAGTTAGGGACAGGGGTCCACCAGTTCGTAAGGTCCTTCACCCCGACCCCGTTACACTCCTCCCCCCTGAATTCTCCCGATCGGGGAGAACGGGCACCCTCGATAAATAGTCTGCGTTGCTATCGTCTATCCCCTTTTTGTGCACTATCCTAAATGAAAAGGGCTGGAGATACAGAAACCATCTGAGGACTCTGGAGTTCTGGGACATGCTCTTCTGCATCCATTGCAAGGGTGCATGATCCGAGTGTAGCCTGAATGTTCTCCCCTCCAAGTAGTACCTTAATTTGTCCACTGCCCAGCGAATCGCAAGGCACTCTTTTTATACTGTCGGGTATTTGCGCTCCCTAGGAAGGAGTTTCCCACTTATGTTGAGTACGGGGTGTTCCAACCCGTCCTCCCCCTCCTGAGACAGTACAGCCCCTACCCCCGTATCAGAGGTGTCTGTTGCCAGAGTGAAGGGTTTCTCATAGTTTGGGGGTATCAATACCAGGCTGGATGTGATGGCTCTTTTTAGTGTCTCAAACGCTATTCGGGCTTCCTCGGGTGGGGGTTTTCCTCGGTTGAGTTTCGTATTCTTTTTAAGGAGGTCTGTCAAGGGTGAGGCTATATTCGCGAAGTCCCCTAATGAACTGCCTATAATAGCCTATAAGACCTAAGAAGGCCCGCAGTTCTCTCGTGTTAGAGGGAAAAGGGGAGTTGGTTATGGCACATATTTTCTCCTCCTGGGGTGCAATCACCCCCTCCCCCAACATAAACCCCAGGTATCTTACTTTGGAGAATGCGGCCCTTGACTTTTTGGAGTTTATATGAAGCCCTGCCTCTTGTAAGGCTGTAAGGATTCTGTCTATGTGCTCTAGGTGTTCTCCCATGTCAGACTGAAGATGACAATGTCATCAAGATACACCGAACTGTACTCGGTGTGGGGTGCCAATACATTGTTCATCAATCGCTGGAACGTGGCCGGGGCTCCATGTAGCCCGAACGGCAACACATTAATCTTGAATAAGCCATCTTCCGTGGCAAAGGCTGTTTTATGTCTGTCGCTTTCCCGCAGTGGCACCTGCCAGTACCCTTTCTTCAAGTCAAGGGTCGTGATATATTTGGCTTCCCCTATCCTCTCTATCAGCTCATCCACTCTGGGTATAGGGAAGGCATCGAAGGAAGAAATAGCGTTTAAGGCCCGAAAGTCCATACAAAACCGGGTGGACCCATCCGGTTTTGGGACCATCACTATGGGCGAAGCCCAGTTGCTTCGTGATGGTCGTATGACGCCGAGCTGAAGCATGACCCTGACTTCTCTTTTTACATCGGCTCTCCTGGCTGCTGGAATACGATATGCTCTCTGTTTGACCACCTTTCCTTCTTCAGTCTCTATGCAATGTTCTGCTAGGTGGGTACAACCAGGAGTATCTGAGAACATAGAGGTGAATTGTTGCAACTGTTGTGAGAGCTCATTTCGTTCGGTAGGTGTCAACTCGGGGTTAATAGGTAGTTGTCCTAAGGTCGAGCTTTCGTCTCTTACCGGTAACACTAACTGGTTTGATTTAGGTGGGGGACCTATCCATTTTTTTAATAGGTTGATGTGGAAGGTCTGCTGACGGTGGGGAGTGACCTGTACTCTGTAAGTGGTCTTGCCTATGGTCTCTATGATCCCATAAGGTCCCTTCCATTCACTTCTAAACTTTTGTGTGGAAGAGTGTAGAAGTACTAATGCCCAGTCACCCTTGTACAAGTTCCTCCATTTCTTCCCCTTGTCGTAGTATTGTTTCTTTTTGACCTGGGTTCTTTCCAAGTTGGAGTAGGCTAGATCTCTTAGTTTACCTAACCTGGATTTTAATTGTTTGGTATACTCCAACAGGGATCTTTGATCCGCTGCTTCTTCTCTTTCCCATGCTTCCCTGGTGATTTCCAATAGGGATCTGGGCTGTCGCCCATAGAGAATTCAAATGGAGAGAATCCTAGGCTGCTTTGTACTTGCGCCCGCAGAACATAGAGGGCCAAGGGCAACATCTTGTCCCAGTCTTTGTTTTCTACCGTTAGCATCTTCTTGAGGGTGGTTTTCAGCGTACGATTGTATCTCTCGACCAAACCGTCCGTTTGTGGGTGGTAGGCCGAGGTACGGATGTGCCGTAGGTCTAGCATTTTACACACCTCAGTCATCATTTTGGAGACGAAGGGAGTTCCCTGGTCCATGAGAATCTCCCTAGGGAATCCTACCCTGGAAAACAACTCAATCAGTTTTTCCGCCACGTTCTTTGTGGTCGGGGTACTGAGGGCAAAGGCTTCAGGGAATCTGGTGTTATAGTCTACTATAACTAAGGCGTACGTGTGTCCCCTAGTTGTACAGGGAAGGGGACCTATAAGTTCCATTCCTACTCTCTCAAAGGGGTTGCCTATGATGGGTAAAGGCTGAAGGGGCACCGCTGGTGGCCTGCTCATATTCTTTTTTTGGCAGACCTCACATTGTTTGCAGTACGTCTCTGCTGTCTTATATATACCAGGCCAGAAGAATAAACGTACAATACTTTGAAGAGTCTTTTCGGCACCGCTATGCCCTGCTGTCAGGTGAGTGTGGGCATAGAACAGGATCTGATCCCTAAAGTCTTTTGGGACTACTAACTGCGGGGGTTCACCTGCCTTCCCTTCCCTATATAACAGGTCATTCTCGATCTTGAACCTGGGATACCCTTGGGTTGGTGTCGTCTCCTCTCTATGGGCTGCCTCCCAGGCGTTCATAAGGGTTGGGTCATTGGCCTGTGCAAACTTAAATCCCTTATCCAACTCCCAGGGTTCTGATGTTAGATATGCATCCCGGGACTCTTCTTTCATCTCTCTCCTGAAGAGGGCAAGAAAATCAGGGTTGTCTATCCCTACTATCAGGTCCTCTGGTAGGGTTTCCACTACTCCCACTTTCACAGTACAGGGTTCCCTACCTATAGGCCGGAGGGTGACGTACGCTACGGGATAGGGCTTCACATCCCCGTGTACACATCTGATGTGTACCAGAGCATTGGGGCCTATCTGGGAGGGAAGGACTAGTCTTGACTGTATCACTGATTGTCTACATCCAGAGTCTAAAAGGGCTTTCACACATTTGCTGTTAACATATATCCTTACGTAAAAAGACGGTCCCATATCTGCTGTGTACATCACGGCTTTTGGAATATAGCCGACCTCCATAGGTTCTTCCGTTGTTGTTCGTTTTCTGGGACACATTCTGGCAATGTGTCCCCACTCTCCACACTCGAAGCATTGTGTATCCCTAGGGGTGGGGATCTCATATCTCGGTAGTCGGGTCCTCACAATTTCCGTGGACGGTTTGCTGCTCTTCTTTTCCTGTTTCGTGGTCCCGTGGAGACTTTAGAACCCTTTTCGGCTTCCCACGGAAATGTACGAGGCATCGCTCTGTTATAAATGGAGGCCATCTCAATGGCTTGTTCTGCTGTTATGCCGGAATGCTGTCTCAGCCATCGTTGGGTGCCGTAGGGTAGGGCCTCCATGAATTGTTCCAAATATATACTTGACATTATTTCCTCTTTACTACGGCTCTCTGGCCTCAACCATTTGTCTGCGGCCATTTTCAATCTAAGGTACAGAGTTTTAGGGTGCTCCCCAGCAACCCCTTTTTCCTTCCGGAATCTGAGTCTATAGGCTTCAGCATCCAGCCCCAAGTGGTCTAGTATCACCGCCTTGATCGTCAGATAGGGGGTCACTCCCGCATGGTTGGCCACTTGGTATGCCGCTTGGGCTTCGCCGGACAGGAGGGGGGCTAAAAAGAAGGGCCACTTATCCTCCGGCCACCCACAGGCTCTGGCCGCCCTCTCAAAGTTGAGGAGAAAGGCGTCGGGGTCCTCACCCGGTACATATTTTTGCAAGTGAAGCCCAGAGGGATTCGGACCATAATTCCTTCTCTCCATAGGCATAGGCACCCCGGGGCTCTGCACTGCTTTCTGTAAGCCCTCCATCTGGGCGGCGATGGTGTTCTTGAACATGTCCCGGTCCGCATCGGCGGTCGAGATCTGATGGCTGACAGCCCACTCCAGCGTCTGTTGCCCCTCAATTAGCTGCTGTATCACCTGTTCCATAGCTGGGTCCTGCAGGGAAGGGGCGGATCCCACTTCTGACACCAATGTGGGCGTGGGAGGGGTGGTTGTAGCGTGCTCCGTTACAGAAAGAGGCTGGGAACCAGAGTATTTTTTCAAACTGGGTTCTATTTTTAGAGTGCACCTGGTCAGTCTTTCCCTTGCAAACTCCAGGTTGTTCGTGGTAGCGGAGTCCTCGGGTGATGGGTCTCTTGACGGACGTCTGCTGACTCTGCTCCGGTACTCCGTCTCCGGACCACCAAGGAAAAAGGAGACCAACAGAGGGAGCCGTTAGTTAATACTCTGATACCGGCGTACCCTATTTGGGACCGAGTGAGAGTGAAGGAACACCCGTGCTTTTTACACTCTGGACGTGCTCGTGTTCGGGGAGGTAGGTTGTGAGGAACACGGGAAGGGCAAGGAGGTAGGACGGGGTATGGGAAAAGACACGGGGAAGGCACACACAGGTTATTTACACTATCTACACAGGGGCGCTCTTCTTCCCCACCCAGGCTGCCCAACGCCGCCGTACCTGAGAAAGCCACACTCCTCCCTCGGGAGTGTGGCACGGCAGATCACGGGATCGTTGGCCTCCTGGCTCTCCTCCGCTCTCGTTTCTCTCGTCCTCTCCTTCTTCTACGCGCTTCGTCTCCGGCTCCGCTTCTCCGCTTCCGACCTCCGGGGTGATGACACACCTCCCGTATAGGACTTCCTGCCCTTTGACCAGTCCAGAGCCTCCGACGTCAGAGGGGGGCGGAGTCGCGTCCTGCTCATCGCAGTCCCACTTAAAGGCGCCGGGTCCAATTACGCCGTTCCGATCTGAAAGGCTGTCCCAATCTGCCCTCGGCGAATCAGTCTGTAGGGAAGGAGGGGAGTTAGAGACAGGGGTCCACCATTTCGTAGGGTCCCTCACCCGACCCCGTTACAAACCACTAAGCAGGCAGTCATTCAGAAAGCATTGTCAGGAACTGTCTTCATTGCAGTTCCTGTCAATGCTTTTGCAGTTTGGTGTAGAGCTCCATCAAAATGATGGAACCCTGCGCCAAACTGCACGCTTTTTTATTTTCAAAAAAGAAATCCAAAAGTGGGATTTTAAAAAAAATAAAAACTAAAATGCTCGCCTCACCATTGGAGTCCTCCCCCACATCAAAGGGAGCATTTAGCAGTTTGCACTGCCCCTTACCTCCAGGGTTTGTGCAGCAATGACAGGCAGTTAAAAATTACTTCTAATTCTGCTGATCTAAATTGGGTGGGCGGAATTACAGGTATGGTTCAGACTGCGCTTACTCTGCAGGGCCAGTAGAGGGGTTTAATCATGACGAATATAGATTGAATCAAGGTCTGCTCGCATCTAAATTCGGCAGGTGTACCGTATTCTTGGCCGTAAGGATACTCATCGCTGTTGCATTGGAGTATCTTTCCTGACAGACCCAAATCAGGCCCTATGTCTGAAAGTAAAACTTCCTACTGGGTTAAACCAGGTTTCAGTGTCTGACTCATCCTCAAATCACGGCTAGGTCTTGGTTTACTGTGACTAGTTCACAGCAGTTGCCACTTACCGCCTTTTGGTGCTATTTTTATTTAAAATAAATTTCTCTGGTGCCTTTATTGGATTTTTGTCATTTTGGTATCATTTTATTTATCAGAATTTGCTATGTTTTTTCTAAATGGGTCTGGGATTTTTCTTGTGTTGTGCTTTAACTACTGTTTTTGTACTGCCTAAATAATATACACCTTTCCTCTCAATTAAGCCTGTCTGCTCAGACCATAGCTACCAGCGAGGTGAGCTCAGGGTAATTCAGTGACTTTAGTGGTTCACCCAGACAACGACTGTGATTATTACTTGAGGTTGGTAGTCACCCTGCTCAACTAATACTCCAATTTCTTACCATATATGTAACACAGTGGTGGTACCCACTGAGCAGTTATGGTTAGGTCAGAGATTCCAAAGGAAGAACGTTTTCTGTTTTGTTAATAACCTTGATTCCATTTGATGAATGAAACTTTAAAAAAAAAAACAAGCACTTCAGCTCCTTCCTCCAAAGTTTCAGAGTACCTCACCAAGTAGGGACTGGTTCCTAAACAAGTTTTCCCCATGCAACTTTACATATAAATTTTAGACACCAATACAGAAACAAGCTTTGGAAATGCAATAGGTCTAGCATTTGCTTGAGTTAGAGCTACTGGCATTGTAAATGACAATGTCTTTTACCCAGGTGTTATGGAGTGTATTTATGTGGTGTGTTGTGGAATTATGTGGATTGGATTGGAATTGTTAGTTGTGGAATTGTATGGTGTGGAATTGTGTGGTGTGGAGTGGATTTGTGTAGTGGCATTATGTGGCATGGTGTGCAGTGGAAATATATGGATAGCAATTATGTGGAATTGAGTGTACTGGAAATATGTGGAGTTGGATTGTGTGTTATGGAGCGTAATCACGTGGAATGGTATTTTGTGTTGTGGAATGGTAGGTAGTGGAGGTTAATTATGTAGAGTGCTTTTGAATTTTGTGGCATATTGTGGAATTCTGTGGGGTGGGTTGGATGTATTTGAGTTGAATTATGTGGTTTGGTTTTGAATTATGTGGTGTGGAGTGGAAATGTGCTGGAAAAAATAAATAGGTATTAGCTAAGCTCCAGATCTGTGTATTTGGGTGTTAAAAAATAGAAAACCTGATGTCAGGTCACCTAGCTGGACCCTTTATGGGGCTCCTTTTCATCATGTTCATGGGCAGGATGGAGTTGCCACAGAGGAAATAGGTGCTACCTACCAGAAGAGAGAAGGTATTGCAAGAGTTACCACAGAAAGAAAGTGACAGATGGACCCACCAACCAGAGGAGAGAAGCTATTGCAAGAAGGCTGCCACAGAAAGGCTGGTACCAGCAGAGATTCAAAAGCAAAATCATCAAAGCCAGAATTAAAGACTGCAGCAAAATGGTATCACGTCAAAATCTAATATTATCTAAATGGCAGCCCACTGAATGCCAAAGTACAAACTAAAGGCTTGTGAGATTCCACCACTCATTGTACATAGAAAATATACAGAAAGGCGCATTTTCACCTCAAATGTGTTTCAACTAGGCCAATGCAGAAAAGAAAATTCAAATAAATAAAAACACCACCTTGAAACATTCATGCTTAGAACAATCCTCCAAATCTCAAAAATAGTGGGATTTTTAATGCTGCACAAGTATTACCTCAAGCGACTGGTATCAACAGAGATTAGTTACAAGGTATTCTTATCGCGCCATTGCAAACTTGGCAGTCTGTGCCTACACAATGAAGATAACCTGTTCCTATTTTGGGCTTTGGACAAACGTGGAGGTACTTTTTCACACATATGGTTACGATCAGCAGAATGATCGATTTTGTGATGTTTTTTTTGGTTTGAAGTCAGACTCCCTCTCTAGGTAGGAGTATGTTTCTTAGGGAAATTAACCCACTGAAAAGTAGACAGCAAACGACACCATTCAGAAGGTTTTTGTTAACTAAACCGAAGATGTGCTGCAATATATTTACAGTGTGCCAGTGGGACACATCAGTTCGGCAAATTACTTGCTGGTAGCTGTGTGAGTTGTCCATTTATATGTACTGGAAACACAAGTTTATCACTCAACCAAAGCAGCTCCAACTAATTTAATGCCAACATATTTTTGAATCTTAAAACACTCTTTAGACTAGTAAAATGTCCTTTATCAGCATAAAGCTTTGCAATGCCATTCCAAACTGTGCCAGGCTGCCAGCTAATTTAAAATTAGAAACATTGTGTAATCTGCTTTTTCCTAGTTAAGATTAAACTGAAAATGGGCAGCACAAATAAGGAGTACCAACATTAGCATAGATCAGTGTACAGATTCAGTCAACAGGGGTGGCTCTAGGCTCATGGTGGCCCTGTGCAGGGAGCGTAGGTGGGGGCCCCGCAAGACGCTTTGGTTACAACGACAATGCCATTTCAAAGCATGACCGAATACCTGATGAACTCGTGGCCGTTCGGGAACGGCGGTGCTCTGACATTATTTCCATGGGATTGACTATTCTAATATGTAGTGTATATTCACGTTAACCATGATAAGCGTGTGGACCGG
This sequence comes from Lissotriton vulgaris, assembly GCF_964263255.1. Lineage (NCBI taxonomy): Eukaryota > Metazoa > Chordata > Amphibia > Caudata > Salamandridae > Lissotriton > Lissotriton vulgaris. The sequence continues at coordinate 1,525,856,557 of NC_141691.1, forward strand.
TACATTGCCGTGTGTCACCCGGTGAAGGCGCTGGACTGTCCGCACCCCCCTCAAGGCCAAGTTTATCATGTCTCACTCTGGATGCTCTCGTCTCGTCATCTGTGGGCATTTGTTTCTGCAATAGTGAGAGAGCGCAATTTGAATGAAAAGTATATCTGTACCATATTTACAAGCATATCGCATAAAACGTAGAAGTTGTAACATGAAATTAGCACTTGTAGCGTAAAGTTAGCCGATGTAACCAAGGTAATAGGAAATGTATTTATATTTACTTTAGAATGTGCTTTGGAATAAGGAAGGCCCGTATACGTAGTGGTCATATATAGAAATGTGTAGAAATGCTTAAGAATGGTTAAACATGCTAAACTGAATAGATGGACGTATGTAATTATAAAAGCGGAGAAACGTTACGAAATGTAAAGCGAAGAAATGTGCAGCATATATAGCACGGTGTAAGCATGAGAATAAATGTTGTATTCTATGTAAGATGCATTCGCTTATAATCAAGGGATTTGCTAAATTCGATTATATATAAATGTGTGTTAAAGGTTATACTGTGTAGAAGAGTTTGTAGGAATGTTAGAAGAGTTTGGTCATGTGTGATTTTAACCTGACTGACCAAGGGTTCGCAGGAGTGTAGTCCGCTGTATGTAATTTAGTGGGCTCACAGGAATAGGAATAGCTTTGATCTAAACGTGCGAGCCAAAAGTCAAAGGTCTTGTTAAATTTCAAGTGACAATGCTAGACGAAGTTTATGGCCTAAGTGAGATAAGAGACGCTTGGAATTTGGGTCTTGTTTAGAAATGACCGTTCACAGGACCAAATGAGGTTACGAACACAGTCGTAAAGAATAGAGTTCTGATGAAGTGATAGACTTTGCTCTGAAAGTGTCAACTGGAATGTCAATGAAGTCACCAGCACGAAGACGAAGATGGCGCCTAAGAAGCAAGGTCAACTTAACGGACAACGCGAAGAGACGAAGCTATGGAAAGACCTAGAGAATGACATCATGTGAATGTGTACGTGGTGGGCGTCAAGGGGCGTTCCATCCATACGGTGATTGTGTATTTAGGGACAGCACCCAGGGGAGAAGGCAGCGCAGATGGCTTGAGGAGTCATAGAGAGAAAGAACAGAGCGCAAGAGAGCAGTAGGCCGAGGACCCTTAGAGAGCGGATGGGTAGGCAGAAAGGGTACTGCTTCTCGATATAAGTTACCATTAGAGGCTAAGAGAGTTTGAACTTCTTTGGAAGTCAAACTGCTGACACCTTTTTAGGTAAGGAACTTGCGAAGTAGGGATGTCACCTAGCATAGAGTAGGGACAGATTTAACTTGTTTATTCTTTTTATAGATGACGCAACGGAACCACTTTGTGTCTATGCTTTTTAATCTGCTGATTCTTGAATTGATATTAATTGTATTCTTTTGTAGACTTAGGTTCTTTAGGGAATTTATGTTCCTTTTAGTTCCTTTATATTTGTTGAATCTTATCCTGAGAGGATTGTATATGCACTTAATTCTGATTTTATATTAAAGTTTTAAAACTTTATCAGTCGTAAGTGGTTCTTTAGAGTTGCGTCAGTCTATGGGGTTGATCTAACCTATGTGGGGTTTGCCTTTTACTCAATGACAGAAAATAATCGATCCAAAATAGATGAATGAGATAGGTATCAAAGTGATCAGAAAAGATATCAAAATCTCATTCCCCGCAGTTGGTAGCAGAGAAAGATGGTTTTCTTCTTGAGGAAGGCAACCTAGGTCAGGTCTAGATTACCCCAAGGTCCCTAGTCATCGGCGACCAGAAGAAGAATCCCTGCCGAAGAAGGTGCTGACGGTGCGAGAGAAAAGCAGCAGAGTCGGTCGAGAGTGAGTATAAGGGTCATGCGTTGCCAGATTGCGGTGTTTTGTGTTGTACCTGTGTTGTAATGTCAAGCGGAGTTGAATGCCTGTAGTGTGATTGAGGGAAGGTTGTGAGCGCGCGCAACCGGATAAAATCTTAAGTCCAGAGAGGGCTTAAGTGGTTCGGGGGTATCGAACACCCAGAGTAATTGTCTACCATTTTAAAGGGGGTCATGAGGTACCATTGATCGCCCGCAGACCGATGATAGGGGGAGTGACAGAGTGAGTGTATGAGTAACGGACGCTGGTCGTACGTTTACTGTGTGTAAGTAACCTATCAGTTAAGGCGAGCGTCTGAAGTGAGAGGAAGACGTCTCGTCAGTTGAGGTGACAATTACAGTTAGACTGTGGACGTACAGTCAAGAAAAGTGATCGCTTGGACGGAAGTAGTCATTTTTCGGCGTATGAATGAGACGTATGCAAGACCGCGAGGCAAGCTGAGAAAGGAGGGGAACTGCTGCAGAGGGGACGAGTGACGTCAGCGTAGAGCCGCGCTGAGATTGGCCGGTTGGTGTAGAACCGCGCTGGGATAGGCTGGTTAGCGAGAGCCGCGCAGGGATTGGTGGTTTGTCATCGGGAAGTAAATAAGGAAGAGTAATTAAGGAAAATCGTAGATTCTTGAAAATGAAGTGTTTTAAACGTTTAAGGGCGATCTTTAAGAGAGATCGAGGAAACTTGTATGCAGGGGAAGAAGCCCCACCAGAAGGCACACCAGCTTATTATATGGCAGTGAATGTAGGCTTACACTCAATACTATGGATCTCTGAGTGGAATAAGCTAACAGAAGGAAATAAGGAACTGACGTTCCCGAGATACGGGACGTTTAGGGTAGAAGCATTGAACCAACTGAAAGCAGTAATGCTTGCAACGAGACCTCTACCGAGGCCAACACAGTTCGAAGCCCTTAGTGCATGGTTTAGAGCGGCACATGATAAGAGCTTGAATAGGCGCCAAGAAAGAGTGAGACGATCGGTAAAAGCAGTGCAGGATGCTAAATGGGACGATGAAGCTAAAAAGTGGAGGGTGCAAAAGATAGAAGCAGATAAACTGTACCCAATGTTAGAGGCTACGGGAGAAAAAAAACCTCTAGAAGAATATGAGGATAGCGAGCCAGATGAGGATCTGATAGAGAGGCTATTATTAGATAGACCACCTCCGTACAACAGAGAAGCCGAAAGTCCCGAATTACAGCAAGGGGACGGAGCTAGATGGGGGGAATATAAACCGCTCCCCACATCAGAGTGGGACCCCAAGAAAGGTGAGGAAGTACCTCAATCTAGTCCCGTACAGAGAGTAGTAGGAAGATTCGTGGTCCAGAAGGTGCCAGAAACGGAGCATGCAAGGTCGTATCAATTGCCGGATGCTCTACAAGTACCTGTTACCATAGGTCCTATAGTGTCAATCTACAACCCAGAGGGAGCCCAGCAGGAGGAACAGGCACGATGGGACAGGGAAAGGGCAGAGATGGAGAGTAGGAATAATACGATCAATTCCCAAAGGCAGTTGCTAGGACCAAAGAGTCGGAGTACCCCATTGGATTCAGCAACGGGTCCCTGGATAGAACAGGAGGGTCAGAGAGGACATATGGATTTGAGGGGACCGAAACCGAAATCCTTTAAGGAATTAAGGGAGTATTTGAAAGAATGGGATGCTGCCGTAGAGACTCAAAATAAAAGAATGGAAACAGAAGCGGAATGGAGAGATCAGGATAACAGGATCCTCTCTCACTGCGGAGCTGGCGAAAGCAGCCTGGAGTGGGAGAGAGGGAGTCAAGGAAGCAAAGGAGATACTTGCCATACCATCAGTGGCAGTAGACAAATGTGTGAAGACAAGATTACAGGGTGTGGGGGAGTGCCTCGCCTCATCCTTAGTGAGGGAGAACGAAAGACGCAGGAGTACCGAGATAGTTTCAGGTGCACTCACCATGCCCCGGGCGAAAATGTGCGACACTGGAATCACGAGAGTATAGGGAGTCGCGAAGGGTCTCGCCATACATCCGGTGATCACGGACGAGATCGCGGAAACATGGAGGGCCGTGAAGGATCTTATCGTTTATTGAGCGACACCAGACGACAAGGGAGTTGCAGTGCTTTAGAACAGAAGGGGGGATCCTATCTCACACCTAAAGAGTCCGAACCGAAAAGACAGGATGCAGTGATGGGGAATAGATCATTGTTCCACCATACCCCAAGGGAAGATGGGAAAGCTTGGGACCTAGAGAGGTGGGAACAAAGAGAAGCAAGAAGAACTCCTCATAACTCACCTGTGCCTAGACGTAGGACTCGTAGTGGGGGTGAGAGGGATGTAAAAGAACAACCTAGGAATGAGGTACTGAGAGCTGAGATAAAAGCAAAACGGCTCGACGTAATGAGCTTGAAATCAGACTTGGAGGACATAATAGACGGCACATTGCCAATGGAAAGGATAGAACTGTATGAACCGGATGAGATACTGTATATGTCTAAGGATGTTACTCGGAAAGCGAGGTCAGTTCATGAAAACTTGTCTAATTTGGCAAACAGGTATATGATAGACTTATCACGAACTAAAGCTTTACAGGGTAACCATAGGCTAAACTGCACGGATCAGGATTTAGATGAGCGTAGGACGGTTGGGCTGAAAGTACACATAAAGGAACTGATCTTGAATATCAGAGTATGGAGGGATTTGGATAAATGGGAGGAAAGATGGTCTAAGAGGGGATCCGTCAGAAGGAGTACACTTGCGAGGTCCCCAGATGGAGAGCTAATGCGAATGGAAGCTTTCCCTTTGCGAGAAATCGCGAACGGAAGCTACGTCCATGTGCCCTGGAGTAGGGGGGATTTAGCGGCATTTACCAATTCCTTTCCAAAGCTAAGAGAGAACCCCGTTGAGTGGTATAAGCAGGTAGAGAGGTTCGTGAAGATCTCTAAGGTACTGTGGATCGATTTGAACACTCTGTTTGATATCGTAGTACCCGGAGATTTGTGGACGGCATGCAAACTTAGTATCGAATGGCCCACTTGTGAACCCGATAGGGATGCCAGGACGAATGGTCCATCAGAGAGAGTCATGGAAAAGTACGAGAGGGTAATTGCATGGCTAAAAGAGAAAGTGCCGGTGCAGGACATAGACTGGGTTAAGATAGATCAAACAACTCAGGAACCTAAAGAGACCGTTCACGAGTTCTATGAGAGATTGCTGAAAGCATTCAAACAGTACAGTGGATTGGACGTGATGGATCCTAAAGACATAGGACAGTTTGTGTCGAAGTTCGTCCTGGGATTGAGACCGGACATATGCTTGATGATACAACAGCATTTGATCTGTTGGCAAAACAAACCTTTAGATGAGATTCTGAGGTATGCGAGGTACTGTAGCGATGAAATAGATTCGAAGGCAAAGAAACTTAAGGAGAAGCTGATGCTAGTGCAGATGCAATCAGCTGGAAAGGGTGGACAGCGACAACAGGGAACAGGAACGCTAGGAAAGAAACAGAATAATCAAAGCAGAGATGAGGAGGAAAGATCGAGACCGAGGATAGATATCGCGACACTGCAAAAGACAACGAGGTGCCATCAGTGTAACGAGGTGGGACATTGGAGACGCGAGTATCCTTATAATGTCCCCTGTGTTTTGCGCCGCCGGAATGACACTCAGTAACACTCCCTTACCTTATTCTCTGAGCTCAGGCAGGGCCGGCCTTAGGCATGTGCAAAGTGTGCACCTGCACAGGGCCGCCAAACCCCAGGGGCCACCACGACGAGGATCGGATTCACGACGAGGATCGGAATGGATACATCGTCGTGGCACTGGCGGCCCCTGGCAGGATTTGGCAGCCTCCGACCCGGCTTCCACTTTAACTAACTAACTTCCAGACAGTTCCAAAGTGAGTCCCCCCAAGGCTGATGTGACTGCATCAGTCCCATGAAAAACAGCAGGGTTTGGTGAAAGAAGTATAAAGCCTGATTTATATTTTGCTCGTTTTCTTTTGTCCAGCAGAGGGTGCTCGCTCTCCTTTCTTAAACCGCTACTGCATTTTCAGTCAGCGCCTAGGAAACCCGTGGGCGGTGCTGTATACTTTGGGGCCTGTGCGTCATTTGTGGCCCCTAGGGTTGATACCTGACCGGTTTTCTACCGGCACCATCAATATTTTGCTGTCCCACCTGTACAACAAGAAGCAAAATCCCATAAAGCTGTTTTTAGCCCATATCTCTACATACTTCAAACAGCAAATCTAAACAGAAAGCAGTTTTATACATTTTCTTGAGCTACTCTAACGATCCCTGGCTAATTAACAAAAACAAAAGCCTCCTCCCTTGCACTTCTCTGGCCAGTGGCCTCTCCGCGCCAACCTCTGTTCTCCTCCTGATTGGGCAGCAGGGGCGCCGGGGTGTTTAAATCATGACTGTCACCCCGGGTTGCGGCTGGCACGCACAGACGCCGGAAGCCAAGGATAGAGTGATCTGCGTGGCAGCGCGCAGACTCAACCTAACTTGCTTCCCGCGTTGTGCGTTGTGGTGGTGGCATTAGGCGTATGTGTCTCTCTGCAGCCATTTCTGTGTGGTGGTGGCGCTGTGGTCGGAGTCGGACTAATTACTGAGCCTGAGCCAGGGGTGGCTCTAGGCTCATGGTGGCCCTGTGCAGGGAGCGTAGGTGGGGGCCCCGCAAGACGCTTTGGTTACAACGACAATGCCATTTCATTGATTGAGATGGAGGGGCAGGGTGTTCAAGATCTTGGCGGGTAGGTAAGAGAAGGATCTTCCTTTGGTTCTGGTCTTGTGGATCCATGGGATGGTGGCCAGGGCAAATTGGGCACTGCAAAGCTATCTTGTGGGTGCGTGGAAAGGGAGGCAGTGGTTCAGATTTGCTGGTCCTGCATTGGAGAGCTTTGTAGGCATGTGTAAGGATCATGAAGGTGATTCTCCTATTGACTGGATGCCAGTGGAGTTGACGGAGGTGTTGAGTGATGTGTTTGCAATGGGGGATGTCAAAGACCAGTCTGGCTCCGACATTTTGGACATTCTGAAGTTTCCCGAGCTGTTTCTATGTTATGCCTGTGTAAAGTGCGTTGCTGTGGTCTAGTCTGCTGGAGATGAGTGCGTGGGTGACCGTCGTTCTGGATTCTGTGGGGATCCATCTGAATGATGTTCAGATGTGGAAACAGGATGAGGATACAGGGTTGATCTGGCTGTTGATTGAGAGTGAGGTGTCTAACACGATGCAGAGGTTACATGCATGGTCTTTGGTAGTGGGAGGAGTTCCCAGAGTGGCGGGCCACCAAGAGAGTGAGAAGTCCAGTAGGATGAGGGCTGCAGTTTCACCTTGGTCAAGGAGGGAGTGGATGTCGTCAGTGGCTGTGAGGAGAGCGGTTTCGGTGCTGTGTTTGCTTCAGAAGCCGGATTGAGAGGGGAGGTTGGGAGATGGGTCTGAAGTTCTTGAGGTCTGTCAGGTTGGCGGATGGCTTCTTCGGTAGGGACTTGATCTCTGCGTGTTTCCAGTCATTGGGGAAGGAGGCAGCTTTGATGGAGCAGTTGATGGTGCGGCAAAGCTCTGGGGGCAATGGCGATGGCTGCTCTACGAAAGATGTGATATAGGCAAGGGTACGATGGGGCTCCTGAGTGTATGCTTTTTATGGTCTTGAGTGTGCCTTCTGTGGTAAGCAGGGTCCAGTTAAACTGGATCTGTTGAGGTGTGACGTGGTTGCGTGCAGTGGTGATGGTTGTTGAGGCAGGGTCTTGGTTGTTGAAGCTGTCATAGATCTGCCTGATCTTGTGGTGGAAGAAGTTTGTTGCAGAGGTCTTGGAAGGGTGGGGTGTCTGTGGTCTCGCTGTTGGGCCTGGTGAACTCCTTGACCAAGATGGGCCACCAACACAAAGAGGCCACAGGGCAGTCCTCTCTCCTGACCGGCATGGTCTTACTAAAAGGCTGTTGAATATTAAAAGCCATCTATGTGCTTCTCTTTAACAGCTGCTTTTATTTGTTTGCTCTTTAATGTCTGTGGCACTATAGCCTGTGATTGCTAACCATAAACTATGTTAAAAAAAAATATTTGCTGAAGCTGATCATACATGGCACCGAAGACACGAGCTGGGCTTCCAAAAACAAGGGGGAGTGGAGGGGCGGCAATGCCTCATATTCCACATTGGAATTAAAATTTAAATAAGCAGTGGCAAGAGGTGCTGGGGGAGGGCACTGCATGGGAAGATTAGGCAGCGATGAGCAGGAAACTATGTTAAAAACAGACAGTATCTTAATCAATCAATCAATCAATCAAAACATTTGTAGAGCGCACTACCTACCCGTGAGGGTCTCAAGGCGCTGGGGGAGGAAGGCGCTACTGATCGAACAGCCAGGTCTTGAGTAGCCTCCTGAAGGTCAGCAGGTCTTGGGTCTGTCGTAGGTTTAGTGGGAGGCTGTTCCAGGTCTTGGCAGCGAGTTGGGAGAAGGACCTCCCACCTGTGGTTTTTCTTCGGATGTGCGGGACGGTGGCGAGTGCCTGGTCGGTGGAGCGTAGCTGGTGGTTGGGGGTGTAGAAGGAAAGTCGTTTGTTGAGGTAGACTCGGCTGGTCTTGTGAAGTGCCTTGTGTGTGTGGATGAGGAGCTTGAAGGATATCCTCTTGTTGACGCGTAACCAGTGCAGGTTTGTCAGGTGGGGGGTGGTGTGGCCATGGAGTGGTACTTCGAGGATCAGTCTAGCTGAGGCGTTCTGGATGCGTTGCAGTCATTTGGTGAGCTTGGTCAGGGTTCCCGCGTAGAGGGCGTTTCTGTAGTCGAGTCTGCTGCTGACGAGGGGCTGGGTGACTGTTCTTCTTGTGTCTGTTGGGATAAACCTATAGATGTTGCGGAGCATGAGGAGGGTGTTGAAGCAGGAGGAGGAGATGGTGTTGACTTGCTTGGTCATGGAGAGCGTTGAGTCGAGGATGATTCCCAGGTTTCGTGCATGGTTGGTGGGTGTTGGGGCTGCCCACAGTGCCGTCGGCCACCAGGAGTCGTCCCAGGCTGAGAGGTTGGAGCCGAGGATGATGACCTCCGTTTTGTCCGTGTTCAGGTTCAGTCAGCTGGTATTCATCCAGTCGGCGACGGCCTTCATTCCTTCATGGAGGTTGGCTTTGGCGGTGATGAGGTACTTGGTGAAGGAGAGGATCAGGTGAGTGTCATCGGCGATGGAGATTATGTTGATGTTGTGCTTTTGGGCGACGTGTGCGAACGGGGCCGTGTAAATGCTGAACAGTGTCGGGCTCAGGGAGGAACCCTGTGGTATGCCGCAGATGATCTCAGAGGCTTCGGATCAGAATGGGGGAGGCGGACGCTCTGTGTTCTGCCGGAGAGGAAGGAGGTGGTCCATTCCAGGGTTATGTCTTGGATCCCTATGGCATGTAGGCGTGCGCGTAGTGTGCGGTGGCAGACGGTGTCGAAGGCGGCGGAGAGGTCCAAGAGGATGAGGCTGCGGTCTCACCATTGTCCAGCAATATCCTGATGTCATTGGTGGCAGTGATGAGGGCAGTCTTGGTGCTGTGGTTTCTGCCGAACCCTGACTGGGAAAGGCCCATGATTCTGTTTTCTTTGAGGTATCGGGTTAGCTGTCTGTTGACGATCTTCTTGATGACCTTGGCTGGGAACGGGAGGAGAGAGATGGGCAGGAAGTTCTTGAGGTCTCTAGTTTCAGCCTTGGGTGTTTTGAGTAGGGCGTTGATCTCGGCGTGTTTCCAGCTTACTAGGAAGGTCTTGGTCTTGAGGGAGAGATTGATGACATTGCGCAGGTGGGGTGCGATGGAACTGCTGGTTTTGTTCAAGATGTGGTCGGGGAATAGGTCTGACGAGAAGCTGCAGTGGATTGTGCTCATGGTCTTGATGGTGTCATCGATGCTCACACTGGTCCAGGCTAGCAGGGGGTCATGGTTGATGGTGTGCAGAGGGACTGCTGTCTTGCTGTTTGTTGGGGTTGTCTGGGTTTTGAAGCAGTCGTGGATGTCTGCTAAATTGCGGTGGAAGAAAGTGGCGAGGGAGTCACACAGGGCTTGTGGCGGGATGTCGTTTGTGTTGGAGCTTGGGTTGGAGAGTTCCTTCACGATGTTGAAGAGCTGCTTGCTATTGTGTGCTGTGTCGAGGCAGTCTTTAAATGAGGTCCTCCTGGCCATCCTGATGGGGTGATGGTGGTTGCGGGTGGTGATCTTGTAGACAGCTTCCGGCAGGCTCACTTGGAGGCAAGGAGTTCTGGGGTGAGCCAGCTGGTCCTCTTGCTGGTGTCTTTGTGGGGGGTTTTCTTCAACAGGGCGAGGGTGTTCGTGCAGTCGTCGATTCACCGTCTGAGGTTGTGGGCAGCGTCGTCGGTGTTGGAGGGTTCGGTGGGTGGACTGAGAGCGAGGTTTGCGTGTAGTTGGTCTGCAGTGATTTTTCTCCAGCAGCGGCGGGGATCAGTTGGGTGCAGTGGTGTATGGTGGGTTTCTGGAAGGAGAAGTGGATGCAGTGGGGGTGTTCTGTGGTGTAGCTGAAGGCAAAGTGGGGGCTTGAAAAGAAGATGGGGTCAAGTGTGTGGCCTGTGGAGTGGGTGGGCGCTGTGACAGGCTGTCTCAGTCAAAGGTTGGTGAGGTTATCGATCAGAGTTGTCGAGTTGCTGTTGTTGTTGTTCTCCAGGTGAAAGTTCAGGTCTCCGAGGAGGATGTAGTCGGTGGAGGTTAGGGCGTGCGCGTTTATGAAGTCGGCTATGGAGTAGCTGAACTGGGGTCAGGGTCTGGGGGGTCTGTGGTCGAGGGTGCCTCTGAGGGTGGAGTTAGGGTCTGTGTGGATCTGGAAATTCATGTGTTCAGCGGTGCTGAGCGTGTCATCGGTGCTGGTCGAGACCCTGATGCTGTTCATGTGGACGAAGACGATTCCTCCTCCGACTCCATTGGTGCGGTCTCTGCGGGTGATCTTGTAGCCGTCTGGGATGGCTATGGCTGTGTCGTGTGCAGAGGAGTCATTCAACCAGGTCTCCATTAGGAAGGCAACGTCCGGGGATGATGTTTTGAGCAGGTCCCGTAGCTTGACGGCATGTTTGCCTGCGGAGCGGGTGTTCAGTAGGATGCATCCGAGGTGGTTGAGCTCTTTCTTGGTGGGTTGTTCGGCGGCTCAGAGGGTGGTATAGCTGCAGTTCTGGCAGGTCAATGGACCTTTGTGTACGTTTCGGGGCAGCTTTGAAGCAGGTGTGGGTCCTTCCGTGGTTGAGAGCGTGGAGGGTTTGGCATTGTTGCGGTGGTGGTCATCATGGCGGGTGCAGCGACCAGGGGTTCTGGTGCTGGGCACGGTCCAGGCGCAGACGGGCGCAGACGGGCGCAGCGGCCGCCATATATGGGGATGTGGGAGGGAGGTGCAGCTGGGAAGCAGGAGGCAGGAGGCAGTGGCATTGAATGGCAGTGAGGGGGCGGGGATGCAGGAGATGCAGCGCCGGGAGCGGGTCAGCTAGGAGAAAACGGAGGCAAAACGGGCACAGGATACAAACCTAAACATAAGGAAAAAATGGCACAATCAAGGGCAGAGAGGGGAAAACAGAGGCAAAATCAGCATAATCAAGGGCAGAGAGGGGGAGACAGAGGCAAAATGAGCACAAACAAGGGCAACGAGGGGGAGACAGAAGGCAAAACGTGCACAGGATACCACACCTAAACAGAAGGAAAAACAGCAATATCAAGGGCAGAGAGGGGCAGACAGAAGGCAAAATGGGCACAATCAAAGGCAGCCAGGGGGAGACAGAAGGCAAAACAGGCACAAGATACAAACCTAGGGCCTACCACTGACCATCAGGGATGAGGCACAGGTGGTAGCCTGCAGGTGGAGGAGGGCCTCAACTTCTACAGCAGCGGTAGCGTCAGGGCACACAGGCGGAGAGTGTGGTGGGGGATCAACGTACCAGCAAGGTCAAGGGTCGCTCTCCTTACCGCGCCGCGGCTGCCTTATGTGGGGATGTGGGAGGGAGGAGCAGCTGGGAGGCAGGGGCAGCGAATGGCAGTGTGGTGGGCGGGGCTGCAGGGGACGCAGCGGTGGGAACGGGGCAGCGAGGGAAAAACAGAGGTAAAACGGGCACAGGATACAGACCTAAACAGAAGGAAAAAACATCACAATCAAAGGCAGCAAGGGGAAAACAGAGGCAAAATGAGCACAATCAAGGGAAGCAAAGGGGAGACAGAGGCAAAATGAGTGCAATCAAGGGCAGCGAGGGGGAGACAGAAGGCAAAATGGGCACAAGATACAAACCTAAACAGAAGGAAAAAACTGCACAATCAAGGGCAGAGAGGGAAAAACAGAGGAAAAATGAGCACAATCAAGGGCAGCGAGGGGGAGACATAAGCAAAATTAGCACAATCAAGGGCAGCGAGGGGGAGACAGAAGGCAAAAAGGGCACAGGATACCACTCCTAAACAGAAGGAAAAAACAGCAATATCAAGGGCAGCGAGGGGGAGACAGAAGGCAAAATGGGCACAATCAAGGGCAGCGAGGGGGAGACAGAAGGCAAAACGGGCACAAGATAAAAACCTATGGCCTACCACTGGCTACCAGGGATGAGGCGCAGGTGGGAGCCTGCGGGTGGAGGAGGGCCTCAACTTCTACAGCAGCAGCAGCATCAGGGCACACAGGCGGAGCTGTGTGGTGGGTGAGCGACCTACCAGCAAGGTCAAGGTGAATACACATGGCACCGAAGACCATAGCTGGGCTTGTAGAGCTGGGAGGGACAGCAGAAGTAGAAGAGTTTGCCCAAACAACATATAAGCAATAAAGGCGTAAGGAAACTGTACTTGGCCGGTGCTCCTCAGCCTTTAGCGGAATTGAAATATTCACGTGAACCAGTTAGGAGGCAGCAAAGAAGAGCGACACTGGAGTCAACGTATGGTAGCAGCAGGCGAGAAATTGCGCTCGATCTAAAAACAGGTCAACAGAGGTACAGCAGTGTTGTCAGAAGGCTAGATCTTTTCTCAAAAAGCATGCTTTTTGTCATTTGGAGTAAATCCATTCAACGGTTTTGGAGAAATTATTGTTCAAAAGTTAGTGATATCTAGACAATTGTCCCCACAGGAATACCCCAGAACTCCCACTGTACTGCAAATTAAGCAAATAAAGCATTATGATTGGCTGAGACAGACTTTTTTTCCAAAGGCCTTTTCAATCTGATTGGCTGGCTGCAACAACAACAGAAATGTTGCAGTTGCCAATAATGGGCAGAGAGTCCCCGCGTCCTGAAAACAAACAAAAAATTTAACCATATGGAGGCAGGATAGGCCTGTTCTGACTCCTGGGTCCTTCTTATGGTTCTTCAGCCCGGATAGCTTGACTCCAGTGGCTTAGTGAGCACAGGGTCAAGATTGATTTGCATATGGCCATGTCTGAAATGGGGTGGCTTGGTGAGCAAAATAACGATGGATTAAACCCAGATCTGTGACTGGGAGTGAATGTTTTGCAATTGTGCAACATTCCATCCATCATCTTGTGTGTTTTGCTGTTCAACCTATGTTGGGAAGGGTAAGCCCAGACGTGGATCCCTTGCTCACTAAGCCACTGGAGTCAAGCTATTCTGGCTGAAGACGGCTGATAGCCAGAAAGCGGTCCTAGGATGCTTGATTCTGGTCCAGGAAAGACATGGCTTGGCAGTTCGGGCTGGACTGTTCCCATGAGGCACTTGGTCAAGACTGATTTGCATATCTCCATGTCTGAACTGGGGTGGCTTGGTGAGCAAAATAACGATGGATTAAACCCACATCTGTGACTGGGAGTGAATGTTTTATCATTGTGCAATATTCCGTCCATCATCCTGTGTGTTTTGCTGTTCACCCTATGTTGGGAAGGGTATGCCCAGACGTGGGTTCCTTTGCTCACTAAGCCACTGGAGTCAAGCTATCCTGGCTGAAGACAGCTGATAGCCAGAAACCAGTCCTAGGATGCTTGATTCCGGTCCAGGAAAGACACGGCTTGGCAGTTCCAGCTGGACTGTTCCCATGAGGCACAGGGTCAAGACTGATTTTCATATGACCATGTCTGAACTGGGGTGGCTTGGTGGGCAAAATAACGATGGATTGAACCCAGATCTGTGACTGGGGGATGAATGTTTTGCCATTGTGCAACATTCCGTCCATCACCTTGTGTGTTTTGCTGTTCACCCTATGTGGGAAGGGTATGCCCAGACGTGGGTCCCGTGCTCACTACGCCACTGGAGTCAAGCTATCCTGGCTGAAGACGGCTGATAGCCAGAAACCGGACCTAGGATGCTTGATTTCGGTCCAGGGAAGACATGGCTTTGCAGTTCGGGCTGGACTTTTCTCATGAGTCACAGGGTCAAGACTGACTTGCATATGGCCATGTCTGAACTGGGGGGGCTTGGTGAGCAAAATAACGATGTATTAAACCCAGATCTGTGACTGGGAGTGAATGTTTTGCCATTGTACAACATTCCGTCCATCATCTTGTGTGTTTTACTGTATTCAAGTTAGCATGGCTGATGAGGGGTGAAGCCCTGGAACCAGTCCCAGGATGCTTGTTTCCGGTCCAGGGAAGACCAGGCAGTTCGGGCTGGACTGTTTCCATAAGGAACAGGGTGAAGACTGATTAGGACATGGTTGGGTACAAACTGGGGTGGCTTGATGAGCAAAAGAATGATGGATTAAACCCAGATTTTTGTGACTGGGGGTGATTGTTTGCAATGTTCAGAATTCCGTCCATCATTTGTTCCCTTTGCAATTGTCGCCCTAAGTGGGAATGGTTTGCCCAGATGTGGGTCCCATGCTCACTGGGCCACTGGATTCAATCTATCCTGGCTGTTGACGTGTGTGGTCAACTTAGATGCTTTGGACACTTTGCCACTGCTAAACAGTGTCAAAGTGCAGGCATTCCCTGTGTAAAGTGTAATGTGTGATTGGTTGTCCATTATTGGTATGTTTGCTTTACTACTAAAGTCCCTAGAGAAGTGCACTATGTGTGCCAGGGCTAGTAATGCAATGCTACTGGTGGGCCAGCAGCACTTATTGTGCCACCCACTCAAGTAGCCTTGGAAAGGGAACTCAGACCTGCCATTGCAGGGCCTACGCGTACACTGCCATGCTGTTCTGGTAAGTGCACATACTTACCAGACCCTGCCCTTCCCTTTCCATACACATCAGGTACCCCTATGGTAGGTCTAGGGTACACTCTGGACAGGGTACAGTGCATGTGAAAGGTGGGACATGTACCAAGGTGTGTGTCATGTCCTGGTCGTGAAATAATCTCCATTTCATTTACACTGCTGAAAGGCCATCTTGTCCATTAGAACAGAATGGGGAGGCTGTGTAATATGTTTTCCAGCCTATCTCCCCAAGGGCTTCAGATGGAAAGGTGAAGTTTAGTATGCCTGAACTCACCCTGCAAGAACACATCTTTTTATGAAGATGCTTTTTGCATTGTATGTTTGTAAGCTACTCTTTTAGAAGTGGCTGTGTTTTTGTGCTTTAAACATTTCTGTGTGTCTCTACCTGGTTGTGGATTGACACGCTGGATTTGAAAGCAATAGGATCTGAGGTATGTCTGGACCCAGGTGAGGAGGTGAGACAGCACAGGTTGACCTACATCTGGTGTGTAGGAGGAGGAGTAGACCTAGAGGTGAAGAGGCCTGGCTGGTGCTATTAAACAATTGTCCCATCTCCTGCTGTGTGATTGAGAATCCAGATCTCCACTAATCAAAGGCAGAAGGTGTCACTGGTAGGGAGGCACCCATAACAGGTTTGAGCAGGGGCCAGTGCCCCCTGTAACACAAAGACTTCAAAGCCATTGAGGGGTATAACTATGCGAGCTGAAGTCCCTGATCTTTGGAGAATGGCTTGATCAAGTGTGAACAAGACTGGAGTTACTTCGTGGACAAAGAGGAACATTTGTCAAGGAAGAAACAATTGAATAGACTGCTGGATAGGACTGCTATAGCTGTGTGATTTGGGGCTGGCCTGCATTTTGCTGTTTTCACCAATGAAAGGCTGTAGGGACTTTGCTGTGTGCTGTTTCCCCCTGCTTGAAGGACTCTGCTGTGTGTTGTGTCCTGTAGTAACTATCCCCAGGGGCCTGAGGTGAGCGGGCTCTCTGTTTGGAAACACAGGAACACAAACGTTTCCAGAGAAGACTCTCAGATATGCCTTGGGTGCGTGTGCTCTGTGTAGCCTGAGACCTTCGCAAGTTGTGCCCTGTGATCTTGGGCACCAGGAGTTCAAACGAGACTCAGAGATGCGGTGTGCGTGTAATCTGTCAAGTCTGAGTCCTTCGAGAGAATCGTCCTGTTAACGTGTGCATCGAGGTGCGTGGGCTGTTCGCAGCCTGAGACCCTCGCTGGAGGTGTCCTGTGATCAGGGGCACCGGGAGATAAAGTGTGGCTCAAGCGATGCTGTGTGCGTGTACCTTCTACTGCCTGCCTGAGACCTGCGCAAGAGGTGCCCTGTGATCGGGGGCACCGGAGGATAAAGTGTATCTCAGTGACGCAGAGGGCGTGTGCTTTCTACTACCTGAGATCTGCGCAAGTTGTGCCTTGTGATCGTGGGCACAAGAAGATCAAGTGTGTCTCAGCGACACTGCATGTGTGTGCCGTGCGTAGCCCGGGACCCTCATGAGGAATTGTCTGGTTAACGTGCACCAGAAGATACGTTGAGTGTTGGTGACTCTGAGTGCGGTTGTAGTGTACAGCCTGGGATCTTCCCATAGCTAGGAAAGTCTGAGATTGCATCGACGGTCCAAGTCGCTGGAAGAGGAGAGGAGAGTCGGTTTGCGCCCCCCAGGTAACGTGTGTCAACTCCTGGGGCAGGGCGTGGGCTCAGAGGGAGACGCTCTCAGACTCTCTCTCAGTTCTGCAGTGTGAGCCTCTGCTTCGGCTCGGATTGAGTCCCGTGTGCCAAGGGAGTGGCACCCCCCGGCCTGATTGAGAAGCTGCAGTTACTACATTCTATCTTACCCATGAGGCGGGCAACTGTGGCCGGAGACTAACCACAAGCCAGCACGAGTGTCGGAGAGACTGCCGGAGGCACTGTGAACAGTGCTGGAGTAACTTATGCATTGCATAACTTCTGCTTAGCAGAGTTTCTGATGATTGTATACCGCATTGCTTTATTTCTGCACAACAGACTGCCTGTTTTGTCATATTGCCCATTGTATTATTTTGCCTAACGAACTGCCTGATAGGTGTGTTACGCATTGCACTAGATTTGCATAATGAACTGCCTGATAGACGTGTTATGTCTAGTCTGAATCCTGCACCACTATCTGCCGGATTGTTGTATTACACATTGCCATAGTGTTGCATACCGAACTGCGGGATATATGTGTTCCACATTGCATTAGTTTCGGATAACAAATTGCCTGATAGCTGTATAACACGTTGCATTGCTTTTTCCCACCAGAGTACCTTAAGGGGGACAGTACGCATTGCATTACAGGGCAAAACAATTTACCACGTTTTTGCTTTACGCATTGCATTACAGTGACAGTACAAATCGCTAGATAACCGTTATACGATCTGCATTATTCTTATGTTGTGAAGTACCTGGCTGTAGCATATTGAACTGCGTATTACGACATTAGGATTACGTAGGTTGTTTAGTTTAGCTCAATAATAATCAATAATAATCGGCCAGGGGGAACATTACCCCAACGCATATATTTTTAGTATTGTGTGGTCGCATCATATATCGTTTTATAAACATATACTTGTTTTCTATGAAACCCGTGTGGATTCTATTTGTGGTGTCATCATTGGATTGCTGTGAGCGTAACTGCAAATACTTTACACATTAAGCCTTGAAGATAAGCCTGGCTGCTCATGCCAAGCTACCAAGGGGGTGGAGCGGGGTCTATCCCTAGAGGCGACCTGTCTTTTGCCTTAAGTTGGGGTGCACGCCTCGCTGCTTGGCCTGCGGTACCTACCTCAGCCAACCAGGGATCTTGGGAATTCTAACAGCTACTGTTTTGCCTTCATTGCACGTCAAGGTTAATCCTAATGTATCTCGGGGGTGCGGAGGTAGGCTTGCCCAATCGCACAGAGGATAAAGAACTTCTGGCTTTTGGACCTCACAAAGGGGCTGTTTATCATCAAGTCCAAGGGATCAAAGAGCAAAGTACCCAGGGACTGTCACTAATCATTATGAGATATTTACGATCAATATCCCAAAACTCCCATTTGACAGTAGAGAATTGCAGGAATAATTGATTAACAAATCTATACACTGGCGTAGGAAGGTTGGATGGTACAGATTGATTATCAGGGAGGATATATTAGAAGCCTTTCAATTTAGAAAATAAATATTAAACACTGGACCACATTGGCCTAAGGCTAATCCAATATGAACTTGTTGTAGATCTAATAGCTTTGAAACATACGTTTAGGCCTACTACAGGAAGCCAAATAAGTCCACCCCTAATATCTAGTCATCACAGAGTCTGTCCCCCTAACTTTTCAACTTCCCGACAACTAGCCTTCCTACCTGTGGCCCACCCAGTAAATCTGTCAGAAGTAGACTCACTAGATAAAAGTCATGGTGAGAGTGGTACAGTAGTCAGGACGCAAAAAGTTGCAACAGTTGATAACACTACCTTGACTAAAGCTAGGGAGGAAGCTTACGATACAGGGGGTAAAAAGGTATCATTCACAACAGCTCGTCAACTTGCTGAAGTAGAAATGGAATAGCATAGTATTATGTCATTAAGCAACACAGGGGTGAACTCTAGCCCAGAATGCTGCAGGTCTAAGGGTCAAGATATCTAAACCTCAATGGGAGGTCTTCATAGATAAACATCACATTGTCCTACTACAAGATACGTGAGCAATCGAGCCGGTCTTTTGGCCAGGGTATATTACATTCTTTACAAACGAAGAACCGCCAGCTGCGGGCAGAGAATCAGGTGGCCTGTAGATGTGGCTGAGATCAGACCTGGTGCTAGGCATATTGCCATCATAAATATTTTGTTACTTTAAGTCCCGGTAAATGCATAGTCTACTATAACAGATTGACTCTCTGATATGATTGACCAGTTGCACCATAGCTACCTTAACATAATTGCAGGAGATTTTAACACCAAAATGTCAGTAAGGTCATCAGGCCTGAGGCCGCCTGACACATTGTATGCATCAAGGTTGTTGCCTTTCCCTGCTGTGGACACTCACACTAAGTTTTCTAGGGTTGCAGGTCAAATCATTGATGTGTTAGTGGCACATGGGCTGAAGAAATTAAAGTGTTCCATTCTGGCTGACGTTCCCCTTCAGCTCACTTTCAAAAGAGGATCATACACTAGCAGCATTGACTATATTTTTTAAGATAATAGTCTATGGCCGTACATGATTGATATGCAGGTTGTCTCTAGGATGAATAGCAACCACGAAGCACTTAGTGCCCAAATTCAAGCAAGCCCTTTTCTGAATTCTAGCATGCTGGCTAACATTACTATCAATGAGGTTACAACAAGTAGCAATAGAAGGAGAGTTAAGTGGCCATCTATTGCAGAAAATGGCATAATTCAGTCTCCGCTCTATAAGTTATTTGTGGACATATTGGCCCCAGTTGAGCTTATAGTTAATAGCTTGATTAATTTTGTAAACCTCTATTGTGAATTGATGGAGCAGCTGAAAAGCGTTTTCCTAAAGGAAGCTCGGAAGGGACATCACTGAAATAACCTCCCGGGCTGGTATTCACAAGAATGTAGACTTGCTAAGACAGTGCTTTGGGAAACAGTAAAGATGGTGATCGCAGGAGAATCAGTGTCTCAAGAGGATACAGGGCAATTCTGACTAAGGTCAACAGATCTTGGGAGATAGCGCAGTAAGAAGAACTTACTGAATCCCTCCAAATAGGAATATGAATGTCTTCTGGAACTTAATAGTAATTGGAACTCATTCCTTAGAAAACCTCCTTGAAGCGTCTGTACAACCTGAAACATGGGTCATTTTTTTCTCTGGACCTATACATCAAATGGCCTAATGACCCATTGCAGTCAAGTGACGATTTTATGACAGACTGCGAATGAGGATGACATCTCCCTGGACTTTGGTTTAGAAGAAACAGTGCAGGCATTGCACCTAACGAAGATGGAGACAGTGCCTGGTTCTGATGGCATCCCTGGAGACTAATATTTGTCCCAACTTGAAATTTGGGTCCCATACTTGAACATCCTGTGAAATGCCATCACAAGAGAGGGAAGCCATGCTATTGCAAACCTTTTGGGAAGCCATGCTATTGCAAACTTGTCTTTTTGTAGGGGGAAAATGAAAAACAGAAGCTGTGAACAAGAAAACTACCATGTGAGAAAATATGTGGAGGAGAAAAATAAGTCTTGTTAACTTTTGAAAAACAATAAAAATAATTACTCCATAGAAACTGAGGAAAAAAACAATTATTTGATGATTTTACACATGTTTGTGCTGTGTAGGCCTACTTTTCTCAGAGGAAATAATTATCTGCTCACATGAGCAGCAAAAATTCGCTTTATTGAGACACGCCGGAAACTATGTCTTATTCAGCTGTGAGTACCTGAGCAGGTACAGTTTATGAAGGTTGAAAAGATGTGGAAGCACATGAAAAGCTCTACAGTTCTGCAGCCAAAGCTAACTTTGCCCAAGCTAGCCTTTGTGAACTACGTTTAAAAAACTGCACACATAAGAAACTTTGCTGAGACTTTTTTGCAAGCTGTCCTCAAAACAAAAAACTGCCATACCAAAGACTCTTTGTCAGGCTGAGGTGGTGCAACTACACCAGGCTGCTCATCATAATTTTATGAAGACATTATAACATAGTTAAGTTGTTTGCTTTGTTTATTTTATAAATGTCGATTATATGCAAATGCACACAAGTCTTCTGCATTTCTTAACTGGCCAAATCACAATTTTGGTCCTATTAAGAAATGAAAAACAGCCTTTATACTTCTTAAATAGGAAATCTTTAATAGGGATTTCCTATTTGTGATTTCTTAGCACATGTACACAGCATTTCTTAAATGTGAATTGGCCATTTAAGAAATGCAATTACCATCAACTCAAAGTCGATGATAATCATGTGCTATTTAAAAAGGCATTCCAAATGTTTTTTTTAAAGTGCCCCTAGGGCATGTGTGCACTTTACATGGACATCACTTTATTCGGGGTGCAGCAAAAGGGACCTTAGGCCGAACATCACTGTTGCTTTAGCATTTCTTAATTTGCGATTTCCATTGGGAAATTAGGCCCATAGGTACGAATGGTTTGGTATTACCTAAATAGCGATTTTCTAATAGCTTCCTACTTTGTAGGAATCACTATTAGTGAATGTCTATTTTTGTACATGCCATTTTGCATTTCCTAAATAGCAATGTCTAAGGAGGGGTTATCCAGTAAAGGCAAAATAAGTATTTGCACTCATCTGGCCCATAGTTTGTTAATGTAGTTGTTGTATTTGTGTACATTTATTAAACTGTTTTTTGTAATAAAAAAGTTTAAAATTACTACTGATTTGTTTGTTTAACAGTTTTTATGGATTTGATTATTATTACAGTAATGTAATGTTGACTAAAACTAACAGTTCCATCTTCAGGGTGTGCGGAAGTGCTCCTGCATGTATAAGCCAATTATTTGACTACCCAACTATGGTGACTTCTCATACAACATTGAGGTCTTACTAGAGAACAGCCCTTGTGCCCATTCCAGGATAGATATCTCTCATAAAAGTGGAGGGATTTGGCACTGAGGCCAATTTATCTCCATATCCTACTACGCACTGCTATCATCTGGTGGAGATGTGATAGTGGAGAGTGCAGTTCTTTTGCACATGTTACTATATGTGCTTGTACATAGGGGTTAACAAGACCGAAACCCTGAGATTACAGCGAGTTCAAAATGTGGTGGCTAGAACCCTGCTAGATCTCCCCAGAACATGCCCCACCTATAGGGCAATCCGTCAGCTGCACTGGCTTCCTGTTCTCAGCCGAGTGGAATTTAAGGTCCTCTGCACTGTATTTAAAATCTTGACATTTTCCTCTCCAGCCACTCTGTCCAATCTGCTGTCACCTTACTCCCCTACGCACCAACTTCGCTCAACCAGACATCTGGCGACTATGCCTCGTATGAGGCCCTCTCAGCAATATACCAGCTCCGCTGTAATCAGACGTCGTAGCATACCCGGGACATACTAGGTGTCACTGGGTGGGCCCGATGATGAAGCATGCCACCAACTAGGTTGGTGGGTGAGGGCTTCATGAATACACCAACAAGGTGCCCGTGACAGAACTAAGTTGAGTACTGCAACACTTTGGTCAACTTAACCTAACATAACATAACATAACATAACATAACATAACATAACAAAGAATATTCTATTGCCATACCCTACTGCCCACAGCCTACTTTGCACATATATCACTCTGGGGAGATGTCTCAGCTGAGAGGATGGTGTGTTTACACATAATAGTCCAATAGTAAATATGCAAGATAGACTTCTCAGCATACAGGTAATTTTGACCCTACACAGTACTTGTACATCTGTCATCCTGGGGAGAGCTGTGACCAGAGAGGTGTGCTAATTTGCACATCCCACTTTGCACACCCATCATCCAAGACACAGGTCACAGAAGAGGGGCCAGAGGGTCCAATCTGCTGTCACCTTACTCCCCTACGCACCAACTTCGCTCAACCAGACATTTGGCGACTGTGCCTCGTATGAGGAGGGTACGGTCGGGCGAGAGCTCTTTCCGTTTCTTGGCTGCCATCTCTTCCCCACCGCCTAGTGCCTTCTTCTGATCTCCAGCCTCTATGATATGCTTCAGCGCTGGGATGCCTCTTGTTGAGACAGATGTGCACTATACAAAACATGTTAACATAACATTACATAACATAACAAAGAATACTCCATTGCCATACCCTACTGCCCACAGCCTACATTGCAATATATCACTCTGGGGAGATGTCTCAGCTGTGAGGATGATGTGTTTACACATAATAGTCCAATAGTAAGTATGCAAGATAGACTTCTCAGCATAGAGGTAATTTTGACCCTACACGGTAATTGTACATCTGTCATCCTGGGGAGAGCTGTGAGCAGAGAGGTATGCTAATTTGCACATCCCACTTTGCCCACCCATCATCCAAGACACAGGTCACAGAAGAGGGGCCAGTTTCTCCCCACACTGTACTATTTGACTTATCATGCAAGAGAGATGTGTCTGCAAACAAGGCACTTCCTCCCCACAGTTAAAATGTACACCTGTCAGCATCAGAAGAGGTTTGAGCAGAGAGATAATATTTTTCTAAAACCCTACTACCGACACCTGTCACCCTGGTAAGATTTGTTTGAGGACAGCTCACTCAGTTCCCAGACAGCACTGCATATCGATGTTGCTGTAGGGAGAGGCGTCAGTACAGAGTTTATTGCTTGCCCACACGGTATTGCACATCCAAGTTTGTATTTGTATAGGGATTTGTAAAGTGTAGGAATCACCCCCGAAAGGGTTTCTTCATGCTAATGAAGCAGGGAAGTCAGATAGGCATGGGAAGACAGGTTTAAGCTATGAATGATGCTGTCTTCAGGAGTTTCCTTAAGCAGAGTAGATTGGAGCATTTGCGCAGGTCCTCGGGCAAGGTGTTCCAAAGTTTTGAGGCTGGACGGACAACAGTTATGCCTCCCGTTCTAAACTTCTTAAACCGGGGGACCACCAGCAACCCTTTACCTTCTGATTTAAGATGGCGATTCGGACAGTAGAGTTTAAATTTGTCTGACAGGTAGCTGGGGCACGCACCATATAAAGCTTTATGGGTGAGGCCGCAAAGCTTAAAATTAATTCTCTGGCGTATGAGGAGCCAGTGAAGTTGTTGTAGCAATGGACCTGAAGAGGTGCAAGGTGTATTTTTAGGGCCAGGCGAGCCGCCACATTTTGTACAATCTGCAGTTTGGTTAGTAGGGATTCATTTGCAGATGCCAGAAGCACATTACAATTGTCTAAGCGGCCACTGATCAAAGCCTGAATCAGGGATCTTCGGAGAGAGGCAACCATCCGAAAACTCTGCGCAAAAGGCTTATTGCATGGTAACATGTCCCTGCCGAAGTCATCATTTGGTCCTTCATGGATAACAAAACATCTGAGCTCACTCCCAGATTTTTTGCCATCAAGGTAGGAGTGGGGGCAGAACCCAATGTTGCAGTCCACCACCTAGGGGACCAGAAATTCTGGGCTGACCCAAACAACAAAATTTCTGTCTTGGACGCATTTAGTTGCAGACAGTGGTTCGTCATCCACTCTGATATAGCTAACATGCCCTTAGTAAAATGCTGATCAAAAGACTCAAAGTCCTTATCAAAGGACAAGAGCAATTGGGTATCGTCAGCATAAGAAAAAGGAGTGAAACTCCCTATTAACCTTGGCAAGGGGGGCCAAATAGATATTAGACAAAGTTGGGATCAAACAAGAGCCCTGGGGCACCCCTTAGTTAATTTCAGGGTTTGGGAACAAAATGGACCAAGGTTGATGGTCTGAGTACGTTGGTCTAGGAAACTGACCAGCTAATTAAGTGCCTGTCCCTGCAAACTGGCCTCCCTCAGTTGTCCTGAAGATGGGTGTTGGTGGCGAAGACAGTGTTTCCATACACTCTAATGTACATGTCGGTCATGCTGGGGAGAGACGTGATAGTCAAATCCTACCCCACAACCTAATATATATGGTTATTTCCCTGGGGAGAGGCCTCAGTAGAGAAGCCAGTATTTGTTATCCTTACTATACAATAGTGAAGTTTGATATGTGAGGTGTATATCTTCTCCATCCTACAATGTAATAATCCTCGGGAAAGGTGTGAGTAGAGAGGGAGGGTCTCTTTACACCTTGCTCTACACACTAGTTACTTTCATGCAAGGTCTCACTGCAGAGGCCAGTCTCTCCCCATTGTCTACTATACACAGTTGTTAGGCTGTGGAGAGCTGTCAGTGAGATCCCAGTTTCTCCATACACCCTACTGTGCACTGTTGTTATACTATGAAAAGGATTCATTTGAGAGTCTAAATTCTCACCAAACCCATCTAATGAGGAGTATAAGGCATAAGAAATGTAACAAAAGAAAGTATAAAGTCTCACTCTAACAAAAGTTTAAGATCTCGCAAGACTGTTGCTGAGCTGCAAAAAAAGTATTGATTGATCTATTTCTAATAATAATAAACTGACTTACAGTAAATGAATGAGTATCAATGAGCACTACGTCCCAATGTTGGTCTCATGCAGATCAAACGTGGGGTTTCCCATAAATCTAAGTAATTTATTTTTTCCCACAAATATATAATGGATTGCATTTCATTCATCTAAACATACTGTTACTATTCTGATCTATATAAATTATACACACTACATCAGGATATATTCAGTGTAAATACACAGTCCATTATAATAGGTATGTTCTTGCGAGAGGCTCATGAGAGTAAATCAGAAAGCAGTGCCCCCTTGGACTGCATGCAAAGGATTGCCTGCTGGCTCTTGCAAGAGTCTCACAAGAGATTTTAAGAAGGGGAAAAAAAAGAGAAACATAGTACAAACAACATAGATTATTAATGTAGAGGGCAGCTTTGAAAAGAGCTGTTTTTGTTAACAGTTTTCAACTAGTATAAAAAATGTGTGGTTAAACATTGTTAATTTTTTTGTATTGATACTTTTTTTAGTAGGTTATGACAGAAACATACAGCTTGAGGTGATAAACAAACACCAACAACATCTCCTCAAAAACAAAAAGCAGCACAATTTGGAAAAAACTGTAAAAAAAGAAAAACTGCAGCCTTTGAGGCAATTGTGATCTTGGACATGGTTGCCCTGGGCAGACCTGCTTGACTCATATGAAAAATGATTTCCTTACACAAGCAGCAACATAGTGCTTTATTCAAGAAAGCAGGTTCATTGTCTGATTGTACACTTAGAACCTGTGCAGGCACAGTATTTCCCAGAGCAAATTATGTGGAAGCCCCTGTAAAGGTGTCTAGCTCTGCAGCATGAGCCAACTCTGCCATGTAAGCCTTTGAGTATACATAGATCTGAGGTATCTCCACATGCCTGTGGTACTCATGCTATATTGTCTATTTCTGCTCCCCCAGCCAAAACGTTCTTGCTACCCGGCTCATATCAGAAAATTGCCACACCTATGGAGGCTGAGATGGCTGAGCTTGTGCAGGTGCCCCCAGCTGTTCATCTGAATCTGACGAAGACATATTTGTGATAAAAGGTAAACAGGAAGCAAGCCAGATGTCTCTACTCTCACCAAAATCCAATACTGAAATAAATCAAAAAGGATGTAATCTTCTTCTTCTAAATAAAGTTATTCACCTGAACCAATTACAATCCTTCCTTAGGGTGTGCTTCCTCTCCTGGACCTATCACGCGGGGCTTGCGGGATTCTTGTGAGATCGTAAAAAAGGTCATTGCTTTAGAACAATAAATAATTCATTTTACTACTGAATCAACATGTCTAATGTTATTTTTTTGTTCAAAATTACACAAAGCACTGTCATTAATGTAATTATAAATGAAAGATCTTGCGAGTGCTTCGTGAGAGCCAAACAAGAAATACAGCCCCCTCGGAATCCACAAAGGGGATGGTGCATCCGGCTCCCGTGAGCTTCTCACTAGAGACATCATTTAAAAAAAATATATCCTTTTACAAAAAAAATATATATATATATATCTAACCGTCTTTTATTTACTGTTCTCTTCTAGATTAGCATATAATAACTAAAAACATGATAAACAACTGCATACAATAGAATACAAGGAAATTTGCAAATTCGGCGACAGTCCCATGAGCGTCTCTCAAGGGTCTTGTGAGAGTCATGACAGCTGAAAAATACATTGCTGGTAACATGTCTTGGTATGAGAGTGACCAAAACTGAGCAAATACACAATCTCTAATGAGATATTGAATATTTATATATTTAATACTCACACATATTTGAGAGAATTTTGTAAACTGTGAAAAATATCCTGTTATTTTACAATGAAAAAAATATTCTTTTTCAAGATAATGTCTGCTCACAACATATATTATGAAGTACCATACTTACACTCACAAATTTAATTAGTCTTCTTTTTTAAAAAAAAACAAGAAATACATTGGAAAAAACAAAGGTTAAAGTAATGTTATTGTTAGGTATAGTAAAAATATCAGTTTTCTTAAAAAAAAAAGAAATTCACTGAAAAAAAACAAAGGTTAAAGTAACATTATACTTAGGTAAATGTCTCAAGTTAACATTTTGAACTAAAAAAACACAGAAATTTAGCACTAGCTATAACTTGTGCCCCCGTCATGCACTGCTTATGACCTCACATATGACATCACTCATGACATGTTCAATGACATTATTGATGACATTACTGATGACATCTCAAATTACATCATTGATATACTCTTTGCTTGACCCTCTATATAAATTTTGTGACCCTTTTTTATAGCCTCTAGTCGCAAAGACCCAATCTTTCTTCAAGGCCACTAGAGATGCGCTCAATCTCAACGAGGAAATTAATAAAGAGAATCAAATTGACCTTCTGATGACCCTCACATATAGGCACTCTATACGAACATTCCCAAGATGCCACCCTGGATGTAATAGGTCTGAGGATTGGATGTTACCCACCCCAGTGACCTTCATTCTCGAATCTGCTACACTGGCCCTTAAGAAGAACTGCTTTCAATATAAAGTCCAACTATACCATCAGACCGAGGGCACTTCTATGGGTAACACATAGTTTCGTGCTGAGTCTGACATGTTTGTACAAGGCTCAGTTTGAGAGAGAAAATATCCTATGTAATGACAATCCCTACCATGTCCATATTTTATTATCAATCAATCAATCAATTAATCAAAGACATTTATAGAGCGCACTACCTACCCGTAGGGTCTCGAGGCGCTTGGGGGGGGGGGGGGGGGGGGTGCCGCTACTGCTCGAACAGCCAGGTCTTGAGCTTCTTCCTGAAGGAGAGGTGGTCTTGGGTCAGGCGCAGGTCGGCCGGGAGGGAGTTCCAGGTCTTGGCGGCCAGGTAGGAGAAGGACCTTCCTCCTGTAGTGGCTCTTCGGATGCGTGGGACGGCGGCGAGGGCGTGGCTGGCAGATCGGAGGTGGCGTTTGGGAGCGTAGAAGTTGATGCGGTTGTTGAGGTAGCTCGGGCCTTGATCGTGGAGGGCTTTGTGTGCGTGGGTGAGGAGGCGGAAGTTGATTCTCTTGTTGACCGGGAGCCAGTGCAGGTCTCTTAGGTGTCCGGAGATGTGGTTGTGTCGTGGGATGTCGAGGATGAGTCTGGCTGAGGCGTTCTGGATGCGCTGGAGTCTCTTCTGGATCTTGGCGGTGGTTCCGGCGTAGAGTGCGCTGCCGTAGTCCAGTCGGCTGGTGACGAGGGCCTGGGTGACGGTCTTCCTGGTCTCCGTGGGGATCCACCAGAAGATCTTCCGAAGCATGCGCAGGATGTTGAAGCACGACGAGGAGACGGCGTTGACTTGCCTGGTCATGGAGAGGGAGGAGTCCAGGATGAAGCCCAGGTTGCGTGCGTGGTTCGTCGGTTTGGGTGCGGTGCCCAGGGCGGGGGGCCACCAGGAGTCGTCCCAGGCGGAGGGCGAGGAGCCCAGGATGAGGACCTCCATCTTATCTGAGTTCAGTTTCAGGCGGCTCGTCATCATCCACTCGGCTACCTCTTTCATCCCTTCGTGCAGGTTGGCTCTGGCGGCGGCGGGGTCGTTGGTCAGGGAGAGGATCAGCTGGGTGTCGTCGGCGTAGGAGATTATGTTGAGGTTGTGTTGGCATGCGATGGCCGCGAGGGGGCTCATGTAGACGTTGAAGAGAGTAGGGCTCAGCGAGGATCCTTGAGGGACGCCGCAGATGACTTCGGTGGCCTCTGACTTGTACGGTGGTAGGCGGACTCTCTGTGTTCTTCCGTCGAGGAAGGAGACGATCCATTCCAGTGCCTTCTCCTGGATTCCGACGTTGCTGAGGCGCTGCACTAGGGTGCGGTGGCAGACCGTGTCGAAAGCCGCGGAGAGGTCCAGGAGGATGAGGGCCGCTGTTTCTCCGTTGTCCATCAGGGTTCGGATGTCGTCGTGGCGGCGATGAGGGCGGTCTCGGTGCTGTGGTTGGCACGGAATCCGGACTGCGATGGGTCGAGGGATCCATTCGTCTCGAGGAAGGCGGCCAGCTGTTTGTTGACGGTCTTCTCGATGACTTTGGCTGGGAACGGGAGTAGAGAGATGGGGCAGTAATTCTTGAGTTCGGTGGGGTCTGCTGTAGGTTTCTTGAGTAGAGCGCTGAGTTCGGCGTGCTTCCAGCTCTCGGGGAAGGTGGCGGTGTCGAATGAGGTGTTGATGATGTCCCGCATCATTACATTGATAATACATTGATTCTTTGATAGAGGGACAAAAGCACCAGTGACAATTTTTGTGAATGGATTAATAATCATCCGTTTCTGAGATTTACCAAGAATATCTCTGACGAAGCCCTGCCTTTTCTGAGCCTACTAATCTCCTTCCAAGAATTGAAACTGTATACAACCACTTACAAGAAACCACTGGACGGCAATAGACTTCTTCGGTATGACAGTTACTACCCCATATCCCTGAGGGACAACTTGCCTTACGGTCAATTACAGTCTCAACTCCAATGCTACTAAGGATGATGATGAGCAGGCCCAACTTCTCACTTCCAATTTGGAAGCACGCCATTGAACACCACATTGTGTCAAGATGGCACATGAAAAGGCGAGAAACAACAACAGGTCAGCGCTACTTGAACCTCGTATCTACACACAGGAGGATATCCTGATGTGCATCATAACTTTCACACCTAACTCTAACAGAAAAACAAAAGATTTTCAGAAAACACTGGCCCTTACTACAAACAGGCTCATTATCATTTCCTGTCCCATATTTTGCTTTCGGACGAAAAAGCAATATAAAGGAGTTGGTTGTTCACACCAGACCACTTGCAACCAACATTCAAACACAACGCCCCCTATGAGATACTTCCCATGTGGATCGTGCTGGGCATGTACATTTACTGAACCCTCCAAGGTTGTCAAACTTGACAATACCAATGTGTGGACACAACAATCCCATGCCAGTTGCAATTCTAGGCACTGCATACACATGATCATTTG
The DNA here is from genome assembly GCF_964263255.1 of Lissotriton vulgaris. Taxonomy (NCBI): domain Eukaryota; kingdom Metazoa; phylum Chordata; class Amphibia; order Caudata; family Salamandridae; genus Lissotriton; species Lissotriton vulgaris. The sequence goes on from NC_141691.1 coordinate 1,525,886,525, forward strand.
CCCTTGCAACAAAAGGTACATTGGGATGACTACTCAGGTGGTCAAGATCAGAATTATGGAACACCGCAGCAGCATCCTCTGCAAAACATGACAACAATAAGTATTGCTCACTGCCTCAATGAGCACCACACTGCAGATGAGATACACTGGGCAGTTTTGGAGACATACTTAAAAATGAACAAAGACAATTTGCTCAAAAGAGAACAAAATTGTATTTTTCGTTTGGCCACACACATAACAGGCCTAAATGATGACATCGCTTGGAGAGAGATGGCAACTTAACTTTATCACTTGCTGTCATACGCCCAATATGGCACCTTAACTACTCCGTGATGCATCCTTCAATTTTCAAGGGTCTCTCAGTATCCTTCATTCTTAGAAAACAACGCATTGGTGAAGCCTTTCAATGTATTTGCTTTGGTTGCAAGCTATCAGCACATACGCCTAATATGGCACCTGACTTTGGATGCGTGCGATGATTCACGCAGGCGTCATACCATCACCTCTCCCACATTAGCACACACTGGCAATCACTTGCCTCATGAGCTCTCACTTCAAGATGCTGCCTTCTGTACTCACCAATCTTCTCCATGGTGGCAGAGATAGGGGTAGGTTGTTGCGAAGTGTGCACCAGGACACTGTAAGTATTTGGCCACATTTTCCTACTGCTTGCCCCTTGTGCGCAGTGAGTCACCTCAGGCAATCTCAGGGCTTCGTTATCTCTGCCCCCCTTTTGTCCTCAGATTTATAGCCCGCTTAATAGGCATGTCCTCTGCCACTTACTGATGGGGTTGGCTACTTACCAAAATTGGGTACGTTTGTACTATGTTTACATGCTGTCACTGCTGTCCTCTGATTGGCACATTATGGTCTATACACTAAGAGTTGTGACTTCCTGGTTTTAGGTGGTGTCATGTTGTTTATATGTTGTGTGTTTTATACTCTGGTTTTAAACCTCCGCAAACCTGGGCCTTCACAATTAAGGGCTGTTCAACCTCAGCGTAAGGGTTTTCCATTGAGTACATTGTGCTCCTACATGTACAGGCAGTATTCGATTCCTGTACTTTGATTCTTTGTCTTGTTTTATTTCAGGTCGGTTTCTGAAAATAAGGTATTAATATATACTTCTGTGATTATGATTGGATGCTACTTATAATCTTCTGCACTAACAGACACCTGAAAATTTGTAGATTAGGTTCTGATGAATTGCCGTGATCGACAATGACCGTAATTGGCAGGAAACATGTTGACCATTTTTTACACTACATTTTGAGCTGAACTGTATCATTGTATCCACTTCCAGCCACTTCTTGTTTTAACCATAACAAGGGGACCCACTTGTAAAAGACATTAGGGTACTTCTTAGTTATTTTTAGACTTGTTACGCCAATCTACTTCACATCACACACAGAGCACCAACTCTCTGTGAGAAAGTGCCCTCTTTCCTGCATGGTATGCCCCCACTTTTTGCTGAATTGCTGATGTTCCTTGACTGAGTGTGCCCTGGGCTCCTGCTAATCAGGTATCCAGGGCTTATGTTCCTTCCCAAAACCTGCATTGAAACCTAAAACCCATTGGCATCTCTGGCCACATGTCAGTCCCTGCTAAATGGTACCACAGGTACCCAGGGCACTGTGACCAGAGAAGAACTCTAAGGGCTGCAGCACTTATTGTGCGACCCTTAGAGTCCCTGTACCCTGACACTCAAACACTGCCTTTGCAGGCTGTGTGTCTTGGTTCAGAACAAAGTGAAGAATCGACATGGCACACATCCCTGTGTGCTATGCCCACAATGCCCACAAACCACTGCCCTGGCATAAATCAGTCACCCCTCTAGCTGGGTGTCCTATGCCAGCGGTGAGGGTACAGGTGAATGAGCCCTGTACCCCTACAGTACCCAGGTCCATTCGTGAGCACTGTAAGTGCAGTGCTGCCATTAAGAGTATATGGTGCTGGGAATTTGTCATTACGAACTCCACAGCACCATATTGGCTACACTGAAGACTGGGAAGTTTGGTTTCAAATGTCTCAGCACATTAAACCCACACTGATGCTAGGTGGGATTTAATGTAAAATGCACAACAGAGGGCATCTTAGAGGTGCCCCCTGAAACTCGACCAACGTGACCTGACTGAGTGGCTGTCTAGGCTGCAACCACCAGACATGTTTCTGGACCCCTGGATCGAGAGCTGCTGCTCTTGGGGGCCTGAAATAATGCACATCCTGGGACAAGGTGCCAAGCCTCCTCCCCCAGGATGGGAAGGGTTCACGAAGGAGAAGCTTCAAAGGCATGCCACCTTTGTGAGCCTCTCCAGACCATTTGCTGCTTTCAGCAACTGGTCCCCACTGGTTCTACCCCCACTTTGGGTGGGAAAACTGGCAAGAAAAACAAGTGAGGAAGAGAGGTGTGCCCACGTCTGCCAACTCCACCCCTAAGGTGGGGAAGGCGAGGTGAAGCACAAACTCGAGTCCCCGCCATCTTGAGGATTGGGAGACTCATCCAACCAGGGACAAGTTCCTGCCCCCTTCCCACTGGAGAGTGGCAGAATAGGGGGTGTACCCACCCCAGGCAGGGACCCGTTGGTCCCTGCCCTTTACCTACCTGTAACACCCCTAAATGTACTATTTAGGGGCAACCTGAACCTTCCTTTCTCAGATACAGAAACCACAAGAAAAGTAGATAAGAAGAAGGACGAAAAGCTGTGCAGAGCTAACAAGAGGATGACGTACACTGACTTGGCCCCAGCCCTACAGGCCTGTGTCCCCTCGAACCTGCTCCTGTGAAATCCCAGTATGTCCTGAAGCCAGCAACCTCAAAAACCCTGGAGGACCTGCCTGCCTTCACGTCAAAGACGGAATCTCCCATGAACACCGTACTTGTTCAAACTGCAGCTTCTGGTGCCAACCAGAGTCCCCAAATCCAGCGCACTCTGCGCCCGCTGAACCCGACCCGAGCTTGAGTGAAAAAACACCACAAGGAGGTCCCCTCCAGCGATCCTGACCCTAGATCTGGTGACCCCCGGCCTGCCCCAAGCCTCCAGATGATGCCTGCAGGCTCAATCCAGAGAACCCCCCTAACCACAACCAGAGCGGGTAAGAAAATCCGACGTCCCAAGGCACCCCTGCACCGGATGCCCCACGGCCTTGTGTGCCCAAAACAATGGTGCCTAACCAACCGTCAACATCCCAACTTACCCCTCGAAGTGGTGGTCACGCCTGGAAGATCCTCATTCCCGAACCTGCAGTGTTTTCTCCATTGGAAACAACACGGCACCTGACATCAAAACAGCACCCTGCACCTGGCCGCCCTAGTGCCGCTGAGGGTGCACCTTTGGTGCTAATTTGGTCCCCAACTTGCCCTGTGCTAAACCCTAGGAGCTTTGCTCCCACAGCCTTGTGGCCTGCTTGCCAGCAGCAACCAACCGGAGACCCTCTATCCTCCATAGGATAACATTGGGCTTCAATACTCTGCAGCCGGCCGCCCTAAAGCCGCTGATGGTGCAACAACAGTGCATCACTGACCCTGGGAGACCCCTGAGTCTAACTCCAGAACCTTAACTCCCACAATATTTACTTACCTGCAAACCGGTAACCTATTTTTCCTCCATAGGATAACATTGACAATTTTCCCTCCCAAGAAAACGACTGTGTGGAGTTTTGAAAACTAAAGATATTCTTTAAAAATCATACAAATAACCAAAACTTGTTTTCTCACCTGATTGCAGGACTTGTCCCAGTGCTGAATCAAGGCATCCAGCACTTTGTTAGAAAAAGTAACGTAAAAGTAACTTACCTGCAATTTATTGAAAAAGTCTATTCATTCCAATGCACTGTAGTTGCTAAGTGTCTCATACTACTGCTCCCCTGTAAATCAAACAAAGTACAATTTCTATTGCATTTTCAAACTGTTCTATATCCAGTAACTTATTACTGAAAGGTATTTAATGCTTACCTGTACCAGGTTCTAAAAATAAACAATAGTATATTTTTATACAAAAACAATTGGCCTAGAGTTCAGTTCTTGAGTGTGTCAATTCATTTGCTGACTGAGTGGGTACATCAAATGCTTAACACTGTCCTCAGATACTGCCTTACTGCTCGACCAATCTACCACTATGTGAGAGTAAGGTTCTATCTAACTTTAACCTTTGCCTACCTTTGGGGACTCTTTGACTCTATGCTCACTGTACCTCACTTTGGAGCAATATATATAGAGGCAGTTTCTTACACTCACATGCTTCACATCAGCGAAATGAAAAAAACTCTGCCAAAGAGCCTCCTCAAGCGGCCTATTGGGCATTGCAGTGCTGGCCCAATGAGGAGCTGACTGATGATGAAGCATGACCCCGATTTGGGTGTGTTTGGGCTCTTGCTCCTGTGTAATCAGATCCCCCAATCTGGTTTGTTAGTTGACTGCCAACCTTCTTCCTCTTACAATTGGAACTCCATACTCCATTACTACATATACTCCCCATTAGTCAAGTGTTTGCGACTGGCAAAACTATTTCTATAAGGATCCCCCAGCAGAAATTAGGCTTAAGGAGAGAAATAGAAGCTACTAAAAGCACAAAGACCATTTGGTCATGCAAGGCTGGGTGAAAGTCACAAGTTCAGACTGACCATGATGGATACAGGGACCAGGTTAGTCTCACAGATTTAACTCCAAAATCCAGCATGAAGAGTTCAGTTTGCTGTGGAAGGGGCTGCAAGGAGCAGAAAGAGCTTCACAGATAGTCACTGATCTAGCATGAATGGCATGCCTGGCCCCCAACAGAACTGAGGCTTAAAGAGAGAATTATTGGTTGTTTTCCATTTTTGTTGATTTCTTAGCTTGAACTGGAGGAGTATTTATGCAGCACTTCCAACAGTATTGAAGTAAAAACACAACATAAGAAAAATTCCTCACCAATTTAGAAAAATAGAGCAAATGTAGTTAATTATTTGACATAAAAACAACTGAAATCCAATCAGTAGAACAGAAGTTACGCAATTTTAAAAATGTCAAGTAAATAAAGCGCCTAAAACCACAGTTGACTTCTGACCTCCTTCCTCTCTCAATGATGTCTGCATACACATAGTCTAATTGGGAGCTTGAATGCTGGACCCACATGCCCTCCTAGTCCCTCTTTTTTTATATTGGTTAATGGTGAGTTTAGCCATGTAATGTCATTGGGCCAGATGTATCAAAGGGTTTTACCCATTCTGTGCCTATGGGAAAATGTGTTCATACATATGGCCGAAGATTTTGTCAAATTCCAATGGTGAATTCCTCAACATATAGTAAGTTATATATACTGGTGTAAAGTGCATAACTGCTCTGCACGTGATGGATGTGTGTAAATATTCTTCAGAATGGTTCAAACGTATATATTTAGTCAAAACCGTATGAAATTATGCCAAAAACAAAAATAGCATGGTCAGAACTTCCAATGTTTCTTCGAATATAGCTAAATACGGATCGCAATTGCCTTCATGCACACTAATTCTAAAAAAAAACATATTGTATTCAGATAGGTTTCAAATACTTGCTTTTTCTGGCCACTGTGGCAAATTTGTTCTTAATCAATGACATTTCTTGGGGGTGTGACAAACAGTATCTGAGCCCGAGCTTATTTTTCAGAGGGGGCAGGAGGTGAAGAGAGAATCTTCGTCATTTGTCATTTTTTGGTCATAGAGCTGTAGTCGGAGATTGGGCTCCCTACTTATCCGCTGCAATGGATTCAACGCTCATCCCGCTATTTATGCTGCTCTGCTGCTTCCGCTCTCGAGCCGCCTCCGTTATCAGATCTGCAATCCCCCCGGCCACGCGCATCCAGCGGGTGTGATTATCGCGCGCCTCCCACGAGCCAGCCAGGCCATGCCTCATTGCACGTATCCAGCCTGAAATTAAAAACCAAAGGCGCAATCACTTTTTCTTTTTAGATAAAAGCCTTCTAATCTGTAATCCTTTTATGCTATACATTTAGCTGCTCTGCTTTGGCTCGGGCTGCAGCGTGGTTGTGAGTGGTCGGTGTTCAATATTTCAGTAGCTGGCCCTGACATCATGTGGTAAAGTACAGAGCTGTCAGTTTTAATGTTAGAGTCATTCCCAGAAACTTAAAAAAAGTCCTATTAAATAAATACTTGACAAATAATTATACTTCATCTGAACAGGATTTCTGAGCAGTTGATTGATTACACACACGAATGTTGTGTTTTGAAGCAAATTCTGGAAAAACAGTGACCATAACATATGATGTTTCTTTATACCATTTTGTTGTAATTTATGACATATAGTTTATTTAAGAACATAAGGGTGCTCGTGCTTAAATTGCACGTGACAAGATATTCATAATTACGTGTAATTTACACTTGTTTTCTTTACCAAAAACATGTACACATCCTCTATTAAACAATGACTTTTGGAGTTAGAGAAAAGGGCATTCACAAATCAAGGTTTTCACATTTCGGTCTTGTCAAATAGCCTTTTCCTACAAATCATACAAACAACTCAATTTATGTGCACTTTGCTTCGTAAAAAATGATCGTCATATGTTTAACGAACATGGTCAAAGTTACTGCTTTGTGAGGTTTAAACATATGTGCATTGCATAATCCTGGCTACCACTCTAAATTCCCTTGAACGGTTTCATGTGAAAACATCAATTTAATCTCTGAGTGAGTAATATATGCATGCTTACATACATGCACACATACTTACCTACGTTATATTAGCATTTTTCAGGGCTGCTCCTCCGCTAAGGTGGAGCAGCATCCTCCGCATTAGCAGAGGAAAAATAAAATGATAATGACTACGTTAACATCATTTTATTTTTTGCAGGTTCGTGGCTGGGTTAGGGCGTGACTGGAGGCACAGGGGCAGGAGGGGTTTCCACACTCCAAGTGGGCATGACTGATTGGCTGGCCATGCTGGCCCAGCCTAACAGTCATGCACACTTTGAATGTTCCCCACCAGGCTGCATTACACAGCCAGGTGGGAAACATGCCCAGTGCCCCAGTCTCCATCTGAGCGCTCAGACCAATCACAATGCTGCATTGCAGCAATGTGATTTGCTATGGGGAGCCTGGGTGCTTCCTGGTTCCAGAGATGCAGAGGAGGGACTCAGCCGGCGGACGAGTAAGTAATATTTTATTTTATTTAGTTTGATTTTATTGGTTGTGATTGGCTTCGAGAGCCAATCACAGTGCTGCACTGCACTGCAGCGTTTTGATTGGCTATGGGGAGCCTGGGTGCTTCCTTTTTCTGGAGAAGCAGAGGTCGGCGGACGAGGTAAGTGGTATTTTTTATTATTTTGATCCCCTCACCCACCCCAACACCATCATTCCCTGCTAGTCACTACAGGTGGCTTCATCTGTGACCTAGGCTGTGAGGGCCGGGAGTGCATTTAGATTCCATGCATATACTGTCACTAGCGTAATGGAATACTGAGATTGGGTGCATTTCTCTTTCCGCATAGTATAGGATAGCAATTCAACCTGTGGTCCAAAAAGATGCAAAGTGATAATCCTATTGGCCCAGGTGCAGACACCACACTTGTGGGATTGCCAAGTTAGCTTCTTCCCACCTTGCCCCCACAAAACTGTAAACCACCAGTCATTCTGCTGTGGTAACACACACAGAGTTATGCACACAACGGCAGATCCTGATTTCTTGGGAAAGAGAGAGCTCTCTCCATATGGAAAGTAAATGCTTTCAACTGAAGAACCCAAACATGAGTAAATTCCTGATAGTGATTCTAATGTCAGGGAAGTTCAGGATGTAATTTGATTTATACTGCCTTTTCTTTCACCTGACGAACATGGGCCCAATTCACAAAGGCAATCTGAGACAAAAGTCTAACTTTACGACTTTTGGTATTCACAGAGGTCATTTACGAGTCGTATCTTCATGTTGCAGTCAGGCTGGATTCACCAGCTTGGGCCGTACTCTCCGCTCCTGGGTCATGCTCTCCCACTCGGGCCGTAATCTCCTGCTCAGGCTGGATGAAGTGCAATCAATGGGCTGGAATGCAAATTTGTACAAAAAGGAACATTAGGAACATGCGATAAATAGTAGAAGAGGTAATAAAAATCAGTTGGGGCGGGGAAAATGTTGTGGCCGACACCACATGCTATCTCAGAAAAGTGTGCTAGTGGAGTGCAAATTGTGGACTGCCTGAATCATGATGCAAAGGAGCAAACTTTTCGACAGGAACGTTACATCATCTGCAGTGGAAAGAGAAATACATCTTGTTCAAGACAACAGCTTAATGTGAAAACAGGCCGCTGAACTCTAATGCGGAAAGTCGACATTTAAAAAGGCATCAGAAGTGCGGGATAACTTAAATCAATACATTTTGTAAATTCATTTGTGCTTGCGTATTTTGTCTAAATATGATTACCTACTACAAATATGTGCATAATTTAAGCATGTATTATTCAGCATTGAAGTTAATACTATCCAGTTAAATGTGTTAAATTTGCAAAATGAGGAATTCTCTCCATCACACCTATCCATGGCATAGTCAGGAACACCTATACAGATGAACATCCATGTAGAGTAACCATTCACTGGAGAAATGGGATTAAGAGCAGGATAAGGAAGACAGTGAAATATTGGATGGAGTGATTGAATATGAGTGTAAAGGTTCTCCAGGAACAACACATTGAAAATGAAGGATTCAAAATGCAGGATAGGTATCTGGCCAGAAGTAAAAGAATCGTAAAGAGAAGGACAGAGATCCTAAATGGCTGATGGTGCCCAGAGATGGAGGCTGCAGTGCTCAGTCAGTAGGAAAAAGTCCAACACAACTAAGAGAACATCAAAAGTCTTTAGGATGTCCCACTATATTTTAGTAGAGCAGGCTACCCCCCTCATTTAGTGTCCCTAACTTGAGTACCCAGCGTCCATTACCCAATGACAGGCTGCTCAGACAACAGCATGTAGGTAGGGCAATGCTGTACACTGAAATCGAGAGGGTTGTTCACTAGACATTGCAGGACAGGTGGCATGGCAGAATAAACAGATGTCTATTGCCTGGAGAGCGGAAGGGGTGAACGGAGAGTAGAATTGGTCTATGACATTGTTACAAGGGATGCTTATGGGTTTCAGAAACCCCCTGGTCATTGAAAGCAGACTGAATTTTTTTTGAATCAGCTCACTCAACACTGGAGAATCAAGAGGTAAGTCCAGCGAAGTCAGGTGTAGTGGTCGGTGCGGTGCAGGTATGAAGACAGTAAATGGCAAGGCTTTGCTGTTGGTGGGTTGTATGAGGAAGAGTCAAATGGGACAATCTCACTTTTTGTTGGATGTTACAGGGAGCAGAATTGGGTAAAGCTGAAGACTTGAATGGCCTCACTCTAGCCCTCCTTCAGCTTTGCCATCAGAGAAATACTGCTCTCTTCTGCTCTGTCATTCCATCCCTTAGTTTAGAACCATAAATGAAGTAAATTAGTAAAATAACACCAGACACTACAAAAGTGTAAGAAAGTATGAATGCCAGCCTTTGAGGCCTCTTCCAAAATTGTCTCCTCATTGATTCATGAAGAGATCAGCTTGACCCTCTCAGACGATGTGCTCATGAGAGGCATAATAGCTAACTGTTGTTATGAAAAGATACACTGGAACTCCAGAAGATGTACTACACAGGCAAAGCTTTATTGGAGACACAATTTGGTGTCAGTCCTCTACCAGATGCAAGGCTCGAACTGACTCTCTTGGAATTCCCTCCGCCTTACAATCTAATGCAGAACAATGAATGTGGAAGGTATGTAAATACATTGACATCATAAAAGATCTCCCTCTCTTCCATCAAAGATAAAGGAAAAGGCTATATATGTATGCAAAGAATGGAAATACAAAATCAAAAATAACAAAGAACAAGCAGCTTGATAAAATAAAGGAGGAGAGAAAACGCCCTGAAACTAAGATATAACATAGTCCTGAAGGTATGTGGGAGGTCTCTGGAATCTAGTTCCACCATAAGACATTGAACCCCCCATCTCTCTCTCGCAACAGGGTCGACACCTGCACCATCATAATTACTTCCACCATTATGTCCACTTCCTCATCCTTCATGAACATAGTACCAGAACATTATTTTTCCTCTTTCTTCAAGCATTCTCCTCCTCATTGATACAACACAATATTTCTGTAATTTCACCTCTCACCATTTTCCAAAATCACAAAAAAAATCTTTCCACTTTAGTAATGTGAAACGGCCTTTACATTTTGAGAGAAGTCTTTATACCATCCCTGACTTCACTTTCACCCAATCACTTACCCCAAGTTTAGTTTGTTTTCCTCCCATGGGTTGTGTCATACGTTGACCTCCATCTTTGATCTATTCTCTCAACCAGTTTGGTATCGGGTAAATGTCCATGCATTTCTTGTGATGGAGCATGATTTTTGCAAATAATCATGTTTGATCAAATCTGCTCATAAGTGTGTTATTAATGAACTTAACTAATGGTGTGAAAATTATTAACATGTGAAAGTTTCGGAAGTACAATGTGAAAATGTGCACAACATGTTTAGTAATCACAAGCTGCAATGTTTAACGTACAGAAAGCATGGAGAATATGATATTATCGGACTAAAATTATACAGGAGAGAAAATTGATAAATATGTTAAGCAAAACTTTTAGGTAGAATTTTGAAAATATTAATAATGAAAATGCTTAGAGTAAAATGTTTGTTTCATGATAATGTTTTTCTTCCTTATAATAAGAAAGTAATCGATTAAGTAATAACTCACATTTTGAAATGAGGTTATGTTTGTAAGTCTAATCAGAATAATGAATCCATAGTTGTTGTTTCCTCATGTATTTTCGTCTTGTCATAAAAAGTAATGAGTGTGTTTTATTGTTCAGAAAAACATCAATTTATGGTTTCTCCATGACAGCCTCAAAATCTGCTAGTGGTATATCCTTTTTCTAATGTAGTTACAAAGAAGGGTAAACCCCGGAGTCATTGGCGTTCCTGTCAGAGCTCAAAGGCCATCCCTGGGACCATCTCTTCCTTCCCGCACTTGATTAATTCAAGGCTACGGATATTTTCAAGCAATTCTCGTGGGACTCCAAAGCCCATTCTTGACAGATTGCATTCTTATTGAGGGGAATACTTACAACATACTCAGTGTTTTCTCACTCCTACTAAAAGAGTAATCTTTAAAGAGCTATGGAGCCCTCCATTCCTCCACGATTGTTACATGCGAGTTCCCACCGCCCCTGCTTTACTGGTGCCCTCATTTCTTACCACTTGTCACTTGTCCTGAGGAAGACCCCACGAGTAAGGTTCGAAATACCTACACATCAATAGGGGTCGAAACGTCAACACTATAACATTTGCCAAATCCACTCAACAGTAAATGAATATACTGTGTAGTTCTGTGTTCTATGGCATTGATATATAACATTTTCGTGTACTTTGATGAAATTGTACTGGACTATTTGGCATATGAAGAATATATGCTATAATTGTTTTTGATTATATGTCACCATCACTTAAAATCTTTCACTATCACTTTTTATTCACCCCTTCCTCCTTTTCGGGCACTGCCATTATTTAAGTTGCTATTCTTATATATGACTTAAGATTTGTTCCTTGCATAAATGCATTTTTTCAATGTGATTAAATAACATTGGGAAAATATCAGCCTCATTTATATATATCTTGAATTTTGTTTTGAATATTTTGGTTCCCCCCATTTAACTTCTATGTTAACACTGCACTGGGACCACTTAATAGTTTTTTTTTCTAATGTAGGCCTCAGAAGAATATATTTTGTCCTTCATTATTTCTAAAATGCTGATTTTCATTGTTTAGCTGTGCATAATGTCTCACAAAAATTTCCTTTCTACCGGTTACAGTATTTATTTTTATGAATAATTGTGTCGACTATGTTGCAAGCTGATGTGGAAGTGAGTGTGTGGACATGAAGAAATTCAAATTTTCTTTCCTGCTTCTATGGAGTAATAACATCTTTAATTTTAACAATGGACTGAGTTGTTAAAGTTTCAGATGACATATCTTGGAGAATGATCACCTCCTGAAATTAACAAATGGAATTGTGTAGATCTGTGAAATGTAAACATTTAGGGGTTGGATTGTGAACATTTTGGGGTATAATTATTTCCCTGGGAAAATAATTTGGCGTAGCTGTTTCTATGAGAAGAGACCTTTTGCTGCTGTATGTCTCTCTATGCTACTCTGGCTGGCAATTATCCTTGCAAATGCTGGATGTGACAGGCTGTCAGTCCGTACCTGTTAGCTTAAAAACGGAATTATCCAGATTACCTTGTACTTCATCAGCTGTTGATGTTGCTCAAGCCATACCTCTTTAGCTGAAGGGTTAGCTATTTCTGACTACATTGATCTTGGGTTCATATGAATTGCATATTGATATTGCAATGAATAATTACTTTTTGTCTCTCTCTCTCCACTCACTTGTTATTGACTTATAATGTATTTGCCATGAACAGTATTTTATTGTTGTGATCATGACTGTAACATTGAATTAACTTAATGTTGACATTCTACAATGTATTTGATGTTTTGACCATTCATATTTTGAAATAATTAGATAAAAGTGACTTTCTCTACCGAAGATCTATCGGAGGACCGGATATCTGTAAGTGGTTATAAAGTTTCTATGGGCCCAAACTCTTGGTTATAATGAATTATTTGTTCATGATATTAGAGATATAGTAATTGGGTAAACAAATGTCACCGCTTTCGCTGGATCACTGCAAAAGGAATCTTTCTGTGTAACATTGTGGGGTGTTGTACAGTACGCCCAGATCATACTGGTAATTATTGTTCTAACATCACACTGATTAGTAATAGCCAATTGTATGGTACTCTTTACTAATCTGTTGACCCTTTACGCCAAACCATTTCCCAGGGCATTATACATTGAGGTACGTGAGTGCCTGATCCCACATTGTTTCAAAAACATTGTCATCTCTCACCATAGAAACCTCACCCTTTTTTTGATTGAGCTCCTTCATACACCTTTGAGATTCCTCAATATGTTTAGCCATTTCTAATGCATTTTTTAAGTGACAGATCTTTTGCTGCCCGCAGCTTTGCCTGAATTGTTTTGTCTTCGCACTGAACAATAAATTGGTCATGAATTAACTCATCAGTCATAGCTCCAAAGAAACATTTGATAAAAAGTTCCCTGAACCTTGCCACAAATTCATTAATTGTCTCATGGTCTGCCCGAAGCCTCATATAAAACCTATACTGTACCATGGCTACATTTGTTTCTTTTGCAAACTTAGTTTCCAGATGTTTAATGACTTCTTTATATACATCAGCAATGGACTGGCCATTTCGGACCAAGACTGCAGGCAAATATTTTAACACCCTTTTGACCTTCATTACCGAATGCACTCAACAATTACATCTTCTTTCTTGCTGGCGCAAAAGTTTGACCATCAAATGCTGTGATATAATTTTCTAACATTTCCACCCAGTCCTCCCACAATATTCCTGGAGACCCTGGTTGAGATAAAAAAAATTTGGAGTGATAATATTACTATGTCCAGCCATACTTCTCTGGAATTATACCTAAGAGCTAGAATAAAGGTTAAACAGGGATTAAAATAAACACTGCTATGGCACAGAATTAATCAACTTTCATAGAATCTTAGGTCTGCAGATCACCGTAAAAATTCCTGCACCAGTATTCACAAATATGTCTAAGACTGAAATTACAACAATATGAGGCTACAAAGAGTACCTTATGCGTGCAGTTCTAAAAAAAACTTGCACGTTTCTCAAAACACAATAAGAGCCTACTCTACAAGGTGTGCAGATCACCGAAGGTAGTGCATGTAGTGTGCTGAACAGACTGTTCAGTCACAAAATCTATCGTCCAATCTATCGTCCAATCACCAATAATTCAGCGCCCTCCACAGACAACTTCTACCAATGCCGAAAAGGTGTGCCGATCATGGTCAGCAGTGCTTCACAGCCATAACTTCTACCACAGGTGGGTTTCAAGACAACGATGCAGCAATTCTGACCCAAATCAAGATGGCATCATGCAACGTGACACTGCTTCCCAGAATGTAGTGCAACCTTCCTGGATGACGTGACACTGTGTTCCAGTGCTCCTCGTCTCAGGATGCACTGCAATCTTCCTGGCTGACGTGACGTTGAGTTCCTCCTATGCTGCCGACAACACTGAAATGTGGAACGGTGTGGTGCTCTACACCGTCGGCTTGAGATAGTGCTTGACCAGGGGTCTCAACGGTGAGCAGAGGCACTTTGAAATAAATAACCAAATATGCTCCTACTCCCTAGGAATACGTGGAACACCCATAAACTCCATATCAATAGACCAGACTCCTTAAGGTTAGTAATGCTGCATTTCCATAAATCCTCACAATTGAAGCGGTCGGACAGCAGGACCACCCAGGTTGTGTCATCCTTCCCTAGGCATGGGTTCAAGATGTCGCCAAAATGTTGCGATGAAAAAATACAACGGAACTCCAGACAATCTCAAGGCAAAGCTTTATTGGAGGCAAAACCTGGCTTCAGTCCTCTCAAAGATGCTGGGTTCAACTGACTTGGAATTCCCTTCTCCTTACAATCTAATACAGAAGTATGCATGTGGTACATATGTAAATCCATTGACATCATAACATAAACCCTCTGAGGGCCCACGCCGGACGCGCAGCGGAGCGTGAGTTGAGAAAAGCCCTCACTGAACTTCTATTTGCTTTGTTTCTGTGGCGTGACATTATGTTGCACTAATCGTGATTTTAAACTATTTAACCTCACTGAACATATATTTGCTTTGTTTTTGCGGCGTGACATTCTATTGCACTAATAATCATGATTTCAAACTATTTTTAAAAGGGAAGCTTTTATCTAACTTGTATTTTGCATATTTGCACGTTAGCCTCTTAGGCACACCTACTGTATACTTCTCACTGCTTTGTCTCCGCTTCCCCGGTCCGACAGGGCATTTGCCAATTGTTTGGAGGGAAGCAGACACACCCCCTACTTGGCCGGCCTGACTTCAGGCCTGCTAGACTTCCGGTGAGAAGGTCGAAGCACAGGGGATTCTCGCGCCATGTCAGCTATTTAATCACATGCTGGGTCGGACACGCAGCGGACGTGCGCAGCGGCTGCGCCACCGGTAAAAGGCAAGCCCGTCTGCGCCCGTCCACACCAAGGCCGTGACAAGGGCAGGAAACGCTGCCCGAAACCATCTAGTAACTGTTCACACAGATGAGACATTGAAACATCTCAACAGTAGGGGCCACTGCAAATGTCTGATTTTGCCTGAGAAAATATTGGGAGCTTTCCCCTGCTACCAGTGCAGAATGGATCTTCCCATCTCAGTTAATAGCCTTAGTTCAGCCACAGCTAATTACAATGCCCAACTCAAAGGGGGAATAATCAATGCGAGATCAATAAGTAGCAAAACACACAAGATGATGGACGGAATGTTGCACAATGGCAAAACATTCGCCTCTAGTCAAGCATCCTAGGACCGGTTTCAGCCATCTTCAGCCAGGATAGCTTGACTCCAGTGGCTTAGTGAGTACTGGACCCACGTCTGGGCATACCCTTCCCACATAGGGTGAACAGCAAAACACACAAGATGATGGACGGAATGTTGCACAATGGCAAAACATTAACCCCCAGTCACAGATCTGGGTTTAATCCATCGTTATTTTGCTCACCAAGCCACCCCAGTTCAGACATGGCCGAAAAGGGGTGAAACCCTGAAAACGGGCCTAGGATGCTTGTTTCCAGTCCAGGGAGGAACTGGCTTCGCAGTTCGGGCCGGACTGTTCCCATGAGGCACAGGGTCAAGACTGATTTGCATATGGCTGGGTCCAAACTGGAATGGCATGGTGAGCAAACAAACAATGGATTTAGGCCCAGATCTCTGTACTGGGGTGAATGTATGACATTGTGCTCCATTCTGTCCATCAAGTGTTGTTTTTGCATTTGTCACCCCGAGTGGGACGGGTATGCTCAGATGTGATTCATGTGCTCTCAATGCCACTGGAATCAAGCTATCCTGGCTGAAGAGGGGTGAAACCCCGAAACCAGTCCTAGGATGCTCTTTTCCTCACTTTCCATCAATACCCCATCCCCTCAGATTTGAACAGACCACCACTTTATCCCCCTTACACTTAAGGTCCCACAAATGAGTCGTACGAATAAGTCACCCCCGACCTCCAACATAGGCGTAAATGGGCTCAATTAGTTGCCAACCCTAAGCTGGCAACCTCGACCCATGCTCAGACCCCTACCTTGACAGGAAACACAGGGGCGGATTCACACATCCAAGTGGGCATGACTTATTGGCTGATTGGCTGGCCATGCTGGCCCAGCCTAACAGTCATGCACACTTTGAATGTTCCCCACCAGGCTGCATTACACAGCCAGGTGGGAAACATGCCCAGTGCCCCAGTCTCCATCTGAGCGCTAATCTACGCACTCAGACCAATCACAATGCTGCATTGCAGCAATGTGATTTGCTATGGGGAGCCTGGGTGCTTCCTGGTTCCAGAGATGCAGAGGAGGGACTCAGCCGGCGGACGAGTAAGTAATATTTTATTTTATTTAGTTTGATTTTATTGGTTGTGATTGGCTTCGAGAGCCAATCACAGTGCTGCACTGCACTGCAGCGTTTTGATTGGCTATGGGGAGCCTGGGTGCTTCCTTTTTCTGGAGAAGCAGAGGTCGGCGGACGAGGTAAGTGGTATTTTTTATTATTTTGATCCCCTCACCCACCCCAACACCTTCATTCCCTGCTAGTCACTACAGGTGGCTTCATCTGTGACCTAGGCTGTGAGGGCTGGGAGTGCATTTAGATTCCATGCATATACTGTCACTAGCGTAATGGAATACTGAGATTGGGTGCATTTCTCTTTCCGCATAGTATAGGATAGCAATTCAAACTGTGGTCCAAAAAGATGCAAAGTGATACTCCTATTGGCCCAGGTGCAGACACCACACTTGTGGGATTGCCAAGTTAGCTTCTTCCCACCTTGCCCCCACAAAACTGTAAACCACCAGTCATTCTGCTGTGGTAACACACACAGAGTTATGCACACAACGGCAGATCCTGATTTCTTGGGAAAGAGAGAGCTCTCTCCATATGGAAAGTAAATGCTTTCAGCTGAAGAACCCAAACATGAGTAAATTCCTGATAGTGATTCTAATGTCAGGGAAGTTCAGGATGTAATTTGATTTATACTGCCTTTTCTTTCACCTGACGAACATGGGCCCAATTCACAAAGGCAATCTGAGACAAAAGTCTAACTTTACGACTTTTGGTATTCACAGAGGTCATTTACGAGTCGTATCTTCATGTTGCAGTCAGGCTGGATTCACCAGCTTGGGCCGTACTCTCCGCTCCTGCGTCATGCTCTCCCACTCGGGCCGTAATCTCCTGCTCAGGCTGTATGAAGTGCAATCAATGGGCTGGAATGCAAATTTGTACAAAAAGGAACATTAGGAACATGTGATAAATAGTAGAAGAGGTAATAAAAATCAGTTGGGGCGGGGAAAATGTTGTGGCCGACACCACATGCTATCTCAGAAAAGTGTGCTAGTGGAGTGCAAATTGTGGACTGCCTGAATCATGATGCAAAGGAGCAAACTTTTCAACAGGAACGTTACATCATCTGCAGTGGAAAGAGAAATACATCTTGTTCAAGACAACAGCTTAATGTGAAATCAGGCCGCTGAACTCTAATGCGGAAAGTCGACATTTAAAAAGGCATCAGAAGTGCGGGATAACTTAAATCAATACATTTTGTAAATTCATTTGTGCTTGCGTATTTTGTCTAAATATGATTACCTACTACAAATATGTGCATAATTTAAGCATGTATTATTCAGCATTGAAGTTAATACTATCCAGTTAAATGTGTTAAATTTGCAAAATGAGGAATTCTCTCCATCACACCTATACATGGCATAGTCAGGAACACCTATACAGATGAACATCCATGTAGAGTAACCATTCACTGGAGAAATGGGATTAAGAGCAGGATAAGGAAGACAGTGAAATATTGGATGGAGTGATTGAATATGAGTGAAAAGGTTCTCCAGGAACAACACGTTGAAAATGAAGGATTCAAAATGCGGGATAGGTATCTGGCCAGAAGTAAAAGAATCGTAAAGAGAAGGACAGAGATCCTAAATGGCTGATGGTGCCCAGAGATGGAGGCTGCAGTGCTCAGTCAGTAGGAAAAAGTCCAACACAACTAAGAGAACATCAAAAGTCTTTAGGATGTCCCACTATATTTTAGTAGAGCAGGCAACCCCCCTCATTTAGTGTCCCTAACTTGAGTACCCAGCGTCCATTACCCAATGACAGGCTGCTCAGACAACAGCATGCAGGTAGGGCAATGCTGTACACTGAAATCGAGAGGGTTGTTCACTAGACATTGCAGGACAGGTGGCATGGCAGAATAAACAGATGTCTATTGCCTGGAAAGTGGAAGGGGTGAACGGAGAGTAGAATTGGTCTATGACATTGTTACAAGGGATGCTTATGGGTGTCAGAAACCCCCTGGACATTGAAACCTGACTGAATTTTTTTTGAATCAGCTCACTCAACACTGGAGAATCAAGAGGTAAGTCCAGCGAAGTCAGGTGTAGTGGTCGGTGCGGTGCAGGCATGAAGACAGTAAATGGCAAGGCTTTGCTGTTGGTGGGTTGTATGAGGAAGAGTCAAATGGGACAATCTCACTTTTTGTTGGATGTTACAGGGAGCAGAATTGGGTAAAGCTGAAGACTTGAATGGCCTCACTCTAGCCCTCCTTCAGCTTTGCCATCAGAGAAATACTGCTCTCTTCTGCTCTGTCATTCCATCCCTTAGTTTAGAACCATAAACGAAGTAAATTAGTAAAATAACACCAGACACTACAAAAGTGTAAGAAGGTATGAATGCCAGCCTTTGAGGCCTCTTCCAAAATTGTCTCCTCATTGATTGATGAAGAGATCAGCTTGACCCTCTCAGACGATGTGTTCATGAGAGGCATAATAGCTAACTGTTGTTATGAAAAGATACACTGGAACTCCAGAAGATGTACTACACAGGCAAAGCTTTATTGGAGACACAACCTGGTGTCAGTCCTCTACCAGATGCAAGGCTCGAACTGACTCTCTTGGAATTCCCTCCGCCTTACAATCTAATGCAGAACAATGAATGTGGAAGGTATGTAAATACATTGACATCATAAAAGATCTCCCTCTCTTCCATCAAAGATAAAGGAAAAGGCTATATATGTATGCAAAGAATGGAAATACAAAATCAAAAATAACAAAGAACAAATAGCTTGATAAAATAAAGGAGGAGAGAAAACGCCCTGAAACTAAGATAAAACATAGTCCTGAAGGTATGTGGGAGGTCTCTGGAATCTAGTTCCACCATCAGACATTGAACCCCCCATATCTCTCTCTCAACAGGGTCAACACCTGCACCATCATAATTACTTCCACCATTATGTCCACTTCCTCATCCTTCATGAACATAGTACCAGAACATTATTTTTCCTCTTTCTTCAAGCATTCTCCTCCTCACTGATACAACACAATATTTCTGTAATTTCACCTCTCACCATTTTCCAAAATCACAAAAAAAATCTTTCCACTTTAGTACTGTGAAAAGGCCTTTACATTTTGTGAGAAGTCTTTATACCATCCCTGACTTCACTTTCACCCAATCACTTACCCCAAGTTTAGTTTGTTCTCTTCCCATGGGTTGTGTCATACGTTGACCTCCATCTTTGATCAATTCTCTCAACCAGTTTGGTATCGGGTAAATGTCCATGCATTTCTTGTGATGGAGCATGATTTTTGCAAATAATCATGTTTGATCAAATTTGCTCATAAGTGTGTTATTAATGAACTTAACTAATGGTGTGAAAATTATTAACGTGAAAGTTTCGGAAGTACAATGTGAAAATGTGCACAACATGTTTAGTAATCACAAGCTGCAATGTTTAACGTACAGAAAGCATGGAGAATATGATATTATCGGACTAAAATTATACAGGAGAGAAAATTGATAAATGTGTTAAGCAAAACTTTTAGGTAGAATTTTGAAAATATTAATAATGAAAATGCTTAGAGTAAAATGTTTGTTTCATGATAATGTTTTTCTTCCTTATAATAAGAGAGTAATCAATTAAGTAATAACTCACATTTTGAAATGAGGTTATGTTTGTAAGTCTAATCAGAATAATGAATCCATAGTTGTTGTTTCCTTATGTATTTTCGTCTTGTCATAAAAAGTAATGAGTGTGTTTTATTGTTCAGAAAAACGTCAATTTATGGTTTCTCAATGACAGCCTCAAAATCTGCTAGTGCTATATCCTTTTTCTAATGTAGTTACAAAGAAGGGTAAAACCCGGAGTCACTGGCGTTCCTGTCAGAGCTCAAAGGCCATCCCTGTGACCATCTCTTCCTTCCCGCACTTGATTAATTCAAGGCTACGGATATTTTCAAGCAATTCTCATGGGACTCCAAAGCCCATACTTGACAGACTGCATTCTTATTGAGGGGATTACTTACAACATACTCAGTGTTTTCTCACTCCTACCAAAAGAGTAATCTTTCAAGAGCTATGGAGCCCTCCATTCCTCCACGATTGTTACATGCGAGTTCCCACCGCCCCTGCTTTACTGGTGCCCTCATTTCTTACCACTTTTCACTTGTCCTGAGGAAGACCCCACGAGTAAGGTTCGAAATGCCTACACATCATTAGGGGTCGAAACGTCAACACTATAACATTTGCCAAATCCACTCAACAGTAAATGAATATACTGTGTAGTTCTGTGTTCTATGGCATTGATATATAACATTGTCGTGTACTTTGATGAAATTGTACTGGACTATTTGGTATATGAAGAATATATGCTATAATTGTTTTTGATTATATGTCACCATCACTTAAAATCTTTCACTATCACTTCTTATTCACCCCTTCCCCCTTTTCGGGCACTGCCATTATTTAAGTTGCTATTCTTATATATGACTTAAGATTTGTTCCTTGCATAAATGCATTTTTTCAATGTGATTAAATAACATTGGGAAAATATCAGCCTCATTTATATTTATCTTGAATTTTGTTTTGAATATTTTGGTTCCCCCCATTTAACTTCTATGTTAACACTGCACTGGGACCAAACAATAGGTTTTTTTCTAATGTAGGCCTCAGAAGAATATATTTTGTCCTTCATTATTTCTAAAATGCTTATTTACTTGTTTAGCTGTGCATAGCGTCTCACTAAAATTTCCTTTCTACCGGTTACAGTATTTATTTTTATGAATAATTGTGTCGACTATGTTGCAAGCTGATGTGGAAGTGAGCGTGTGGACATGAAAAAATTTCAATTTTCTTTCCTGCTTCTATGCAGTAATAACATCTTTCATTTTAACAATGGACTGAGTTGTTAAAGTTTCAGATGACATATCTTGGAGAATGATCACCTCCTGAAATTAACCAATGGAATTGTGTAGATCTGTGAAATGTAAACATTTAGGGGTTGGATTGTGAACATTTTGGGGTATAATTATTTCCCTGGGAAAATAATTTGGCGTAGCTGTTTCTATGAGAAGAGACCTTTTGCTGCTGTATTTCTCTCTATGCTACTCTGGCTGGCAATTATCCTTGCAAATGCTGGATGTGACAGGCTGTCAGTCCGTACCTGTTAGCTTAAAAACTGAATTATCCAGATTACCTTGTACTTCATCAGCTGTTGATGTTGCTCAAGCCATACCTCTTTAGCTGAAGGGTTAGCTATTTCTGACTACATTGATCTTGGGTTCATATGAATTGCATATTGATATTGCAATGAATAATTACTTTTTGTCTCTCTCTCTCCACTCACTTGTTATTGACTTATAATGTATTTGCCATGAACAGTATTTTATTGTTGTGATCATGACTGTAACATTGAATTAACTTAATGTTGACATTCTACAATGTATTTGATGTTTTGACCATTCATATTTTGAAATAATTAGATAAAAGTGACTTTCTCTACCGAAGATCTATCGGAGGACCGGATATCTGTAAGTGGTTATAAAGTTTCTATGGGCCCAAACTCTTGGTTATATTGAATTATTTGTTCATGATATTAGAAATATAGTAAATGGGTATACAAATGTCACCGCTTTCGCTGGATCACTGCAAAAGGAATCTTTCTGTGTAACATTGTGGGGTGTTGTACGATACGCCGAGATCATACTGGTAATTATTGTTCTAACATCACACTGATAAGTAATAGCCAATTGTATGGTACTCTTTACTAATCTGTTGACCCTTTACGCCAAACCATTTCCCAGGGCATTATATAATGAGGTACGTGAGTGTCTGATCCCACATTGTTTCAAAAACATTGTCATCTCTCACCATAGAAACCTCACCCTTTTTTTGATTGAGCTCCTTCATACACCTTTGAGATTCCTCAATATGTTTATCCATTTCTAATGCATTTTTAAGTGACAGATCTTTTGCTGCCCGCAGCCTTGCCTGAATTGTTTTGTCTTCGCACTGAACAATAAATTGGTCATGAATTAACTCATCAGTCATAGCTCCAAAGAAACATTTGGTAAAAAGTTCCCTGAACCTTGCCACAAATTCATTAATTGTCTCATGGTCTGCCCGAAGCCTCATATAAAACCTATACTGTACCATGGCTAAATTTGTTTCTTTTGCAAACTTAGTTTCCAGATGTTTAATGACTTCTTTATATACATCAGCAATGGACTGGCCATTTGGGACCAAGACTGCAGGCAAATATTTTAAAACCCTTTGACCTTCATTACCGAATGCACTCAACAATTACATCTTCTTTCTTGCTGGCGCAAACGTTTGACCATCAAATGCTGTGATATAATTTTCTAACATTTCCACCCAGTCCTCCCACAATATTCCTGGAGACCCTGGTTGAGATAAAAAAAATTGGAATGATAATATTACTATGTCCAGCCATACTTCTCTGGAATTATACCTAAGAGCTAGAATAAAGGTTAAACAGGGATTAAAATAAACACTGCTATGGCACAGAATTAATAAACTTTCATAGAATCTTAGGTCTGCAGATCACCGTAAAAATTCCTGCACCAGTATTCACAAATATGTCTAAGACTGAAATTACAACAATATGAGGCTACAAAGAGTACCTTATGCGTGCAGTTCTAAAAAAAACTTGCACGTTTCTCAAAACACAATAAGAGCCTACTCTACAAGGTGTGCAGATCACCGAAGGTAGTGCATGTAGTGTGTTGAACAGACTGTTCAGTCACAACATGTGTGGAGAAGTGTGGCTCAATGATTAGAGCGGCAGACCCTGATGCAGAGGTCTAGCCCGGGACCAGGGTTCAATTCCCCGCCTCGGCGGGTCTTGGGCTCAAAATTCCACGGACCTGATAATTCTCGCCTCGGTGCCTATTCCAATCAGGGAGTCCCACTCTGCAACTCTGGGCAATAGCTTGCTTAATCTCCACAACGGCCCCCACAACGCTAAGGATGCCTGGCCTCCACCTTGGGGGTGCCCAGGAGTGGACCCCTCACAGGGTAAGCCAGGATGGGTTCCACAGCTGTATTCGTACAAGCGCCTTGAGACCCTTGCGGGTGAGTAGTGCGCTATACAAGTATCAATTTACATTTACAACATCTATCAGCACTGTGAATGGTGTGCCAAACACCAATAATTCAGCGCCCTCCACAGACAACTTCTACCAATGCCGAAAAGGTGTGCCGATCATGGTCAGCAGTGCTTCACAGCCATAACTTCTACCACAGGTGGGTTTCAAGACAACGATGCAGCAATTCTGACCCAAATCAAGATGGCATCATGCAACATGACACTGCTTCCCAGAATGTAGTGCAACCTTCCTGGATGACGTGACACTGTGTTCCAGTGCTCCTTGTCTCAGGATGCACTGCAATCTTCCTGGCTGATGTGACGTTGAGTTCCTCCTATGCTGCCGACAACACTGAAATGTGGAACGGTGTGGTGCTCTACACCGTCGGCTTGAGATAGTGCTTGACCAGGGGTCCCAACGGTGAGCAGAGGCACTTTGAAATAAAGTACCAAATATGCTCCTACTCCCTAGGAATACGTGGAACACCCATAAACTCCATATCAATAGACCAGACTCCTTAAGGTTAGTAATGCTGCATTTCCATAAATCCTCACAATTGAAGCGGTCGGACAGCAGGACCACCCAGGTTGTGTCATCCTTCCCTAGGCATGGGTTCAAGATGTCGCCAAAATGTTGCGATGAAAAAATACAACGGAACTCCAGACAATCTCAAGGCAAAGCTTTATTGGAGGCACAACCTGGCTTCAGTCCTCTCAAAGATGCTGGGTTCAACTGACTTGGAATTCCCTTCTCCTTACAATCTAATACAGAAGTATGCATGTGGTACATATGTAAATCCATTGACATCATAACATAAACCCTCTGAGGGCCCACGCCGGACGTGCAGCGGAGCGTGAGGTGAGAAAAGCCCTCACTGAACTTCTATTTGCTTTGTTTCTGTGGCGTGACATTATGTTGCACTAATCGTGATTTTAAACTATTTTAACCTCACTGAACATATATTTGCTTTGTTTTTGCGGCGTGACATTCTATTGCACTAATAATCATGATTTCAAACTATTTTTAAAAGGGAATCTGTTATCTAACTTGTATTTTGCATATTTGCACGTTAGCCTCTTATGCACACCTACTGTATACTTCTCACTGCTTTGTCTCCGCTTCCCCGGTGCAACAGGGCATTTGCCAATTGTTTGGAGGGAAGCAGACACACCCCCTACTTGGCCGGCCTGACTTCAGGCCTGCTAGACTTCTGGTGAGAAGGTCGGAGCACAGGGGATTCTCGCGCCATGTCAGCTATTTAATCACATGCTGGGTCGGACACGCAGCGTGCGCGCGCAGCGGCTGCGCCACCGGTAAAATGCAAGCCCGTCTGCACCCTTCCGCACCAAGGCCATGACAAGGGCAGGAAACGCTGCCCAAAACCATCTAGTAACTGTTCATACAGATGAGACATTGAAACATCTCAACAGTAGGGGCCACTGCAAATGTCTGATTTTGCCTGAGAAAATATTGGGAGCTTTCTCCTGCTACCAGTGCAGAATGGATCTTCCCATCTCAGTTAATAGCCTTAGTTCAGCCACAGCTACTTACAATGCCCAACTCAAAGGGGGAATAATCAATGCGAGATCAATAAGTAGCAAAACACACAAGATGATGGACAGAATGTTGCACAATGGCAAAACATTCGCCCCTAGTCAAGCATCCTAGGACCGGTTTCAGCCATCTTCAGCCAGGATAGCTTGACTCCAGTGGCTTAGTGAGTACGGGACCCACGTCTGGGCATACCCTTCCCACATAGGGTGAACAGCAAAACACACGAGATGATGGACGGAATGTTGCACAATGGCAAAACATTAACCCCCAGTCACAGATCTGGGTTTAATCCATCATTATTTTGCTCACCAAGCCACCCCAGTTCAGACATGGCCGAAAAGGGGTGAAACCCTGAAACCGGGCCTAGGATGCTTGTTTCCAGTCCAGGGAGGAACTGGCTTCGCAGTTCGGGCTGGACTGTTCCCATGAGGCACAGGGTCAAGACTGATTTGCATATGGCTGGGTCCAAACTGGAATGGCATGGTGAGCAATAAACAATGGATTTAGGCCCAGATCTCTGTCCTGGGGTGAATGTATGACATTGTGCTCCATTCTGTTTATCAACTGTTGTTTTTGCATTTGTCACCCCGAGTGGGACGGGTATGCTCAGATGTGATTCATGTGCTCTCAATGCCACTGGAATCAAGCTATCCTGGCTGAAGAGGGGTGAAACCCCGAAACCAGTCCTAGGATGCTCTTTTCATCACTTTCCATCAATACCCCATCCCCTCAGATTTGGACAGACCACCACTTTATCCCCCTTACACTTAAGGTCCCACAAATGAGTCGTACGAATAAGTCACCCCCGACCTCCAACATAGGCGTAAATGGGCTCAATTAGTTGACAACCCTAAGCTGGCAACCTCGACCCATGCTCAGACCCCTACCTTGACAGGAAACACAGGGGCGGATTCACACATCTTCCACTCCTGGCTAACTGCAGTAAGTAATGAACTCATTACACCAGAGAAACCTTATAAGGACAAGAAACCAAAAACTCAAAAAGTCCCTTGGTTTACGCCCGCTCTTACACAAATACATCTTCAATGTAAGCAACACAAGCCAAAGTGGAGAAGAACTTACAATACCGAAGAAAAAATAGCTTTTAAAAAAATATCACTAAGCTATATCGCCATCAGATTAAACCCACCAAAAAAGATTACTACTCAAGAAAAATACAGGAGGCAAGCCAAGTACAAAAAGTCATCTTTTCGGTCATAAAGTCCTTTACCGACCCTAAAGCACTACAGAAAGAGTTACCACCTTCCCAGAAGCTATGTGATAATATATCAGTTTTCTTCGAGGGAAACATTCTTGCAATCCAGAAGGACTTTTTAATGGTTCCTGTCCCAGACCGAGACCTCACTCGTGAGCACGTCCCCGCTATCACTGCTCATTGTATTCAAACGTTTGCACCATTATCATTAGAACAGACTTGCGATGCATAAGAGCATGCAAATCAGGTTCTCCCTTGAATGCCTGACCCCCCATGATCCTTCGCAAAATCACAGACACGGTCAATCCAATCATAAATCAGATAGTTAATTCCTCAATAAACTCAGGTATAGTGCCAGATGAATTGATGCTTGCACTGGTAAAACCACTGTAAAAGAAACAAACCATCGACCATTCGGTATTTTTGAACCTTCGCCCCATTTCACTACTTGCCTTCCTAAGCAAGATCACAGACAAATTTGTACACAAAGTACTAATCAAATTCATTGAGGCCACTAATATCCTCCACCCCCAGCAATCTGGTTTTGTCCCAAGCACTCCACAGAATCCGCACTCCTGGAAGTATCGGATGCACTAAAAACCATAGCTGACAAAAGCAGAAAGGAGGTCCTGATCGAACTCGACCTTTCTGCCTCGTTCAATACGATATCACACAGTATTCTCATGGAGAGACAAACTCAGCATCATCTCAGGTACTGCTTTGCAATGGATAAAATCTTTCCTCACTAACCTCAGACAGGCTGTGACCCTTGGCACTTTCCTTTCTGTTGAACGTAACATAACAGCAGGTGTCCCTCATGGCTCGTCATTGAACCCACTGCTGTTCAACATTTATATGACCCTGCTCATCTTCTTGATAGCATCCTTTGAGATTGAAGTTACGTCCTACTAAGATGATACCCAGATGATTCTTTCCCTGACTCCACAGATGCCAAACTTAATTTTAAACGCTGCCTAGCCAAAGTCATCCAGTGGATGAGGACAACTACCTCAGATGCAACACCAACAAGACTAAGATCCTCCCACATAGGGAAAGATGTCTCATTCTAGCCTTGAGAATGGTAGCCAGAGGGAACTACACCTCCGCCTGACATGGTTAAGGTATCCAAAAATGTAGGAGTTCAGTTCGATACTGCACTTTACTTCCTCCCTCGCGCTACGGCGGTAGCAGGGACCTGCTTTAGCCTTATTAATTCCCTAAAAAGATGTTTTGATTCAATCCCACTCACCGCAAGAAAATCAGTGGCAGTGGCCCTGATTCTCTCACGTCTGGACTACTGCAACAGCTTTCTGGCAGGTGCCTTCTGTCTCTGTGTGAATTAGTATCTCCCACCTGTGGGAGAGCAAGCTGGCGTCTGTTTCCTCCTCTTGCTTTCTTTGACCGATCATTCAGCCAGCGGTGGAGCTGTCATTAATGCAACAGGTGCAGTGATGCTGGGGACTATGGGTAGGCGTGTCCACTGAAATAGGATTATGGCTGTCTTTCACTACCATTACAGCCCCGGTTACTGTATCTACTGCACTGCATACCACTTGTGAATCGCTGAAGCACATCTTTCCAGTTCTTTCATTTCTTGACAAGGTGCAAGCTGCCCTTGCATTAGTTATGTGAAGAAATGACTCGTATATGTGCACAGGAGCATTACATAAGTATTGAAATTATCAGCGTTCATTTACTGTAATACCATTTTCATCACCAGACTAAGTAAGCCTCTTGTTGCTTATGAATCACTTTCCAAGGAGATTGGTAGAGTAAACCAATATATATTCAAACGGTAAAATGAATTAATTCTATTTCATAGGACACCAGCACTAAAGCATCAGACGTTGACCACCAAACAGTGTATTTTTATATGTTGGCAGGACTTACATAAATGCAGAAATGCTGGGTAGACGGTCTTTGGGTATTACATGTACAGTAATTAGAAATTGTAATATTTTTGCACACACATTTGTAACTACCTTATATAGTGATCCTCGTGTAGGCAAGTTGTCTCAGCAAGTTAGACGCTTGCTTCTAACAGATGCTATGACCTAGAGGTCTTTGGTCCTAAATCAGGCAAGGCCAGCTTAGCCTTTCAATAATCTAAGGTCAGAAAACTGACCACCACTACAGACAGCAACGCCATCCACACCAGGGTGAGGCATTGAAGTGGAACCGCTTTTTAACCCTTAGTATAGTTATAAACTTCTAAAGTTGGTTATAATACCAAATATGTTTTATGCTTTTTTCAGAATCTAACTAAATAACCGCCTTTCGATCTTTCTTCCCAGATTTATTAAACAGACTCTCATCTAGGGGTGGGCAGCAGACTCTGCTTTCTCAGTGGATTTCACTGAGTTTGAGCCACTGCACCCTCTTCTTGGAGGGGTGAGTTTGCGGCAGTCCGTGGCCCACGCAGGGGGCCCTCCTAAGTGAGTGGCCCATTTAGTGTCATTTGGGCACCAGTCCACCCCTTCTCATGTCTGGACTCAGGGTGGAGTCCCCCTGTGGCCTATGATGCGCTGGCCGCATCATTTCCAGTGTGACGAGGAACTGGGGAGGGTATATATGCCTTCCCCGGCAATCCTGGCAGCATCTTTGTGCCGGACACGCCGTCTCCCACCCTACTGCTTACCCAGCGTGGGGTTGGTAGGTGAAGAACATAGAACTGTGTAATGTTTTCTTTTGTCCTTGCAGACAGAGTTACAGGGCAATCCGAAAGCAGATGTGTACAGAAGGGTACCTCTGCACGTCACAATAGGGGTGCCAGAGCCAAAGACCAGGAGCCTCATGGCAGGTTCTTGGAAAACCGCGTCGGCGTCCCGTTAGTCATTCGGGGTGATTGGGTTCTCCACAGTGCTTGGCTCATCAGGCGGGCAGGGCAGCATAGGTTGGTTCAGCTGCCTGCCCTTGGATCGCCTTAAGATAACCCACCATATTGCATACTTTTGTATGGAATAAACCTGCAGCAATAATTTTCCAAACAAAAGTTGTGTTCTATTTTTATTTATGCAGCATGCATGCTCTGATGTTGTTGTGGTTGGGGTGTGTTGCCAATATTGGCACTGTGGCAAAAACTCCACCTACCGCCGGCAAAGTGGAGTGACTTCCAAGTTCCAATGCAGTCATGCTTGCGAGTGTCCATCTGACTTCTGTCGTGCCTGTAAACGAACGCTTGGTTGGCAAATGTCAGCCCCTGGTGGTTGGCAAGTCTACAGCGCATGCGCAAAGAGACACGCATGCGCAGAGAGTACCGACGCGTCATTTAACCACCCCCCTTCCCTGCAGTAAACGCTTCGCGTTCCGTTCCGGTGTCCTTTGCTGGTTCCTGTGGTGCGGATCCGGGTCACGGTGGTGGCGAGCTGCGGGATCCGTCGGGTCTTCGCCGGGCGTCGGTACTGCACTTGTAAGGTACTATCGGCCCTTGCTGTTGTCCAATTGTGCGCGCATTTACTTTTTGTTATTTCGGAAGCGTGTCAAGTTGTTACACGCGTTCCGGTTTCTTTAGGAGTCCCGAAGTTATCCCTGACTTCAAGGGATTAGTTGTGTTGATCATTGTTTGGTTTTCTTTGGATCTCCATACAGATAGTGGGGACATTTAGACTGCGTGTCTTTACTTTGTTATTGGTATAGTCGGGACTAGTTGAGTATTGATGTTAGTCCCGGTTTTGATTCTAAGTTACCTGGAACTGGAGGAGTATTGATTCCAGTTCCAGGTTTTTTGAGGCTCATTATTTATATACACAGGTACGCAGGAGCAAGTATTTACTCATTATTTCTGCATACGTTTGAGACAGGCTTCCTCACCTTGTTGTGTATTATACAGGAGACAGAGTTACGATTCCTGGATACCATTCCCTCCACATTATACAAGTACACGGATTAGCACTTGCACCCCAATTCTGTAGGTATCTGTTCTCTCTATTATTGTACTTCCCAATTACACTTAGAATTACTGCACTAACCTGTGTTCCTTACATTCCCCTAGGAAGCTGATATTCAGACGTTCTGTGATTCCAGGAATTAATCCTTCAGGTGTAAAGAAGACATCTACATATTCTTTTGTCCCCCACTTTCCTTGTTTTGTCTCCCTGTGTTCCCCTGACGGGCATCACTACTCCGGTGCAGTGTTATATTCTGTCGGATGGTGAACCGGTTAGGGGATATTGGGAAAGAGCATCACCTACCTGGTATTTCTTGGGCAACCTTCGTGTCAAGCATAACAGAACGCGAAGCCTAATTGATTTGCCACCCAAGTACCATGGAGGTGACTTTAGGTGATTTGGCGAACATGATGGGTAATCTCCAGAGAGAAACCCAAGCATTATCTGATAGATTGGATAGGATGGACTTAGATGGTGGGGCAGGAAGTGCAGGATCACAAACCCCTGTAATACAAGTAGTTACTCCTCCCCCCCCTATACCCTTAGCTCCTCCCGAAAGATTCAACGGTGACCCAGCCAAATGTGCCGCTTTCATTAGTCAGTGCCAGCTACATTTCATGTGTAAAGCGACCTGCTTCCCCACTGATCAAGCCAAGGTGGCCTTCGTCTTGTCATATTTAGGAGGCCCTGCGGCTAATTGGGCTATACCCTTTATAGAGAGAGACGATCCCCTTCTTCTAGACTACAACGCATTCAAGAGGGAATTAAGGAAATTATTTGACAAACACACATTTACACATGCAGCAGATACCGAGCTTTTGACACTTAAACAGGGGTCCAAAGATCTAGCCACATACATATCCACTTTTCACCGTCTAGTGGCAGAAGCAGAATGGCCTCGTGAGAAGCGCAGCGCCTTGTTTTATAAAGGACTGCGTGATGAGTTAAAAGACGCCTTAGCTCATGTAGTGGACCCCCCAGACACATGTCCGGAGCTCATTGATCTAGTAGTAAAATTGGATCACCGTTTAGGTGAAAGAAGGAAGGATAAGTCTAAAGGCGACTTCAATAGGATACAAGTTAAAGAAAGCAAGTCCGAACCTGAAGGGAGTACCGATGGTACTGAACCTATGCAGATTGGGAGTATTAAGGGCCCCCTTAGTGAAACTGAAAAACAACGCAGAAGGAACCTTAAATTGTGTCTGTATTGCGGTAAAGCTGGACACTTTCTGAGGGATTGCCCCGTTAAACCTAAATCAAAGAGACAGTCGGAAAACTAGAGGACCCGAAGCCCAGAGAGACTAAGGCCTCGGGTCATTCAGGATCCATAGTCTCCTCATTAGTTCACTCACAGAGCCATTTCTTTGTACCTTCTTTGTTGCAAAGCCCAACTCAACAGCTAGAAGTCGCAATAATGATTGATTCCGGAGCTTCCGGTAACTTTATAGATGGGAAGTGGGCCAAAGAAAATCATCTTACCTACATACCTAAAACAACCCTGGAAGAGGTATATACCATTGATGGGAGTTCTTTAAAATCCGGCCCCATAACACATACTACAGAGGCATTGGAGGTAACTATTGCAGATGCCCATAGGGAATCCCTTTGTTTTGATATCATTCAATCCCCGCAGTTCCCAGTGGTTTTAGGTCTCCCCTGGTAAAGACATCACAACCCTACCATTAATTGGCAGAAGGAACAGATCGTGTTCAATGACGTGTCTTGTCAGGATCACAAGAAAAACATTGCTTCTATACTGGTCAGTACACCCCTCACTTTATTACATACTACAGAGAGGGAACCTCTGAAGACTCCAGTAGATCAGGAACCAGGGGTCGTGAAAATAGACGAACAAGTTGACCAGCCTGATGCAAAGCTACCAGAGGTATATCACCGGTATTCCTCGATTTTTGATGCCAAGGAAGCCACCAGTCTACCCCCTCATAGGGTGTATGACTGTAGAATAGACCTACAAGCAGGAGCTCGTATTCCAACGAGCAGAGTATATGCCTTGACTGAAAAGGAGAATATCTATCTCCGAGAATACTTGGATAAAATGTTGGACCTTGGCTTCATTAGAGTATCCAGATCTCCAGCATCATCTGCACTCTTTTTTATTCCTAAACGGGAGGGTGGTTTCCGTTGCTGCATTGACTACCGTTCCCTTAAAGCAGTAACCATAAAGAACAGATATCCGTTACCACTCATCTCCTCTCTCCTAGATCAAGTTAAGAATGCCAAGTATTTTACCAAACTAGATCTTAGAGGGGCTTATCATCTAGTGAGAGTACGAGAAGGAGAAGAGTGGAAAACGGCGTTTTGCACTAAATATGGATTATACGAATATATGGTGATGCCATTTGGGCTCTGCAATGCGCCTTCCGCGTTTCAATATTTCATTAACGATGTATTGAAAGACCTACTGGATAGCTGCGTCATTGCATACATTGATGATCTTCTTATCTATTCAGCAACATTGAAGGAACATGAGGGTCATGTTCAAGCGGTATTACAAAGATTAGAGAATAATTACCTGTACTGTAAACTAGACAAATGTTTCTTTCACAGGTCCAAGGTGACCTTTTTGGGGTACATTTTATCCTCCCAGGGATTGCAGATGGATCCTCACAAGGTACAAGCCGTGGTTCAATGGCCCTCTCCCACTTCAGTTAAGGACATACAAAGATTTCTGGGCTTCGCCAATTTTTACAGGCGGTTTATTGAACACTTTTCTGAAATTGTAACCCCCATCACCAAGCTCTTGAGAAAGGATACATCTTTTGTATGGTCCCCAGAGGCAGAACAATCTTTTTTGATGTTGAAGAAAGCCTTTACTGAGGCTCCGATACTTCGACATCCCGATCAGCAAAGTCCCTTTGTGGTAGAGGTTGATGCCTCTCAAGCGGCAGTAGGAGGAGTATTATCTCAAGCCAACCCCGAAACGGGGGAATTACATCCTGTAGCTTATTACTCCCATAAGCTCACACCTGCAGAAATCAACTATGCTATCGGTGAAAGAGAGTTGCTTGCAATAAAGAAGGTGCTGGAAGAATGGAGGCAATACCTGATGGGTTCCAGGTATACGGTCACCATCATAACAGACCATCGCAATTTACAGTACCTGAAAACCACAAAAGCATTATCCATGAGACAGTTGCGGTGGACTCAGTTTTTTGGTGGCTATGATTTCGAAATCCATTTTAGAGCAGGAAGGAAGAACGGGAAAGCCGATGCCTTATCCCGTTTGGGGTTTGATAGTCCACCGATAGATGAGCATCCCCCCTCCATTATAGAGGCTAAGAAAATCATAGGTGGTACAGTCACAGAGGAACAGTTCCTGAGAGAAGTAGCTAGCGCTCAGCAAAGACCAGAGGCGGACGCCTTTCTCAAGACTCAGAACACTCAGACACGACAAGGGTTACATTATGTACACGATGGGCTATACTTACCTGAAGTTACTCAGAGACAGACTGTAATGAACTGGTGTCATACTCAAGGCATAGCTGGTCATCCAGGGTATAAGAGGACGGTTGAGTTGGTGAAGCGCTATTGCTGGTGGCCATCCCTTAATCAGGACGTACAACGATTTGTTAAAACATGCGCTATTTGTGCACAAGGCAAAGCCTCTCACACCAAACCAGTAGGCCTTTTATGTCCTATTCCCTCGCCTCCAAGCCCTTGGCATACAGTGTCTATGGATTTCATCGTTGAATTGCCACGCACTAAGAAGGGTAACAACACTGTACTGGTAGTGGTGGATTTATTCACCAAGTTTGCCCATTTCATACCATTGACGGGTCTCCCTACATCAAGCATTCTGGCACAAGTCTTTCTACAGAACATCATTAGACTTCATGGCATTCCTTCTGTGCTTATCACGGACAGAGGAACGCAATTCGTATCCAAGTTCTGGAGACAATTATGTACATTATTACAGATTGAGGTTCGGTTGTCTTCAAGTCATCATCCTCAGACGGATGGACAAACCGAACGAGTCAATCAGAGCTTGGAACAATCTATGAGATGCCAGTCCCTTCAGTCAAATCAGGAGTGGGATGAAATGATTTGGTTAGCCGAGCTATCGTACAATAACAGTCATCACTTTTCCACCTTGTTTACACCCTTCTATGGATCCCATGGTTTTCATCCCAGAGTCTTGCCCATTCCTCTGTCAGTAGCTTGTAACACTCCCTCTGTCACCTCTTTGGTACAGAAAATCCAGACAACACATACTGCTATACAAGACAATTTAGACAGAGCTAAGGCAACATATAAGAAAGACGCAGATACCCATAGACAACCAGGACCTATGTACCAAGCAGGAGATAAAGTGTGGCTTTCCACGAGACATTTGGCCTTGAGAGGTTCTTGTAAATTCAGACCTAAATGTGTGGGACCCTTTCATGTAACCAAGGTCATAAATCCTGTAGCATTACAACTAGACCTGCCTCCAACAATGAAGATACACCCAGTCTTCCACATATCCCTCCTCAAACCCGTTGCACCAAATACACGCATCCAACCACGTCCGAGTCCGGTGATAGTAGACTCAGAAGAGGAGTATGAAGTGGAAAAAGTTATCGATTCCAGACGTAGTAGAGGCAGACTACAATACCTGATTCATTGGAAAGGGTATGGTATCGAGGAACGTAGCTGGGAACCTGCAAGTCAGATACATGCACCCCGGTTGTTACGCCTCTTCCATCGCAGACATCCAAACAAACCCAAACCTATTGGTGGTGGAGTAGGGGGGGTGTACTGTCGTGCCTGTAAAAGAACGCTTGGTTGGCAAATGTCAGCCCCTGGTGGTTGGCAAGTCTACAGCGCATGCGCAAAGAGACACGCATGCGCAGAGAGTACCGACGCGTCATTTAACCACCCCCCTTCCCTGCAGTAAACGCATCGCGTTCCGTTCCGGTGTCCTTTGCTGGTTCCTGTGTTGCGGATCCGGGTCGCGGTCGTGGCGAGCTGCGGGATCCGTCGGGTCTTCGCCGGGCGTCGGTACTGCACTTGTAAGGTACTATCGGCCCTTGCTGTTGTCCAATTGTGCGCGCATTTACTTTTTGTTATTTCGGAAGCGTGTCAAGTTGTTACACGCGTTCCGGTTTCTTTAGGAGTCCCGAAGTTATCCCTGACTTCAAGGGATTAGTTGTGTTGATCATTGTTTGGTTTTCTTTGGATCTCCATACAGATAGTGGGGACATTTAGACTGCGTGTCTTTACTTTGTTATTGGTATAGTCGGGACTAGGTGAGTATTGATGCTAGTCCCGGTTTTGATTCTAAGTTACCTGGAACTGGAGGAGTATTGATTCCAGTTCCAGGTTTTTTGAGGCTCATTATTTATATACACAGGTACGCAGGAGCAAGTATTTACTCATTATTTCTGCATACGTTTGAGACAGGCTTCCTCACCTTGTTGTGTATTATACAGGAGACAGAGTTACGATTCCTGGATACCATTCCCTCCACATTATACAAGTACACGGATTAGCACTTGCACCCCAATTCTGTAGGTATCTGTTCTCTCTATTATTGTACTTCCCAATTACACTTAG
The DNA here is from genome assembly GCF_964263255.1 of Lissotriton vulgaris. Lineage (NCBI taxonomy): Eukaryota > Metazoa > Chordata > Amphibia > Caudata > Salamandridae > Lissotriton > Lissotriton vulgaris. The sequence continues at coordinate 1,525,922,361 of NC_141691.1, forward strand.
AATTACTGCACTAACCTGTGTTCCTTACATTCCCCTAGGAAGCTGATATTCAGACGTTCTGTGATTCCAGGAATTAATCCTTCAGGTGTAAAGAAGACATCTACATATTCTTTTGTCCCCCACTTTCCTTGTTTTGTCTCCCTGTGTTCCCCTGACGGGCATCACTACTCCGGTGCAGTGTTATATTCTGTCGGATGGTGAACCGGTTAGGGGATATTGGGAAAGAGCATCACCTACCTGGTACTTCTGGGGCAACCTTCGTGTCAAGCATAACAACTTCACAGTATGTGCAGCAATATTTAGGATCAAACTATGACGTCATTGCAGTGCAATACTTTCAAAACCTCGGCAGCAGGTGGCAGATTGCTTCTTGGCTACAATAATGCAAAATATGGAAAATAGCAGGGAACAAATTATATTTGTCTCTTTAAGGCATCAAAACTGGTTAGGAGGTTGCAGCCGCCCTCCATCTTCCATCTCTCACCACAGGCAGAATCGAGGCTTGCGCTCCTCTGACCCTCTAGCAGCACCACAGGGCAGTGACCATTGTCAATCTCCCGGTCAGCAACATTGCAGCAAAGGCCTTTTCCACCCATACAGCACCAGTGAACACCAACATCTGGAGAGACACTGTGCAGGAAAATCTGCTGGGCGAGCTCACCCAGCAGTTGTTCAAAGACATAGGCAAGCAGCATTGGTGAGTGTGTGCAGTTCTCCATCATTGTGTGTCGATGCCGCATATCTTCTCTACAATTTTAGTTCCTCCTTTGTTTGTCAGTGGCAGCTGGCCTTTTTTTCTTGTAATTCCTGTTGCTCTTTGAATGTCTGCCACTTGGCCTTGTGTGGTGACCTCGGCATGCTTCACAGGATTGGGCAGGCCCGAGGTGCAACAACGATTTAATAACAAAGAAGTCTGCAAATTAGTTAGCATCCATGATTATTACAGGCAACAGCACCACCGTTTCCGCATCTCTGTTATGCACCTCTATAACACGTGGCACAGGATGGACACCTCAACAACGTGCAGCAGGCATGCATGCATCCGCGCTAAGTGGCTATAGCCTGACAATCCTATCACTGACCTCGCTACATCAACATGTGGCACAACACTATCAGCAGAAAGTACAGTCCATGTTGATTTTGAGAATTTACTGGTCCGACCCTACAAGACAGTTCCGAACTTTGCATGCTCTTACAATTTGTTGAGTTTAGCAGGCTGTGTGCGTAGGGCGTGTGGACGGCACCCTCATTGTCCTGCAGGTTTAGCGTTCCAGGTGATCCATGGAAGAGGCATGGATGATAAGTATAGTTTATAACTATTAACAGAGCACATGCCTCGCCTTCAGAGACGTTAGTGATTATGCAGCAGTAAAGTAGGGTACATGGTTATTCTGGTGTGGATCGTTGATTTATGGGAATTGTGTTCTGCCCAGCCTAGAGTTAATGGGAGGCCTAGGAGTGCCATATGCATGCAGCGGAAGTGCTGACTACTGGCCAAGTAATACTGCGCCGTTCCACAGAGTTTTCCAGTGACTCCATGGAATTTCATGGATTGAAACTCAGTGAGGTCCACCCAGGCCTACTCTCTTTCAAGATGTATCCCAAACACACTTGAACATCAGTGGATCCTCAAGAAGAGATGCACCTATGGTATTCACAGTAGTGCACAGTCTGCTGCAAAGATCAAGATGGTCATCAGTGACAGATGCTAATCTTGGCTTATTGTTATCATATCATCATGGCTGAATAGTGACTACGCTGCTCGCCTAGCCAATTTAGTACCCTCGGGTTTGCAAATGCACTAAAAATAGATTACAAGGGAGAGGATGAGCCTTAGAAGTAATTTATTGTGATTTCTTGATTTTCAAAGATATTAACTTGAAATTCACTCTCAAAACTGATATGATTTAATACAAATGATCTCAACACAATTCACTAAACATGCCCAGCTCACTTATAACCCCGCCAATGTATTATAGTGCATCATACTATTCAAGGGGTCAGCTCTCCCACTCTTCCTGGTGTCAGTGAATTCAGCCATCCTGGGCCCCTGCTGGGCCATCTGTCTGGGCATGCTGAAAAACCTGTTTAGAAATGTAAGATATGTCCATGCCCATCAAGAATAATACTTGGCACTAGATGTATGAAGCCTGCTTTCTCACCTTCCAGAAGTCACATAAGACACTGATTACAATGGCTGCATAAATGTGGTCATGACTACTTATAACCACAAACAAACCTGAACTACAAATGTTTGAAAATCATGGAAGCCTGACAAGGGCCGACAGAACGCATGGACTAGTTTCAAACACAGTTGCATCACCATGCCTTCTAACCTTCCAGGATTATCAACTGGAAATCAGGGTGTAGACAACATATTGGTATTGTGAGACATTGGGTTGTTGGTTGAGGGAGATGTGAGTCATTATCAAGCAACGACCACATTTCCTGTGAGGGTGAACCAGAAAAAGTCCCCAAGAGTAAGCCTCTGGTAGCTTTGCACAAAAGCAGTCATACTTAACAGAGAAGCACTGTGTAAACTATTTATGCAGCACTTAAACAGTAATAAAATAACAACGCAACAAAAGAAAGATAAAGAAAAATAGAGTAAAATGTAATAAATTATTTGACACCAAAATTACAAAAATCCAATCAGTAGAACCAGGCAAATGCAATTTCAAAGACTTATGGTAAGTATAATGCCTAAACGTACCAATCACCACTCATGGCTATCTGGTTGTGCGAGAAAGGGTGAGAGTCACAAGTTCAGGTCATCCACGAGAGAACCTTGGCCAGATACAGGGACCAGGTTAGTCCCATTGAAAGCATTACCTCCTAACGTCCAGTGAAAAGAGTTCTGTTCACGTTAGAGGAGGCTGCGAAGAGCGGGGAGAGTGTTGTGGATGTCATTGCTGCAGTGCGAAGAGCAAGTAATGCATCACAGACGGTCAATCCTCTCATGTGAAGATCCTGTTGGGTGTATCAGCCAGTCTCTTTTGGAGATTTCCATTGGAGGTCACCACAGCTGTTGATGCTGTAGGACAAAGTGTAGATCTTTCGTTGCCTGTCGTCACTGGCGGTCCCTGTAGCATGAGGAGTCAGGATCACTGGATCTTCCTGTTACCGGGCGATGTGGTGTCAAGATCTTGATGTAAAGAAGCCCATTCATGGTCGTGAAGAGCCCAAAACTTCAGTATTTCTTTTTTCTCAGCAAGCAGGGCATGCCTCAAGCAGCAGGGCAGGAGGCTGCCCTTCTTCTGTAGTATTCACAGCTCCAGGATTAAACTGAAGAGTGAATCTGAGCGTCCCATTTGTATACCTGTTGTCCCATGTGAAGTGGGATAAGCTTCTGGAGTTTTTCCCTTACAGAGGTGTCTGAGATTTCCTGCCATCCTGACCTGGTCCCAGTTTGACTAGGGTCACAATAGGCTAGTGTGAAGTCCTTAATATATGAGCTGAGCCACTGCCTTTATAATTCAAGTGTGGTAGATAACAGCTCCGCCTCCATGTCTGGGAACAATACACAACCCCCAACTGCCACCTCCACCATGTTATGTGACCCAGGATACAGGCAGCAAATGGTTAGAACAAGAAAGCGCCAACGTTCAAAAAGAGGCATTTTCAGAATTGTGACTTAAAATACGACTTTACCATTAAAGAGAGTTGTAAATTACAATTCCTCCGACACCAAGCATGATATTCCTACCTGCTCCCAAACAAATGGTATCACTTCTTAAATGTAATCAGGTATATCAATGTTGCCCTCTGGGAGAGGTAGACCTTGCAATACTGAAAAACGAATTTGAGAGTTTTTCAGTGCCAAGGCATGTAAAAGTTAAACGTACATGTCCAACCTTTTAAATACAACGCACCCTGCCCTACAGGCTGTTAAGGGCCTACCCCAGCAGTGACTTATATGCATCAAAAAGGAAGGTTTAGGCCTGGCAAAAGGTTATTTTAGCAGGTAAAAATGGCAGTTTTAAACTGCACAAACAGGCTACGATGGCAGACGTAAGATATGTGTAAAAAGGCTACTTAAGTGGCGGCAGAATAGGTGCTGCAGGCCCACTAGCAGCATTTAATTTGCAGGCCATTGGCACATACAGTAGTAACATTACTAGGGGTTTAAAAGTAAATTAAATGTGCCAATTGGATGTGAGCCAATTTTACAATGTTTAAAGAAGAGAACACAAGCCCTTTATTACAGGTTAGCAGTGGTAACGTACTCAGGCCAATAAAAACGAATTTAGGAAAACAGTAGGGGTGAAAGCAAAAAATTAGGGGTGACCCAGCAGAGTGGGCCAAGTTCAACATGGGCCATCTGAATAAGGATTTAAATGAGAATCAATTAAGTGAATAGAACACTTTTAAAATAAATAAAATAAACATTACTGGTGGCCTGTTGGATAGGGATATTGAAAGGAAAGTTGAGGGGTGTTGTGTGTAGGCAAATTGATAAGGGGGTCAATATGTAGAGTTGCAACAATTGTTGATGTGGCGGGTGTAGCAGAGTGTCAGAGAAGCTTATCATTGACCTATGTTTGCTTTTAAAGTGTTGCCTTTGGCACAGAGTTTTTCATTCTGTTGGTGGATCATGTTTCACAGTGGTTGGAAGTGCAATTTATGAAAGAGTTGAATGCCAGAAGTGTTATTAAGTTTCATATGGATATGTTTATAGATGATTTGTTGTCCAGTAATAGTACATAATGCACATCAAAAGAGATACAGAGATGTCTGGCATATGCTGGAATCAAACAGGGGAGAATATAATGTGTATCTTCCTCAAAGGAGTAGCCTAGAGAAAAAAAATAATTAATTGGCGAATGATTGTGTGGATTGGGAGTGTTAGTGGGACTTCTTTGGAAAATGCTTTGCGATCCACTTTGTTGGCATATTAGAATACACCTCATAGTTCATGGGAGTGATATCTTTAAAGGCAATATGTGGGAAATAAGTACATAATTGTATGCATCCTGCATGTTTGAACAATATAATTGCCATGAAGGAAACTAGAAATACTTTGAAGGAGGATGAAGTTGCATAGAAAGCTGTGTGACACAAAGGAAGAATAATAAGTGAGCTAATCAGTGTAAGCATGCGAGCACCTGTGGTGTTTAGAAGGGAATCTGTTGTGCATTGCCTTGCCATCAGCTAAGGTGAAGAGGTAAGATGGGTTTGGTGAATTTGTAAAAGTGAAAGATGCGAGAGGAATTGATGTAAACCTGATCTTTGGACATTGGGCTAATTGTGAGAGACTTGTTAAAGTTGATTATGAGTTTCTAATTCCAGTGATGTCATGCCTGGGGAGGAGAGATATGAGTATCTAGGGGGCATATTATCAAGGGGGTTTATCTCCGCTTTTTTGGCTTTAAATGCCAAGAAAGCGAAGATAAAATTATCTCCCTATTACCTAGCTGTCGCTAACACCAGTTAGCGACAGCTAGTAGGAGATAGCGACCATCTTGGGCCCCGCTTTGCATGTCTGTGAAATTTATCACTAATGACATGCAAAGTGGGTGTGCCAAGATGTTAGCGACTGGAAACAGTTGCTAACATCACTATCTCCTATTACCAACTTTTGGAGATATTCGCGCTAAGCGCAAATATCTCCAAAAGCTAACACCTGCCCTGAGCAGTTCTTAGCCATGTTATCCAATATTAGGTGGATAACATGGCTAAGAGCATTAGCTCGGTAATGCATGAATATCGTGGACTTTTCAGCAATATTGATGCATTTCGGCCGATTTTTATCGCTTAGGAGATAAACCTTGATAATAGCAAGGTTCCTAAGCGATAAAAATCGCCGCAGCACGGCGATAAAAATATTGCCGCTAAGCCAACATAGCGATAAATATCGCTAGTTGTTGGTAATATGCCCCTAGATTCCCTGAAAAGTTTAAAGATTTTGGGACCTATTCACAATGATAAATTTACACCTACAGATTTGCACATGTGTAAACGTACTACTGCACGTACAAGTAACTTTTAAACATTTTTGCTAATCTCTATTTTCCAAGTGTAAATTTACAGCTTTGTGCAGATTTACATGTCTTCCCCTCCTACAAACGGAGGGTGGAACTTTATAGAACAGGATCTGTTAGTGTAAATTTGCTACTTGCAACTTTTCACATGAAGGTGGAGGTCTCTGCCTATGGGTAGGAGATCTTTCTATGGTTAAGTATAAGGAAAATGATAATGTTTATCAATGATTAAAACAGTATATTTTAATGTGAAACAAAAATGGGAAATAGCTTTAAAAATATTATTTGACCAGGACTAACAAAATAAAAATTTCCAACACATTTATTCATTAGATTAAACAATTTATAAGTATTTAAATTGATTATATATATCCATTTAATGTATTATAATAATTATTATTTAAAGTAATTTAAAAAAATCCCACCCTATCATTTTAGATGTAAGGATTATTTATGAAAATGTATTAATTAATTTTAAACATTGCTACTTTTTTAATTAATGATTTTCTTAATTTTTTAATATGTCAATATTATTTTATTTTAAAAAATAGTAAAAAAATGAATATAACTTTTAACATCTGAAAAAACGGACATATGTAAATTAAAATGTGATAGTTTTTTTTTTAAACATTATTCCTAATTCAGTGTTCTAGTAAGTCCCTGCCTCCATTATTTTGTTACAATACCAGTCAGCAAGAATTGCATATGAATATCGTAACCAGATATATTATAGAGGGACTAAAAGGCTTGTTTAAAAACGTGCATATGTGGGTTGATCAGTGGACAATATCCATATGCGAAGGATGCTGCCATTGACACTTTATAGATTATGTTTTTGGTACATCATTTTAGCAGACACTTAGGCCTTGATTCAAAGTTCACCAGAATCACGGCCCCATTTTTTGCCCCATGAAAATATTGATACCACTGGGTGCATTATTTACCGAGTGCAATAAATAACACCTATCACAAGCTTTTTGGGAAAAACATGCAAATCTTGGTACGTACTGCATCAAAATCTGTATGGCACAGTAAATACCATATACTTTTCCCCCACTTAAATTTCAACACATTTGACTGGCTAAAATGTAACAAAGGTTGACATATTTAATGCATTCAGTGATGACTAGGTCCATTAAATACAACCTAACTCGTAATTCCAACCACGGAAAGCACTGACCCACTCATAATCAGGGCCTTAGTGAATTTAATCAACCACTGGTAAATACAAAGATTATTATGGTCTACAAAACAAAAGCACACACCATCGTTCATGGAAAGATTTCAGCTACTTTTACTCCTATGTTCTGACGAAATCAATGATATCATCAATGATAAGAGTAGTGTCTTATCATTTATACACTTACAAAGGTGTGCACCGTTTTGTTCCCTTAACATAATTTTCATCGAATATATATAAATATGCACCATACTTGGCCCAAGTTGTCACATCTACTGCTGCAAGTTAAAGCATGGAGAAAGCTGTGTCTCGTGAATCGCTCAATTAGGCCTCTTTTACAACGATCTCTTTGAAATCAGACCAAACCACCCAGCAGCTTCCATCCTTTTATAAAATGGACACAGGATGAGTCACTGCAGGATGGAAAAATAATTTGGGCCAACAGACCTTAATCTTGTTTGGAGAACGTCTGGCCACAGCTAAAAAGGACACCCAGGCCAATGCTGTGTGTATCAGTAGGGATTTGCAAGGTTATTAAAATGATCATTTTCTGTAATAACCTGGCCGCCGAAATAATTCTCCTCTAATCCCTCCATTCACTTAATACACAATAATCCTGCTCCTCCGTGCAATGAACTATGATCCGTTACCTCCTGGATTGTAGATTGTATTTCGTGATGCCTTTTATTTATTTCCAGATGACTGACATTACTGTATTCCTTCTTTATATATTAATTTTCAACCCTGAATTCTCATGCAATGTGCTGTCTGCTCGAGGCAGTCTCATATTGGATTATGAAGAAGATTTTATGTCTTGAAATCATTTTGGGGATTTCTAGCTTCGGTGTTTCAATTTACACGTGATTTTTATTTGCAGGAACGTTAAAACGACCCTGCTTGTAACGCAAGTACCCTTGCGATATAATGGAAGGGTGCCTGCGTTGGCGTTAGACTACATACAGTGTGCCAGTGCAAGGTGTGAGCAGCAAGGGTCCATCTCTTTGTAAATATAGGGCATTTCTGCTCTCTCCTTTTCACATAACACAGTGCAGCAACTTTGCTTGCTGCCCTGCATTGTGTGAAAGTTTAGTAAATTTGCCCCCTTGTGTACTTCACCATGCAAATGCACAGTGGGGTGTGAAGCCCACTGTAGGCCACAATTCAGCTTGTAAAATAAGAATGTTAGGCAGAGCTAAGCACTGAAGAGGCTTGTGAACAGCAGTACAGCAACCCTAGTGTAACAAAAAAGGAAAAAAACAAGTAACAGAGGCCACACATTTCGTGAGGCTAGCGTTGCTTCAACACACTATTTCCGCTTTCTTTACTAGCTCCATTTATGCCACCCTGGTGCGCGGTTCCAGAGGAAGCATTAGGATCGGGAGATGTGATTTAGGGCCTGATTACGACTTTGGTGGTGTAACGCCGGATGCACCCTGCCGCTGCACCATCAAAGCCATGGTCAGGCCGCCCACCAGATTAGGAGTTTCCTCCTGTCTGGCGGGCCTTGTCTTTGATGTTCCCACGCCAGTGCTCTGAAAATGGGCACCACAATGGGAACAACAAAAACAGTTCCTGCATGCCGCATGGACATTCAGTCAGGAGCTGGGGTGCATATATACAGGGGGCACATGTTGTGCCCCCCTGTATGCACCCCAGGGCATAAAGGCATAGGTGTCCCTGTATGGCCCCCTTTGTTTCCTTCCCACCAGGGTTGTCATGGTGGAGGATTTGCCATGAAAACCATGGCGGAGAGGAAACTCCTAATATGCTTGACGGGACCCGGCAGTCCCACCAAGCATATTGATGCCTTCCGACTTCCTCAACACCACCAGGAAATGGGGGAATTCCTTTTGGCTGCCGTGGGGCAATGGCGATCAAACACCCTAATCGTAATATGGGCCCCCGAAGTCTGGCAGTATGTGGTGGCCAGACTCCTAATTAAGCCCTTAGTGTTTCATCCATCATCATTCACATGAGATGTCAAACCTTCACATCATAGCGTTTGTTTGTAAAGCGCACGTTCACCCAGAAGGGTATCTTGGCACTGCATAACAATTGTTTTTTGTTACCCAACACAATGGTACTCTTTTATTGACCTCAGAAGGATGAAAGACAAACCCATTTTGCCAATGCTTGATCTCTAAGCAGTGTTTCCCAAAATGGGTTGTGAGTAGATTTTTGGTGTGTCGTGAAAGTTACAGCAATAAAGAAGCTTTTAATTTGGTGTCTATCTTGTCACGTTTGCCAGTGTTTCAAAACTTGCGGACAAATGTCAGGCATGCTATCTCTTCTAAAAAATGATTGCTTATTCTTTAAATATGGTGATTGGTGTTTACTTTTCTTTTTCTGACTACAAAGTGCGAGGAGTGAATTATGTGGCAATTGTGCTGGAGTACAGGGAGTGAGAATGGAAAACTATAAGATGTGTTTTTTGCAACACGCAACAAAAGGCAGATACCTGTAAATGAACTGTATGCATTCAGCAGTTAGGAAAACAAAATAGAAGCAAATAGAATAAAATAGAAGGAACATTTTTCTTGAAGTGTGCCAGAAACAGAAATGAAGAGAAACCCGATTTCCACACATTAACATTTTGGGGCTTTGCAGTTTTTTCAGTAAAACTGCATACCTGTGCAAAATTAGTGGACATTTCAGTTGCTGTCTATAAATGACAATGCACTACCACATGATGCTTTAGTTACATTAAAAAATCACTCTCCTCATGCACATTACAGGTAGGTGAGTTACAAAAGATTATCGTTCTAAAAGTAGGTTGTCTTTCTTACAAGTTCTGGAAGCACTGCTATAAAGCACAAAAGCACCCATGACATAAACAGTTATTTGCATTCTCCAGGGGCGTAACAAACACGGGGGGGGGATCGGGGAGGGTGGGGGCAGGGTTCAGTAGGTGAAGGGGGCCCCTCAGCACATTGGAGATCTATGAGGCTCTGGAGCAGCTGCAGTGTTTGCAGCCTGCTCTGAGCCCCTTCACTCTCACCCAGGACTGAAGAGAAACAATGTTTCAAGTGACATTGTTCCTCTTCAGTCAGAGCCACGACCAGGACTGGAAAGAGAATGGGGGAGGGGGCCCCAGACAGAGTAGGAGTTAGCACAGAGCACTGCTCAGGACCCTGACAAGGGTGGAGTGGGGGCCCTCAGAGACAGCATTTCCACAGGGCACAGCCTCTGAGAGGGGAGAGGACAAGGATGAGGGTGGGGGTGGGGGCCACAGATTGAGCAAGAGGCAGCAGAGAGGAGAGCTGAAAGGGGAAAGGATGGTGGTGGGGGTCCCAGAGACAGCGCAGGAGGCAGCGCAGAGCAGAGCTGACAGGAGAAAGGATGGGTATGGGTTTGGGGTCCCAGAGACAGAGCAGGAGGCAGCGCAGAGAAGAGCTGACAGGAGAAAGGATGGGTGTGGGGGCCCCAGAGACAGCGCAGGAGGCAGCACAGAGGAGAGCTGACAGGAGAAAGGATGGGGTGGGGGCCCCAGAGACAGCGCAAGAGGCAGCGTAGAGGAGAGCTCCCAGGAGAAAGGATGGGGGTGGGGCCCCATAGACAGCGCAGGAGGCAGCGCAGAGGAGAGCTCACGGGAGAAAGGATGGGGGTGGGGGCCCCAGAGACAGCATTCTCCACAGGGCTCTGCTCCTCTGAGGCAGCACAGAGCTGACTTAAGCCAGAAAGTTTGCAGCTCCAGAAACAGGATCTGCTGGGACGTATTTGAAGGTGAGAGTTAGAGCTATTGATGTTGTAAAGGACAATGCATTTTATCTATGCGTTTTCTGTTTAGAGTAGAGGGAATGTGTGTGGTGTCAAGTGGACATATATGGTTTGGATTGAAATTGTTAGTTGTGGAATTGTGTTGCGTTGATTGGATCTGTGTAGTGCAACAATGTGGCATGGTGTGCAGTGTAATTATGTGGTATTGAGTGGAGTGGGATTGTGTGTCTTGGAGTGGTATTATCTGGAATGCTATTTTGTGTTGTGGAGTGGTATGTAGTGGACTTTACTTATGTGGTGTGCTGTTAAATATTGTAGCATGATGTGGAATTCTGTGGTGTAGATTGGATGTATGTGGTGTGTTGTGCATTTGTGGTGTTAGTCTGAATTATGTAGTTTGTTGTGAATTATGTGGTGTGGAATGGAAATTTGTAGAGTTGAATTGTGTGACGTGTAAGTTGCAGTGTTGAGTGAAATTATGTTGAGTGGTATTATGAGGCATGGTGTGAAGTGTAGCTATGTGGAGTGTTGCTACGTGGCATAGACTGGATTTATGTCGAGTGTATGTATGCAGTATGGAGTAGAGCATAATTATGTGGAGGTTAATTATGTGGATCTGAGTGGCATATGTGGAGTGTTATTATGCTGTCTGATAAATGGAGTGGGGATGAATAGTGGAATTGTGTGATGTGTGGAATTATGTGGCGTGGTGTATAATTCTGCGGAGTGGAATTATGCAACATGTTGCAGAGTTGTATTTTGTGGAGGGTAATTATGTGATTTAGAGTTGAGTGTAAATATGATATGTTGTGTGAAGTGTAATTATATAGGTTGAAGTTGAATTATGTGTAGTTGAGTTGTGTGGAGTGTAATTATGTGGTTTCGAGTGGTATTAAGTTGTGTCGAATGTTATTCTGTGATGTGGAATTATGTGGTATGGAGTGCAGTGGAAATTAGTGTATTTTTAGCTTTATAGTTATGTGGTATGGAATGTTGTAGGGTTAAATTATTTATAGTTGAATTGTGTGGCGTGGAATTATAAGCAGGGGCGTAACACAGGCCCCAGGGGCGTAACACAGGTCCCCGCAGCCCCGTGTTGCGGGGGAACCCTGCGCTCCAGGGGCCTCCTCAGCGGTGCAAGCAAGCACTACACATCAGTGACCGTCTGGGATAGGTAATTAATTAATATAGGTAGGTTATGTAACTTACGCTCGCTCTAGACTTTTCTTCACAAATGAAATGGTAAAATGTAACAAAATGGTAATGGTGCACACTGCTCAGCGTACATATGTCTCCACCGCCGTGTCTGCGCGGTCTAACTCTTCACCCTTAGGGTGGGGCTGGTGAGCAATTGTCATGCGCATTGCTGACTGGTGAAGCGAGGAGGCATCCCAGAGTACAGAGTGGAGACAATTGAGAGGTAATGTGTGATTTCTCTCGCTAGCCTTGTTTTCCCTGTCTTCTGCGACCCGCGCAGGTGAGTCTGTCTGTTCCCCCAGTCTATGCCACCACCCGCAGACAAGAGCACCCCACCCAAAATTCATTGTGACGACCACTTGTGTGCATAAGGTCTCCAGTTTAGAGTGAAGTCATTTAGTAAAAGAAAGGGGCCTTTGGTACATGAACGTTGTTTGGAAAAGAGGGGGGGTTTATGTTACACATTAAAGATTAGAAGTCTGTGTCGTCAGTATCACCTGCGATTTATGTTGATTTGCGGAATTTACAGAAAATTCAAAAATCGTTATTGAAGTTTGTGGGCGCAAGAAAATGTACCATTCATCTATGAATTTACACCTTTGTCTGTGACTTTGGGAGAAGTTTCCCGGTTTCGCCCGACTTTATCAAGGCAAAGCGGTACCCACTTCCCCCCAAAACTGACCAGATTTCTTTTGTAATTGATTTCTAGTTGCCGGTTGATGTCAGTTCTGAAGGGGCGGGTCCAGCTGAACTGGACATCAGGGTGTGAGTGGGTTGAGTGGGGGGATGGTTGGGGCAGAGAGGGTGAGGTATGGCACAGCAGCCAGGGTGACTGACGCTGGATGCTGGGGATCACGTGTGGATCCCTGGTACTGGTGGCAGGGGTCTGCCCAGCACCATGTGACTCAGGCAATAGCTTGCTTAATCTTCCCTACGGCCCCCAGCGCCGGGAAACCTACGGGTAGTAATGTGCTTCACAAATACAGGATTATTATTATTATTATTATTGGGGCTGTGGTGGCAGTGGCGCTACATAAATTGCAGCTTGCAGAAAAAAATGGTTTCTAGCTGTGACAGATAAAAGTTACTAAAATATAGCAACATGCATTGCTGCACAGTTGAATGCCCTTTCGCCACCTTTCAGTTACTCTTTGCTGTTTGGCTGTCAAACTGAGACTGAGGTGAAACGTTTACCAGAACAGTCTTAACACCTTCCGTGCTCATGACGAGCTCAGCTCGTCATGAGGCACGGTGGCGCTGTTCTCATGACGAGCTCAGCTCGTCATGACCCGCGCGGCGCTCACATGTGGGGATAATTCCCCTGCTGTGCTGAACGTTCCACGGAAACAGTCGTGGTAATGACGAGCATGAGCACAGCGCCACCGTGCAGCGTAACGAGCTGGGCTCGTCACAAGCACTGGGTGCTGAGCGTGCCCCCCTCCCACCAAGTGCCGCGGGGGAATAGGCCCGCGCCGAAGGGGGTAAAAGGTGTACAAATTACAAAAAATTAAGTATAAGTATCACAAAATGTGCGGCATTAGACCGCATAATTTGCCTTTTCCTGCGGCATAATTGAGTACCTGCAGCATAATTCTCATGGCACTGCATACCATGTACTTCCCCTCTGTTTACTGCTGTTGCTAAGAGCCACCAATCCTACCCCATTGATATGAAAGGAAAAAAATAACATTTACAGCCTTTCTAAATTACGAAGCATGTTCTACCAGAGGTTGCACGTGACTTGCGTGGAAACAGGCACCAGCGCGTATAAGTCTCTTCTCTTTCTGGACTTTTTTTTTAACACCAGCACAACCTACCTCACTTGCGACCTTTGGATTATGGGGTTCTCCGTGCACAGTTCCGCCCTGAAGCCGTTGTACTCCACTAAGTAGCAGTAAGAGGATCAATGTTTCTGGTCCATAAATTTTGCCAAATCCCTGACCCTGTGGGTGTAACAAGATCACCCAGCATCCTGCCCCAGAAACCTGCCAGCTCCACAGACTTCTCGAGGCAGAGAAACCTGCCAGTACCACAAACCTCTCGGGGCACAGATACCTGCCAGTCTCACAGACCTACCCAGGTAGAGAAACCAGCCAGCCCCACAGACCTCCCCAGGCACAGAAACCTGCCAGCCCCACAGTCCTCTCCGGGCACAGAAACCTGCCAGCCCCACAGACCTCTCCGGGCACAGAAACCAGCCAGCCCCACAGACCTCCCCGGGCACTGAAACATGCCAATCCCACATTGCTACACAGGCACAGAATCTGCCATCGCACAGACCTCTCCAAGAAGAGAAACCTGCCAACGCCACAGACCTCCCCAAGCATAGAATCCTGCCAGCCCCACAGACCTCCCCAGGCAGAGAAACCTGCCAGTCCCACAGACCTCCGAAGTTGTAGGTCTGTTGTTTTTCTAATGAGATAGCTCCATAACTGAAATACGAGGCATTTCCGGCATCTTCACAGTGGCATAAGATAAGCAGCCCCCTCTGTGCACGGTGGACCCTCAAGCTCTAGGGGACCTCCTCTGCAAAAGTGGTAGGTGGGGGGCCCCTCCATGTACTTTGCAGGGGGCCCCCCTCAATTTTCATTAGGCCACTGACATTCTCTCCTTTAGCGTGTTCCAATGCCCCCTTATGGGATTTTTACCCAAACAAAATGCTTTGTGCGCAACAAGCATAGCGTTAAATTCTGGAAATGATGCTGGTGTCAATTAAATTTAGACCAGAACTATTTTTATTTACATATCAAACCTCTGCTAATGGGGGCAAATGCAGCAAAGTTATCTAAATTGCTCAATAGGGCAGGGTGTTCTCCATAGAAGAGGTTTAAGCAGATTGTTATAGGTGGTATTTTCACAGAACCGTTTTCCCATAAAGGTAATGTTTTGTGAGGGTGGGCACTTGAGGTGGATGTAGGCTCCTCTGTGGCTTGTGCTGCGAGTAAGGTATCTGGCTGTAGAGGTGCTTGAATAGTAGTGCACTATGTACCTTTTCTCTATTTAAAATGCAGAATAGCTCCCAAAGTTACACTCCGAATCTTTATAAATGAGTTGAAAGTTGCGCATTGATATTGAAAAAACAAGCGATAAATCTTGTGATTTGTGACTTTGAAGACAATGTGAACTGCTAGCCGCTCGAATGAAGAACTCTGGCCTATGTGAGGAGGCTTTAAGATGACACCCACAATTTTGGTAGACTGGTTTTATACCCAGATTGAGGAAATGGATTGTTTCCCGTTGTACTATTGGGTTGACGTGTACACTTTTATCAGAGGAGTACATAAGAAAACAGGCATGTATGTTAAAAAAACAGGAATATAGCCATTGGGTATCAGCTGGTTTCTTGAATTTTTGGGTCAGCCACTGGGTTAAGAGCAGCGTCTGTAGAGGGTTATGTTAGTTACCACTCGCACATTGTTGCAAACTAATTGGGTATTCAAGTTACTCCCTTTGTATGTCTTAATCTGTAGGTGGTGCTAGAATGTACAGACAACTTGATGCTAGGCAAAGGTAATGGCTTTGGAAATATGATATGGTCAAGTTATCATCTTTCTTTGGAAATCTTTGTTGATCGAGCAAAGGTGGTAAATAGGACCGTCACGTTACCATTCAAGATTTGTAGCTGCAGGTAAATCATCTTTGGATCTGAAAATTAGAATTAAAAGTTTCTGAGGTCATGTCTTCAGACTTTTTAATGCCACTCCGATATATATAAACATGCATTTGCAATGCAATAGGTCTCGCATTTTTAAGAGTTTGAGCTATTGGCATTGTAAGTGACCTGCAAGCGGTCCGTAAATACGCAATTTGTACTTGCAAATGCGAGACCTATTGCATTGCAAATGCTTGTTTTACTCTAGGTTTACATATATTAAGGGATGTGGGGGTATGACAAAAGGAGCTGTATACATTTTCTTTCTGCAACAAAAGTTAAACCTGTGGAAACTGTCAGACTCAGAACCACTTCCCATTTCTGTGTCATGTAAAACCACAGTGACAAGAGTGGTGGCAAGCCAGGAAAGGCGATGGTGAATGGAATCTGCAGAATTTGTCCCGAAAGATAATGCTGGATTTCGTATGTAAAATACAGTAACAGTATATTGCTTTGTTCGGGGGTGTATCTCTGACAAAATCTTTTTTATGCAGGTTCGAACTTATTTAAAATCTTTACGCAGCAGTACATTTTTAACAATGGAATAGATCAGTTGTACTTCCCGCTTTATAGTTTCTCTGAGTTTCAGTACATACTGACTACTATAATATTTTATATTCATGTAAACCTTAACTTGATTGCACATTGTTCAACTATACTGGTGGTCTCTTGTTTATTCTCACCATGTCCTGAGTGTGTGGAGCCTCGCGCTCGCTGTGGAATGTTGAGGGGATGGGACAATTGGGAAATGACAGTAGAGGTAGAGAATAAACCTATCTTATTTACTCCTGTGTCCTGTTGTTACTACAACTACACAACAGAATTTATTTATACTTTAGATGCAGTTGCATTTGTTTGCCGGTATATAACATATTATGAAGACAAGGACCCTCTTAAAAGCAGATAATTAGTTTTTCCCCTTTTAAACAATCTCTATCTGCTCTTATTAACTATTTAACTGTTTATAACTTGGCTTCTGGTTCTGATTGATCCACACGAAGCAGCACGCATTGATTCACTTTTCACTTTGAACCATATTGAATAATATTCAAATATGGCGCAGGTTGAAACCATCAATTGAAGTACAAAATATTCTAAAGACCATAAGCTTAAGGGAAACTCATTACTTCCCAATGAACTCCCTCTATGAAGGACAACATGGGCTATAATGTATTTAAAAATCTGTCCCTGTCTTTGGCAACATGGGCTACCAGCTGATACATTGCAATTCTTTCCAAAAATCTCAAGCTCACATGTGCTTGGTCGAAGCTGCTGTTTGTTTCCATTTTTGTGGAGATTTTCATACGTGCTAATAGTTGATATGTTAGCATCCAGTTTCCCACCAACCACCCAATTTCCCAGCAGGCACCTCTTCCAATCCGCCCCCCCCCTCTCCGGAGTTCACATACCTAGGATGGTCTGGTATGGAAACCCACACCAAGTCCTTGAAGACTGAAAGAACCTCCTTCAAGAAATATTTAATTCTGGGACATGCCCACCAAGTATGTAATGGCGTCCTGTCTCCATGCAGCTGCTCCAACAACTTAGTGGTGTGTCAGTATATTCAACGAACCTTATCTGGTGTAAAGTACCATCCCATGATCACTTTAAGGCCACATTCTCAATTCTGTAAAAGTTTTTGTATCTTTCCGCCGGGCTTGCCATTTTTGCATAATAAGTAACTTTTTTATCACTATGTTCCACTGACTTTCTAATTAGTTGGACAATCGGTCTATGACTGATGTAGACTTACAATAGGTGCTTGGTTTTTTTATGGAACGGATTTCTGAATCCACTTGGTATGAGCAGCCTCACTCTCTGTGCTCTGCTATTTTTTGCTATATTGCTATGCTCCTATACATAGTCGAAGTTATGCCTGAAAAGCGTGCAAATCTCTGTTTGGAACTCCCAGATCAACACTGTCACTTCTGAATTGAAAGCGTGCCCCTGAACTGAAAGCGTGTCATGTCAATTGAAACCCTTTTGGTGTCCGCCCCCCCCACCGCCCTCACTCTACTGCTCTACCGTCCTCACTCTACCACTCGACCACCCTCACTCTACCACCCTCACTCTACAACTCTACCGCCCTCACTCTACCACTCTACCGCCCTCATTCTACCACCCTCACTCTACCACTCTACCGCCCTCACTCTACTGCCCTCACGCCCTCACTCTACCGCCCTCACTCTACCACTCTACCACCCTCACTCTACCACTCTACCGCCCTCACTCTACCACCCTCCCGCCCTCACTCTACCGCCCTCACTCTACCACCCTCACTCAACCACTCCACCGCCCTCACTCTACCACTCTACTGCCCTCACTCTACCCCCTCACTCTACCACTCTACCGCACTCACTCTACCACCCTCACTTTACCGCCCTCTCTCTACCGCCCTCACTCTACCGACCTCACTCTATCGCCCTCACTCACTCTATAGCCCTCACCCTAGCTATCGCCCTCACTCTATGGCCCTCACTCGATCTTTCTATCTATCTATCTATTGCCCTCCCTCACTCTATCTATCTATCTATCTATCTATCTATCTATCTATCTATCTATCTATCTATCTATCTATCTATCTATCTATCTATCTATCTATCTATCATCTATCTATCTATCATCTATCTATCTATCTATCTATCTATCTATCTATCTATCTATCTATCTATCTATCTATCTATCGCAGTCCCTCTATCTATCTATCGCCCTCCCTCACTCTATCTACCTATTGCCCTCCCTCTATCGCCCTCCCTCCCTCCCTCTATCGCCCTCCCTCCCTCTATCTATCGCCCTCCCTCTATCTATCGCCCTCCCTCTATCTACCTATCGCCCTCCCTCTATCTACCTATCGCCCTCCCTCTATCTACCTATCGCCCTCCCTCTATCGCCCTCCCTCTATCTATCTATCACCCTCCCTCTATCTATCTATTGCCCTAACTCTATCTATCTATCTATCTATCTATCTATCTATCTATCTATCTATCTATCTATCTATCTATCTATCTATCTATCTATCTATCGCATTACCACAGCATCACTCAGGGACACAACATCACTATGCGCTACCACAGCATCACAGAACGCCACAGCATCACTCGTCGCCACCACAACATCACTCAGCGCCACCACAGCATCAATCTGTGCAACCATTCAACAACAACTGGTTCAAATATGTTCTTTCAATGTTTCAAGCTTTATTACAGATGTCACAAAAAGATGTTAATATTTCACTTCTGTTCTTGGATTTTCGTCACATTAAAAGACACTGAATATAATCTTCACAAAAGTTATTTACAAAAGTTTAAGCTATTGCCATTATAAATTACAATAAGTTTTATTTAAGTATTAATTATTTTTAAAAAATTAAAAGCCATTGTTATTTGTATTATCAATACATCTTAGTCACGTAAATGAAACATATATTGCATTACAAATGCTATAGGTGTCACATTTGCGAAAGTTAAAACTATTGGAATTGTAAATGACAAAGCTATTAATTTCGCTATTTTCAAAAACAAAACATAAATAAAAAATGTGTCATTTACAATACCAATAGCTCAAACTTTCCTAATGCGAGACCTATTGCATTGCAAATGCTTGTTTAGTACCTTAACCACTAAAGCTTATTAAAGGATTCGTGAGGAACTTTAGTGTTATATTTCACATTGAAACACAAAGGCAACATTGTATTTATCCCCACCCATCCGCCCTGGCAAGAATGTTCAAACTAGCCACATTGAAGAGACCATGACTAGAGGGGGACATCAGGCTTCAATGATTGGGTGAGGTCTGCACATCCAGCTCAGAAAGCAGCCCCTAGCGCAGTCGATTGAGAAAATGTGAGAGTGCTAGAAAGCCCAGAGTGGTCCTGCTAAGGCCTTCTTCTGAGTTTCCTGAAGATAACTTTAAGATATGTCTGTCTAATTTGGAACATCATGTAGCACTGAAAAGAAACTGAAAATACTGAAAACCCCTGAGCGGCGGATTTCTAGACATATTGTTAAAAATGTATAAATCCCAGTGTCACCAAGTTGCTATGTACGTTGCAAAGTTATGGGGTATTTCCAACTGTAAGGTAATCCAGTAGGAAGAAAACAGATTTCTAAGGAGACTGCTGGCACTTCCCATCTCTGCTGCTAATTACATCAATCATAAAGAACTGGGGCTGCGATACCTGGAAGACTTGATCTATGTCCGACCGACCCTGCTCTTGTTATCAATATGGACAAACCCTGAGTCTGCTGTACCTAGAGACATACTACTGGACTGCCTGCCCCTGAATAAAGGCTTGCAAACCTCCTTGTTTATAATTGTATAGGGATGGGATCTTTTTCCAGGCTCCCTCGACCTGTCTTTTACTAAGCAAAAGGAGTGTGACAGAG
This sequence comes from Lissotriton vulgaris, assembly GCF_964263255.1. Lineage (NCBI taxonomy): Eukaryota > Metazoa > Chordata > Amphibia > Caudata > Salamandridae > Lissotriton > Lissotriton vulgaris. The sequence continues at coordinate 1,525,942,473 of NC_141691.1, forward strand.
GCTTTGTTGCATCTCGAGGAATCCCAATGGTTTAAGAGTCTCCAGACATGTCCAACAGTCATAAAATATTTGGACTTAAACAACAACGGTAACATCACTAATTATCTACGGACTGCTCGCAGCAGATGGGAACAACATTCCCTTTTACTTTGTTTTAAGGCAGGCATTCTTAAGTACCTGTTTTGCTTAACCCCTGGGCTACACACAGCATCTTGATTCTATATCTTGCCAGTGTGATGATATTTGTTAAACAGACAACGCTCCATTTGATCTTTTTCTGCAATTTTTGTTGCCATATTTCAAGTTGTTTTTAACTCCCATTTTAAAGAAGTACTATTACAGCCTAAGTCAATCCAGACCAGCTCTCGTATTTTTATTACTTTTACATAATGAAGTGCCTTTTAATGTGGGTACATTTCTAAAGGCTGCCACGCTGGCACAAACTTCGATGCACTGATGAGATATGCTGTTGCAATTTGGTACTGTATGAGATATTGCACCCTTCTAGCTGAGGCATTTTATATATTGGTTAAATCTTAATCGAAAATGTTATAATGTATAATGTTTTTATCAGTTTCTGTTCGTGAATACCTATTATGACTGCCACAATGCTGCTAAATAAAGTTTTGAACGGAACTGAATACTATTGACAATAAGAAATCACATACCTTTCTGGAGTGAGAGTGTGAAAGAGGAAGGTACAGTGAGAGGCTGTGATTCTCAGAAAATGTTTTTTTCTGTAGAGGTTGTGAAAATATATATATTCTGAAAACACATTTGTGAAATTCGGGGCAGTGAGAAATCCAGGCTCAAGAGCATTCAAGATGGCTTCTCTTTTGTGATTCTCTATCTACCACCTTCACCATGAATTTGGGCAAGTGCATTTCACTGAAGGTTTAAACGCAAGAAGAAGTATAAATCAGTAGAAATGCCAGGAAAGTATGAGGCCCAAACAACATGAACAACCTGAAGACGAGGTAGAAGAATCTGGTACCAATTGATTGGAACCTTTTGCCCCGCCCAACAAGACAGACTATTGTTCAGTAAAAAGAAACCTGTACTAGGAACAGTATTTTGCACCAAATCCATTCACATATTCTCATACCTTCATACTGTTAATTGATTCATGTTTTTCAATGGAAGTTAAACATCAGTTATGTAAAGAAGATGTGGAAGATGTCCAAGTGTGGAACATGGTGTAGGTGATTGCAGAGATGACCTGTGGCAATGTTTCCAAATCATATTTGAAAGGAGAATATGAAGAGAAAATAAATAAACTTAGAGTTGGAAAAATATATGATTATGGTGATACATACATGATGTAGTAGAGGCCAATAAGCATGTCTTAAAATTAGCTAAATATAAATTGAGCTACATCTATTTAGAACGACTATAGAATACACCTTGAATAGACATAAAAAGGGAATTATGAGCAGGGCAAGTATACAAGACATCCTAAATATTCAATTGAAAGATTATAATGATTATAACCTTTGTCTTTGAATTTTCCTTTGCCAAAATATCTGAAATTTTATTGGCAAATAGATTAAAAACAGTTATGTTATTGTTAGTTCATGAATCACAAGTAGAGCTCACTCTAGAAAGACTATCCTAGGATGAACAGCCAAAGAATCCAAACTTTACCCTTTCACTTGAGGTCGACAAGGCTTTGTGTGATTACCTCTTTAGGGTATTGGAGAAACCCAGGCGGGGCAGGTACTTCAAAGGCAAGTTCTGACTACAGCAGGGCTACCAATCAGCTACCACACATTGTAAGGATTGAGCATGAAGTTCTAAGGTGGAACTACTCAATGGTGTCCACCTTCACATCATCTCTCCATAGCAGCTTCAGATTTTTTTTCCAGCACCATCTTACACAGCCATCTTTTAAATTTTCTCAAAATTACAAGGGAGATAGCCAGGCGACTCCGCTTCCAACTAGACCATCTCCAAATGTACATTAGAGAAATATGCTTCATAACCCATGACAACTGTTGCATTGCAATGTTTCACCATGTAGTGGAGCACTACAAATCCATACTTTTCTGGTGACACCAGTTCTTTAATTAATCGGAAACATGAATGACCAGTACTTTTATGGTTTCCAATATGCATTCAGCTAGATTGGGCAAACAGCAGTGCAATCCTTTGGTATTTTTGATTTATGTTTACATAGTGATCTGGATCTACAGCTGGTTTTAGGGCACATCCAATAACGTTTTTTATAGCCCCCTTAAATAGGGGTAAACAGCAGGGGCTGATAACTTTAACATATGTATTGTAAACCTCCCCAGGCAATCTACCTGGACTTACCGCTTTTGCGTTAGGAATGAGGCATATTTTGTTTTTTGTTTTGCTGAATACATCCTGATGGATTAGACATCCTTGGTATGGTTTTACCACAACTTTCTGCCATCCAGTCTTCTGTTTCGGCTGACTTTGTTTAGCCTGCATTAGGACTTTACATACCTTACCACTGGTAACCAGTGCTAAAGTGCTTGTGCTCTCTCCTTTAAACATGGTAACACTGGCTTACACAGACTTGGCATATTTAAATTGCTTGTAAGTAACTAGTAAAGTTTTACTATATGTAAATTAACTGCTACTAGTTGGTTTACCGCACTCTTTGTACCACCCACTTTGTTAACCCTTTAAACATGTCTCAAGCCTGCCATTGCAGCCTTTATGTGTAGTTTTAAACTGCCATATTGACCTGGAAAAATAAACTTTTTGCCAGGCCTAAACCTTACTTTTTAATACATATAAGTCGCCACCTAGGGTACATCCTAAACAGCTGATATGTCATGGTGCATTTTATTTATTTATTTATTATTCAGGGTGACTGACGCTGGATGCTGGGGATCACGTGTGGATCCCTGGTACTGGTGGCAGGGGTCTGCCCAGCACCATGTGACTCAGGCAATAGCTTGCTTAATCTTCCCTACGGCCCCCAGCGCCGGGAAACCTACGGGTAGTAATGTGCTTCACAAATACAGGATTATTATTATTATTATTATTGGGGCTGTGGTGGCAGTGGCGCTACATAAATTGCAGCTTGCAGAAAAAAATGGTTTCTAGCTGTGACAGATAAAAGTTACTAAAATATAGCAACATGCATTGCTGCACAGTTGAATGCCCTTTCGCCACCTTTCAGTTACTCTTTGCTGTTTGGCTGTCAAACTGAGACTGAGGTGAAACGTTTACCAGAACAGTCTTAACACCTTCCGTGCTCATGACGAGCTCAGCTCGTCATGAGGCACGGTGGCGCTGTTCTCATGACGAGCTCAGCTCGTCATGACCCGCGCGGCGCTCACATGCGGGGATAATTCCCCTGCTGTGCTGAACGTTCCACGGAAACAGTCGTGGTAATGACGAGCATGAGCACAGCGCCACCGTGCAGCGTAACGAGCTGGGCTCGTCACAAGCACTGGGTGCTGAGCGTGCCCCCCTCCCACCAAGTGCCGCGGGGGAATAGGCCCGCGCCGAAGGGGGTAAAAGGTGTACAAATTACAAAAAATTAAGTATAAGTATCACAAAATGTGCGGCATTAGACCGCATAATTTGCCTTTTCCTGCAGCATAATTGAGTACCTGCAGCATAATTCTCATGGCACTGCATACCATGTACTTCCCCTCTGTTTACTGCTGTTGCTAAGAGCCACCAATCCTACCCCATTGATATGAAAGGAAAAAAATAACATTTACAGCCTTTCTAAATTACGAAGCATGTTCTACCAGAGGTTGCACGTGACTTGCGTGGAAACAGGCACCAGCGCGTATAAGTCTCTTCTCTTTCTGGACTTTTTTTTTAACACCAGCACAACCTACCTCACTTGCGACCTTTGGATTATGGGGTTCTCCGTGCACAGTTCCGCCCTGAAGCCGTTGTACTCCACTAAGTAGCAGTAAGAGGATCAATGTTTCTGGTCCATAAATTTTGCCAAATCCCTGACCCTGTGGGTGTAACAAGATCACCCAGCATCCTGCCCCAGAAACCTGCCAGCTCCACAGACTTCTCGATGCAGAGAAACCTGCCAGTACCACAAACCTCTCGGGGCACAGATACCTGCCAGTCTCACAGACCTACCCAGGTAGAGAAACCAGCCAGCCCCACAGACCTCCCCAGGCACAGAATCCTGCCAGCCCCACAGTCCTCTCCGGGCACAGAAACCTGCCAGCCCCACAGACCTCTCCGGGCACAGAAACCAGCCAGCCCCACAGACCTCCCCGGGCACTGAAACATGCCAATCCCACATTGCTACACAGGCACAGAATCTGCCATCGCACAGACCTCTCCAAGAAGAGAAACCTGCCAACGCCACAGACCTCCCCAAGCATAGAATCCTGCCAGCCCCACAGACCTCCCCAGGCAGAGAAACCTGCCAGTCCCACAGACCTCCGAAGTTGTAGGTCTGTTGTTTTTCTAATGAGATAGCTCCATAACTGAAATACGAGGCATTTCCGGCATCTTCACAGTGGCATAAGATAAGCAGCCCCCTCTGTGCACGGTGGACCCTCAAGCTCCAGGGGACCTCCTCTGCAAAAGTGGTAGGTGGGGGGCCCCTCCATGTACTTTGCAGGGGGCCCCCCTCAATTTTCATTAGGCCACTGACATTCTATCCTTTAGCGTGTTCCAATGCCCCCTTATGGGATTTTTACCCAAACAAAATGCTTTGTGCGCAACAAGCATAGCGTTAAATTCTGGAAATGATGCTGGTGTCAATTAAATTTAGACCAGAACTATTTTTATTTACATATCAAACCTCTGCTAATGGGGGCAAATGCAGCAAAGTTATCTAAATTGCTCAATAGGGCAGGGTGTTCTCCATAGAAGAGGTTTAAGCAGATTGTTATAGGTGGTATTTTCACAGAACCGTTTTCCCATAAAGGTAATGTTTTGTGAGGGTGGGCACTTGAGGTGGATGTAGGCTCCTCTGTGGCTTGTGCTGCGAGTAAGGTATCTGGCTGTAGAGGTGCTTGAATAGTAGTGCACTATGTACCTTTTCTCTATTTAAAATGCAGAATAGCTCCCAAAGTTACACTCCGAATCTTTATAAATGAGTTGAAAGTTGCGCATTGATATTGAAAAAACAAGCGATAAATCTTGTGATTTGTGACTTTGAAGACAATGTGAACTGCTAGCCGCTCGAATGAAGAACTCTGGCCTATGTGAGGAGGCTTTAAGATGACACCCACAATTTTGGTAGACTGGTTTCATACCCAGATTGAGGAAATGGATTGTTTCCCGTTGTACTATTGGGTTGACGTGTACACTTTTATCAGAGGAGTACATAAGAAAACAGGCATGTATGTTAAAAAAACAGGAATATAGCCATTGGGTATCAGCTGGTTTCTTGAATTTTTGGGTCAGCCACTGGGTTAAGAGCAGCGTCTGTAGAGGGTTATGTTAGTTACCACTCGCACATTGTTGCAAACTAATTGGGTATTCAAGTTACTCCCTTTGTATGTCTTAATCTGTAGGTGGTGCTAGAATGTACAGACAACTTGATGCTAGGCAAAGGTAATGGCTTTGGAAATATGATATGGTCAAGTTATCATCTTTCTTTGGAAATCTTTGTTGATCGAGCAAAGGTGGTAAATAGGACCGTCACGTTACCATTCAAGATTTGTAGCTGCAGGTAAATCATCTTTGGATCTGAAAATTAGAATTAAAAGTTTCTGAGGTCATGTCTTCAGACTTTTTAATGCCACTCCGATATATATAAACATGCATTTGCAACGCAATAGGTCTCGCATTTTCAAGAGTTTGAGCTGTTGGCATTGTAAGTGACCTGCAAGCGGTCCGTAAATACGCAATTTGTACTTGCAAATGCGAGACCTATTGCATTGCAAATGCTTGTTTTACTCTAGGTTTACATATATTAAGGGATGTGGGGGTATGACAAAAGGAGCTGTATACATTTTCTTTCTGCAACAAAAGTTAAACCTGTGGAAACTGTCAGACTCGGAACCACTTACCATTTCTGTGTCATGTAAAACCACAGTGACAAGAGTGGTGGCAAGCCAGGAAAGGCGATGGTGAATGGAATCTGCAGAATTTGTCCCGAAAGATAATGCTGGATTTCGTATGTAAAATACCGTAACAGTATATTGCTTTGTTCGGGGGTGTATCTCTGACAAAATCTTTTTTATGCAGGTTCGAACTTATTTAAAATCTTTACGCAGCAGTACATTTTTAACAATGGAATAGATCAGTTGTACTTCCCGCTTTATACTTTCTCTGAGTTTCAGTACATACTGACTACTATAATATTTTATATTCATGTAAACCTTAACTTGATTGCACATTGTTCAACTATACTGGTGGTCTCTTGTTTATTCTCACCATGTCCTGAGTGTGTGGAGCCTCGCGCTCGCTGTGGAATGTTGAGGGGATGGGACAATTGGGAAATGACAGTAGAGGTAGAGAATAAACCTATCTTATTTACTCCTGTGTCCTGTTGTTACTACAACTACACAACAGAATTTATTTATACTTTAGATGCAGTTGCATTTGTTTGCCGGTATATAACATATTATGAAGACAAGGACCCTCTTAAAAGCAGATAATTAGTTTTTCCCCTTTTAAACAATCTCTATCTGCTCTTATTAACTATTTAACTGTTTATAACTTGGCTTCTGGTTCTGATTGATCCACACGAAGCAGCACGCATTGATTCACTTTTCACTTTGAACCATATTGAATAATATTCAAATATGGCGCAGGTTGAAACCATCAATTGAAGTACAAAATATTCTAAAGACCATAAGCTTAAGGGAAACTCATTACTTCCCAATGAACTCCCTCTATGAAGGACAACATGGGCTATAATGTATTTAAAAATCTGTCCCTGTCTTTGGCAACATGGGCTACCAGCTGATACATTGCAATTCTTTCCAAAAATCTCAAGCTCACATGTGCTTGGTCGAAGCTGCTGTTTGTTTCCATTTTTGTGGAGATTTTCATACGTGCTAATAGTTGATATGTTAGCATCCAGTTTCCCACCAACCACCCAATTTCCCAGCAGGCACCTCTTCCAATCCGCCCCCCCCCCTCTCCGGAGTTCACATACCTAGGATGGTCTGGTATGGAAACCCACACCAAGTCCTTGAAGACTGAAAGAACCTCCTTCAAGAAATATTTAATTCTGGGACATGCCCACCAAGTATGTAATGGCGTCCTGTCTCCATGCAGCTGCTCCAACAACTTAGTGGTGTGTCAGTATATTCAACGAACCTTATCTGGTGTAAAGTACCATCCCATGATCACTTTAAGGCCACATTCTCAATTCTGTAAAAGTTTTTGTATCTTTCCGCCGGGCTTGCCATTTTTGCATAATAAGTAACTTTTTTATCACTATGTTCCACTGACTTTCTAATTAGTTGGACAATCGGTCTATGACTGATGTAGACTTACAATAGGTGCTTGGTTTTTTTATGGAACGGATTTCTGAATCCACTTGGTATGAGCAGCCTCACTCTCTGTGCTCTGCTATTTTTTGCTATATTGCTATGCTCCTATACATAGTCGAAGTTATGCCTGAAAAGCGTGCAAATCTCTGTTTGGAACTCCCAGATCAACACTGTCACTTCTGAATTGAAAGCGTGCCCCTGAACTGAAAGCGTGTCATGTCAATTGAAACCCTTTTGGTGTCCGCCCCCCCCACCGCCCTCACTCTACTGCTCTACCGTCCTCACTCTACCACTCGACCACCCTCACTCTACCACCCTCACTCTACAACTCTACCGCCCTCACTCTACCACTCTACCGCCCTCACTCTACCACCCTCACTCTACCACTCTACCGCCCTCACTCTACTGCCCTCACGCCCTCACTCTACCGCCCTCACACTACCACTCTACCACCCTCACTCTACCACTCTACCGCCCTCACTCTACCACCCTCCCGCCCTCACTCTACCGCCCTCACTCTACCACCCTCACTCAACCACTCCACCGCCCTCACTCTACCACTCTACTGCCCTCACTCTACCCTCTCACTCTACCGCCCTCACTCTACCACTCTACCGCACTCACTCTACCACCCTCACTTTACCGCCCTCTCTCTACCGCCCTCACTCTACCGACCTCACTCTATCGCCCTCACTCACTCTATAGCCCTCACCCTAGCTATCGCCCTCACTCTATGGCCCTCACTCGATCTTTCTATCTATCTATCTATTGCCCTCCCTCACTCTATCTATCTATCTATCTATCTATCTATCTATCTATCTATCTATCTATCTATCTATCTATCTATCTATCTATCTATCATCTATCTATCTATCTATCTATCTATCTATCTATCTATCTATCTATCTATCTATCTATCGCAGTCCCTCTATCTATCTATCGCCCTCCCTCACTCTATCTACCTATTGCCCTCCCTCTATCGCCCTCCCTCCCTCTATCTATCGCCCTCCCTCTATCTATCGCCCTCCCTCTATCTACCTATCGCCCTCCCTCTATCTACCTATCGCCCTCCCTCTATCTACCTATCGCCCTCCCTCTATCGCCCTCCCTCTATCTATCTATCACCCTCCCTCTATCTATCTATTGCCCTAACTCTATCTATCTATCTATCTATCTATCTATCGCATTACCACAGCATCACTCAGGGACACAACATCACTATGCGCTACCACAGCATCACAGAACGCCACAGCATCACTCGTCGCCACCACAACATCACTCGTCGCCACCACAACATCACTCAGCGCCACCACAGCATCAATCTGTGCAACCATTCAACAACAACTGGTTCAAATATGTTCTTTCAATGTTTCAAGCTTTATTACAGATGTCACAAAAAGATGTTAATATTTCACTTCTGTTCTTGGATTTTCGTCACATTAAAAGACACTGAATATAATCTTCACAAAAGTTATTTACAAAAGTTTAAGCTATTGCCATTATAAATTACAATAAGTTTTATTTAAGTATTAATTATTTAAAAAAAATTAAAAGCCATTGTTATTTGTATTATCAATACATCTTAGTCACGTAAATTAAACATATATTGCATTACAAATGCTATAGGTGTCACATTTGCGAAAGTTAAAACTATTGGAATTGTAAATGACAAAGCTATTAATTTCGCTATTTTCAAAAACAAAACATAAATAAAAAATGTGTCATTTACAATACCAATAGCTCAAACTTTCCTAATGCGAGACCTATTGCATTGCAAATGCTTGTTTAGTACCTTAACCACTAAAGCTTATTAAAGGATTCGTGAGGAACTTTAGTGTTATATTTCACATTGAAACACAAAGGCAACATTGTATTTATCCCCACCCATCCGCCCTGGCAAGAATGTTCAAACTAGCCACATTGAAGAGACCATGACTAGAGGGGGACATCAGGCTTCAATGATTGGGTGAGGTCTGCACATCCAGCTCAGAAAGCAGCCCCTAGCGCAGTCGATTGAGAAAATGTGAGAGTGCTAGAAAGCCCAGAGTGGTCCTGCTAAGGCCTTCTTCTGAGTTTCCTGAAGATAACTTTAAGATATGTCTGTCTAATTTGGAACATCATGTAGCACTGAAAAGAAACTGAAAATACTGAAAACCCCTGAGCGGCGGATTTCTAGACATATTGTTAAAAATGTATAAATCCCAGTGTCACCAAGTTGCTATGTACGTTGCAAAGTTATGGGGTATTTCCAACTGTAAGGTAATCCAGTAGGAAGAAAACAGATTTCTAAGGAGACTGCTGGCACTTCCCATCTCTGCTGCTAATTACATCAATCATAAAGAACTGGGGCTGCGATACCTGGAAGACTTGATCTATGTCCGACCGACCCTGCTCTTGTTATCAATATGGACAAACCCTGAGTCTGCTGTACCTAGAGACATACTACTGGACTGCCTGCCCCTGAATAAAGGCTTGCAAACCTCCTTGTTTATAATTGTATAGAGATGGGATCTTTTTCCAGGCTCCCTCGACCTGTCTTTTACTAAGCAAAAGGAGTGTGACAGAGGCTTTGTTGCATCTCGAGGAATCCCAATGGTTTAAGAGTCTCCAGACATGTCCAACAGTCATAAAATATTTGGACTTAAACAACAACGGTAACATCACTAATTATCTACGGACTGCTCGCAGCAGATGGGAACAACATTCCCTTTTACTTTGTTTTAAGGCAGGCATTCTTAAGTACCTGTTTTGCTTAACCCCTGGGCTACACACAGCATCTTGATTCTATATCTTGCCAGTGTGATGATATTTGTTAAACAGACAACGCTCCATTTGATCTTTTTCTGCAATTTTTGTTGCCATATTTCAAGTTGTTTTTAACTCCCATTTTAAAGAAGTACTATTACAGCCTAAGTCAATCCAGACCAGCTCTCGTATTTTTATTACTTTTACATAATGAAGTGCCTTTTAATGTGGGTACATTTCTAAAGGCTGCCACGCTGGCACAAACTTCGATGCACTGATGAGATATGCTGTTGCAATTTGGTACTGTATGAGATATTGCACCCTTCTAGCTGAGGCATTTTATATATTGGTTAAATCTTAATCGAAAATGTTATAATGTATAATGTTTTTATCAGTTTCTGTTCGTGAATACCTATTATGACTGCCACAATGCTGCTAAATAAAGTTTTGAACGGAACTGAATACTATTGACAATAAGAAATCACATACCTTTCTGGAGTGAGAGTGTGAAAGAGGAAGGTACAGTGAGAGGCTGTGATTCTCAGAAAATGTTTTTTTCTGTAGAGGTTGTGAAAATATATATATTCTGAAAACACATTTGTGAAATTCGGGGCAGTGAGAAATCCAGGCTCAAGAGCATTCAAGATGGCTTCTCTTTTGTGATTCTCTATCTACCACCTTCACCATGAATTTGGGCAAGTGCATTTCACTGAAGGTTTAAACGCAAGAAGAAGTATAAATCAGTAGAAATGCCAGGAAAGTATGAGGCCCAAACAACATGAACAACCTGAAGACGAGGTAGAAGAATCTGGTACCAATTGATTGGAACCTTTTGCCCCGCCCAACAAGACAGACTATTGTTCAGTAAAAAGAAACCTGTACTAGGAACAGTATTTTGCACCAAATCCATTCACATATTCTCATACCTTCATACTGTTAATTGATTCATGTTTTTCAATGGAAGTTAAACATCAGTTATGTAAAGAAGATGTGGAAGATGTCCAAGTGTGGAACATGGTGTAGGTGATTGCAGAGATGACCTGTGACAATGTTTCCAAATCATATTTGAAAGGAGAATATGAAGAGAAAAGAAATAAACTTAGAGTTGGAAAAATATATGATTATGGTGATACATACATGATGTAGTAGAGGCCAATAAGCATGTCTTAAAATTAGCTAAATATAAATTGAGCTACATCTATTTAGAACGACTATAGAATACACCTTGAATAGACATAAAAAGGGAATTATGAGCAGGGCAAGTATACAAGACATCCTAAATATTCAATTGAAAGATTATAATGATTATAACCTTTGTCTTTGAATTTTCCTTTGCCAAAATATCTGAAATTTTATTGGCAAATAGATTAAAAACAGTTATGTTATTGTTAGTTCATGAATCACAAGTAGAGCTCACTCTAGAAAGACTATCCTAGGATGAACAGCCAAAGAATCCAAACTTTACCCTTTCACTTGAGGTCGACAAGGCTTTGTGTGATTACCTCTTTAGGGTATTGGAGAAACCCAGGCGGGGCAGGTACTTCAAAGGCAAGTTCTGACTACAGCAGGGCTACCAATCAGCTACCACACATTGTAAGGATTGAGCATGAAGTTCTAAGGTGGAACTACTCAATGGTGTCCACCTTCACATCATCTCTCCATAGCAGCTTCAGAATTTTTTTCCAGCACCATCTTACACAGCCATCTTTTAAATTTTCTCAAAATTACAAGGGAGATAGCCAGGCGACTCCGTTTCCAACTAGACCATCTCCAAATGTACATTAGAGAAATATGCTTCATAACCCATGACAACTGTTGCATTGCAATGTTTCACCATGTAGTGGAGCACTACAAATCCATACTTTTCTGGTGACACCAGTTCTTTAATTAATCGGAAACATGAATGACCAGTACTTTTATGGTTTCCAATATGCATTCAGCTAGATTGGGCAAACAGCAGTGCAATCCTTTGGTATTTTTGATTTATGTTTACATAGTGATCTGGATCTACAGCTGGTTTTAGGGCACATCCAATAACGTTTTTTATAGCCCCCTTAAATAGGGGTAAACAGCAGGGGCTGATAACTTTAACATATGTATTGTAAACCTCCCCAGGCAATCTACCTGGACTTACCGCTTTTGCGTTAGGAATGAGGCATATTTTGTTTTTTGTTTTGCTGAATACATCCTGATGGATTGGACATCCTTGGTATGGTTTTACCACAACTTTCTGCCATCCAGTCTTCTGTTTCGGCTGACTTTGTTTAGCCTGCATTAGGACTTTACATACCTTACCACTGGTAACCAGTGCTAAAGTGCTTGTGCTCTCTCCTTTAAACATGGTAACACTGGCTTACACAGACTTGGCATATTTAAATTGCTTGTAAGTAACTAGTAAAGTTTTACTATATGTAAATTAACTGCTACTAGTTGGTTTACCGCACTCTTTGTACCACCCACTTTGTTAACCCTTTAAACATGTCTCAAGCCTGCCATTGCAGCCTTTATGTGTAGTTTTAAACTGCCATATCGACCTGGAAAAATAAACTTTTTGCCAGGACTAAACCTTACTTTTTAATACATATAAGTCGCCACCTAGGGTACATCCTAAACAGCTGATATGTCATGGTGCATTTTATTTAAAAAGTTTACGTTTCACGTGTCTTAATAGTAAAAAACTCTTACATTCATTTTTCACTACTGCAAAGCCTATCACTCCCATAGCAAAACTTTGGGTTGCCTTATTACCTTTAATACGTGCTAACGTTTGTTTGGGAACAGGTGAATATTTCACATTTGGCGCATGAGAAATTGTAATAAAAAATCCTCTCTCATGATAAAGTTGAATTTTAAGTTACAATTTAATTTTGAAAATGGTGCTTTTAGGAAGTTTACCATCTATGCTAGGGATTGGGCCCATATAAGTCAGAAAGGCTAGGACACTGTCAAGTCAAACACCATAACAATACCAACACCAGCTATACTTTGTACACTTTGGTTTTCTTTCATGACCACTGTAATAGCAGTGATCACCATTAATTCTTTCAATTCATAAATCATCCAATTTCTTTTAATTTTTAGATACAAATTTTCAAACACAAAAGATTGTGAACATATCACAAAAATACATCACATTACGTTGCACCCACCCTATATAACAACAAACAAGTCACATTAAATACCATTATATTACATCATATCAAGTACATCAAATACATCAAAAGCCTACACCAGTTCTGAATTTAGCTGCCCAAGAGGGAGCAGGTTTTTGATACCCTAAACCAATTGCTGTGAACTCCTCTTTAATGGGCCAATCAACCTAACGGCACCAAGCTAAGTGGTACAAGGGGTGTGACAATTTATTATTTAGGTTATGTCCAACCGTAGTTCTCGGCAACTAGTGTTTGTTTTGCACTAAATGGTTGTCAACTTGTCACAGCATTTCAAACCCTTAATGTTTTACGAGTTTTCCTCAGGACTCAGAACTGTACATCAATACAAGAAAAAAACAAATACAATTTCTACCTCCAACCACAACATCTCAAATGGGTGTAAAAATTATCCATAGCATGCAACCATCATCTGTATACCTCATGTCTACTCAATATGGAATCACTGTGGAAAACGTTCCATGGCCTGGAACAACAAACAAGGGCTAATTATCCTCACTCCGCATGCAACAACAGCCTATTCTCTTAGCCAGTTAGACCACTACACACTATAGTACACTTTACTGATCGATTTGCTCCTGAATGACGAAAATGCTATTACCAGTGTACTCCTTCATCCGACATGGAAGGCAATGTTATTCTGAAAAACAAGTTTATTCAATTAATTCAGAGAAAATAGTTAGCGAGACCTAGACACTGCAACTACTTGGAAAGGCATGCATGTGTGACTGTAGTGTGCTCCCATCTGTACTGTCACCAAATGTGTGTTGCAATTCCATTACTGGCTCTGTGACAACACCTTTGTGTCCTCTGCTGGGCTTAACGCATGAATGGAAGTGATTACATTTGTGCTTGTGTTTAGAATGTGAACACAGAACAATAATTAAAGGCTCAATTTTGACTCTAGCTAACCACTTCTTGCAACAGCATGTCGTCTGGTTGAACAAGATAGTTAAGAAATTACTTTTGTGTCACGTAGAGTGTTTTAGATCCAGCCAGCGTGACAATTCCAACTGCCTTTTTTCAGTTTAATTTTTAAACGATACTCGCTGGAACTTGTACTTCCTCCTTTCCATTTACAATGAAGCGGATTAGTTGGTGCTGATTCAGCGTGCTCCCTTACAACAATCCTTCTAATGCTAAGCATTTTGGGATTTGTAGTTTGTTCAATATATTCTGCACAATACATATTGTAAGAATGGCTACAATGTTACACCATTTGTTATGAAATGTATTTGACACCAGTGGATCACTATTAAAAATTGGAGAGCTGAATTGTGCACTTAGCACTTACACAATATTTACCCCATGTTTGGGTTCGCTGGAATCAGATTCTAAAGTTCACTTATCTCATTCAATCCATTAACAACAGTTTTGGTCTAGTTGTATAGCTGCCAAAACTGTCCACCTCAAATCCATCTCAGTGTGGTGTTTATCAATCCAATTGCTAACCAATAGGGCTGCAGTAACTTTACATCTGAATCTTGATTTATGCTGGATGATCCTTTTAGGAAGTTTGCATTTTTCTGACCTAATTGGTGCCTGCAACCTATTCCTGGGTCACATGACTGGGTGTAGTTGACAGTGGGACTTTTGGCCCGATTACCAGTTTGGCAGTGTGGCAGCGCCCTCCATGGCACCAGCCCATTCCCACATGGTCAAGCCGGACTGCTGCCGCCCCCCAGATTACGAGTAATTTCGTGGTTGGGCTGGTATTGATTTGTCAATGGTTTCAAATATGGTACTCCATATTTTATAATCAGTGTTGAAAGGTTATACTAGTGTATGATAAGATGTATCAGATTGTCATGTGGATGATGTCATCAGTGATGACATTTGAGATGTCATCAGTGATGTCATCAGTGATGTGACTGACCATGTCATGAAGGATGTAATATGTGACATCATCAGCAGTGGATTGCGGGTGCGCAAGTTATACTTAGTACAACTAACTATAAAGGAGGAATTTCAATGGTTTTGTACGAGTGTAATGTCCAGCTAACTATAACACTCCTAAAAACTTTTTCAGTGAATTTTTACACCTCTCTGCAACACAGCTCCATGGCGCTTGTTGGAGGCACCTGGTGGGCTAGTTGGCCCCCAGGACACCACAGTATTGAAGAGGAATTAATTCCCCAACTTAAAACGTGCCACAGGGCATGTTTGCAAACGTATCACCTCCTACCTTCACCACTGTGCAAACGAGCCCTGTGGCGCATTTTAAGTTGGGGGATTAATTCCCCTTGAATCCTGAGGTCCCCTGGGGGCCAACTAGCTCACCAGGTGCCGCCAGTAAGCGCCACGGAGCTGCGTTGCAGAGAGGTGTAAAAAGGGGCGTGGCCTTAGAACACCTCTCTGCAACGCAGCCCCCTGGGGCACACTGGAGGTTCCTGGTGGACTAGTTTGCCCCCAGAGACCCCCAGTATTCAAGGGGAATTTGTTCCCCCTCTGCAAACGTGCCAGGGGGCGCGTTTGCAGAGTGGTGTAATGAAGGGGCATGGCCTCTGGCCGCGATCCCATTTAAAAAAAAAACATTTTTTTAGAAGGGGGCTGTGTAGCCCCCCTTCTTTTTCAAATTTTTTGGCCCTGGGGACCCCACCCCCCAGGGTCTTCCCCCAATTTTTTTTAAATGAAAAAATTGGGAAGGGGGCCGCGTGGACCCCTCCCAAGGCCATAATCTGCACCGGGCACCACATCCCCAGGGTCATGGTCCTTTTTTAAAAAAAAATTGGGGGGGGGTGGGGCTGGCTTGACCCGCTCCTGTGGCCACTTATGGCCCCGGGATCCCATCCCTGGGGCCGGTCCTTTTTTATTATTTAAAAAAATAAAAGTATATTTTGGGGAGGTGGCGACGTGGCTCCCCTCCCGGGCCACTAATAGCCACGGGGACCCCATCCCCCAGGAGTGGCCCTCTCTGTTGGAGGCAGTGGGGAGTCCCAGCCATCTCCCTGCATCGTCGGGAGCCAGCATTGCTTTTCCACATGAGAAGTAGGTTTGCCTGCTCTCTGTTCCAAATAGCAAAGCAGTTTGCAATGACAGGCTAGGAGTCGCGAGGCTCCCGCCCTGTCACTGCAATCGGCAGTGTCCGGGGTGGGCATCCCAGGGCACTGCAGGAGCCGGCCCCAAGGGGGTGGTGGTCCCCAGGGCCTCGACAAGGCTCAAGGAGGGGGGCTGCTCGGCCCCCTCCCACATTTTACAAAGCCCCGGGGGGGTTGGTGATCCCCGGGGCTGGGGGGTACATCACGGACCCCCCAATAGGAATATTTAGTGCCCCGGGGAGGTGTATATTTAAAAAAAAAAGGGTTTTCCGATCCTCGGGGCTGCGGGGGCCGTGAGCCCCCGCCATTCATTTTTTTAAGCCCGGGGGGGGGGGCAGTCCCCGGGGCTGGGGGACCTGAGAGCCCCCCCAACAAATTAGTAGAAACCCTGGGGGTGGCGGTCTCCAGGGCTGGGGGGGCCTGAGAGCCCCCCACTCAATTTAAAGATGCCCTGGGGGGTGGCGGTCCCTGGGGCTGCGGGGGCCGTGAGCCACTGAATATATTATGATAAATCCCCGGGGGATGGCGGTCCCCGAGGCAGTGTGGGGAAGTTTGGCCCCCTACACTTTTTTCATCATGCCACCGGGATTTGGCCCCCGGGGGCTAATTATCATCCAAGTGCGGGAGTCCACACGTCCTTTTTTTTTTTATCGGCAAGATCTGCGCATCCTGCGCAGATTTTGCCGATTTATAAAAAAAAAAAGATTTTGGGCATTGTGGGTCCTTGTGGGACCTTATATCACTTATTGCTTGTTTATTAATCAGTATAGTTATTGATTCATGCCTTTAGATTATAAGTTTGCTACATATATTTGAATCTAATACATTTGGTAGCTGAGACGGCCTTTGTTTAGAGAGTATTATGTAATAAACCCCAAGCCTTATTCTAAAAGTGATAGTCTTTGCATTTTGTTAAGTAAAACTCCTTCTCAAAAGCTGCTGTTGTTTTGTGTTGAAGTCTTGCTGTGCCAAGGGTGGTAAGACATGCTCAAAAGTGTATATTATTCAAAGGTGCAGTGGTATATTTGCCTCCCATGCGGGAGTGCAGTGATTGGGTGTGGCTTATTGGTGAGAAGCCACATTCAAAACAGATGGCTGCCAACACTTCCTGGTTTGAAGTCAGTCATAAATACTTTTCTTTAATTTCATAAAAAAATCATAAAAGGGTGGGGAACTACCATTAGTAAAATGTACATTTTGAAGTTAAAAACAGGAGAGTTTAAAACATTTAGACAATGCCGTTAGTGGGTATGCTGGAACTTATTAAATTAGTAAATGATTTCCTTTTTTTCCAGTCTGTTGCAGCCATTTTGAAGAATTTTATTGCTGTACAGGACAATTGGATTGATAGCCCTCCTAGGCATTGGATGACGGCTGCTCTACATGACCGTATTTGTTCCTTCTTGAAAGCTTCTTGGAGGACCGTTTTTCGGTTCACTACCATGGAAGGGCATATGCATAGTAAGTGTAAAAAAGACTCGTCCCATCCTCCGCATAAGCGACATTCCTTGGATTGCCAGGGATATTTCGATTTTGGTGTCAGGTCTTTTGATGGAAATGACCCCAGCCGCAGTAATGTTAGGTAGTGCTTTTTCTCCTGGGAGAAGTGGTTTAGCAAGTATGGTTGAGTTTTCAGCCGCTGATAGCCTTGAATCACGGCCTAGGCGTGTTTTTTTTTTGAGACAGCTGTTTTGTCCATTAATAGGGAGGTCCTTTTGATTGCCTTATTCACTACGGTTTTGAAACTGGAGTAAGCGGGGAGGGTGAGCCAGGCCTCCTCAACCTGCAATGCCACGAGGGAGTTCTTCAGAACACTGAACGTTGAGTTACTTAGCCTGGCTTGGATTTCAATTTCCTTCCAGCAGTGGTGTGCAGGGGTGTTGTCCTCTGCATCCCTCATTCTCCAGTAGTATTTGGCTAATGCCCCTTGTCTGTCGGGAGTCTGGTTTCTCAGACCATACTCAAGACGAATTTGGGATTGTGAAATGTGTTGGGGGATTGAGAACAGGACCTTAAAGAAGGTTGATTGTGCAGAGTTTAGGGAGATGACATCTTTCAGGTTTAGGATTTCTGACCCGTATGAAATTGAGGGTAGGAATTTTGCTGAAATGACTTTAAGCAAATGGCCTGTAGAACACCCTGTGAGTTTTTTTTTAAGACTCTGAAGGCGAACTGCAGTTGTTTAGCTCTGGTACGGCCTTGTCCCAATTGTAATTTGAAGTTGAGGTTACAGTCCATTAGGAAACCTAGATATTTGTATGAGTCTACTGGGGACAGAGGTTGCCCGTCCAGGTACCAGATGAAGTTGCGCTGAGCCTTTATTTTAACTCGTCTGGCAAAACACATCACTTTTGTTTTTTGGTGGTTGATGGTTAATTGGGCCTTGATGGTGTAAGCTCCTAGTTTGGTGATGAGTCGCTGCAGACCTACAGGTGTTAGAGCAAGGAGCACAATGTCATCCGCATATTGAAGACTGGGTGTGGGGACGTTGCCCAGTTTTGGGGGGTCTGATTGAATTGACCATAGTTGATTATCAAGTTCGGCAATGTAGATGTTAAAGAAGCAGGATGCCAGCACACACCCTTGTTTTAACCCATTAAGGGTTTGGAACTTTTTGGTTTGGAGTGTTGACAGCCAATTAGCATGCAGCTCGTGCACGGCAGGGTCCGCGGATCCTCAGAGGATCCTCCGAGGCCATAGATATATATGTACTTTTAAATGTGATTTTCTCAGAAACTACTGAATGGATTTACACCATATAAGCAAAAGGCATGATTCTGAACCAAGAACTACCACTTTGCCCAATTTTGTGTAATTCCGTTCAACTGTTCGGGCTGTAGCCGCAATGAACGGTACCTACGGAAAATTACATGGGAAAGCACGTTTTTGGACCAACCTTTTTCTCAGCTCCTGCTTCACAAATCACCTCAAGACTTCCAGGATAGGAGCGGATCAGAGGGCCCCACCAGTTTTGAAAATTTCGCGAAGATTCGTCAACCGGAGCCAAAGTTAATCCAAATAGAATGTTGCGGATTTCCTATGGAAAATAGGTCCTAACTATAACTACTGCCAGTAGGTAATATATATATATATATATATATATAGATATACATATTTACACATATTTATATAAATTTACACATACATATATTACCTACTGGTAGTCGCCAGTAGGTAGTCATATTAGTTATAGTTAGAACCTAGTTTCCATAGGAAGAGCGTTTCTTCATTTGTCAATAACTTTGGCGTTGTTTAAAAATACTTGCGAATTTTCAAAACTAATACGTCAGTCACTTCAGCTGCTGTCTTGAAAGTTTCGGATTGATCCGTCAAGCGGGGGCTGAGAAAAAGAGGATCCCAAAATGCTACAGCCCGAACTCCTGAGTGGAATAACACTAAATTTGACAAAAAGGTAGCTCTTGGTCCAGAAAGCACTCTTTTTGTTAAATGGTGTAAATCTGTTCAGTGGGTCCTGAGCAATTTAAATATTTCTCAAATATACAACTGTGGTCGGAGTGGATCCACTACCCCTCCCGATCTCGTGCCTGAGATCTGATTGGCTGACAACACTTCAAACTAGGAGTGTTGGCAGCCATCTTGTGACTCGGTAGAACCGAATCACAAGGAGAAAGGTAAAAAAAAAAGAAAAGGGGGTAGGATGTAAACACCCTAGCCCCAGGGCTAAAAAAAAGCATCTTTATTTTAAATTTTTGACGGGAGTATCGGAGGATCCACACATTTGGCCAAAAATGTTTTAAAATATGAAGTGAAGGCTCCCACGCTTCATTTTATTTAGGTCCCAGGGTGGGCCAGGTCACAGGGGCATTAAAAAATAGGAATGGTGGCCCTGCGTGGGCCCCCTGCAGCACCTAGGACTGCCACCTCCCAGGGGTTGATTCACTGATATGCGGAGGGGCCACTTGGCCCCCGCTGCCCCAGAGACCGCCACCTCCACAGGGCTTTAATAAAACATAATGTATTGGGGGCTCTAGCCCTCCCATGTAACCCCGGGGACCGCCACCTTCCAGGGGCTATATTACAAATAATGAGTGGGGGTTCCAGCCCCCCTATGCAGCCTGGGGCTAATTCAATGAAACGGTTAGGGGCCACATGGCCCCACACATCTGAGGGGATCACCACCTTCCCAGGGCTATATTTGGAAATAATGTATGGGCGCTCCAGGGCCCGACCCAATCCCTTGGACCCCACCTCCCTGGGGCTTAATTGTTGTTGGAGAAAGGCCGTGTGGCCCTGGGGACCGCCAGCTCCAGCAATTTCCCAGGGTACTCACCTCTGGCACATTGCAGTTTGCTATGGCTTCCCACCAAGCCATAGAAAACTCTGGTCCGCTTCATGGAAGCAAGAGCAGTCAAAATACTCTCACTTTCATGAAGCGGACCAGAATTGCTTTTGGAAAGAGAGAGCTGCATGTTTTCAGCTCCCTTTGTCCAAAAGCAATGTGGGCTCCCGCAGGAGTCCCCCTCACCATTAAAAATAAAAAAATACCCATTAAGGCCTGGCCTGAGGAATGGGGTCCCTGGGGCCGAAACTGGCCTCGAGATGCGAGCTGTGCGGACCACCTCCCTTTTTTTTCAGCAATGCAAAAAATGGGCCAGGCCGTGGGGGATGGGGTTCCCTCGGCCCAAAATGGTTTAGGGAAGAGGGGGCCATGCAGCCCTGCTTCCTAAAAAAAATAGAAAAAAAACCCGGCAAATCACCGAGGCCCATTCCCTTTCTCCACCGCTCTGCAAACGTATCTTCTGGGGCACTGTTGAGTGGGGGATGAAGTACCCTTGGCTGCTGAGGGTCCTTAGGGGCCAACAAGACCCCCTGTTACCTCCAGTAAACCCCACACAGTGGGATTGCTGAGAAGTGGTCTGAGGCCATGCCCCCTTTGTGCACCACTCTGCAATTGCAGCTCTGGGGGCACTGCTGATGGAGGGATGAGGTCCACTTGCCACCTGAGTGCCCCAGGACTATAGTGGACTTCAGAGGGAGTGGCCTCCTACAATGTCTCAGCAATCCCACAGTGTGGGACCTAATGGAAATAACAGCAGAGGTAGTTGGGCCCCAAGGACATCCTAGGGGGCCAATTACCTCTCCTGTTACCTCCAGTGAGTCCCACACAGTGGGATTGCTAAGAGGTGTTTGGAGTGCACGCCCCCTTTCTCCACCACTTTAAAAATGAGGCTTGTGGTGCACTACTGATTGGGGAATGAAGCCCACATTACTCCTGAGGGTCCTCAGGGGCAAAGAAGCCTTTCTGGTACTAGTTGTAAGTCCTACACAGTGATTTCTGATAGCTAGTTTGAGGCCTAGCCCCCTTTCGCTACCACTGTGCAAACGCAAATAGAAATTCACTGGAAAAAGCAAAGGTTACAGGGATGTTATAGTTAGCAAATAGATTTTAAAAAACCATAGAAATTCACTGAAAAAAAAAGGTTACGGTGACGTCATAGTTAGGGTCAGATTTTACACAGACAAAACCAGAGAAATTCAACTGTTATAATTAGCTGAGTTAACTATAACTCGCGGCCCGCAATGCACTACTTATGACCTCACATATTACATCACATGTGACATGGTCAGTGATATTCCTGATGTACCCACTCACACCAGTATAGAATCTATTATACACCAACTGCCACTTCCACACATCCATTCACAAACCCATTCACAGAGCCATACTCGTACTTACACACACATTCATTGATTCATAGATCTACACACATCCACTCGCTCAGCCATACAGCCTCTCATACACCCACTCACGCCCTTATACAGCCATTGACATATCAACTGACAACCATACAAATACTCACAGATTGAGTGAGTCATCCATAGAACTACTCACACACCTAAACACTCACCCAAACAGTCAATCATGTAGCCACTTATTCACCCAAACAGTTACACATACACCCACTTATTTACTCATGCTAATATTAACACATAGTCACTCACCTATACAGTGACTGACAAAAGCATTCAGTCATCCATATAGCCACTGTCACATTCACTCACTCATGCATACAGTCACTCATATATCCTGTCACTCACCTATACTGCCTTTCACATACCCAGTTACTCACTCATACTGACACATGCACCCATGCACCAACACAGCCATACACACACTCACTCACACATACAGCTTCTCACACACACTCTCAGTACCCCACTCAGCCTCTGAATCACCCACTCACTCATCCATACATGCAGTCACACACCTCCTCACCCACACATATAGACACCCAGACAACCATAGAGGTAGTCAGACAACCAATCAATCACCCATATGGCCATTCACGTACAAGCTAACACATTCATACATCCACTTAGACATCCACTGACAGACAAATACACACATTTACACAGCCAGTCACTCACCCATACATTCACTGTGACACCTTATCACTAACTTATGCAGTCAGTCACTCATCCACAGTGTCATCCATACAGATACTCATACACCCACTCATTCACCAAAATACCTAGTTATATATAATTAACACTCATAATTTTTTTTAAACACTCACAATCACTGGATGATGTCATCACTGATGACATCAGTGATGTCATTTGGGATGTCATCAGTGATGTCACTGACCATGTCATGAGCGATGTAATATGTGAGGCCATAAGCAGTGCATTGTGGGGGAGTGAGTTATAGTTGATTTTTGTTGCAATTTTAAATAGACAGTCCCTAACCCTGGTCCATGCTCTTTTAAAATGTTATCCTTTCTCTTCTTCAACTCGCTTTGCCCTAGATTGATCTTCTGTAAAAATAAAAAGCTAAAACAAGAAAGGTTTATAGACACAGGTTCATAAACATTTGTCTCTATTTGGTTGTCTTGAATGTTCTTTCTTGAATTGTTAAATTATTTTACAGTCTCTAAATTATTTTAATAACAGACGCTAAATTAGTGCTCAAAGAGGTGCAAACCGTTCAGAATTAATGTTACAAAAATCTTCCAAAGTGACATTCAAAGCATGTTCACATAATAAGCGACAAGGAACCGTTGCTCTTTTGGATCTTCTCTTCTCAGTCTTTGTTGATTTGTCTGTACCAATTTTGAAACTAGACTCAGTTTCTTTGGGTATAGTCTCTGGAATTTGTGCTATTGAAACACTTCTTCTCGGATCCTTAAGCTGATAGCTTTGTGGCCATTCAGTTTGTTGTTTATCTTTCTTGATCCAGTAATAATAATAATAATACCGATATTTATATAGCGCGAACAGCTACCTCGCAAGGAGGTGTCCCGGCGCTGAGTGATCATTTTTCCAGGCAGAATGGGCGGAAATAGGGGAGGGAGTGCTTAGTTATTCTGGGAAAAGAGCCAAGTCTTTAGCTGCCTCTTAAAGCTGGCTTCCGTTGGAGCCAATTGGATGTTGGCCGGTAAGGCGTTCCAGAGTGTCGCCGTGCAGGCAGAGAAGGACCTGCCTCCAAGTCTGGCTCTCCTGGCGCGGGGGATAGAAAGCAGGTGTCGTGAATTAGAGCGCAAGCATCTCTCCTGATAGTATCTGGGGAGTCTGAGCTTTAAATAGTAGGGACAGGTCCCCTTTTGAGCTCTAAACGCCAGAGTTAGAGCTTTAAACTTGATTCTGCAGGCTACAGGGAGCCAATGCAGATCGCGCAGGTGCGGAGAGACATGCTGTTTAAAAGGGATGTTTTTTAGCAGTCTCGCAGCCGCATTCTGCATGATCTGCAATCGTTGCACCAGATATTTGGGTAGGCCAAGGTAGAGGCCGTTTGCGTAATCCAGTCTGGAAGTGACTGTAGCATGGACCACCGTCTTGCGACAGTCTTCAGGCAGAAGGGACAGAAATTTGCGTAGGTTTCTTAGTTTATGGAGACAGCACGCAGAGACCTGCTGTATATGTGAAGAGAAGGAAAGACTCTCATCCCACCTTACTCCCAGATTTTTCGCATTGGTGCTGGGTAGAGGAGGGGAACCCATTTCGGAGGGCCACCACAGGCTTGGGGGGGGGCCGAGTATGTTTGCCAAAGAAGACGACCTCCGTCTTACTCGCATTCAGTTTGAGTTTGTTTGCATTCATCCAATTGGCAACATCTCGCAAGCATCCCTTCATATTGCTGAAGGCTGCCTCTGAAACATCCGAGAAGGGAAAAATTAGTTGCGTGTCATCGGCGTATGAAATCGCCTTGACGCCCCATTTAGCAATAAGAGAAAAGAGTGGGGCCAGATAAATATTAAAAAGTAATGGACTGAGGGCCGAGCCCTGAGGGACACCACACCAGAGGGGTTTGGGTTTTGAGGAAAGGGGGCCCAAGGCTACTTTCTGGGTACGATCAGTGAGATAAGACTGTAGCCAGCCCAAAGCCTTATCTTCCAGGCCTGTGTTTTTTAGCCTTAACAGTAGCCTCCCATGATCCACAGTATCGAAAGCGGCAGATAGATCCAGGAGCACCAACATAGCCGATGCTCCTGAATCTAAGGACCACCTGATCGACTCAGCCACTTCTATCAGAGCGGTCTCGGTGCTAAAGCCCGCCCTGAAACCTGACTGGGTTTCATGCAGTATGTCTCTTTCTTCTATGAACCTGTTTAGTTGGCGTTGTATCAGTTTTTCGAGCATTTTGCCGGGGGCTGCCAACAGGGAGATTGGGCGGAGATTGCTAAGATCATCCGGGGCACCGTTTGGTTTCTTTTTTAAAGGCAGGAGTGTGGCATGTTTCCAACATTCGGGGAATAGACCTGTTGCAATGGATGTGTTCCAGATATGTAACAGTGAGGTGGTAATTGAGTCCGACATCATTTTCCAGAGCTTGGGCGGGCATGGGTCGTCAGGAGCCCCTGATTTACATTTTTGTAGTTCCCTTTTGGCCTCGGCGAGGGAAATAAGATGGAAATGAGCTAAGACGGGGAGGGGTGCCACATTATCATTTGTGTCGGACATGATAGTGGGCTCGGGACTGGTGAAGGTGTCGTAGACTTTCTCGATCTTTTTATCAAAAAAGACCGAGATGTCCTCGCAGAGTTTCTCCGACGGAGTCACTTCAGTTTCAATTGCCCGAGGTTTAAAGAAGGATTGAACAATTTTAAAAACTTCTTTGCTAGATTGCTCAGCTTGCTGAATGGAGGACACAAAGAACAATTGTTTTGCTTTTTTTATGGATTTGTGGAAAACACGCAGGGCTTCTTTATAGCAAATTTTTGCTGATATGGAATAGTTTATCCGCCAGAGACGCTCTAGTTTTTTGCAATGACTTTTTTCAGCCAGTAGCTCAGTCGAGAACCATGGGGCCGAAGGGGATTCTCTGCGTGATGTAGCGATTTTTGCAGGCGCGATGGTATCCAACGTATTACCTATCCAAAGATTTAGAGCTACAGCGTCCGTGTTCACATCTAGTGACAGAGCTGGAGTAGTAGCTGAGAGAGCAGGGCAGAGAGTCTCTGCTGATATATTAGCCCAGTTTCTGCGGACATAGGATCGTCTCCCTTTTGTCTGGTGGTGGGAGGGGAGGGAGAGAGAAAAAGGGATTAAAAAGTGATCCGTCCAAAGCAATGGTTGTGCGGTTTTAGCTGACCAGTCTGGAATATTGGAAAATATCAGGTCCAACGTGTGGCCTGCCTTGTGCGTTGGTTGCGAGATAATTTGGAATAGGTTCGCAGCTTCCAGTGTAGAAATAAGTTGGGTGGCTAGGGGGCAGTCTGGACTGTCAACGTGAACATTAAAATCGCCAACTGCAATAAAATGGGGGTGAACTATTGAGCTTTGGACTATAAGGTCCATCAGTTCGGAGGTATAGTTGGTATGGCAGTCCGGAGGCCGATAGATAATCAGGCCGGCTAGGGACAAATGGGGGTTTATTTGAAAGCAGAAATGAAGCCCCTCAATGCCTGGGATGGTGGTAGGCGTTGAGGATGACAGCGTATATTTGTCCTTAAAAATAATCGCTACCCCACCGCCCTTTTTTTCATTTTCTCTGTTTGAGAAGCTCATTTTGTAGGCTGGTGGGACAGCCAGTGAGATAGAAGCTACACTATCCACAGACAGCCATGTCAGCCAGTACTGGTTCCTTCACCCGGATCTTCTTCTTGGGCAGACACAACTTCAACTGTACTTCTGCTTTGTGGTCTGTCTCTGCTTCTCCTTCATTAGAAATCACCACACCACTTTGTGTCATTTCAGGGACTTGAACCTGGCTCTCTGTTTGATGGTCTGCTCCCCTCAGCCTGCTGGCTTAGGTGGCCTCTCTACTGGTGATACAGTCACTAATGCTCTTTGTCCAGGATCATAGGCCACATCCACTTCTTCTGAATTGCTCCCTTTTTTGGTGTGTGAGGCATAAATCCAGTTTGGAAACCCAGCACATTTAACTGCAGTATATTTAGTAATAATTACCTAGTAGTGGCCTTTCCATCCGTGGACATCTGTTTCCAAACGTGCTTCTTAATCAAGACCCAATCACCAGGCTTGAAGTTGTGGCACTGTTCTTGATGAGGATCCTTTGTTGTAGCTGAAACCTGATGAAATACAGAACTAACCACATAAGTCAATC
This sequence comes from Lissotriton vulgaris, assembly GCF_964263255.1. Lineage (NCBI taxonomy): Eukaryota > Metazoa > Chordata > Amphibia > Caudata > Salamandridae > Lissotriton > Lissotriton vulgaris. The sequence continues at coordinate 1,525,969,366 of NC_141691.1, forward strand.
CTTTGTAGTAATCCAAGGTAATTTCATCATTGAGATTCAATAGAGAATTTGTAGGAACAGCAGGCAATCTCAATGCCTGGCCCATCAGAATCTCATTGGGGAGATAATCCTGTTTTTCTCTTTGGAGTACTTTGAATGCACATCAACACTAGAGCTGGAGCATCTGGCCACTTTAGAAATGTTGAATCACAAGTGTTCGCCAATCTAGATTTTATAGTTTGATTAGCTGTTCTACTATACCTGAAGACTCGTGTCTGTAGCTGCACTGCAATCTTTGCTCAATTTTGAGAGCTATGCAAATCATTCTTAGGACTTCATTGCGGAAATGGGTTCCGCTGTCTTACTCAAGAGAAATCAGCATGCTGAATCTGGGGATAATTCCCATAATAACAGTTTTGGTACACTCAGACTGCTGTTTCTTCTAGCTGGTTAGGCTTCCACCCATCTTGAGAAGATGCACACAATCCCTAGGATATATCTCAGCCTGCTGTAAGCAGACATCTCCATTAAATCCATCTGCATCTTACTGAGGGGACCACCTGATCTACCTATGTGTGTGAAAGTGATTTGTGTTCTTTTTCCTGCATTAAACTGTTGACATATCACACATCTATGATTTTGTTTGCAATTATTTGGAATCCGGGGTTGTACGGTCTTTGTCTGAAGAGCTTCACCATTGAATCCCTACCCAAATGTGTGTAGTTACGGTCAGTGCTTTAAATGGAAAAAAATAAGTGCAGGTACTCACCAAATTGAGATGTGGACTAGGGGGCGGGATTTAGGGTGGGGCTATGGGGGCGGGGCTACTGGCAATGCTAAGGGACCCGGCCAGAGGCACACATTTAATTTGACTGAGATTCAATTGATGTGCAGATATGCAGAATGATACTGAGATGAAAAACATACATTCACCTGAGCCACTCATTGCAAATTTGCTTCTAATCCAGCCTGAGAACAATTTGATTACGCTTCACAAAATAGGACAACAATCTTCACAGCCGCTAAGCCTACTCGATTCGATTTGAAAAACTTTATTTTGATTAATAAAAAAGAATTATAAAAGTATACACAAATTTCAGAAGGACATTACACAATACACAAATAATTTAAAAAGGCCGTACAGTTATTTTAGCATCCGTAAACATGTTCGCTAAGCCTACTCACAGACCCGGCAAAAAGGGAGGAAAGCAGATTACATCAGAGTATTTGTCCTATAACAGGGACGCCCCGTAGGCTGCAGTGTCTCTGCCTTCTCAGAAGAGTGGGTACCAAAAATAATACTGTTGGACTACAGCACTGGGTTTTCACCACCTCCATGCAAGTCATAGGGGAAATTTGGGGACAAAAGAGACGCACCAGCTTGGTTAAAATATCAAGGAAGCTTCTTGTACTGAAAAAGTTCACAAAAACGAAGTAAAGAATTTAGGCCAATAAAATACTAGTTTAGAAAATCCAATGGACTTTGGTTTAAAATTCTAGGTTCTTTCCTAGATCAGGTGGCCTTGTGAGTTCAAGAGCTTTAAGGTACTGACTGCCAACTCATGGTCTTAGAGAACTTAGGATATTCTGTGGTCAGAGAAAAACAATTAACAAAGTGCTTTGTAGTATGGTTCGATCATTATTGAGGTAAAGTGGTTAGTTTCTCTTTAACTAGAGCATTAGTCCTTTCGATCAATTACCCAACAAATAACGAAACATTTGCTTTAGGCAACACATTTGATACACAAATCACTCACACAGAATTATTGCTGTACTTCTGAACACAACCTATTTTTCCACAAAGCAAACTTCACTCTCATGAGAAAGTTTTCATTTCTGCTCGGAGTATTTATTACTGAAAAGAAAAATGTTGCTTCTGGTTGTAATGCCCCCTGCACCCTTCACCCTTCACATCCAACGGGCATGACATAGGACAATGTTTCAAATTTGCCACGACTCTCCGGGGGCTTGCAATTTGGAAATTTCTCATCATAAACTCTTTGTGGTTGATACGATCCCAACGTGCTAGGTGAGCAGGAAATCCTGTTCAGAGCCACAGTGTAGCTGGCAGAAATGGTGACAGAAATCTGCATTCTAGACTGGGGCCGCTCGCACATCAGTGCTGTCAATGACGTGTCTCCATCAGAGTTTAAGAACTATTTGGATATTCAGCTCAACTATGTGCCTACAAAAGGTTTTGCTTTCCCAGATTGAGTGCAATTTAGCCTATACAAACAAAAAAGAAGCGCGACACAGCTGACGAGTTGGTCGTTTTCGTGAAGCACTCTGATCGAGTGCTAATCTTCCCTCCTGCTGGCATAGCAGAATAGGGCAGCATTTGTTTGAAGTCCGATAAAGGGAGTCTGCCCACATTACTAAGCCTTGATTCCCACCGGCTACAGCGTCACTGTCTGTCACCACCTTCCTCCTTCATCGGACTCCAAACAAATGCTGCCCTATTCTGCTATGCCAGCAGGAGGGGAGATTAGCACTCAATTAGGAATGCTTCAGGAAAATGACCAACTCGTCAGCTTTGTCGCGCTTTCTTTTTCGTATATGCTGAAATTCACCGAGGTTGGCTTGATGCCCCATGAGTACTGGTACTCTCTTTTACAAGAAAAAGTTCCAGTACTCAATGGCCGAAAATCTAGAAGTGCCGGTACTCAGTACCGGTGAGTACCGGCCCATGTAAAGCACTGGTTACGGTAATATAGAGTAATTGGAAACAACAACCTGTCTGGCAACACTGATTTCCCGTCTGCTGTCATCCAAATATTGTATGCATTATTCTCACAACTTGCCTTTACCTAACTGTTTTGTTGTGCTTCTGTCACATTTTCTTGCACCTTCTTCAACTCATCTCAGGTGTCAGTGACTTTCATCAACATAGTGAAGGAACTCTCCTTCTCTGACTCATATGTGAAACCTCCATTAAATGTGCATGCCAACAAGGCACAATACCGGGTGAGGTTTGATGCTTTAATGCGTGACATCTAGGCAATCATGTTGAATTTCATTGCAATGAACATTATTTACAGGCAACAGTGTGGAACGATTTAACACAGTGCATCTCTTCAAAGTTATGTTCTCAGATAAAAGAAGTTTTTGCTCGTAATGAATTAGTCTGTTGTGGGTCATGCATTGGTTTTTTGTTCTGGTTAACAGCGGCTCCACAGAGTGTGGGACCATAACAGGTAAAGGGTATCCCATCACTATGTTTTCCCTCTTTTCCAGACTAGTACTTACCGCTGCAACCACTTTTAGGCAACCGGGAAGACCTGCAGCTACAGAGTCCAGGGAAGTAGAGAAATAGGCTATAGGTTTTTGGGCATCTACACGCACCTCTGTCAGTACTGAGAGAGAGCATTCATCTCTCTGACTGCACAATAGTTTGAAAACGTTTGAATAATCACTCATTCCTAGTGCAGGGGCACAATACGATTTTACTTTCAACTCTGTACATTCGTTGTCCCAGGAGATTGGATCAGACACATCTCTGTGTGTCAGCCTTTATGGAAAGGTTGATTATCCACTGTCTACAGCAGCCAACCATTCCCAGAAACATCCTAACTCCTTTCTGAGTTTGGTGTGGGTTTATTTGCAAGATAGCTTACACCCTTTTTGGAGACACCTTTCTCGCTCTCCTCATAATTATGTGTCCCAGACATTGAACTTCTTTTTGACAGTGTTACAGTTTTTCTGGAGATTCCTTGTGTCCATTCTCAGCCAGGTGATTTAACAACGCAATGGTGTCCTGTTTGCATGCTTCTTGTGTTTCTGATGCCACAAGTAAATCATCTATATATTGAACAAGTGTGGATTGATGTGGCATTTGCAGGGTCTCCAGATTTCTCTTGAAAATCTGGTTGAAGATAGATGGACACTCAGTATACCCTTGTGGAACATGACACCATGCTAATACCTTCTGCTGGAACACAAAGGAGAACAAGAAATTGGTTTCCTCATGCAAGGGGACTGAAAAGTGCTGTGTTGTTTAAAGTCACTTTACTTAGAGACAAGGACAAATTAATCAATAAACTAGACCAGTATATTAATTTCAGAGCTCATTTCACAGAGTTATTGCATTTCAACATGTCTAAAAAGGAACAGCACTCATCTTTGCCATTATTCAAATGTACCACACTGGAAATCCAACAAAACAATGGCAGTGCATCACTGCTCTCAGTAGTCACACTGGTAGAAACCTCTCTGCCAGCACTAAGAGGGTCCAAGTGAATACGACCCTTGGGCTATACTACATTGGACTGGTTAATAACTATTTATGTTAAATATGTGTTTTTCAATGCACCTGCAGATGTTGACAATTATTGTTTGTTTATGTTGAGCACTCGTATAGTTCATAAAAATGAATTCTTAACAATCATTGTACTGTGCCCACTGACAAGACAGCCTGTAGGGGAATTAGGATCTTATGCAGGCACACATTTTGTCTTCCAAAGTCACGCTTCACCCAGGACATGCTCTCCCAGCTCAGGCATGCACGTACTTAAACCATACTACATACAGAACACTGCACACCACAGATCATAGAGGATTTTCTAGAGGAAGGCTCACATCTAGGGTACAGTTAAAGCTTTCTTTGCACTGAGAGTATAAATCAGCTGCCACCAACTGCTTTTAACCCCATGGCCTGCTGATAGGGAGCAGCAACTAGCCCAGACCATGGAAAGGGGTACACTTTGGTGAATCCCTTTGCTAAAAGAGATCAGGCTCGGCTCCTGAATATTGTTACAAAATCATTGATGGATCTGCTGGGATAAAAAGCATGGGAGGCCCATAAACTTTAATCGGGGTAATATGATATTGTTTCTCAAATAACATAGGGATGTTAGTCCCCTCAGAAAACTTGTTTTTAAAGATCATGCATCCTGGGAGTAATGTCCCAGCACATAAAATAACAGCCCTGTCATAGCTCATAATACTACAACTGCGGCACTTTTCGTGAATAGGATCAAGCATGGTGGCTACATCCAATAATCATTAGCAAGGCCAATAGGTGTCTAATTTTATTTTTTCAAACACGTTTTGCCAATGTTACCCTCAGTAAAGTGAAAAGCCCCAACACGATGATGTATATGCACACATGCATCATCATGCATGGAGACATATGGAGTACCCCCAGTGTGATGTCATATATTATTCATAATTAATTATAAATTGTAGATTTGTGTAGTAGGGCTTATCACCTGTGAGGGTGTCCAGGCACTGTCCAAGGGAACGGGGGAGATTAAATGATTTGCCCAGAATCAAGGGATGCTGAGCCAACTCCAAGCTACCGAGTCTGCAGCTCTTACCTCTGCGCCACATCCTCTCCCTAGACTGGGCAAAAAGAACTATATATACATGCATGCATTATCTCACATGCACAAGCATACTCCATGACCGGTCAGCTTTCTTTATTCTATTTTCCTTTCTAAGGCGACAGACGCTCACCTTGGAGCGATAAATCAAAAATAAGTGTTCTTAAGCACATTTACAGAAAGAAGTGGTCCGGTACCAAATTGAACCTGCCAGACTCTTATACAAAGAAAAAAAAGAAAAAAAACTTGTCACTGGGAGGGGCAGGTGAGTCACGGAGAGGGGAGAGGTGGTGTGAGCAAGTAAAAGGTGGCATTGAGTTGGTTGAGGTGTGAGAGCAAAGGAGGGGGGTTGGGAATAAAACGTTAAGTGAGACGCGATTGGTAGAGGAAGCAAAGGAACAGCTGAGGTTTTGGAAAGTAACATTGAGACTGTGGGGGCAAGGGTCTGAAGGAGGCAGCAACAAATAGGGGAGAGTGCAAGGAAACACATGCACTCCCATGTACTGCTGAAAGCAACAGAAACAAGTAGATCCCTGAGTATAAGCAGAGCAAGGATACCAGTCATTCAGTCAACAGGACAGCAGAGAAGTTACTTGCCTGGGGAGGGGCACATGCAAGGAAAAAGAGGTAAGCCGTCAAATAAGGAGGAAGCACGAGAGATTGACAAAAAGGCAAAACATTCTAAGCATTAGGGTGACGCAAGGCTGTTTGTGTGGTTATTGCACACAACAAACCTTCAGTAATCTAAAGCAGTCAAGAATTATAAAGGCCAGAGGTTTAACTTCTCAGTCCAGAGTATGGAAAGTCTTAGTTGATGTAGGCTAAAACATCATCATTGATCCATACGTTGGACTAATGTAGGCAGAAAGTTGATCTTACAGGCCCTAATGGCATTTAGAAAAATACATAGTAAAATAATATGCAAGGGCCATGTGTACTTATAATTCATTTAATTGGGATTTCTTTTTACAAAATACAGGCACGGAGACAAAGTCCAAAGCAGGTGTATGATGGATTTACACTATTTAAATGAAAGTGATTTTATGAATGTCCATGAGAGGGCCTACATCAAGATTCGGGATGAAAGGAAAGCAGTTTAATTTCGTGGTGGGTTATTCTTTGTATTTTTTTAATAGAAAAGGACTGTAAAGCAAAAATGAGATAGTCAAACAATATTGTGAAAAGGAAGAAACCTCTTGCCGAGTTACAATCAGCCCAGAACTGGAGGGAGGCTGAGAGCGTCAATGAAAGATGCTTGAATTGCTACCCTTGTTCTCACACAGGGATCTTGAACTGCAAGGCATCCATCGTTAGGCTACCGTGAAGGAAGCTAAATGGCCTCTTGAGAGGCCCGGCCTTTCACTACTTGCGGTTACAGAAGTGTACAATTAGGGCCTTTTGTTAATCCATGTCAGATATCCTCTATTAGGCTACAATATTTGTTTTTTATCGATTAAACTGATGTAAAAGCATCTGCACACGAAGGCAATTTTAGTTCTGGTATGTGAGTTTTCATTTAATGATTTATGTTGAACTGTTTCACAAGTAATTTGATACATCTACCAGGAGTTATTTTTTCATGAAATAAGAGACGTACAAAAGCAGCACACAGGCACATTGTCAATAAAACAATATGGCAAGGGTGAGATTTGGAGTCAGTGGGGAATGTACCAAGCCATTTTACGTGAAACGAGGGGTGAGACAAGGTTGTGTCCTTGCGCCCCTACTTTTTAATCTTTATACGAACGATCTTGAAGAGGTCCTGGAGTCCAAGGTAATCGATTCACCCAGAATCAACTCTAAACAAATAGTGTCCCTTTTATATGCGGATGACGCCGTTATTATGGCCAGAACCGAGAGGGGTCTGCAGCTAGCCCTAGATACGTATATTAATTTTATGGATTCTAGGGGTTTGTCCCTAAATGTTAAGAAAACCTTTGCGATGGTTTGTTCCAGACGAAAGTCCAAAACATGCAAATTGTTTGCTGGTAGGGACAAAGTGCAGACCACTAAAACTTTTACATATTTGGGAGTAGTACTGGAGGGTGCTGGACACTGGGGCCCAGCAATTAGAAGTAGAATTTTATCGTTCAAAAAGGCCACAGCAGCACTTATGGCCTTCTCGCGTAAAATGGGAAAAAGACCCCCTGTTATTTTACTCAAGATTTATTCAGCCAAATGCGTAAGCACAGCGATATATGGGGCAGGCTTCTGGGGCATACTTGATTCTAGAGAACTACAATCCGTAGAAAATGCTTTTTTAAGGTTTATTTTAGCTGTCCCGTCCAGTACTTCTGTATATAATTGCCATGCTGAGCTGGGTATCCGTCATATTAGTGATCTGATCGCGATGCAACCTTTACTTCTTTGGCACCGGGTCTGGACCGCAGATGAGCTAGCCTTAAATAGAGAAATCCTGCTTGATGTAATGGCCCTTGATAACTCTCATAACATAGCATGGCTAACTTATATTCGAAACTTTTGCCATGACTTGGGCAAACCTGAGTATTATAGTGATCCGAAGGGATTAAGCAGGATCACGAGGGCAGCCCTAAAGAAAGAATGTTGGGCACACTTGGATTCTTTGAGGTTAGCAGTTGAGTTGAACAAAGTTTCGGTATTGCGGCACCATTCTTTGCTTACCTCTGACAATATGCAGTCTTATCTGATCTGGTGCTCTGGCGGCTTTGATAGGTACCTACTCACCAGATTCAGATTTGATATTTTCTACCGCCTAGTGTCTTTCCCTCAAACTAATGATTGGTCAAAAAAACTTATCAAATGTCCCTGTGACGGGAGTTCTGACCAATCTACATTGCACGTGATCTGTTTTTGTGGTTTTTACCAAAATGAAAGAGCCCGTTGGATTAAACCTCTACTGAATAAATATGGCCCTTCGCGACATTGTCGTCCTGCCTTGTTGTATCTCCAGCTACTAAATGATGAATTTTGTGTGGCAACTATGACTAGCTTTTTAAAGAGTGTCTTTTTAAAAAGGAAAAAATTAATATGTTGTTAATTTATTGTAAATATTGTCATGTATTTCTTCCATCATAATGTTTTATGTATATACATGTGTATTGATTTTCGATGCTGCTGCTTTTATGATTTTTTAATTTACAAAAATCGAATAAAGCTTTTCTACTACTACTACTACTACAATAAAACAATATCTGCTGGTCCTACTAGTCTTGAACACTAAGGAGGAATAATGACCTTGCATGTCACACAGTGAGTAGAGGCATCGCTGATCGGATAAATATAAATTTATCACGAGATAAAGTCCCTTCCTGGTTTTCATGCAGCCGTGACTGTCACTCATAAAATAGAAAGCAGCACTATATTTTACCTAAAATCATCCTTCGGTACTGTGCGTGCTATTCGGTGAAATTAATACTGTAGCGTTACTCTTGTGACAACAATGAACAGTAAACTGAATGAGTGATGAAATTAAAAAGACTACTGAATATCAGATAATTACTTAGTGTGGCAATAATAATTAATTTCTGGTTTAAATACTTTTGAGTGAAAACGCAGATTCTGCTATCCACGAGCAGGGAACAGCTGCCTCTGACAGATGTGCGGGAAGGCCTGCATACACTCTTCAAATTTTAGTAGTCTGACCACCTTAGGTAAATGGGACGTAGTTGTGTGTTTTTCATCAATGGAAACATTAATATCCCTTTACCTCAGATAACTATTACAAAGGTGAGGCCATGAGTTATTTTCCGCAATAGCAAGCACTACACAAATAGTCAATGTTGGAAAGTGTATTTTCAGTAGGGACAAATGTATAACTGCCACTGGCAGTAAAGGGCACTAACACAGTCTAGGGCTCAGAATTGATCTTAGAACATTATTCCTATGCTCGACCCTTGGTAGAGTGACTGCGAGCAGGCAGGCTTAACTTCAAAGACAGGTATGTAAAGCATTTACAAACACCAATTCAGTAAAAAATTAAGACACAACAAACAATCAAAATCCAACACCAATTTATAAAAATAGAAAATGTTATGATCTTTAAAACAATAGCAAAATGAAAAAAATCCGAAGTAGGGATCCATAGACATGAATTTCTAAAAAATTTAGCTCTATTAAGCACATAGAAACCTATAGCACCTATTGGGAGATCTGATTGCACTAGACCAGGTAAAAGTCAAAGTTTCAGGCCGACCATGGTGCAGCCATGCGTGGCTCCCACTCACCGTCGGTCTCAGTCAAAGTTTCTTCCTTCTAACTTAGAAACTTTTCTGGAGCATTTCTTTCCGGGGTCCCTCTAAGCTCTCACCCAGTCCGAATTCGGTGAGGGTTCCCCTGCTTGCCAGGCGACAAGCTCTTGGTCAAAATTATGGAACTAAGACCTCTGGAGCTTTCCAGTGGGAAAAACCGGGGATCCAGGCTGGCTCGCGGTTGAAGGAGGGCGACTTGGTTCTCGCTGTTCTTTCTGGTCACCTTTTCTACATCTGGACTTAGAACCTTTTACAGAGCTTTTTCCCTTGATGATCTTCACCAGGCCAGATTCGGTAAGGGCTCGCCGGCTTGGGTTTCAGCCTACTCCCGGTCAAACTCTGGAAGTCCGACCTCTGGAACTTTTCATTGGGATGAACCTGGACGGCAGGCCGGCTTGCTATTTAGGGCTGCCGGCTTAACAGGCCAGGTCAAGTTGGTCCACTTAAGGAGCATTTTTCCAAAGTTGCTCCAAACTTTGCCAAACTTCTGGAACTTCTTTCTGAAGTTCCTCAAAGTGTCCCAAAATGTCCAAAACTTACTCCGAGGGTCTAAAAGCTCCAAGATGGTTTTTGAAAGTTAGGGACTTCAGTTCCCACAATCCACTGGGACAAAACCCTTACAAATCCATTGGTAGTACACCAGGCTGGGGATTCTTGGGGGTTATGTTCCAGTTGAGCTCTGTTAACCTGTAGCTTGGAGGGAGTCCATTCCTTAGTCCATTTAAAGCAAGATAGTCCACATAGTTGTAGGTCTGGATGGTGCAGAAGGCTCCATCTTCAGAGTGCAGGGCCTGGTTGATGCACATCTAACTCCTCAGCATGGACCCTTCTTGCTCTCTTCAGTTTTCTAGCAACAGATCTGAGAGGCTCTACCCATCTCAGATACTTATTACAAGTTTTCTGGGAATCAGGCGGGCACTCATGTTCAACGAGGTGCAGGGCAACACCCCAGGATTGGACCACATCCTCCAAAGTGTGGCAATATTTCCTCCCAGAGAGCACAATTTCCCCAAAATTCATCATGGCTGATTTTCCAGCAGGGAGAGAAGAGCGTGCTAAGCAGACCTCCAGGATTCTGCAGTGTACACATCCAAGTGCAAAAAGGGCTGCTGGCCTCTGACTGCCATGCCCTATTATATATGAGGGACTTCAAGGTAGTTTCAATTCCCCTGCCCTAATATGTACTAGGACCTTATAGGGGAGGACATGCCAATCACAAAGGTACCCTAACCCCTAGTGTATGTAGGTGGTTCACTGTATTCTAAGTGTCTCTTTTGGCATAGCACTGGCCCTGTTTAGCCAGAGCCCAGGGTCAGTCAGAGTCAGTTACCACCAGTACCAGTCAGCAAAAGGTTTGGGGGTACGCAGGGCACAGGATGACTTTGCAACATAGTCCCCACCCCAAACAAAAAGTGTTGGGTTACTAATCTGCACCCTGGTAGTCCTCATCAACTAAGTGGAAAAACCTGGAAAGTCTATCCGTATTTGCATGGGCAACCACAGGTCGGTGTGCGGCTGTACATTCTATTCCCTGGAGGGAAATGGACCACCTCAACAGCTTGGGATTCTCCCCTCTCATCTGCATGAGCCTTCAGAGATGCCTGTGGTCAGTCTGAACAAAACAGTGATTCCCAAACAAATATGGTCTCAAATCTTTCAGGGACCTAACCACAGCAAAAGTTTCTCTCTCAATGGCACTCTCTGCTATCAGGGAAGAAACCTCCTGCTAATAACGGCACCAGGCTGATCAAGGCCCTCCTCATTTAGCTGTGACAACACTGTCCCAATCCCTTCCTTTGAAGCATCTGTCTGAACCACACATTCTTTTGAGTAGTCAGGGGCCAGCAACACTGGTGCTGAATACAAAGCAGCTTTCAGAGTGTCAAAAGCCTTCTGACACTCTGGGGTCCAATCAACCTTTTTGGGCATCTTTTTAGAAGTGAGTTCTGTTAGGGGCCACACAATGGTCCCATAACTTTGAACAAACCTTCTATAATACCCTGTCAGTCCAAAGAATGCCCTGACCCGAATCTGTCTAACAGGAGCTGTCCTCTCAAAAATAGTTTGAATATTGGCCTGGAGACCTACCAGGTGGCCTAGATACACAAAAGAACCCTGCCTTATTTTGCACTTAATTGCCTTAATAGCCAGTCCTGCCTGCTGCATGGCCCGAAGCCCTCCCCTTAGATGGCTTAAGTGATCAATTCAGGTAGAACTATATACAGCTACATCATCCAGATAAGCTGCACTGAACTGTTCCAACCCAGACAAGGCCCTTTTTACCGACCTTTGCAAGGTGGCCCATGATTCTTTAAGCCAAAGGGCATTACCTTGACTTTATAATGTCCCCCTGGTATGGAGAATGCTGGCTCTCCTTTGCTCCATCGGTGGGGGCAATCTGCCAGTAACCTGATCAAAAGTACTCAGGCACTTAGCAGCCCCTAACCTGTAAATGAGCTCATCAGCTCTATGTATAGGGTGAGCATCAGTCTTTGTGACTGCATTCAGTCCTCTGTAGTCCACACGGAATCTTAAGTTCTTGGGTCCCCCTGGGGATTAGGTTGGGAACTGCTGGACTGGCCCATGGATTTTCAGCCGGTTCAATTACCCCCAATTCCAGTATTTTAGCTACCTCAGCTGTAATGCTGGCTCTGGCATGGTCAGCCAACCTGTACAGCTTATCTTTGACCGGTAGGTTGTCTCCAGTGTCAATGTGATACACACACCACTCTGTGAGGCCTGGGTTCAAATAAAATAGGCCAGCAAACTGCTCAAGTACTTGCTTACAGTCTCTGTGCTGGTCTACTAACTTGGGAAAGAGTACCACTCCCTCCACTGACCCATCTTGCACATTAGTGGAGAGGAGGTCAGGCACTGGCTCAGTTTCCTCCTCCACTCAATCATCAGTGACCAGTAACATGATCATATCTGCCCTGTCATTGTGGGGTTTCAATCTATTCACATGCAGGACCCAATGAGGGTTCCTGGGGGTGCCAAGGTCAACAAAAAAGGTAGCCTCACCCTTCTTTTCTAAGATTGTATAGGGCCCACTCCACTTGACATGGAGGGTCCTGGGAGCTGCTCCAACATCCACACCAATTGTCCTGGAGTATACGCAGGTATAGAAGCCTTCTGATCATACCAGTGCATCATGAGCTCCTGACTAGCCTCCAGTTTCCTGCTTGCCTTGTACATGTACTCTGATATTCTTAATCTCAGACCTAGCACACAATCAAGCACATTGTCCTTTGCATATTTAAGAGGCTTCTCTAAGACTCTGTCATCAGGCACAATGCCCTCCTCACAGGGTGTCCAAACAGCAACTCAAAGAGACTGAATCCAACCCCTTTCTGTGGCACCTCCGTGTAAGCAAACAGTAGGCATTTGATATGGACATTAGTGGGCAATAGGAGGTGGTGAAATTGTTGTTGACATCACACTCATCCCACATATCAGTCAGATAGCATGGCAGAAAGTTTGTGTTCCTATCTGACAACACCTGTTTTGGAAAACCAACTATGGTGAACACACCAAGCAGTGCTCTAGCTACTACAGGAGCATCATTTGTTCTAAGAGGGATTGCTTCAGGCTATCTAGTGGCATGGTCCACCACCACCTAGATATACCTATTCCTGATGCAGAAGGTGAGTCCAGGGGAAAAACAATGTTCATCCTGGCCTGTTCAAAAGAAACCCCAACCACTGGCAGGGGTATTAGTGGAGCCTTTGTCTTGCGCCCTGCCTTGCCTCTTAGCTGACAGGTGGCACAAGAGCTGCAAAGCTCTTTTACTCTTTCAGACATGTGGGGCCAGTAGAAATGGTTCACCAACTGGTTCCAAGTCTTTGTCTGTCCCAAATGTCCTGCCAAGGGGATATCATTACCCAAAGAAAGGATGAACTCTCTGTGATTCTGGGGCACCACCAACCTCCCGGTGGCCCCCTCCCTGAGGTTTCTGGCCTCATTATAAAACAGTCCATCTTTCCAGTGAATACTGTGAAACCCTCCTCCTGCTTAGAAGCAATCTGTCTCAAGCTCTCAAGGGTGGGACAATCTCTCGCTCATCCTTACTGAACTCCTCTCTGGAGGGCCCACCTGCTCCTGTCAGTTCCGCCAAACCTGACAGATCTGACAGAGATAGAGTCCCTGCTTCAGTGGCCAGATGCTCCCCATCATGGTCAGATTCTTCCTGCACCTCTGGAGTTCCCTGGGCCGGCTCACCAGGGCCAGTACCCTTGTCTGTGGATGATTGGCCCTTTGTTCCAGTGTCCAAGTGTCTAGCCTTTTCCTTTTGGCAAGCCTGTGACCTAGTCACAGCACATACCCACTCTCGCCACTTCTAACCACTCGCAGGCTTCAAGATCATTGCCCAGTAAACATTAGACTGGGAGCCTCGTAGACATAGCTACCTACATGGGGCCTGTCACACCTCCCCATTCCAAATTCACCATAGCCATTCAATAGAGCTTGGTAGTGCTATCTGCATAGGTAACCTGGTAGCAACCTCTCCTGAGGGACCAGCTTCTCCGGACCATAGTTATACTAGCACCTGTACCTCAGCCCCGTGAATTTTAGGGCTCTGCCTGTACTTGTCCATATTTTGAGGTAAGGCAGCAAGGGTTGCAATATTCACTTTACCCAGGGACACTAAGGTTGCTTTTATCACATGCCTAACCCTCTCTGGGACACCACTCTCCACCCCCACACTGGCAGTCCCTGGGGATGGCCCCTTTGGTGGGGTTTCTTGGTGTAGACAGAATCTTCCTTTTTGTGCCCTGGCCGGTTACACCCAAAGCACTTACCCACTTTTGAGGGATCAAAGCACCTACCATTTTGTGAGAAATTCAACAATACCATATTGTTGAATTCATCATTACCATTCTGGGAAGTCCTTGTGGAGAACCGCAGCCTTAAGGCCCGGTGGCGCAGGGTACGCCTAAATCCCCGGGATTCACCTGCGGGGATTAATCAGCTCAGACAGGAATTAGTGTACTCAGCCAGACCCTGACACTCGTTAGTAAACATAGGCGAAGAAGCCACCTGACACGTAAAGCAGAAACGAAAAAAAACATCGAGTTCGCCGAGCTGCCTGAGTGAGGGCAACACAAAATGGCGGCGATCTCAAAATGGAGGCTGAGTACGAATGAATTCGTAATTTACAAAACCTCAGAGTTGGAGAACCGCATCCTTAAGGCCCGGTGGCGCAGGGTACGCCTAAATCCCCGAGATTCACCTGCCTTGTCAAAACAGAGACACTGACTCTTCGTCTGGCGTAGAAGATGGTATTTATTAGCTGCAGCTAGTACAGTGGTCTTAGAAGCCGTCAATACAACAAGGTTCAAAAGAGACTGCCACTTAACTCCGTGGCGCACAGGTTTATATATCATACAACACAATGCAAAAATGCAATCACACACAAGCATGAGCTATAGGCAAACGTTATAGACAATACTTTAAGTCCAAAACAACTCAAGTTCCCGAGTATGTTTGTCACTCGACCCCTTAAGCAAATGACAAGTGAATCCACATAATTCGGTTTACTAGCAGAGAAAAACACAGCTGTGTGTCGTAGAAGGACAGTCGAGAAACAGGAAATGCATGAGATGTGTAGCGAAGGACAGCAGATAAGATAACTTAAAGGAAACAATGGTGTGAAATGACATGTAGTCCGGACGGGGATTAATCAGCTCAGACAGGAATTAGTGTACTCGGCCAGACCCTGACACTCGTTAGTAAACATAGGCGAAGAAGCCACCTGACACGTAAAGCAGAAACGAAAAAAAAAACATTGTGTCCGACGAGCTGCCTGAGTGAGGGCAACACAAAATGGTGGCGATCTCAAAATGGAGTACGAACGAATTCGTAATTTACAAAACCTCACTTGAAGGCTATTTTTATGATTCTCCTAGAGGGATTTATTAGTTAATACTTTCTTGCCACGTTAACCTATGTTGCAGGAGATGTGCTATGAGAAAAATAACCTGGGCCATTTTTCCAACACGAGGGCTTACAATAACACCTTTTATAAGAACCCGGCTTATATCTACAGGACCCCCCACCGCTGGAACACCTACGGGACACTTCAGGGGTTCTGAATATGTAAAGATATTACAGATCCTCCCTCCACAGTGCTCCTAGCACAAAAGTCGATTTTGTGAAGCCCTTTATCACGATGTGGGGAGTGAAATGTGCAATTTCACTTAATCCAGGGCATATAAAACACATTTTTTAAGGGTCTTCCTCAGAAATACATGACCCCCACCCCCTGGGACACATAGGGGAGACCCTCTGGGTACCTAATATGTCCAAACATTGTAGGTTATCAAATTGTAAGTGCCCCAAACACCAATGTTGAGTTTAAGGACAATTTGCATGTTTAAAAGCAGTCCTGCAACACAGGGCTGTTTTTAAACTGACCTCAGGCTTCAGCAGGGCACACATACTAGTGCAGGAAGGGCCATCCCCTATTATATACTAGGGACTTAAAGGTAGTTTCAATCCCTCTGCCCTATTATGTACTAAGGCCTTATAGGGGAGGTCATGCCAATCACAGGGGTACCATATCCCATAGTGTAAGATAGTATATGTAGGAGTTTTCACTGTATTCTAAGTGTCTCTTTCAGCATAGCACTGGCCCTGGGACGGGTTAGGCAGAACCCAGAGTAATTCAGAGTCAGTTACCACCAGTACCTGTCAGCAAAAAGTTAGTGGGTGCCCTGGGCACAGAATTACTTTGCGACAGTCAGGTTGCAAGTGCCTTTGTAAATTGCACCTTCCTAGGCACTTTCCTTTCTTAAGGAGATAGCAAAAGGGCTTAATTTGCAAAATAATAAGTGCCAGCCCAAAGAGGCCGAGGCCAGTGTTATTAAATGTTGGTGTGCAAATACGAAGGCTGCCTAGCCTTGATTCCACATCATGCCTCTTCAATCCACCTCCACACACTCCATACCCCTTTATCTAACTCATTCAAGTTCCTGTGGTCTCAGTTTCTCACTACTTGTCCATCTTTCTCTTTCACCTGTCTTCCCCTTTGTTTGTTTTTCATGCCTTTGTCCTGGGGCAAAGTCTAATGAGGAAGAAGCAGTACTGGTCCCCAAAAATGAGTGACCTGTCCCCACCTGCACCAACAGCTCAAATAAAGTACTGTAGCATTATGTCTGCACTGATGTTACGTGTGAATCTCAGCATGTGCACAGGCTGATCTAGTGATCTTAATGCACATCATCTGACATTTTGCTGGATTTTTATTGTCAAATGAAAGTGTCCCTTGTATTCGTCATGTACAGACCCCTTAAACTCCTTCACCTCCTACCAGGAAGTCAGTGCAGATTTTTCAGCAATGGTTTACGAAAACTCTTTTGAATTTCCCAAAGAATGAACAAGTAGTGGTATTCTAAATTACCCTAGGTGTTGGATCTGTCATGTCAGGAGAACCCTCCTGGCAACATTTTTATTGTGCAACAGAGTGATTACGACTTTGTCAGTGCAGCACTGGGTCTGCCCCGCCGCTGCACCACCAAAGCCTCATGTCTGGCGGTCTTTTTTTTGGCATTGCCATGATGGTGCCTCTAAAAATGGGCACCACAATAGCAATGCCAAAAACAGCTCCGGCTCAGCGTGGACTGAAAAGTTCATGCCGTGCAGGAACTGGTGTGCTGAACATGTGCCTCGTGTGTGCATCCACAGGGCACAGAGGCACCCTTTGTTTCCTCTTCAACAGGATTTTCATGGAGGAGGAACCGCCATGAAAGCCAAGTGAAGTAGTGTGGCTCACTGGTTAGAGGCGGCAGACCCGAGAGCAGAGGACGGCCCGGGACCAGGGTTCGATTCCCGGCGCGGCAGGTTTCTGGACCAGGGTCAGCGGACTCGATAATTCTCTCGCCTCGGTGCCCACTCTGATCAGCGATCACACTCGGCAACTCTGGGCATTAGCTTGCCTCATCTTCACTAACGGCCCCACCAGACCGCCGGGGATGCCTGGTCTCACCTTGGAGATACCCATTAAGGGACCATCTCTCAGGGAAGCCAGGAAGGCTTTCGCAGCGGTCGAAGCGCCTTGGGACCCTACGGGTAAGTAGTGCGCTATATAAATGCCAATACATTTACATTTACATTTACAAAACCTTTGTGGGGATGAATCTCCTAATATAGTTGTCGGGCTGCGGTGGTCCTGCCAATCATATTGATTCCTCTACACTGCCTCAACACCACCATAGAAACAGTGGTTATCTGAACGCTGGTGCGGGCTGTAGCAACCCGTCAAGACCGCCAGACACATAATTGGGCCCTATGTCTTCAATTATGACTGCCTCTGTGTTGGCATAATTTTTATTGCTGCCAATAATTATGGGGTGCCCTGGACTAATTCTTTTTTGGATGTACTAAATATCACCAATTACAAGTTTCCCTATATAAATGTGGCATAAAACCCCAAATTTTGAATTTTTTTGCACCAAAATCCACATGCCCATGATATTTAGTAGGCCTTTTTCACCTAACAAATTTCGACAGGTTTGAGCTGGCAACATTTATTAGAGGGAAAATGCATCAAGTGCGAGCAGAGTGTCAGAATTTAACACAGCATTAATAACTGAGGCCTAATTTTAGTTTAATGGGCCCGCCCACCAATGTTTTCTAATGTTCTAATGAAGTTGCGCGAACACCTGACCGAACATATACATATATATATATCTGGAGAAACTCGAACCACTTCCTGATACTCCGCAGCAGCAGACAGGCGAGGAAAGAGACACAGACCTCCGAGGTATTTCAGGTGGGCAAAGTGATTTTATTGTAAGTGACCCAACACAAAGCGTTTCAAGCCCGTAAGCCCTTGATTACGTGTCACAAGTGAAAACACCATCTACTATATTTAAAGTGATTAGTGCCCCTCCCAGATTTGACATCACAGGTCACATGTGCAAAGGCACTGAAAACATACTAATATGTCTCCTTCTGTCATTTCAGAATATTGCATGAAGGCATGTAAGCGCAGTTTGACACACACAAAATGTATATATATATACATGTTCAATAAATAATTAAAACAACATGTAAAGTGCTATGTGCCAAAAAATGTGTAAAATAATAAATACAAATCGTGTTAAAAAGTCTCATTGGATGAATCCAAAAACTGCCAACATGATGACCACTATGTTGTTTACATCTGACGGGTTAAATCCGATTATATTTACAACTGACAAAACTTCCTGTGAAATACGCGAACACCTGACCGAACATATACATATATATATATATGTCACTGACCATGTCATGAGTGATGTAATATGTGACGTCATCAGCAGTGCATTACACGCTCAAGTTATAGTGAGTCCAACTAACTATAACGTGGAATTTCAATTGTTTTATGTCAGTAAAATTTGCAGCTAACTATAACTGGTGTGAAACCTATGGTTTTTTCAGTGAATTTAATAGGTTTTTTATATGCTCATTCATAACTATAACTGGTGTGAAACCTATGGTTTTTTCAGTGAATTTCATAGGTTTTTTTAAATGCTAATTCCTAACTATATATAAGGCCCCAAACCTATGTTTCTTTCTTTGAAGTTCAAAATCTGGTTAATAGCAAATGTCTATAGCTATGAAATGTAATATTTTTGAAAATGAATGAATCCTATATTTTATTTGTATTTTAAACAATTTTTTTTTTTTTTACCCTGGAGCTTTCCCCGGGCGCGCCCCGGTGAGCGCCCCGGAGAGCGTAGTCGTTTGAAGCGCCCCGGTGCGCGAACCGGTAAGGGTCCCGTTAGCGCCAATGTCGCAAACGAAAACATGATTGTGATGATACGCACGGCGTAAGCGCACCCGGAAGCACTCGAGCGAATACGATCGCGCAACGTAAACTTCCGACGCGCTTACGCGACGCGACCCGGGGCGCGCCCCCGGGCGCGCCCGTGGGCGCGTCGTGTACCTGACCTGAAAATAACACATTTAATTGGTGCAGAACAGTTTTACTTTCATAATGATGAAATCCCTGGTCTTGTGACCTGAAAATAACACTTCTCATTGGTTCAGGCCTTTTTTTCCCCAAATGATGAAAGACCCCAGCTTTTTTCCTTATTCTGACTTTGTCCTTTGACTGAGGAAGACCTGTTTCAGTAATAGAGAGAGAACTATTTTGTACTTTCTAATGGCTACTGTAGCTGCAACAGCTGGAGCATCTGCACCACCACCACCACCACAACCACCAAGAGGACCACCACAACAGTACATTGGTGGTCAAGAAGAGGAGGAGGAGGAAGAGGAAGAGGAGGATGAGAGAAGATGGCTGGCTGAACAAAATAACCCATACAAGCCCAATTCACACATTGTATTGGAGTTTGTTTTTTCACTCCCAGAGGGCAAGAAAAAAGTGAATGCAGCCAAGGTAACTTGCCTAATCTGTAAGGAACAACTCTCAAGGGGCAACCCAAACAAAAAGTATTCCTTTGGTAACAATACCATGATTCGACATATGATCCGTAAGCACCCTAACAACTATTCTCGTGCAGAGCTCAGGGAACTGGCCAATAACCTCCCCCAGTCTTCAAGGACCACCTCCCAAAGAAACGAACCTACTTCATCGGGACCAGAAACATTAGAGATGATGCCTTGTATTCAGCAACGATTTGCTGATTTTAAAATCACTTGTACTGAATGTGGCAAGCTTATCACCCATGGTGAAAAGAGCGTGAAGCTCATCGTCCTTGCAGGTGACAATCACAAGTGCCCCAAAAAGAAGTAATTTTTTCAGTTTTTTGTTTTTTGCTCCAGTTGAACCAGTTTCAATTCCCTTTTTTTGTTTCTCCCCCTAAAAAAATACAAAAAAATATAAAACTGTTTTGAAAAGCCCAAAAAGTACAAAATGTTCAAAAAACATTAAAAAAATATAAAACAACAAAAAGAAGAAAAAAACCAGTTCTTTTTAGAACTACCGCCAATTCATAAAAAAGGCTTCATTTTTTAAAAACTCTGTCATTCTTTTTTCCTCATGGTACGCTCCCCGGTCCGCTCCCCGGTAATAATATTTTTTTTTGCCCTGCGGGGCCCTTTTATAGCCCCCACATCAAACCTAGGGGGTCAGGGGGGTCTATCCCTGCCCCCTTATGGTCATTTCCCCCTTTGTTTTGGCCACCTCTTGTGTCTCGATCCTACCAAGACGCAAGATGGCGGCCGCTCTGGACTGTTTCGAATGTTTACAGACACCCGAGAGCCAATCAGCTTTCCGTGCGCAAGTCGCGGGTCGCGCCCGGGGCGCACCCCGGTGCGCGTACTGGGGCGCTGCCATAGATATATATATTTTTTTGAACCTAAATTAGTCAAAATCCATTGGAGCACATATCTTGAGACATAGCAAAGGCACATAGGGCTACCAGTCCCTACAATTTTGCCAAGTTTGGTGCAAATCCATTCAGCCGTTCGGGCTAAAAGTGAGTTCGACCGCCCTATGGAAATTAACATGGGGAAAACATGTTTTGGGACCCCCCTTTTATCTCGGCCCCCGCTTGACGAATCCCCCCAAAACTTCCAAGGAAGGACCGGAGCTCCGCGAGGAAAATTTGAGGAAGTTTTCAGGCAGATTCGTAAACCGGCGCCAAAGTTATTCCAAATAGAATTATGAGATTTTGCATTGAAAAAAATCCTAACTATAACTACCTACTGGCGACCGCCAGTAGGTAATATATAAATATATATATATATCCAACCACAAGTTTGCCTGCAAAGTAGAGAAGCCCACGAGCAAGGTGAGGAACTTTGCTTTTATTCTATGTAGAAAGCAGCCTGCGAAATGGATGCAAATACAGCAGCATTGTCAGAAAGTCAGCCTGACACGTTTCTTTTTCAACTTCTTCAGAGGCACTGACTCAGATACTCCCAGGCAAACATTTTCAGGCAGATACACAAAGATTTATCTCCCGCCTCAGTGGGCGTGTCCCAGCACAAAGCCTCATGGTGAAAGTAGATGAATGGATGAATGGATATCTATCTATCTATCTATCTATCTATCTATCTATCTATCTATCTATCTATCTATCTATCTATATATATATATATATATATATATATATATATATATATATATCCATTCATCCATTCATCTATGTTCTCTAACTGGATGCTCCAAAAAACGGGTCCGGACCACGGAAGTAAGTGCAATTTTCTTTATTCAGTGAAAATCAAGTCTGCATAACGCGTTTCAGCTCTCACGGGATACTTGATCACATGACACAGTTCTGCATTACCATTGATCTTTTAAAGTGACCAGTACAAGTGAAATTGACTTCACATGTGCAAAATACGCCACAGACATAAAAGAGTTACATATGTAGTTTTTTCAGTAGTATTTGTTTTCTCCTAATTGTAGTTTTTTTTTTCCAATTCAAGGACACACAATCATTTACGATACAAAATTTGACAAAAATTATGTCAATAAATTAATTGTTGCATAAAAACAAACCTGAATGCGATATTTCATCACAGCATTTGGCAATGGACTTTTTATAAGCATCTTATCCTTTTCCGTTATACATATTAGTGACAATAAAGTGCTTTTGTTTTAAAGTGCAAAGTGCATTTCAACTATACCCTAAGTGTTTGGTGTATCTACAGGTTGACACAAGTCACATTTTATCTGTATGAAAACAGTTACATTCATGTTGATTTTGGAGCATGGTGATAATGGAGCCCCAATATACTGCGTTAGGGTACAAGCCCCTTGTGTGTTTATACGGTGTCGATTTTCAGGGTATGTGGCAATGGACATGATTTATTGATTTATATTGTTTAGAATGCAACTTCAAATAAATTAATGCCAATAATATCAGTGTAAATACCAGATGGCAAATATGTTACTTGGATAGATGGATATGTTGTGCAAAAATGCAAGTTTTATCGAATAAATAAATTATTTATTTATGTGCAAAATATGCAAATCTATATAGGTGCAACATTGCATTGTGCGAAATAGCTATTGAGTCCTTCATGTATTATGGTCAATACAGTAAACAATGTATAGAGATGTAAAATATTATTGACAAAATCATTCATACCTAACTACATCAATACATAAGATCATAGTAAAATACCAGATTTTAAAACCTCACTATACCTTAATAAACCATCAATAAAAAACAGGAATAAGACCCAGGCTAAAACGTTACATACATATAAATAAATCAATTTAGTTCAAATGCCCAGGTTCGGATACCCATTACAAAACTGATCATAAATATGTATACAGATCCTCGGTTATGTTCAGCCCTGTTGGATGTTTGAAATTTAATTCTAAAATATATCTGGTTTCTAACTGACGTAACCGTTGTTCCCTATTGACCCCTCTCCTGCTTGGTGGTACCGCATCTATCACAAAATATCTGAGATCTTGGCTTTTAGAGTCATGTTTGCTTTTAAAATGGCGTGCCACGGGATAGGTATTATCATCATTATTAATCGCCCTGAGGTGTTGTAAGATTCTTTTGTGCACCTGTAATTTAATGCTCCCTACATATTGTAGTTTGCAAAGGCAGATTAAAATATATACAGCATATTCAGTCTTACACCACAGTAATGTGGGTATTTTTATGCTTCTGGTGCTGAACGGTGTCATGTATGTTGTTCGATTTTCACCTTGCTTGCAAGCCTTACCGGTTTTGCACCTGGAAACGCCCTTATGTGTCTGTAGCCAATTTATATTCTCAATGACCTCTGGGCTGGTTTTCACCAGTTCATCCCGCATTGATAGACCCCTACTACAGGTGATAGATGGTTTAGTCAGTAGACTCTTCCCAATGATGGGGTCACTTAGTACCATGGGACAGTTACGTGTTATGATTGATTGGAGTTCCTTGTGTTGTTGACTGTATTGTATGATGATTCTAAATTCCTTACTGGTTTCACTGTCACCATCTGGTGGTTGTATTGTAGAGATTACCTTACTAGGGTGCTTTAATAAAAGCAATTCAAACCTATCCTTACGCATAGATTTTAGAATAGCGCTGTCTATCACCCTTCTGGAGTATCCTCTCTTAAGAAACCTCACAATGCTACTTGCATGTGCTTTCCTTAAAACTTTGTCATTGCTGTGAATCGTCCTCAGCGGAAGCATCTCCCCGTAGGGGATGCTATTTATCAAATGACTGGCATGGGAGCTGCTAGCATGTAGCGTGGAATTTCCCGCAGTCTCCTTGCGGTTTAGTTTAGACTCAACCTTATTATCACACACAATGATCTTAGTGTCTAAGAAGCTCACCTCTGTGGCACTAATGGTTGCTGTATATTGTAAATTCAGATTGTTAATAATCAGTGCTTTGACAAAATTATTCTCATCATTGGTACTGCCAAAATATACCACAAACAGGTCATCAATGAATCGTAACCCATTTTTGACATCGCCGGCACTTTGGCACCGCTCCCGACATACAAGGGAGGACGCTTGTAGATGGTCAGGTTGGCCACTGAATACAGATTGGGGGTTATATATGCCCGGCCAATTATTTAAGCTGGACGGTCTTTGTTCCAGATGGTGACTCTGATATTCTTTGCATTCAAATTACGATTTAGAAATTTATAGGCTTGTCTCAAGTAATATATCTGGCCTATATTGCTTTGGAAGAAGGTCGCCATGACATTGCAGTGACATTTTCCGTCTCTAGATGAAGAACTTAAATAGCTCTACAAAGATTATACGTCTTGTCTTGTGAACGGCAGGTGGACCTTTTCATTCTATGTTTTTCAACTTTGGAACCTCTAGTTACTTTTTGAGCCCTGAAGAAGCTCCGCAAGGAACGAAATGCATTGGCTGAGGCTTTTTAAGAATTTTGAAAAAAATAAAAAGGACTTGATTTTGATAATACGTGTAGCTCTTTGGACTAGTGAGGTAGTGTGGCTCACTGGTTAGAGGCGGCAGACCCGAGAGCAGAGGACGGCCCGGGACCAGGGTTCGATTCCCGGCGCGGCAGGTTTCTGGACCAGGGTCAGCGGACTCGATAATTCTCTCGCCTCGGTGCCCACTCTGATCAGCGATCACACTCGGCAACTCTGGGCATTAGCTTGCCTCATCCTCACTAACGGCCCCACCAGACCGCCGGGGATGCCTGGTCTCACCCTGGAGATACCCATTAAGGGACCATCTCTCAGGGAAGCCAGGAAGGCTTTCGCAGCGGTCGAAGCGCCTTGGGACCCTCCGGGTAAGTAGTGCGCTATATAAATGCCTATACATTTACATTTACATTTACATTCTTTGGTGCACCATCCTTGTCCTTAAAAATGAATCGTAACCACATTTTGACATTCTTTGTCATTGCCTGTCTGTGTTGAGATTTGAGAACCAGCTTCTCCCACCAGCCCACATACAAACAAGCATAGCTGGGAGAGAAGCTGGCTCCCATGGCTACGCCTCTAATTTGTCTATACAGCAAGTTATTGAACATAAATACATTGTTCATCAAGCAAAATTCCATCATCTCTATTAGCATCTCCTTCTGGTTGACTGTAATTTCAGGTTGTTTATCCAAATAAAGTCTCATTGCTCTCAGTCCATCTGGGTGTCTAATATTAGTGTAGAGTGTATTCACGTCCAATGCTATGAACCAATATCCTGGTTTCTATTCAAAGCCATTGAGTTTTCTTAGGAAATACCCAGTGTCATGTACGTATGATGGTAAACATTTCACTGAGACTTGGAGAAAAAAAATCCACATATTGAGAAGTATGCTCTAGTAAGCTGTTTCTGACTGAAAATATTGGCTTACCAGGCGGTTTCTGTGGATCTTTGTGAATCTTAGGAATAAAATAAATCATAGGCACCACAGGGTGTTCATTCTTCAGGAACTTGTATTCCTGGGCGGTTAATATTCCTTTGCTTTTCCATATCACTAGTTGAGTGTAGTTGCTGGTATATATTGATTTAATTTCAGTGATGAAACTTTTGGTATAACATATATTATCTCTTAGTTGTTTGTAGGCCTCCTTAGTGTATTCATCTCTGGACATTAGGACGATATTTCCACCCTTGTCTGTGTTAGGGATGACAATGCCATTATTCTCATTCAGTTTTTTTATGAGTAGATCATATTCCTGGTTTTGTTTGTTGTATTTCCAATTTACGCTTCTAGTTGTCAAGTTAAATTTTTTTACTTGTTCTATAACTCTATCATGAAAAATGTCAATGGAGTCTTGTGTCATGATAGGGTTGAAGGTCGATTTGGCTTTAAAAGGCATTTTTATGCCCTGTTGCGATTTGTTTCTTGCATTGAAATGGTTGGATTGAGTTGATTCAGTTACTGTCAATTCCATATTGGTGTCCTCATCGTTGCTTTGCCAAAGTTCCTGCCGCTCATTAAAGAAAGAGGCATGTGATTGTGTTGCTTTTAAATCACAGTTTTTTTCTATGCTTTCATTACCATCTTCAATTGAGCGGTTGACTTCTCTTCTATTCAGTGCATGGGATTTCCTAAGTTTTAACTTTCTCACACCTTTGAAAATATCCAACCTAGTTTTGGAGTAGTTACAGTTTCTTGCAGGACAGTAAGAGAGGCCCAAACTTAAATAGTTTTTCTCTGTATCACTTAATGGTATGTTTAATAGATTCATGATTGTTTTATTCATGTTTATACCATTATTTACTTGTCCCTCTTCCAGCCACCTTGTTTCTTTTGATTTTGACCAGTTTCTATTGGCCTTCCTTCTCTGTCCACATTTGTGGTTTTTGTTTGTCCGTAATTGGTTTTCTGGGTTTTTGGTCGGAGGGTTTGTCTCTTGTCGCTGCATAAAAAAACCATTCCTCATCAAATGAGTGTTTCTAGTTTGGTTGATTTCTCCTTGTGTCATGTTCTGATTCACTATCAGGGGCAGAATTGAGGTCTGGTTGGGAGGTGCTCGAAGTCGGTTCTCCACTTCTCGATGTACCTGGTCTTTGCTCTGTTGTTTCGTTGATTTTTGATGATCTATTCGCTTCATATTTTTTCCCAAAAGTAAAGATCTGACCAAGTTCATAATCGGTCTTGACCCGATGGAATTTGAACGTTTTCCGCTCCTTAATTTTATCTTTCTCCCGCTTTAATATGACCATCATTTCTTGCAGTAGTTTCAATTGTTTATGTGTTCTTCCCATTTGTCTAATTCCTCATTAATCTTTGCAATTTCCTACAGTAATGTGGTCCTATCAATATCAAACAATAAACAATGGTTCTGTTGGAAAGAGCATTTCAATTGAGCATAGTGCTTACTCAAAAGATGTAGACATATATCCCATGAAGGATATATGCAAATAGTAATAAACACTGACCACAAACAAACAAGGTGAAAAAAGTCAATCTTCAGTATTTAACTTTTCAAAGATTTGAATTATGCAATGAATCAAATGTGGAGTCCAAAATACACAAAACACATGGACTGTGAATACATAGGGAATATAGGTCGTGACTGATGACTGGGTATTTACAGGTGATAAAACATATATACATAAAAGAAAAACCTTTTCAAAATATCCACTGAAAATCAGAATAGTCTTAGTAAAGTTAAATTGTTTCTTTCTTTTGCTTAATGGGACTTTGTGCAGAAGGATATATAGCATAGAACTTTGATGTTTCACCCTTGGGGGCGATGTGATACCTTGTGTGCATCAAGAGCGGGTCTTAATCAGGACTGGAATATGGTTGGACAGCCTATAAATGTAAATAAGATAAGGTCAGGGACTGAAGTGTGTCAGTGCTAAAACCGGAGAAAGGGGACAACCCTGTTGAGCTCACCTTAATTGTAGGTGTGTGATTCTTCTGGTCTTTTACTGGGGATGGTGCATGTCAGCCAGCAAGCACATGTAGCACTATTTTGCAGTCTGGGTCTATAATCAATGCATGATAGAAACCTTAGTGCATTGATGATAAAACTTATACTTGATTATTGTTATTGAGCCTGTGTTGTTGGGTCTCATCATATCTTTTAATTCATGTTGATTCCTCTACACCAGCTGGTGGAAGGATTTAAAGGGTCTAAGATGCACTCTTGGAGTCTTATCTCTCCATTTATTTTAAACAGACGCGTTTCGGCAAGTTAGCCTTTCTCAACGCTTATTATCATAATGAAGTTAACATCAATATGCCGATTTCATTATATTAAAAAACACATGGAACACTCTCATTGAGGAATAGAAAGCATAGCAATGAAGAAAGGACAAAAGCCTTTCAAGTCCTCATACTTAGTTCTCGGCCGCCATATTTGTGTGAAACATTTTGCTGTAAACTTCTAATAAAAATATCTGCGCATTCGTAATTCACAGTATTGACATATTACAAATATCCCAATAGTTCATATTGTCCTAAGACAATCAGAGACAGCATCAAAAATGCAGATCATTAAGTGCATGCTGTTTGCTCAATCTCTACAGACCTTACAACAAATAACTGTTCTGGGGGGCGCTAGAGGGCGCACGACTAAAATGGCCGCGCGCTAGCAAGGCTCTCCCCAACTGAGGCAAAATTATCAACATCACCCCCATCCTGAGGCATTCTAAATAACCGAAAATCGCTGAATCGGACAGCGGACACCACGCTCCCCATGAGGAACTGTCTTTGGCTCCACTAGTGGGAAAGGCGCTGAAGTTACATGCCGTGAAGATCAGCGCTGGCAGCCGGAGCGCTGTTCCCGCGAGGCGGCGGGTGCGGCCACGCGAGGCTGAGGATCCAGAGGCTGGGCGCAGAACGGAGG
The DNA here is from genome assembly GCF_964263255.1 of Lissotriton vulgaris. Classification (NCBI taxonomy): domain Eukaryota; kingdom Metazoa; phylum Chordata; class Amphibia; order Caudata; family Salamandridae; genus Lissotriton; species Lissotriton vulgaris. The sequence goes on from NC_141691.1 coordinate 1,525,997,594, forward strand.
AATCGGCTACGCAGTGAGTCTGCCCGCGTGGCTGCTCAAACCACACACACAACAGTGCTGAGGCCAAGGGGCACTGGAAGAGGGCACAGCCTGGGCTGGAATAGTGCGTGCCCCCCCCCGCAGGGACCATACCCCGGCTGCATTAACGCTGGCATACCCAGCGTGACACAAGCGTGAGGACCCAGACCACGCTGCAGCGCGCCTCAACCCCGTTCCTCCTCTTCTCCCCCCCTCCTTACGGCCACTAACCGAGACTGCAGCTTGTGCGCCTCGAGACACCACAATATTGCCCCAAAAAGGCCGAATTAACTGCCGGGTGCCATTTCATGCACTGCACTCTCCCGAGAGAGTACCCTTGTGGGGACTCGCGTGCCTGGAGGGGAGAAACGGCGCCCGCACCGTGGAGGGCGGCCAGTAACCTCAGCCCTACCTAGACGACCGCAACTGGCTGCGCCGTCCATACAGCATTTGCAGGCCATTTCGAGGCCTTCCCTGCCGGGAGCGCCAACAGGTACTGAAGAAGGCCATGCATGTGGAGTGAGGACTGCGACAGACACGTGGCTAGGTCGCTAGGCAGGTGGAATATCTGATGACTGCGGAGAACCCCCCCACACTTGATCCACGCATGAAGAGATGCTTGACAGCGACTCACTCCTGACGCGAAGGTGAGCTTGAAGAGCAAATGGTTGACTGTGAGTCATTACATCTAGAGCCACGACTGATACGGTGCTAGTACTAGTCACATCATGCACTCACCCCACCGCTGCGAAGACCCGCTGCACACCTGGTATTGGCCGGAGCCCCTGGGACCCCTGGACACTTTACGAAGTGGCCACAATGGGACGCAATGATGCCAAACAAGCCAAACTTTCATTTGACCCCCGGAAGGGACAGAGATCGGAATCAACGGAGGGCAGGGGGGCTGGATCAGCAGAACCACCAGACAAAGACTGGAAGACGATCCTGCTGAGCATGAAGCAGAGCCTCACCTCCATTGACTCCAAAATGGACGCAATGAATGCAAGAATGGACTCTGTGGTGCGCAGGCTGGAGCAACACGATCATAGACTCAAGGACGCCGAAACTAGAGTGTCGGAATTGGAGGATGGGGCGGCAGCCACAAATACTCAAATGCTTCAAATCGATAAAATGCTGAAGGTAATAGCAGACAGAAATGAGGATTTGGAGGTGCACTCTCGGAGGAACAACGTCTGTATCCTTGGCCTGGCAGATTCCACCAACACTGGGCGGATGGAGGACTTCATAGAAAAATTGCTGGTGGACCTGTTTGGAAGGGAAGCTTTCTCCGCCCATTTAACGATTGAGAGGGCGCACCACTCGCTGGCTGCCCGTCCACCAGCGGGAGCGACACCAAGGCCGATCATAGCCCGTGAAAACACCACACTGGCAATCTTTTCGAACTTTACGCAGACTGTTCAGGAGGCAAGGAGCAAATACGCTGCTGTCAAGAAAAAACTGCTTGCGCAGAACATTCAGTATGCCATGCTGTATCCGGCTAAGCTAAAGATCACGCATTTAGGAAAACAACACTTCTTCACCACTCCTCAGCAGGCAGAGGAGCACCTCAAGCGACAGTGTCGAGCCACGTCCCGAGAGGCGGAGGACAGGCGGCGATCCAGGTCCTCCTCACCGGCGACACATCAGGACTAAACGCTGAGGCGGATCTATGCCGAGCAAACAGAGGTCCCGGACGAAACCTGTTTACTGCTTCCGAGATGGTGATGTATCATTGCCGCTATTTGTATTATGTCTCTCACACACACATACCCTGCCCGGACGCTCCCCTCCGCCCTCCTGAAACAACCTGCTCCCGAGGGCAGGTGAAATACAGGAGGAGAGATGGCGGGTCGTGGGCCCCTGGCGTCTCCGCATACGAGGGCATACCCCCCGAACTTTCCTCTGGTGAGGGAGAGGACTTAGTGGACTTTTGGGAATTGTTGCATGGGGAGGGAGGATTGCATACCTGGCAAGTTGGGGATGCCGGTGTGGGAGGGGACAGGGAGGGTGAGGGTGGGGCGGACCAGAAGAAGTAACGGACTTCATGAGTCAAAATGGACAAGTACGCATCCTGATGAGAAGAATAAAGTAGGGCTTACCGTACACACCATTGGAGGGTTGGGAGGGATAGAGTGGGAGGGAACCGGCAAGTTGGGGGCGCCAAAGAGGGAGGGGAAATTCTTTGTTCAGATTATTGCATTGCTAAGTACTAAGGAAAGTTTTGACGCATTTACTAACATACTGTTCTACACACGACGACATGGGGACAACAGGTGACACGCAGGCACTTCGACACATCACGTGGCCTCATGGAAGGTACAGGGTCTCAACAACCCTAGGAAGTGCAGACAGGTACTGGGCTATTTAGACAGACACAGGGTGACAGTGGCCCTGCTGCAGGAAACACACCTTCCGCCTGGGGGTACTCTGCGGTTCGCGTCGAGATGGGTGGCATGCCGTGGGTTTGCTTCCTACTCCACTTACTCCAGGGGGGTGACCATCTTAATCAAACGAGGAGTAGAATTCATGCCACAGGGAATGGAATCTTACACGGAGGGGAGATTTTGCATAGTATGGGGGCGACTTTATTCACCTAATATCCTTTTCGCGAATTACTACGGCCTAAATACTGACAACCCCAACGCCCTGCTCCTACTATGGGCCAAGATACAAACGTTAGGCCTTGCATACATTGTCCTAGGGGGGATTTCAACACAGCACTACATCCTCAAGCGGATAGATCACACCCTCTCCCAGTGCATTACACCGTTACACAAAGAACGCTAAGCGACATAGTTGGGGATCATTGTCTGTTAGATGCCTGGAGACACATACATCCCATACTTAAACAAAGTACTCATTATTCGGTAGTTCACTCCACCTGGGCACGGCTTGACGATGTGTTTCTAGCAGCAGGGATGGCACATTGGCTGACAAAGGCGACACACTTGGCCCGCACATTTTCGGACCACTCCCCAGTACTCGTGAATCTACAGGTCCCAGTGGACAGCGCCCCATACTTGGGCTGGCGGCTCAACCCCTCCCACCTTACTGATGTGGTCTTTAAGTCCGAGTTAGAGCAGGACATCCGTGATTTATTTGACCATAATCTTACGTCCATGTCTAGTGTAACGACCGTATGGGAGGCTTTTAAGGTTACCGTACATGAATGGTGCCTGGCCAAAGGAGGGTGACTACTCAAATCCCTACGAAGAGACCTCCGAAAGCTTGAATCGGAGCTCCGGGAACTAGAATGTGCACTGGAGCAAAACTCACAAGATCTCTCGATTAGAGCCCAAATGAGCGACAAAATGTCTGAATACGAGACGGTGGCGGATAGGGAATGCAAATTTCGTGGGAAGCCACACACAGCGTGCATCTACGGTGAGGGAGATCGCCCGGGAAAGGCCCTGGCGAAGGCCATCTGCCCTCCCAGGTTTGCTAACTAGGTGACCGAACTACAAGATGCTCAAGGCATTGTGTACAGGAAACTCCTGGATCAATCACAGGTTCTCAGAGATTATTACAAAGCGCTATACACCTCGCAGGGCGATATGCCAACGGACTTAGACGCTTACCTGGGAGACACCGCAGTAGCCTGGCTAGGGCCCATGCAAAAAAAGTTCCTAAACCTAGAATTGGAACTAGATGAAATCACAGACGCCATAGCAAAGACAAAGTCAGGTAGAGCTTCAGGCTCGGATGGCTTTCGAATTGAATTTTATAAAACCTTTGCCCCCATATTAGTCCTTTCCTGAAAGACAGTTATTAAGCCGCACTGGAGGAGGGAAGCCTGCCCTGCACTACGGGCGAGACTCTGATCACCTCCCTACTAAAACCCGGCAAGCCCCTGACACACTGCAGTTCCTACCACCCTCTGTCTCTGCTAAATTGTGACTCACACATACTACTTTGACCAGGCACAAAAAGTTTTTAACACTTAGCCTATTCCTCGCCAAGCGACAGGTGGCTTGTAGATGGGGACGGGGACGGGCTCCCAATTTCAAGGGGTGGATCTCGACCATGACAATGTGGCAAGACCAACTATGCACGTACGCAGAATTGCTCCCCCTGAAATCGCGACCAAAAGACGTATGGGGACCGCTCACAGGCTATCTTTTGCGACAACACCGGGACGAGTCCGTGGGAGCTGGGGAGACTGGAAGCAAGCCAGATGAGAACACGAAGGCTGATCACTAATTTACTAAAGCCCTGCTTTCACGCACACCTTCCCCGCTTGGCAGCAGCACACATGTGGTGCAAGCACCGGGAATACCATCATTTGAAAAGAGGATGGGGATCAGACGGAGGAGATGACCAGGCGGTAGGGAAGCCGGATGGCACCATTATGGGATGAATCTGATAAGATTTGCGCAATATAAGCCTCACATGTCGACTTACCTGTCGTATCGTTTTGGACTGCATATACATTCGTTAGCTTCAGATGCCTTGGTATGATGCACGTAAAATTGGGTGCGGGAGGGGGGGTAGTTGTAAATTAAACTTGGTTTTTGCTTTTTAGCTAAACACCATCAGCACATATGGGAAGGTGCACTGTAACCTCTGTGACTGACTATCATTGTATTGGATGTACTTCTTGCACTGATGTACCGTACTCCTTTTTCATAATTATAATAAAGGTTTAGAAAATTAAAAATTTTTTAAAAAAAACTTCCTACAATGCAAAAACAATTTAAAAAATAACTGTCCTGAATGGGCTGCCACATGACACATAGATATTGTCTAGTAATCTGGCATTGCGAGGGGCACATTCCATAGACAATATCTATTTGTCATGTAGCGACAAGCCTACCAGGGGATGGGTGGCAGTCCAATCAGGGCAGTTATTTGTTGGAAGGACTGTATTGATTGAGCCAATTGCATGCAGTAATGATTTATTCTTACACTTTTGAATAACTTTACTATTTTTGGCTATTCACCTTCTAAAAGTGTAAAGTTACTCAAAAGTGTATACTTGCTTGTTGCCCCTATGAAGTAGAGAGTGGAATCAGTAAAAACATAAAATATAACTGTAACTTTACTACTAGTGACCGTAATTGACATTCAATGCAATTGAAAGTGACAACCACTATCTGGGCAGAGATCGCTGTACGGTCAACTATCAGGAAAAGGTTAAACATTTATTACGCTTTTCAAAAATTTGGCAAAATATTTTTATGTTATATGGTAATGTTAATGAATTTTATTTATTTGAAATGCAGAATATTATCATTAAATATTACAGCATTAACAACATACTTTCAAATGAAAAATGAAAATATTTTGAATGTTTTAAAATACATTATTTCTCTGAAGTTTAAATTAAGCAAATTAAGTAAAAAGAATTCCAGGTATAGTAATAATAATATATATTGTATTATGTATTAAAAAGTCATGAGAATGAATGAATAGTAATTTGATGCAATTATTTTAATGTGAATTAATATTGCTTTCATTTCGAAAATAAATAAGTGGGTTAAAAATAAAGTAATAAAATATGTTTTATTTATAGATACTTTTTTTAAATACTCAATTTAACCTAGAGTTTAAATAATGTCGTTTATTTTTACATTACTTTTTGAGAGGTTTTACTTAAGGTCCCTACATTCATTATTTTCTTTGGGAGGGCATAACAGTACCAGTAGTTGGCAATGTGTGCTTAAAGTGTTTTTAGGACGGTTTTTGGTTACTTTTGGCTGTAGTACCTATAGAAGGGCTGTTTTTGAAAAGAAATGGTCTTAATCTTTTTTGGGTGAGTGCAAGTCCCTTCCTAAACACCTCTCTAACCTTTTCTAAGCCCCTTTATTTCCTCATAACTCCTTCCCTTTAGTATTAATGTATTTGCCATTTTCCAGGTACTACCCCCTGTTGCTCCCACATTTACCACTAATACATACACAGAGATCACTGCCCTTAAAAGATGGGAGAAGCGGAGGCATAGACCTCCACATGTGTATGTAAATAGCATTTTGTAGTAGGTTAGTAGTACTACTGTATTACTGTTAATCATACTAAAATAGGCAACAAATTGAGGAAGTTGTTTGTAGAAGCCGGTGCTTTTCTAATTTAAAATTGTTGTACATAAATGTGGAAATGCACAGTGCTTTTGACGTGCTTTTGTAATACATTAGGACTTTGGTTTTACATCCTGATAATCAGATAGATAATCAGTTAAAACTGTTGGTGCACATATTTTTTTTTCAAGAATAAGTGGAACTTTATACTTAATTCTTATGCAGGTACAACGTCTTTTGAATTTCTTAGGCTAATTTTAACCATTTATTCGTTTTATTCTGTCTTTTTTCTTTTAATTTATAACCCTCCTCCTGTGTTGTGACAGCTAGAGATCATTAGTGATTTTCTGACTCATACTTCCATCTCACTCTCGATATGTATTTCTTCTGTGACATTAATATACAACGGAATAAAAAACATTGTAAAACATATTTTGTGGGATGTAGAGAGTAACGGAGTAACTGAAAATCCAGTAAAAGGTGCATTTGCGATCTGCACCTTTCGCAGTATAACCAGTGACGACTGGCATCAATGGGAGGGGGGTGGGTGCAGGCAAATAGAATAAAAACATATAAAAAATAAACAAGCACAAGCAAGTATAAACGTAAAATTTTTTTTTTTTTAAATACCTGACAACGTGACCTCCTGCTCCAGACCTCGTTGTGCTGCAGCCCCGCCATCAGGAAACTCCGTTGACCAATCAGAGTACTGCTCTCACCAGCCGAGAGCAGCGCCCTGATTGGAGGATGGACCTGTCTCTGTGCTCCACAGTGCTATGGAGGCCTGCAGTTGCTCTAACCCAGCGGGCTTAAAAAAGCTGGGTTAGAGGTTTCGAATTGCGCATGTCGGCAGGCCATCGTAAGAAGGCCAAAAGACCCGAGCACTTTGAAACGTGCACTTACCACCCATCCTCCTCGAAGTCCTTGCTGCTGTCATTCAGCAGTGGCCCACCCCGTTCTAGTGCTCGTTCAGGACGTGAGGATGCAAGGACGAAAAATAAAATAGTAATTGTAATGTCGCAGGGACCCTCCAATGATGACAGGACACTGTTTACTGCTAGGCTTATTTATTAAACAAACATGCAACTACAGAGAGCGCCGAGCGAGCTGTGTCTCTCACTGGCTCCGGCTCCCGACTCGTTCGTGCTTCGCGCTATTACTCAAAATGGCCGCCGTTCGCGTAACGTGATGACGTCAAGCGAACGCTAGAACGATAACTCTACATATCTCCCCCTTTTTGTCCCAAGGGATAACATAGTCTCAGGGTTCAGGGTCCATCACCCATTTCAAAGTCCCAGAACCTTGAAGGCTTCACCACCAATCGCCCCACCCTGGTACTTCTTACCGGTGTGGACGCCACTCCTCTTTCTTCCGCTTTCTCAGCTCTCCTTCCTTTACCTTCTCGGGCTCCGGGTCCCTCACCACAGGTGGGTTCTTTCCTCTCTCGACTCCTTGCCTCCACCTCGGCTGTCTCCCTGTCTCTTTGCTCCAACCCTGTCTCCACACTCTCCATGCCGTCTTCCACAGCAGTGTGCTCAATCTCTTCAGCTCCTAGGTCAATAGTATCTCCTCGCTCCCTCTCTTAGGAGTCCATTGTATTATCTTATTGCATCGTGCCATGCGGTCCTGGGACCACACATTTCCATCACAGACGTGCCGCTCAATCCAGGACCTCCTTGACTTGAAGAGGTCGGCTATATTTGCTGTCCCCTTTACTCTGTAACGTCGCCAGTTTGACCCGCACCCATTCTCCTTCTTCCAAAGACGTATTCTTCACGTTTCTTCTCTTGTTGAAATGTTCTGCATAAATGGTTTGTGCTTTCTCCAGATTAGCTTGTACTATCGCCGTGGACCATTTGCTGGTTACTGTCACCTCTTTCCAGGCTAGATTGTCCTTTGTGAACGGATCTCTGCTTCTGAGTATCTGGAATGGGATATACCCTGTGCCTGAGGGGGTGATGCGGTACGCCCAGATCATCTGTAAGATTTCCTTCTCCCAATCTTTTCCGTTCATGATAGCTGCCTGTATGGACCTAATTATGTCCCGGTTGAACCGTTCCACTAGACCGTTTCCTGCCGGGTGCTATATAGCTGTGTGTTTCGCTACTATTCCATTCCTCTCCATAAACTTGAGCCATTTCTCTGACATAAACTGAGGGCCATTGTCATTCAGTATTGACTTGGGGATGCCTTCCCTAAGAAAGATTGTCGTGAGGAACTCGAGTATGGTCTCTATGTCCCTCTCCTCCTTGACGTGGATCTCCGGCCATTTTGAATACCTGTCCACCAGGACACACAGATATTTAGGGATTCCTTGTTCGTTCAAAACTGGTCCCAGGATGTCAATGGATACTTTTCCCATGGGTTTCCTGGGGTGGCAAATTTTCACATCGCTGGCCTTAGGGGCGTCAATGTCTTGTCTGCACGTTGACATTGGTTCCATTCTCTCACGTGGCGTTCCGTTTTTATGTCCATCCCCGGCCACCAATATCCCTGCTTAGCTCTCAGTTTGGTCTTCCCAATGCCTAGGTGTCCTTCATGCAGAATCGCTAATAGCCTAGGGATCAGTCCTACAGGGGGCACCACCTTGTCGCCTCTGTACATGAAAACCCCTTTGTCATTCACCGATAGCTCCTCTCTTACTTCGTAATACTTCCGTAAATGCTCTCCTAAGTGCCTTTTTTCAGGCCATCCTCCCACCTTATGCTCCATCACCTCCTGGATCATTTTGTCCTCTTTGTACGCCTCCTTCCATTCCTGGTTGCTTATGACCTTCTCTTGCTCCTCCAACATGGCCACCATCTCTTCATCCCTTACTTTATCCTCTTCTTCTGTTTCCATATCTGCCGCCCTGCTCAAGTAGTCCACCACCTTGTCCTGTTCCCGGGATGTACTCCACGTCATATCGGTACTCCAACAATTTGAGTGTGATTTTCGCTATCCTGGGGGTGGCGCTGGCATGTCCACTGGACGTGAGGACTCTCACCAAGGGCTTGTGGTCCGCCTTGAGTTGGAAATTCGGCCCCACAGGTACTGGCGGAACCGGGCCATGGATCACACCACTGCTAACATTTCCTTCTCGATGACACTGAACTTTCTTTCTGTGTCCGTCAGGGTTCTGGATGCGAAGCTCAGCGTTTCCAATGTTCCCCTGTCTCTCTCTTGCATCAGGACTGCTCCCAGCCTCTTGTCGCTGGCATCAGTTGTCAGCACCGTTCGGCCCTGGGGGGTCGTACCCTTGCAGGGGTATGGCTTGGACCACATCCTTTTTGATGCACTCGAATTCCCTTTGCGTCGCCTCCGTCCACACAAACATCATCTTCTCTCTCGTTAGTTGTCTCATATTGTAAGTCTTTGTCATGAAATGTTGGATGAAGTTACTGTAGTATTCGGCCATTCCTAGGAAGGACCTGACTTCTTCCTTGCTGGTGGGGGGTGGAGCATCGCTTATCGCTTTCACATTCTCTTTCTTCGGGGTAATTCCTCGCTCTCCGATCTCATGCCCCAGGTAGGTGACTGAAGCCATTCCCAGTCTGCATTTCTCCCACTCTGCAGTCAATCCTCTTCCTTCCAACACTCCTAGTACCTTGACTAACCTCTGGTCGTGATCCTGTCCTTGCCCATCACCAGGATGTCATCTTGAAAGTATTGGATCCCTTCCATGTCTTTGAAAAGACAGTGCATAAGCTTCTGGAACACCGCCGCTGCAGAGGCGAGCCCAAACGGCATCCTGCAGAACAGGTAGAATCCGAAGGCAGTGATGAATGACGAGAGTTTCCTACTCTCCGGGTGGAGGGCTATCTGGTGATAGGCTGATGTTAGGTCAATCTTGAAGTACCATTTCACCCCCTTTGTCTTCGCCAGCATCTCTTCTATGCGTGGTAACGGAAACTTCTCCTACAATGTTCTTGTTTAGCTCGCGCAGGTCCACGCAGGGACGAACCTTTCCACTCTGTTTCATCACCACCACCAGGGGCGCCAGCCATTCCGCGCATGTGATCGGTTCTATGATGCCATTCTTCTCTAACTCCCGCACTTCTGTCTGTACTGCTTCCCTCACTGCAATCGGTACATTCCTCACCTTGTGTGACACCGGTTTTGCATCCGTCTTGAGGACAATTCTGTGTGAAAATGTGTCCAATTTCCCAACTCTTCCACCGAACACTCTCTGGTAGTCCTTTCTCCATTTATCGAGGTTCGTCCATGGTTCCAGTGCAGTCAGTAGTATTTGCACTGCTCCGCCTGGGTCTAACTTAATGCCCAGATCCCCTTGGTCCATCCCTCCAAGCAACAATGGTCCTTTCTCAGACACATATAGTTTGCAGTTGGCGCTGCATCCTCTGAACTCAAATTTAAGTGGTCGGAACCCTGCCATGGGTATGCGACCGCCATTGTACGTGACTGGTCTGATGTTGATTGGCTCCAGGTTTGGGCCTAGCTGGGGCGAGAATTTCTCATTCCAGACTGCTCTCTGCTCGATGGTGTAGGGCGATACGGAGTCCGCCACTATACTTATCAGCACCCCACCTATCAGCATGTCCAGTAGTGGTATACAACCGTTTCAACGCAACTTTTACAACGGACTTCTTTTACAACGCAACTACTACAACGCAGGATCCTTTACAACGAATGCCTTTACAACGCATGACATTACATAACAGATGCTATTACAACGCATGCCATTACAACGTAAGTATAGGTAAGTATATCATTTTATTTAAACATTTATTTAATTCCCAAAAATTATTTAATTAATTTAATAAATATTAAAAATAAATTAAATAAATTAATTTAAGTAATTTTAACAAGTAAGTATGAGTATAGGAGTATATGTTTTGGGGTACTGAGGTATATGTTTTGGGGTGTTTGGGTATTTTAAGGGTTCAGATATAGTTTTGGGTTATTGGGTAGAGGGGTACTTTTAGGGTTCAGGGCTAGGTTTGGGTTTTGGAGTACAGGGGTATTTTTACGGTTCAGGGCTAGGTTTGGGTTATGAGGTACAGGGGTATTTTTAGGGTTCAGGGATAGGTTTGGGTTATGGGGTACAGGGGTATTTTTAGGGTTCAGGGCTAGGTTTGGGTATGGGGTGCAGGGGTATTTTTAGGGTTCAGGGCTATGTTTGGGTTATGGGGTACAGGGGTATTTTTAGGGTTCAGGGCTATGTTTGGGTTATGGGGTATAGGGGTATTTTTAGGGTTCAGGGCTAGGTTTGGGTTTTGGGGTACAGGGGTATTTTTAGGGTTTAGGGCTAGATTTGGGTTTTGGGTACAGGGGTATTTTTAGGGGTCAGGGCTAGGTTTGGGTTTTGGGGTACTGGGGTATTTTTAGGGTTCAGGGCTAGGTTTGGGTTTTGGGGGACAGGGGTACTTTTAGGGTTTAGGGCTAGGTTTGGGTTATGGGGTACAGGTAACTCCCCCTGGAGTTAGAATTCATTTTTTGAAAAACCTACACTACTTTTACACTAACAGGAGTTAGAATATTATTTTAATACAACGACACTATTTTTAAAAAATAAATATATATTTATAAATATATTAATAATAAATTAATTTAATAAATAAAATTAAGTAAATATTTATTAATTACATTTAAAAAAAATATATATACTTACCTAGACTTACGTTGTAATGGCATGCGTTGTAATAGCATCTGCTATGTAATGTCATGCGTTGTAAAGGCATTCGTTGTAAAGGATCCTGCGTTGTAAAATTTACGTTGTAATGGTGTGAGTTGTTAATGTATGCGTTGTAACATCATACATCCCCAGTAGTGGTTTGCTCGACCTTTTTGTGTTCACGCACAGTACTTCATCATAAATGCAGAGCACTGTGTCCTTGTCCTCTCTCTCTTTCTCTTCCAGGTCTTCCTGGTCTTGGTCCACGTATTTCACCACATTGCGGCCCGTCTTCCTCCGGCACACCTTCTCCTAGTGCCCCATTATGCCGCAGTACATGCATTTGGCCCTGAGCGCCGGGCATTTCTTGTCATGAGCCTCGTGGTTCCAGCTTCCGCATCTGTAGCAAGGGTTCTTACTTCCTTTAGTCTGTTTCCCTTGCAGCCCCAACTTTCCCTGCCATTGTTGGGTCCTCTGTAGGTTGTTCCCATGTTCCTGCTGCTTCCCTTATGCTCTTCTTCTTCAATTCTGTTAATCATTGGATTTTCCACTGTGTCCCTTTTCGCCGCATCCACGGATCTCCTTGCCTGTTCTGCTTTCTTCACTATGGCAAACACCTCCTTCAATGAGGCCTCGCCCTAGCCCACAGTTTATCCTGCACTGATTTAATTGATGTGTGCATTACTATCTGGTCCTTGATAAACTCTTCCTCGAGGGCGCCATATTTGCACGTGGATGCTAACCTTGTTAACGCTGCCACATACTTGTCGATTGATTCGCCCGCCTCTTGCTTCCGCTGTTGAAAGTTATAGCGGTCAATTAACACACACTGCCGGCCGGTAGTGCTCGTTCAGTTCTTCAATGGCATGGGCGTAGACGTCATCGTCACCTGCTTGTCATTGCTTGGGTACCAAGTTCTTGAATATTCTGATCCCCTCCGGGCCTAGGATGTGAAGCAGAATCCTTCTCTTCCTCTTGCTTGTGAACACGTCTTCATTTTCGTCCTCTAGAACTTCGATGTAGTTGAGATGTACTCCCACTTCATTAGGGGATCTCCCGGTCTGGATCGGCGCCGTCACTGCAGATGTTTGCGCGCTCATGGTTTTGCGCCTTTGTGGAGTCGCGCTCTGGCTCTTGGGGCTGCCTGGCGCGCTGTTCTCTTCGCCTTGTTCTGGCTGGAGGTGGGGATTTCCGGCGTCACCACTGTCTCCGTTCCTGGACTCTGCCAGCGCTCCTTCGCTTCGTGTACTCTCCGTGCAGGGTGGCTTTCCTGCCGTGTCTCCTGGGGCCCTTTACTGGCACCGGTACTGGTTATCCTCCCATGTGGCTCTTCTGGGCCTGTGTTTTTTTTCCACCACCCCTGGGGGTTCCCTTGTACCTAGTTTGCGAATTCTCAGTAGTGGGCGGTGCCCCGTCGCTTCTGCTGCGCTCTCTGTATGCCACTGGCTGTCCTTCGGCCAGTTCTTGGTGTCAGTTGCCTGTTTTCCTGTCCTATGGTGGGTTCTTTGTCCTCTTATTTTTTTTCCTTTTCCTGGATCCCGTCCTCGTCGCCACTGTAATGTCGCAGGGACCCTCCAATGATGACAGGACACTGATTACTGCTAGGCTTATTTATTAAACAAACATGCAACTACAGAGAGCGCCGAGCGAGCTGTGTCTCTCACTGGCTCCGGCTCCCGCCTCGTTCGTGCTTTGCGCTATTACTCAAAATGGCCGCCGTTCGCGTAACGTGATGACCTCTTTACAGTAATGATGAATTACCATTTTATTTTTCATCTTGGAGGGCATTCAAGTGGGGCGATGCTCCTCCGCTCCAGCGGAGGAGCCGCTTCTAAGTGTAACTGCCCGACTTAGGTCACAGTTCTGAACTGTGTATAACTCTCGACTTAGCTGAAAGCTGGCTAAATCAGAAACAGCAAAAAATACTACATGCTTGGCATTTATTCCATCCAGACATTTATTAAACAAAAGCTGGTAAAACGTTCAGGTGGAAAACGGCAGGAAAATGTGGAATTAGTATGGTAGTCGGGTTCAATAATTATGATTCCTCCATTTGTAGGGGCACCCTCTCTGGACAACTCGGAGTACAAAATGTTCCCAGATCCCAAAAGGACCCATACCTTTTGCATCAAAAACTCTGGGAGAAGGAATACCAAAGCACAACTTTCAGCCAATTAAAAGTCGTACTCATATGTGCTTAGGAAGTGGACATTCCACCAGCAAAGTCAGCTATCCAGATAAAATACAGATCTGTGATCTGCACAGTAAGAGTTCTTTGCAGCAGGCATATTAACCCTCTTTGCTTATTTATGGCGAGTCAAAACTAGCACTAGACAAAACTCTGACCTCTCTCTCTAGAAGGAACATTAATCACAAGAGGTTTTTGGACATTTTTGATGCTGCCTGAAAACTGAATGCAAAAGTAACTCTGCAGCAGTTTTTTAAAATCCTAAGGTATTGCTGAACACAGTGCACCCCCTGAGGTCAGGGGACCCCCTCCCCAGGTCAGCGCCCAGTCTGGCTGCCCCAGTCACACTGCCCTAAAGCTGCCCCTGTTGACAATCGATGGGTTTATCATTAGAGATTTTCTTTTCAAATTATATCCATCCGCAGCAAAACAAGATGCTGTCATGGAGAGCTCTCCTCTACATTGGGACTATATTCTGCCTCAAGGGCAGATGGAAAGTTGTCTACTTAACTAGTTCATGCTTTTCTCTTTTTAGGATACATTCATAATCAACAAGCCAACTCACTCCATGGGAAATATCTAATGTAATAATCACAAACGTTCCCTTAGCTCAGGCGCAATCCCTACTTTTTGTTTACTTATCTCAACAACGCGTTATTTGCTTCTCCTACATTTACACTTTTCTGACCTTATTCAGTTCCACCTTACTGATCTCCTTTGGTTGATCTTCAAGGAAGTTTTTACAGAATCTCCACCCACGCACCCACGCACACAACAGCAAGGAACTCTTTAGCATCATCAAGGAGTTCGCCCAACCCACCAGCGAGTCTACCGACATCCCTCCCTCAGAAGACCTCTGCGACAAACTCAGCATCTTTTTCCACCACAAAATCAAGAGCATCTACGACAACTTCGACGAAGACAACCAACACACTGAACCCTCACCAACCACCCCGACACCCGGAAACCAGCGATTGATGACTGGTCAGCCCTCACCACCGAAGACACAGAAGTCAATCCACTCAGGGGCCCCCACGGACCCCTGCCCCCACCACATCTTCAACAGAGCCGCCAACACCATCGCACCCATGCTCTGCCACACCATCAACCACTCCCTGGCGACCGCCTCGTTCCCCGACGACTGGAAACATGCGGAGGTCAACCCCCTCCTGAAGAAACCCTCAGCAGACCCCACCAACCTCAAAAACTACAGACCCATCTCCCTGCTCCCGTTCCCAGCGAAAGTCATCGAGAAAGCCATCAACAGCCAACTCGCCACATTCATTGAAGAACACAACATCGCCGACTCCTCCCAATCCGGCTTCAGAAAAAACACAGTACGGAAACCGCCCTCCTCACCACAACAGACGACATCCGCACCTTACTGGACAAAGGAGAAACAGTAGCCCTCATCCTCCTCGACCTATCAGCGGCGTTCGACACAGTCTCCCACCGCACCCTAATACGCAGACTCTACGATGCAGGAATCCAGGACAAGGCCCTCGACTGGATCTGCTCCTTCCTCTCCGGCAGGACGCAGCGGGTCAGACTCCCCCCTTTCCTCTCGGACCCCATACCTACCACCTGCGGAGTCCCTCAAGGCTCCTCCCTCAGCCCGACGCTCTTCAACGTCTACATGGCTCCACTTGCCCCCATAGTCAGAACCTACGGACTCAACATCGTGCCATACGCAGACGACACCCAGCTCATCCTCTCCCTATCCAACGAGCCCAACACCACCAGACACAACTTTCGAGAAGGCATGGAAGCCGTCGCCAAATGGATGAAAAACAGCTGCCTACAACTAAACACCAACAAAACAGAAGTACTCATCATGGGCCCAAACCGCGACGCCTGGAGCGACACCTGGTGGCCCACCGCCCTCGGAAACCCGCCAACCCCCACAGACCACGCACGCAACCTGGGAATCATCCTGGACTCCGAGCTTAAAATGGACCGCCAGATCAACTCTGTCTCATCTTCCTGCTTCCACACCCTCCACCTCCTTCGTAAGACCTTCAAATGGATCCCCCTCGAACACCGAAAGACAGTCACTCACGCCCTGGCCACCAGCAGACTCGACTACGGCAACGCACTCTAAACCGGAATAAACAAAAACCTCATCCGCAAGCTACAGAACATCCAGAACGCCGCCGCAAGACTGGTCCTCAACCTGCCAAAACACTGCCACATCTCCTAGCACCTGCGCACACTCCACTGGCTCCCCGTCGAGGCGAAAATCACCTTCAAGATGCTCACCCACGCACACAAGGCCCTCCACGGCACCGGACCAGCATACCTGAACAGCCGACTCAAATTCCACGCACCCCAAAGGACCCTACGATCAGCCCAGCTTTCCTACGCCGTGGTCCCTCGCACCAGAAAGACCAGATTGGGAGGCCGCTCCTTCTCCTTCCTCGCGGCCAAAGCATGGAACGCCCTTCCGCTCCACCTCAGACAGACAACATCGCTCCCCATCTTCGCAAGAAACCTCAAAACCTGGCTCTTCGAAAGACCCCCTCCTTGATGGAATGGAACCTGCACCCCCCCACCCCTAGCGCCTTGAGACCCTCACGGGTGAGTAGTCGTGCTTTAACAAACTCCTGATTGATTGATTGATTGACTATGATGATAACACATAAAATGATGCTCGTAAATCTTTTTTCTTTCAGACGATATAGTCTCAGCAAAGGATTAGACGTCTCCATCACTTTCAATCGCAGATGAAAGTGCCCCTTTTACAAAACTGCATTTGGAAGTTAGGTCCACTTCACTTTGGTTCATCCCACCATTACAACATAAACCCTCATGTGAAACTAGGTGGTGAAAAACTCCAAATTGACACTCATGATAATTTCAAAATATTAATTCAGTCAAAAATTGAATATTTGAACAGTCATATTTTTGCAGCAACGCATCACCTAAACGAATTTTGTAAAGTAGTACAGCAATGTGTCAACCTCTTGCTTCGTTCTGTCATCACCTTCTTTCATGATCAATTTTCTGAAGGTAACACAATTTGATCTATTAATATCACCTTTCTTTGTAAACAAATGCGATAAAGATTTCTAGTCTAATCCCGCATTTGGGCAAA
Source organism: Lissotriton vulgaris (assembly GCF_964263255.1). Taxonomy (NCBI): domain Eukaryota; kingdom Metazoa; phylum Chordata; class Amphibia; order Caudata; family Salamandridae; genus Lissotriton; species Lissotriton vulgaris. The sequence continues at coordinate 1,526,014,522 of NC_141691.1, forward strand.
GGACAACAGAATGTTCCATCTTGGACAGACTTGTCCCTGGTTTTAGAACAATTGTTTCCTGTTTTCCTTCATTCCACAGAGCTGTGGTGGTGGTATGACTTTTCTGCTAGCCAGTTTTCAATGAGTCTATTTTGTATTGATATGTTCCTGATCATATGAAAGGAGAAACGTCTTTCTACTCTTGAAAAGGTTTTACCGTGGCTCACCTACCTTGCTAACTTCTGTTGAATCTTAGACCTAACTACTTGAGTGAACTCCTTAAGAGTTGTGCATTGCAACAACTTTCATCATATATTTCACAGCTCAACCTACTCTGTTCTTATTAATATGTGTTCTGTCTTGGACTCAGTGCGAACAGGCTAATTCTTCGAATAGCTGATGTCATCATGAGTAGAAAGGGTTTCCCATAGTTATTCTTGCTTTCAGTGGTTGATACATTCAACCATGTAGCTATAGCTGAAATCTTATCAATTTGTGGTTAGAGGATTTAGCATGGGATTTTTTTTCTCCCTTTCTAATCTGGTCCGTTCATCATATTATTCACAGCGTTCAAGGGTTCCAACATGGTACCATATTCTTTAATATTTTTATGGAGCCCCAAGCATCTGCTGGCTGGGAAGGGCATTTAAATCCACAAGCATTTTTGACGACACTCAGTTATCTTTTAGTGATACTGCAGCAGCCTATCTATCACCTGAAGAAGAGTTCCAGTGTATTTTAAGACTAGCTAGCCATTGACTTCTTAAAACTAAATCTTACTAAAGCGGAGTTGCTTTTCTTCACCCCTTGTTCTTTAGCCGTGTCTCTGCAATGGCGGTCTGCTCTGTTAGTTCTTAGTAGTCTTCATCTTTTGTCTTTTCAACACCATCTTTGGGGGGTGTTCTTGGCCTAAATCCAAATTTCAACAGGACAATTCAGCTTAATTGAAATCTTCTTTTTTTCTGCTCTTTTTGTGCAAAAGGATAAATCTAATTCTTGCACCGTCCGACCAATACTTCACTGATATTCAAGTGATTGAAATGCTATTTGAATGGCGATCATTGTTCTTCACTTTCCCCTTTCATGGATGCACTTCACTGGGAAGCACAGTATCTCTGTCATCACTAAATTAAACCTACATGTATTTGTTTTTATTGCCTTTATCTTCCAGTAACCATTTCAAAGTCTGCTTCAATACTTTCAAGATGTTTGTCCTTGGATAGTCCACTTATGTATTAGACAGGTAGCAGATCTCGGGAAGGTAAGCAGCAATGCGTAATTGGAAGGTGAGTATACTGTCAAAATGAGATTTTGACCATAAAAGCTATCTTCTCAAGCTATGTGTACAGCCACCAATAGGCTTAGGCCTATTCTTTATCCAGCTGTTGTTAATTTTCACAACCCGCTTAAATGGACCTGCCAAATGTATTGATTGAAACGCCATATCAACCACTTTTTTGGGTAATCTTTTCAGATTGGATGCCCTCTAAACTTTTAAAAACTTTTTGTATTCTATTAATTATTACTATTCCCAAATATCCTGTCTGGGAAGCTATGTTTCCACAGGGCAGTATTCTATGTTTGTTTTTAACCGTTCTATGGAGGAGGAAAGACCATGACACAGTTGTGCATTGTCATTCTTCTTCCTACTGTGGAGCAGTAATTCCATTCTCACCACAGCATTTTGCTACGCACAATATAATGACTATATGTACACCGCATATGATAGTCTTCTATTATGTCTATGAGAGTAAAGACATACTAGAAGGACATATTTTGCCTTGCATTAAATAGTCAATTTATTATTTCTATAGGTTGATGGCCTTAAAAAAAACTTGCAGATGCTAGTCTTTCTATTATTTATGTGCTATATACATGGTCTGCAACGTGATTCAGAGATGCACTGCTGCACAGTGAATTGGAGCATATTGCAGCAGATGGACAGGAAAGAAAACGTTGCACAGCTATGAACTCTCAGGCTCCCCCATGCGGTGAAAAAAAGTATGGATTTTAGCTGGGGCCACAAAATATTAAATGGAAGGAGGAATTAACCCAGGAACATTCCGAGACCACCTTGAATTCGAAGGGGTTGTAAGAAAATATTCATACGCCATTGATAAAAAATGTACACTCCCCTTCTCTCTATATATATAATATGTTTGAAATATGTACTGCTCTCTGTCCCCTGGTCGTTTAAATGTATTGTTAGGTTGCTTTTACTGCTTTTTCGCTTTTTTTGATAAGTTCTTTTACTGTCTAAAATGTTTGTAGTAGACTGTCCTGTTATTGTTTTAGAGTCAGAAATTGATTTAACTAAATGTTTTAAACGCTAAATATAGTAATTAAATATACAGAATTAACAGATGACTCACACTGAAAATGTAAAAGTAAAAAGTGCGATCAAAAATCATATTAGGTATGGGGATGGTTCTTCACACCCAAAAAGTAATTATGTTTACATTCCTGCCTAAATACATACGTACATGCTTGTTACAATATAGTGAGATTAGTTTAATTTCTTGGCTTGGATACTAATACAATACTGATGTTATTGAACTTCTTTGTGGAAGTACCAAGGCACAGAAATGAATTTTGAAGAGTTGTAAAGAAAAATAATTCATTTTAATATACTAACAAACACATATTAATGCCCGTCAGGAAATGAACGAAAGCACAACATACTGGGATTGTACAGGGGCAGGAAAGTTTTGCATGTATGTGCAAAGACCATAAATATATGTGAAGCGGAATGTGATGAGGAATAATTCATATGGGACAATTTTTCACTTGGATTTTTTCAGATAGGTAGAAGGGAACCTCAGAATGCAGGATGAGGAAGGGATTGCATCCGTGGGGCTTAATGAATTATTTACTTTCATGCTGTATGGAAGAGGTATTTCAAAGACGGCGCTCCTTTATACACAGAAAGCAATACTTTGAAGAAGCACTCATCCAAAGTAAGGTCCTATAAATTTAACACATAAGCAAATAAAATCCTTTAATTTCCCTCAAATATTAAAATGCTCAATATTGCATTTTCACATGATTTACTCCTGAGGATGTTCCAACTTGTGCAAACTCTACATAGGTACATGGTCCTGGGAGCAAGATGGCAACCGTGTAAGGAAATGCGCTTGGCGTCTCTCCTCACCAGGTTCACTCGGATCGATGTTAGATCGAAATCCACCGAACTCCAGTGGGATCAGGGATGAGCACGGTCTCTGTTGTATGCCTGGAGATGTGGCTATGGGTCTGTTGCTTTTCAACAAAACAAGGGAACCCAATAGGTACCTAGGGACCATGGGCAATCGATTATTAAGGAGAACAACGGTCCTTAAGATTAAAAGTTTAAACAATTCAATGGAATATAGACTCCAATCAGTACTATATCAGAAAGTTTTTCAGTACCCAGCCGGGCCTGAATCTTTTTAATCAAAATGTAAACATAAATAAGAAAGACCACCAGAAGGGTCTGATTCAGAAACTGATAGGGTACAAGCCTGTACCTATCCAGAGCACACTCGAACAAGGTTCGGGGGTGAGAAAGGTAGGAAAGGAAAAAAGGTTAAAGAATATCAGGCAAAGAGAACGTGGGAGCCAACTGTCCCTTGCATCATTAACATAATTGTAAAGCAAGTTCAGACAGACAATTACTGTAACAATATTGACACAATCGAAAAGATTACAGAATTGTAAAAAATGTCGACGACGTTTCGATCCCTGGCTCCTAGTGAACTGGGATCATCATCAGGACTTTATAATAGATTGCTGTGGTATTCCATTACCATATGTCATTTAGAACTTTCCCATGTCACTCAGTAGAGTGTTAAGATCTTGGAATGTTTTCCCTTGAAGGGTGGTTGTTAAGCTGTTCTTCTTACGAATAAACCTGCTTGAACCTACTTCTTGTGTAGTCCTCCTTACTACAATTGCCTGTTTGTACTTTTTAAAAAGCCTGTTCATAGTGGGGATAAATGAGAAATTGGGAAGAAAAGAAAAGAAATTTCTGTTTAAATACAGCACTTCCCCCACGGGTAGTTATTGTTCTATTTTAATCAGACTCCCATTTTTTCCAGACCTTGAACTAATTCGAGTGCCCACCAACGTGTGGATTGAATTTTAATGCACATTCTCCATTGTGAAGAATTATCACAAGCGGGTGACAGTAACATGTCCTCCAAATAGGAATTTCGAGGTAATTATGCGTCCCGGTTATACACTGATTGCCTTGCATGTAACCCGGTTCACTCGTAACTGACCTTCTCCATTTTAGGAACCAGTCCTCATACCACCAATCCCAACCTTCTCTCGACTCACTGGAGCACATTGCATATTGCTCTATAAGGTTTGTCCGCTGCTCACTATAACACTGCTCAAATCACAACAGGCACTCAGATAGTCCTGCCGCCTTGATCTTCTCTCTCCCCCCCCCCCTTTTTGATTTTTACGATCTGCATGCACACAAAGCAGCAACACCTGCTCCCGACTCGACATCGACACTCTAGCCACAGTCACGGTATTGTCGACAGTCACCTAGTGTATTCGATCGTTTCGTTTTTCTTAAACCCGCGTGCACTCTCTTGGAAAGCATGGAGGGAAGATGAAATTGAAACACCATAAATGTGATCTTAATGAGATTGGTTGTATAATCTATCGTCGAGCACTCTGGTATGCTACGGAAGATTCACATGTGAAACCCTGTGTGTATTACCTGACACAAGTGCTGTATTTAAACAGAAATTTCTTTTCTTTTCTTCCCAATTTCTCATTTTTCCCCACTATGAACAGGCTTTTTCATAAAGTACAAACAGGCAATCTATTATAAAGTCCTGATGATGATCCCAGTTCACTAGGAGCCAGGGATCGAAACGTCGTCGACATTTTTTACAATTCTGTAATCCTTTCGATTGTGTCAATATTGTTACAGTAATTGTCTGTCTGAACTTGCTTTACAATTATGTTAATGATGCAAGGGACAGTTGGCTCCCACGTTCTCTTTGCCTGATATTCTTTAACCTTTTTTCCTTTCCGACCTTTCTCACCCCCGAACCTTGTTCGAGTGTGCTCTGGATAGGTACAGGCTTGTACCCTATCAGTTTCTGAATCAGACCCTTCTGGTGGTCTTTCTTATTTATGTTTACATTTTGATTAAAAAGATTCAGGCCCGGCTGGGTACTGCAAAACTTTCTGATATAGTACTGATTGGAGTCTATATTCCATTGAATTGTTTAAACTTTTAATCCTAAGGACCGTTGTTCTCCTTAATAATTATGGGTCTGTTGCAGCACCGGAACTAAATCAACCTTTGTAGCTGCAATTGTATGGGCAGTCTAACGAACGCTGAGTGAAATATGGTGCAACAAGTGCCACATTTCTCAATGTTCTGGATGCTGCAAGGAGCGAACGTCGGTTAAAGGCATGCTGAAAAAACCCCAATGGCTCTCTCACGAATGGCTGGGAGAGAACACTTCGGCACCTCAACGTGTCATGGGATCAGCATATCCAATCGGAGGGAAAGTAGGACTAAAATGCGGGCAATGCGAGGAATGCAAGTTTAAAGGGGAGGGAGCCCTTCCAATCTGGAAGAGAACCTAAAGGCGGACACATTTCGGATGGTATTACACTGGCTCCTGGATCTGGGGCCCAGCCTTCTATATTAGGCATTCTGATGGCAGCTTAAGGAACAACCTCACTTGCAGGTGTGCAGGAACTGCAGGGAGTTCAAGAGGATGGCGTGGTTCCTACTGGCCTATCATCAACTGCCGAAGCTGAGGTATCTGGAAAGATCCACTCTGATGCCTCCACTTGCCCACTAAATACTACCAGAACATGTGGTGTTAACAAGGGTGATCCCTAGACAGATTCTCTTGCCTGGTAAACTGATGGCATACAGGTTGCCCCCAAGGTCAGTGAGAGTGTTGCTTATACTACGAGTGTCGAGAATGCCAAAAATGAGTAACCAGTGATCACCCCATTGTACTCCCCTGCCTGCAGGTGAAGAGAGGTGAATTGCAGACTCTCCTGATGTTATAATGGTTCAGGGCTCCCCCAGTTTACCCCCTGTGATGCCTGTAACTAGTCTTGAGGAGGTCGCTGATGTAAACCAGGATTCAAGGCAGTCAAAGGCAGGATAAAAACGCTGAAAAGGCATTGGGCTCATCTGATCTTAGTGTCCAAGGAAAGGCTCTTACCAATGGCAACCATGGTAGCCAAAAAGCAATGATATAAATAGACAGGGCTTGAGGGGACATAGGGCTAGAGGTTTCCCTCAATCTGGGGGATACATTTTACTCAATGACTGATGGCTCGGATGCCTCTAGTTCAAAAGATTCTGTAGAGGCCACCTGCACATCAGATCTGGACAGTTGCTCAAATAGCTTATCTGACAATCTCCATGATTAGGTGTGCAAAATAAACCTAGACCTAAAAATAAAAACCAGAGAACAACTGGAAAAATGATAATGATTCTAGAGCCCCCTACCCTAAAATGGGAGGCAAAGGCTCTGCTTGCCGTGACAGAGCAGCCTACATTCAAATTAATATACAGCTCAATCAGGCAGCATCAAGAAGAAACCCATATGGATGGGCCAAATTAGCTACAAAAAAACTGCAGGGGCCGATAAGAAAGGTGTCCCAAGCCTGCACTGAGGTTGGAGAGAGTAATACTGTTGTTGAAAATTGGACATTTTTACCCTAGAGTCAGCCCTTGGTGAGCTGAAAGGTCAGGCATAAGCCCAAGTCTTCCAAATCTCAGATATCCAATGGAAATGCGAGGACTTTAAGAATAGACAGAGGCAAAACAATTTGTGAGTTTTGGGTATGGAAGAAGGGGTTGAAGGCAATTATATAAGGGTGTGTGTGCCTAAACTCTTTAAATGTGCCTTCCCTGAGCTATCATCTTAGAACTGGGATCAGGAAATAAAAAGAGTACACCGCTTTCCCCTTATGTTAAAAAAACAGATTAAGCAACAGGGAGATGGAATGGCTAGACATAGATCTATTATTATTTATTTTGGCAACCTTTTGCTTAGACAGGCTAATTTTGCGAAAGCGCACCCTGAATTATCTAGCTCTTGTGTCCCTCATCTGAACACTGTTTCCATTTATTTCTAAAAGGTCTCTTCTTAAAACAGCATTTCTCGGTCCTCCCCAGCAGCGTATCCAGACGAGGAATACATGAGCTCGATAAGAGAAGGCATCTGACTTTTGAGAGAGGTGATTGCATCTCAAGCAGAGGCGCAACCAGAGGGACCTTGACTTAGGGTGTGTTCCCCTCATGATGATGTTTACTCAAGTCGCGACCCACACATGATATCTCAATAGTGAGAGACCCGTTCCATTTGCTCTTGTCCTAAGGAGGCCAATAAGAAATTGAAGGCAGAAACGCATCCGCGTCGGCATTTCTTTATAGAGGAGTCTCTATTAAAATATAAATGTATAAATGTATAGTTTGTGGCACAGTTGAGTAAAGGGGAGAGAGGGAATACACCTCATGTGCTTGAAAGACTACCTCTGAGGGTATCACCCAGATTGAGGGCGTGAACACTGGTTTCATCAAAAACCTTTTTGAGTATTGGTAATGTAGAGTTTTGTTTAGTCGTGTTTGGGTTTTTCACATCAAATGTATTTGTACTTCAGTTTGTGTATGTCCTTGCATTGATGGATTTCACAATGATTCATGTTCAAAGATCGGTGCCATAGTATATGTGTGTTTTGAATTCATTTTGTGAAGATATTCTTTATAGAATTTTGTACTGGTGTTATTCTAATTGATTGTGTCCTATGACAAAATAAATAAGATATCAATTCCTCTGCGCCAACCATTTTTGTATATGATAGTGTTCGATACCCAGGTACAGGAGGGTAATTAGGGTAGACCCCATATTTTTTCCAGCTTGTAAATCCCATATTTTTTCCAGCTTGTTGAATCAACCATCAATAATATCACGTCAAAGAAAGCAACAGAAAAGTATATGGCCCGCAACAAGGAATGCTATGAATATAGTGAGCGTGTGGAGCACTTGCTGGCAATACGGACCAAACAAAAAACAATGTTTGGGGAGATCACTCAAATTAGAGGTAGGAGGGGTCATTCTATTCCTCTTTCTGAGGGAATTTGTGAGATATTCCGAGAGTTCTATGAAGAACTGTATTGTACTGAAGGAGCAAAGGATGAAAATGATATGAAGGAATATCTGGAGCTAATCTCCAGATGTAAAATCAGTCCCGATGATCAGGACTCTTAAGAGACCCTTGTCAGTAAAAATGAGATTTATGCAGCTCTTATGAACCTCTTTTCTGGCATGGCTGTCAAAGTTCCATTAGAATTTCATAAAGGTTTTTTTCAGTTTTAGACGCCGGCTTGGTCAAGATCAGTAGCCGACGGCATGGCTCACGGGTGGCGAGGCAGGCACAGGTGGTTGCAGTGGAAGGTCACGGAAGGGGTCGCACAGGGGGCGGGGTAATAAAAAAAAATGACTTACCTTGAGTCTGTGTCCTGCGTCTCTGCTCCTGCTCTCCCGCCTCCGACTCCAGGAACAGGAAGCTGACAGCCAGGCTCCCTCCCCTAAGCCAATCACAATGCTGCAATGCAGCATTGTGATTGGTCTGAGCACTCTGACACAGCGTTCAGCCAGGGGCTGGAGGGGTCGGCATGCTCTCCATGCAGGCTGTAATTGTAGCGATTGTGGTGCCCGGGGGTCGAGGGAAGGTTGTACTTTCCAAATCCCGAAGATGGTATGCGTGTGGAGATGTGTGTAGGAGGGTGAACTACATTGACCAGCATTCCCAGGGGCAAGCAGGAAGAGTCATGAGACCCAAAGGCATATTAGCACCTCCCATCCTCACGGACGGTGCTTGTCAATTTCGATCCTAGAGAGAAGTCGGAGTGGCGGATGTGTTCCCCGCCGGATTCCAGCGAGAAGCAAGAAGATTTCCTGAGTTTGAGAAGCCGTGATGTAAACCTGCGTTGGATCTGTCAGCGCTCTCCGGATAAGTACTTGAGAGACGAAAGCGGGCTCGCTTTCGTTTATCGTTTGACTGCTCTTGATCATCCCTAGATAGTTAGTTTAGGGCGCTCTTGAAACGTAGCGCGTGTACATTTCCTCGTATTGTGAAGTATTCCTCCTGAAGACACGCTGCGCTATTTTTTTTCCTTGTACGTTCTCTACAGAGAGGGTTTCTGGGAGACGTAGTTCCGGAACAGTTTTGCTTTATTTTTGATGCAACAGACAATCGCTACCACAAGAGACTGAGACGTTGTGTCCTTTGATTGTCCCGAGTTTGGTTTACTGTGCTTAACTTGAGGCTGAACACTAAGAGCGGTTTGTGACGTCTAACAACCGTTACCTTATCTATCCTTTGTTAAATCCTGTATACCACAGTCCTGAACTCTGAACGAAATCGTTATAGACTTTGCAGGCTTGCTGTGGTGCCTTTTTCTTTACGGTCTGGGTTTTGTGTGATTCTGGTGAGTCTAGCGCCTACCTGGTGATTCTGATACTGTTTGGGGCACATGAAGAGTAGAGTTGATTGTGTTTCTTACTCTTCCCTAATTAGGTGGGTCCTCTCCTGCTGTCCTACGCATCTTGGTTACCAGACTCCTGAGGGATCCCAAGGAATCATCGCTACCCATTTATTATTTTATCCACTTCCCCTTTCCCGGCTAGGTACGGGGGCGCACAGTGTGTTTCGTTTCCACTGTGGGTTCCGTGGCTGGCGGGGGGAGGAGAGCTTAGCATCAGAAGTCGTTTCTGCCGGACACCTTGAGCAAAGGTTAGTGGCGTGTGTGAGCCTGCGCTGCTGCCAATCCCTGACAGTAATGCAGCCTACATGGAGAATGGGGAAAGGGTGCATGACTGGTTTGGGCCGCCCGAGAGTGCCTACCAAACAGTCATTGGGCACTTGTGGGCAAACAACTCCTCCCCTGCTCCAAGAGCAGTGCAGTCACGCCCACCTGCTGCCCGCAAAGCAGCAGGGCATGAAGCATAAAATTATAATAACTCTAAGTTATTATCATTTTATGTTTCTACTTGACACTGCTTGAAAGCAGTGGGGCGAAGCTACTTTGCCACTTGTGATATTTCTGGAGGCCCAAAAAAGCCAGTTTAGCATCAGCATGGCTCGATCCACTCCCCCAGATGTTTCATCAGTAGTTAGAATGACTGCTATCGATATACAACTTAAAAAGCACAATATATAACAGAAAAGGCAGGATAGCTAGAAAGAGGGGGAAGCAGATTTGGGCGCCTCTTCAGCATTGGACCAGAGACATGCCTACATGAACACGAGGAATAATAGGGATTATTTCCTTATGGTCTCTGTCTAGGTGTACAAATGTAATTATGCACTTTATTGATATTTAAAATACAATATGTACTTTATTTTTTGAACCATCCTCATTTCTCGAAATTGTGATTAATATATATGATATCATGGAATTATTTTATTGGATGATATCTGTTGCACTAACAGAACATGGCAAGTAGAGTCCCAAACTGAATGTGTATGAATTTTGCAGTATCTGATACTCAAAAGCACTCTGTGCACTTTACTCTTCGTACTATCAGCCGTTGTTATGAAAAGCGAATAATATATTGATATTCTGGAAAGTTTCTATACTTTAATCGATCATCAAAATGAGTTGAGTCTCTGATTCCATTTGTACTGTAACCTTCCCCTCTTGTGTTTATAATGAAGTCTATGATAATAATATATTTTTTTAAAGTGCATGTGGTTCTATTGGATTCCTACTTTGCTAAACCGCAAACAGCCGCGGTCGGTAGTGGGATGACCTGCAGTGCGGTGACATGGGGAGAGGGAGGGGCAGGGTGGGGGGCAGTAATGTATGGAGTACGGAGTTTTACATGTAAGTAAACATATAAATAAATAAAACAAATTTTGTTGCGCGCACTGCATCGCATTTGGTGATGCAGTGCACGCAACGAAATTCATTTATTTATTTATATGGTTACTTACCTGTAAATCTCCGTAATCCATACATTACTACCCCCCACCCTGCCCCTCCCCTCCCCAAGTCACCGCCCTGCAGGTCATCCCACTACCGACCGCGGCTGACTGCAAATAAGCCTTCAAAATAGTAAAGCGTATCTAGATTCTAAGGGGAATATTTACTAGAAAATGTCAGTGCACCGAGTTGTGCCAAATCTGGCAGTGCAGCGCTCCAACATTTTTAAAACGGAGGAATGCGCCATATTTAAAACAATACGACACACACAGGCACCCTTGTACCATAGTGCGAGGGTGCCTCGTTGCAGGGAATTATTGTTTATGTGCAGGAAGGTGTCCCTTTCTCCACATAAGCAATCCATAATGGCTATTTGTTACTTCTGCAACAGACATAGAAGTAGCAAATTGTCATTATTTAATGATTATTTATGTGCAGGAAGGGACACCTTCCTGCTCATAAACAATCTTAATGGGTTTTTGCTCTTCCAAGATGTGCTGCAGAATGCAGCACACAGAGAAAGAGCAAAAACGAGGAGAAATAAAAGCATTTCTCCTCATGCACCATTCTAATGCCTGCTCTTGCGTGGCGTTAGTTTTTGATGCTGCTACAGATTTACACCTCTTTGTAAATCTGAGGCAGAATCAAAAAGCAATGTGTGTTGCGGTGGAATGCCCCCAGCAAGAGCCATTTCACGCCCCTTTGCCACAGAGGACTGCAGCGGAAAGTGGCATACTTACAAGGTGCGTTAACCATGCTAAGTGGCTTATTGCCACCTTGTAAATATTGAAAATGGTGCTACGCCACTGGAGCGTCAAAAATAGTGAGACTCCAGTGGTGACAGGGGCTTGTAAATATGCCCCAAAATGTTAACGTCTTTCTCTGTTGCCACCACCTGAGTAAAACACGTCCAGTCTACATCATATCTAAGGTTTATGTATAACACAAAAAAACTATCAGCTTTTAACTGTCATCAAAGGACCCGATTCACCAAAATAAAAAAATGAAATTCAGTCTCATTGGGTAACGCCTGCGTTTTGAGCACATTTTCAAATTTTAGAAATTCATAATGAATTCCATGAGTACACCTAGGAACCTAGGATTGTTGCATGCATAAACATTTCCGCATATACAATTGTGGTAAGCCTACATTTACACATGCGAAAATGTAATTCTGAAGTGCTTTCCTACATTGAAAGTTTCCCCCCCAAAAAATTCCTTCGCTCAACCAATATAGTAGGTGTCCCCTCGTCATTCCCACAGTTAAACAGTGAACACCAGCAAAAGTTATAATATAATATCTAACATAAACATCAGTATTGAAGTGGGAGAATGATGGGATTGTTTATTAGAAGTGGTTTTTAATGCTAAGCGGGGGAAAGTAATTACAATACAAGCTTCTAATGTTATACGAGTAAAAGGATCATGTCAACTGATGGACAGAACAATTAATCCACCACAGATGTCATTTCTGTAATATGGTGTGAGTGCAGATAATGGCTGGATATTCACGTCAAGTTATTCAAATGACATGATTTCATGCAGAAGTGAGTGGTTGTTTTTGACATTTCTGAAAGCATGAAAGTGGGTGGTGGATGTGGAGAATATGAAGGTGCTGATTCAGACAATAAACCCTTATCTGTTTAGTTGGTCTGGGTGAGAGAATTATGCCTTCTATTTCTGGATGAGATAACATCAAATTCCTGATGACTAGGGGGCATATTTACGAGCTCCTTTGCATCCCTCTTGCACAGCACGTGGTGCAGAGCGATTCAAATATTAGATTTATGAAGCCATGCAAGGCCATCTTGCGTAGCCCTAAATGGCTTCATAAATATTGAGTAAAGCAATGCAGCGCAAATCACTGCTCTTCATCACTCTTCATTACTCTGCGGCATGGATGCATCTCCATAGGTGTTGAATGGGTGTTCCCATACAACATCCATGGATTTTGACATATTCCCAGATTTAACAGAAGCGGTAGATCTGGCAATGCGCCAAAAACCTACGCCTCCCAGGTGATGTGTAAAAAGGAGAAATATATTTATTTCTCCTCATTTTTTCCTCTTTTTATGTGTGCTGATTCTGCACAAAAACAATCCTCCTTACAACACAGGCGTCCTTGCACCATGATGAAGGGTGCATGCATTGACGCTAGGCATCCAAAAGGTCACCAGCACAGAGAAAAGGCAGGTGTGCGCCATATTGACTTAAATACGGTGCATTCCTGCCCTTTCCTTGTCATGCAGTGCTGAGTAGAAAGGTGACTCGCTGTGCTGCACTGCGTGACTTGCCCTTAAATACGGCCCTAATTGTAAAAGAGAGTAAATTATATATCACTGATGAAAGTACAAAGTACTGGTGAGAATACTAAGGCACTGCCCATAGGCTTTTGTTTGCCTTATTGTGACCTTTCCATAGCACTCAGATGATGCTCACCGCTTCTACTTTTAGCTTCATGTGAACTACTCAACTATAACACAATTATATACTTCATTGGTAACCATGGCACAATAATTACTTTGCATATTACCACACGTCTGGATGGAGTTTTGTGTACAAATTTTGGCCCTCTCTATGTCTAATTGCCTTGGTAAGTCTCTTTTTAAAGCATGTACAGTGTATGCACTCAAAACTATTTTTTTACCTGTAGTTCCATGAGACTATATGCACTAGGACCCTTGCAGTTCTGGCAGATTCAACAAAGGAATTGCATAACTTGCTGGGAGGTGTGGTATTAACAGTTATGACGTAATGAGTGGGCAGTGTGTGATTGGTTGCTAAGGAATAAAGACATCTTTCACAGAGCTCCATGTGTGGCATGTTCATGTGCAGGCTGCTGGGCTGGTTAGGATGCTACAACTAGCAACAAGGGTGGGATATGTGTCCTGAAGAAACATGTCCAATCTCTCTCAGAGTTTGAAACAATATAGCAAACTATTTGTGTCTGCCACATGCGGGCCCATGAAGTTGGCATGTGTGGAGTTAAAGCCCCGCTCCAGCCCAGACACAGCCGTTGAAGAAATGGATGGCCCTACAAAGAAGCATATTCAAAAGCAACCAGAAAAGCACTGATACAGCCATAGGAGAGATACTATGCCAAGTTATAACAAAGAGCCATTGTCCATGCAAAGCAAATGCTAAAGGCAGTGCTAATCTGTACAAAAATAGAAATGTACTAACCAGCATGAGCAAGGGAAGTGCCACACAACCTTAAATCGGGTGTGATGACGCAGGCCCGCGCGAGAGGCAAGTGCCATTCAGTGCAATGAAACCATCTGAATAGTGAATATTTTCAATGGCTGCAGACAGGAGCACGAAGTACGATGTAGCCATGTTCCTAAAACCACCACTGCCATTCAACATCACCAAGAAGCAGAATATTAGCGCCAAGTGGACAGCATGGGTCCAGACGTTCGATGACTTCAAAGATGCACTAGATGAAATAGATAATAGGAAAATCATTAAATATTTTAAAAAAACCTTGCTGGTGATGGAGTAAAAGAAGTGCTGAAGGAAATCTCACAGACTTATGCAATATCGTTCAGTCAGATCAAAGACACATTGGGAACCAAGTTCTATCCAATGCTGAATGTCAACAATGAAAGGCACATTTTCAAGCAAGCGAGATAGCAAGCTGGTGAAACAATGGATGACTTTGTTGAAAGACTTTATGTGCTTATCAAAGGCTGTACGTTTAGTGAATTTAATAATGAAGAAGCTATATGCCTCAGAGTCATCCATATCTGTCTTTCAGACTCGTTCAGAAGATGCATGTTGAGAGACGCTCAGTTTCCAGAAAGTACTATTGGCTGCAAGGGCAGATGAAAGAGCAGATTAACAAGCTGCTGATATGGGAGCTGGAACAGTGAAAAATTAATCTGCGTTGGTTATGAAAAGCAAGCCCAAGCTAGACTCACACAAGTTAATGTCTCCAAAGAAGAAAAATGTGTGTTTCCGATGTGGGTTTTCATTTCCCCATTAAGGCACATGTCCAGCCATAGAACAGACGTGTAAAGTTTGCAGGAAAGAAAAACACTTCATTACGGTTTGTAAAGGGAAAGAGAAACCAGATAGGTCACAGCGAGAAGAGAAAATGGATGCCATAAAGTTTCCAGAAGCATTCTTTTCACACCCACAAGGCCAAAAAGCAACATCAGGTACGCCAGGTAGAAACCAGGCAAAGTCTATTGTCGTCAAGTTCATCCTACAAAGGCTAATCAATGTAATTATGAAGCACCAATGAAGAAGATGGATGTGTAATGATGGTATCGACCAAGGAATGACATGCACATGTAGGTTTGCTTGCCTGCAACGAGGAACAAAAAACATAGGCAAACCAGCAAAGAAAACTTGGAATTCATTTGGGCACTGACCCAAGATTACAATAAAGGTCAACGGCCACCCCATAACTTTTAGCATAGATAGTGGTGCATCAATTAACATCATGCCAGTCGAAAAGGTCAATAGCCTGTCTCCTGTGCCATGCCTCAACACATCAAACATGAAGGTATACACATGGGCTGCTTCCCAATTTTTTCATAGTCAAGGGTCATTCACAGCGACAATGCAATATAAAGCAGTATCAGTGCAAGCCCCAATTCACATTCCTCAAGGAACTTGGTCCAGGGCATGACTACTCAGTTTTGCTACTGCTGTTGACATGGGACTGATATTTATGAATTACAACCTCCACACTCAATCTAAAATTGTAAGCCAGTTCCCATCATTTTTTCATGGCCTAGTAAGGCTCAAGACAATGAAAGTGAAACTTCATATTAATGAGGATATTCGCCCTGTTGCCCAGCTGCACCATAGAGTCACTTTTCCCTTGCAAAAAACTGTTGAGAATGAAGTAGAAACGCTGTTGAAGCATTCCATTATTGAGCGCTACACTGGTCCTATGCCACTGGTCTAGCCCATAGTGGTGGTGCCAATAAAGGACAGTGGAGGTGCCATATGCATCTGTGTTGATATATGCCAGGCCAACAAAGACATTCTGGTCCACACATAGGTGACATGATCATGCAACTGTATTTTGCCAAAGTCTTCTCCCGTCTTGACCTGAACAAGGAATACCATCAACTCGGGTTTTAAGAGAACTGTAGGAACATCACTACTTTTACACCTCTTGTTGGTTTGTTCAGATATGTACGGTTGAGTTTTGGAGTGTCATCAGCTGCAGGAATAATAATGGATGTAATATGTTGAATAATTCAACCTGTCACGAATACTTTTAACTGCAGTGATGACAATTTGGTATTTGGGGCAACGCAAAAGAAGCACAACAAGGCTTTCACACAAGTGTGCCACTTACGTGCTGATGCAGGTCTCACTCTGAATGCAGTGAAGTGTGAGTTTCACAAGCCAAAATTTTAATTCTTTAGGCACTTATTGTCTGATAGGAGAATGACTCCGGAACCTGATAAATTGCAAGCACTGTCAACTACTTGCCCCCCATATGATGTCACCATGCTGTAATCCTTCTTAGGCATGGCTAGTTATTGTTCAAGTTACATTTCAGACTTTGATACTGTGAGTGTGCCATTGATAGACTTGACAAAATGAAATGTCCTTTTCCCGGATGTCTGCGCAATGTGATCAAAGCTGAAAAAGAATAAACGATACAATTGAGATGTATCATTTTAGGACCCTATTGTTATTTTCCCCATTCATGCCATTATATATGTATAAATCAACATTTCCTTATATATGCATAGAAATCATAACCATATTTAGGCATAACTCATGCAGTCCAAATACGGCAGGGCTACTTCCACTAGTTCTGAAAATCTACAACGATTTCTTGGAAATCTCAGCTTCAGTAGCTAGGGACTTTCCCTTGCTCAAGAACTGACTTGTCCAAGAACTCATGGAGTTTTCAAAGAACTGAGACTCTTTGATGACATTATTTTATTATGTCCACCTTTACGTCAAACTCGGCAACTTCAAGGTATAAATATGCCCACACTTGCCTTAGCAAACACATGGTGGTTTGGAGCAGTTCAACTATCTACTTGCCCGATGCATCCTGCTACAGCAAGTGCTGAAGGAAGCCGACCCTCCAGCAGACGCACTGAGAGAGATGCTGTCTTTTCTCCTGCCGAGAAATACGTTTTCGACCCTTATTTGAAAACACAAGAATTTCTACAATACAAACACGAATGTCCTCTGCCCGCTGAGATTCTGCCTCTAGAACATTACGGATGTATAATTTATACAGACGGATCAGCACAGCCAGCAATAGGGGGTAAACAAGCTTTTAGTGCTGCGTGTACGATTGTTAAAGGACGCTGGCGCGATGGTAAATTCTGACCCATGGTCACAAAAACTCAATCTCTCAGAGACTGTACACCTCAGCGAGCTGAACTACAGGCATTCAAGATAACGCTTAAAAATACAGACCGCGAATTCCCCACACTCATAGTGTGCGATTCACATTACTGCGTTCAATCTTACAATGAATACTTGCAGGACTGGGTTCAAAACTGTTTCAAAGATGCAAAAGGTGGCACAATCAAGCATAAAGTGCTTTGGGAACAAGTAGTTCTATTACAGTAAGAACTACAAAAGACTCACGTGATCCATACACTGAGTCATCAACGTGATGACGTTCACGTTGAAGGGAATTCATTGGCTGATGAAGCCTCGAAGGCAGCTGTGCAAATGGCTTCCATAGCTACAATCACTACAATAGATGGAGAAACAATGCTAGCTGTCATTTCCACTAGCAAAGGCAGCGGTGCAACATTACCCCTAAACTATCCACTCAAATATTCATACATAATTGATGCAAACTGCGTTCCTTTTGCTCGAATCCCTGGTGTGGGGGACAGAGTAATTCCAAACAGGAAGCGCAGAGGTGCTTTGATACAAGAAGCACATATGGGAAAGGGTCTGACACATCAAGGGATCTCAAAATCTGTATTAGAACTAGAAAAGATGTACTGGAGGCCAGGGATGGGTGTCCACATTTACGAATTTGGAATTAACTGCAATGTCTGTTACATGGATCATACCTTTGAAGCCACCAGATACCTGCCTCCAGTATAGACAGCCCAGTTCAGACACCATTGTTAGACAGCATTAGACTTTCTACACGCAGACGTCACTATGGACGAATGCGGTCCCACAACTATTAGGACAAATTCATTTGGATGTGGCCCCAGCGCTCGGCTGACGTACGAACTGTTATAAAAGAGTTGCGAGTCTTTATCGGCACATACGCAATCAGCATTCTACGTTCTGACCAGGGTCCTACGTTTAGCTCTCGAGCTTAAAAAGAGGCCATGGCCAGCTTGGGCATTGCATTGCGGTACTCAAGTCCATTCCATCCTGAGGGAATTGCGGTATTGGAAAGAAAAAAACGTGACATAAAGCAATCTATAACAGCTAGGGTATTAGGCTTGGGTGACAGGTGGGCCAAACATCTAATAAGTGTCCAACGTAGTCTTAACAATCTGCCAGGAAATTCTCTGGGTGGAATCACTCCATATGAAATACTTTGTCCAAGACCTCAATAATCACACTTCAGTGGTAGAACAAAAACCCTTTGATATCAAAGATTGTTTGGCTGTTTTGCAGGACTTAAATGACATACGAAGAAGTCTGAGCAACACAGTACAAAAGCCAACGACCACTGAAGAAAAACCACCTGTCTCAGCAAGACCTGTCTGGATTCTAAAGATTGGGGATCTAGTCACGGAAAAGATCACGGTTAAGAATGAATTTGGGCCTTCTTACAGAAAATCAGTACCTGTACTAGCAGTCCACGGATTAAGAACAGTGTTACTGCCGCCCCTTGCTGGAAAAAAGGAGAACTGGTCCGTATCCATTGACCTGGTCAAACCACATCATGTGGCCGATAATAAGTAGTAGGCCCATGTGATGTGGCATAAGACCAAATCTTGCTACAATTCAAGAGGTTCAAACTGAAAGACTCATCACCTTTGAAGAATCTGCAGTGCAAAAAGAAGGACTATGCAACAAAGCAATGGAACTTGGGCCTCTGGAAACCCAAATAACAGTTTGTCAAGACACTCCTGTCTACAATGATATAGCCTCTGACTATACTAATATGACAAGGGATCAAGCAGCTCCAGCGATTTCAAGTAATCCGGATGCAATTCCAACAATTGACAGAACTGCCTCTTGCTATTTCATCAACTTTGATACGTTTTCTGAGGATCCCAGTGAGCCCGAAACGACGCCAGCTAATAAAACTTTCAAAGAAAAAATAACAGAACTCTTTCATCAACTTGACAAAACATATCTGGTTTCACCTTGGGTTGAATTTTGGATTGTGTTATGTGTACTTTTTCTCCTACTTTGGCTCATCCTTGTTTTACATTTTGGAAAGCTGATAGATGGAAAATACAGTAAAATGTACACAGCAAGTAAGAACATCAACTTGCTCCTGAAACCTCACAAATCATCTCATCGTGTACAGAGAGACCTGTCATCAGTGAACATCACAGTCGTTCCTATACCAGGTGGTATAGCATGGCCAGAACTGATTATGATATCTATGGCCCTGTAGAGCTGTTGAAGATTCCACGCGAATTTAAGGTTTCTTTGAGTGACTTTGTTTCACTTTGTTTCACCCAGCACATTTTCTAATCATTGGGACTTTGAGACTGTTAATAACATGATGACAGACTTAGAAATGTCAGCAAATTTGAAAAACATGAATACTTAGAAGGTTCATCAGATTATGAACAAATGTATTGTTTTAATCATTATGGTCATCATTATTTGCACAAATCTGCAAACCCTAGAAATGTTTTAACTTATAATCAATGGGAACATTGTCCAACACCTCCAAAAGGTAGTTCTAAAACATTTATTTGAAAATGTCCATATTTCACAGGTTTTAATGTCACAAACCCAGAAAGTTTTTACTTTAAAAATGTGAATAAGACAGGCATGAAAAGTATGTTGACAAATACTAACCACATTTATTCTGCTGCCTTTTATGCTCAATTGTCCACCTTAGGCTTTGACCTTTGGAAAGATAACATTGAGACAAAAACTGTTTGGGGCACAAAAGACTGGCAGGTAGAAGGTTTAGAAGCATTGTTTAGAGCCTGCATCATCCCAGAACAAATACTATTCTTAAATGACAATGTTCAACAGACATCTTGTCTTGGCCTGGCCAAGATAAAAGATTTAAACAAACCGTCCATACCTAAGCCCACACCTGATAGTAATTTAACTTCGGATGAGGAGGTAGACTTAAATTATATTCTACAACAAAACAGAACAAATCCTGAATGGAAAAAATGGTTAATCTGGCCCACAGACACGAATAACTGTCAAGATAGATTCCTGAACAAGACACAAGGGTTCACAGTAACTCGGCCAGATCCAAGATATATCCAAACACAACATCCAGGGATAATAACAACTTATAGTGTAGGAAAACTATGCCTTGAGTGACTACAGAGATCCACACTTTCAGAAATAAAACAACACTTATCTTTGCTTAAAGATGGCATTGATTTACGAGAATTCTTACTGGGACCTCGTAATCCACGTCATAAATGTTTCATATACGCCGGTATATACGCTGCATACAATGAAGCATGGAAAGTCACGCAAATGGAAACAGCTGAAAGAATACGAGAAATTGATCGTATTAATTTAGAGAAAGCACTTTCCGTAGTTGACAATGGATTAACAACTCTGTCGTCCAGAATATATTCTTTCGACAGCATTGTATCCTCTGCCATTGACATAATGGAACAGGACTTGCTAATGTTACAACATGGCCAGTCTCAATTACGTTCTATAATGCTGTTAGGCTGGACGTTGCAAAACCTTCATTCTGGCTATGTGCCTTGGCGTTTAATCAACACTTCATCATAGTTTACTGTGTTCAACCTTGCAGATAAACAAATCTTGTTGGCACAGAGGGGAGGAGACTATACGGTGCTGAGTATAGAAAGACTGGAGAGATTACCATTGACCGTTTCTGAGAAACCATCAGTTGAATGGATAATACATGGCATCATCACAATACCAGTGACGACTTTCCAGTTTCAATATTGCTTAAAACACATACCAGCAGTCCTATATGAAAGGTTGGGTAAAGAATACATTAAGTCGACCTGGGATTTACCATACACACACAAATGTTGGAGTGGGGGAAAGGAGGTATTTTTTTAGTGGTAAAAATTGTAAAAAGTCACTAAGCGGTACACTATTGTATCAAGGTATTAATTTACACGGAGCCTGCGAAGGTTCTTCCAATAATCTTTCTTGCCACATGCAAGGTTCGCCCACAGCGGTGATAGATCCAATTTTCAGGCAGCTTTCCAATGGTAGCTACATTATGTTAAATGATCACAGCTATTGTGGAATGATGACAGGAATAGGCTATCTTGTTAGTGTGTCAGCCATGGTCACTTGTATGCAAGTATTGTTTCCTAAAACCAAGACAGACGGGGGGTCGCCACTATGGCCTTAATTGAACATCTCTTCTATACAAATTGATACTTTAAGCAGAATGAAAGCCATTCTTTTGCAAAAAACTGTGCCACTGACCTCCTCCAGAGAGACGTATGATCTGCAAGTTGCAAGGACCTCTGCAGAGATACATGCATTATTATCAACAAACTGCCCAATACATTTTGCAGAAATGTTAGGTGGTATCTTTAACATGTCTGATACCAGCAGTATTGCACATGTATTTAAGACGATTTTTTCGGGACTGTTAGCACCCTTTGAAGCAGTCCTGGGCATTTTTCCTAATTTCGTACACTCTGTGTTCGGCGGCCTGCCTCTCATTTTGGGACTCGTAGCACGGATCTTATTTTTATTCCTCCTGCTCCCTTATGGCACCAGCGATACCCAAGTCAGCATGGAGGATGCGCTCCAGGCAATGAGGTATTGTGAACGCATAACACAGATCCTTGGCTTAGCTCGTTTGAGAGATCTAAATACCACATGGTTCCTGTCACTCAGACCAATCCGGCAAGACTGCATCTTACCTGTTCTACGATGCCTGCTTTGTGGAGAGGAATGCGTGTTGGATATCTGTCTAACACTACCATTGGTTATACCAACGGATGCTGACGCATTACTGGGTCCGGTAACGGCTCATGTTTTGTGTTGTCCCCAACGGCTACCAATCCTGATGACGGCATTCATTGAGATCTCACCGGCAAATCCAACTGGAGGTGAGATACGCGGACCAACAGGCACACAGGTACCATCTGCTATGAACATTGCTAACGCGGCTGACGCTGACGGCGATGCTTCACATCTGTGCACAATTGACCTTCTTACTGAAGTGGTTGAACTTTCACCTACTGTGGTAAACGATTTCTTTGCCAGCCTTGATGACTTAATGTTTTCTCCTGACACCGAGAATAACTTTTGAAATTATCACACAGCGTTCTTTTGGAACTCTGAAATTCGACCTTCACTTTTTCAAAACTAAAGATTCCAAAGTTTTAAAATCTATTTCCACTACAGATTTATTTGACTTTTTTCCAAAACAGACAGAACTTTGGCACAAAGTAATCTGCTTAAAGTAGAACTATTCTTAGAGAACAAGAATTCTTTGATTACTTCCTAGAAACAATATTGAATCAATACACAAATCAGACTAGCTTATATATTCTGCTATGGAATGGTCTCAACCTTTTTTCTGTATCTAGAGCCATTTCATGAATGCAAATGTCAGGATTCATTCGGTTAGCATTATATCATATCATATGCTTACAATGAAATCATTGCCTTTAAATGTGTACTGTACAAAATGCTCATTTTTTCCGTGTACAACCATTTCAAATGCATTTTATATGATTTTTTGGGGGTTGTAAACATATGCTCTAGATTATATATTTTAGTGCTTGAACTTAGATGAACATGATAATGTGGAGTGGGTGTTATGTATCATTTTAGGACCCTATTGTAATTTTCCCGATTCATGCCCTTATATAGGTATAAATCACCATATCCTTATATAGGCACAGAAATCATTACCATATTTAGGAATAGCTCATGCAGTCCAAAAACGGCAGGGCTACTTCCACTAGTTCCAAAAATCTACAACGATTTCTTGGAAAACTCGGCTTCAGCAGCAAGGGACTTTCCCTTGTTCAAGACCTGACTTGTCCAAGAACTCATGGAGTTTTCAAAGAACTGAGACTCTTTGATGATGTTATTATGTCCACCTTTACATCAAACTCGGCAACTCCAAGGTATAAATATGCCCACACTTGCCTTAGCAAACACACAGTGGTTTGGAGTAGTTCGACTATCTACTTGCCAGAAGCATCCTGCTACAGCAAGTGCCGAAGGAAGCCGACCCTCCAGCAGACGCACTGAGAGAGACGCTGTCTTTTCTCCTGCCGAGAAATCCAGCTCCAGTGTTTCCAAGCTACCCTTGCGGGTTGTTGGGAAATCGAGAATTAGAATTAAGTCTAATATATTCGATAGAGACCTAGTCAACCTCAGTCATACGTCTAAACTATAGGATATATTATTCCAATGCGCAGAGCCTATTGGGAATATAGGAACTACACTACAGTACGCCAGGTAGAAACCTGGCAAAGTCTATTGTCGTCAAGTTTATCCTAAAAAGGCTACTCAATGTAATTATGAAGGATCAATGAAAAAGATGTATGTGTAATGATGGAATCGACCAAGAAATGACATGCGCATGTAGGTTTGCTTGCCTGCAAAGAAGAACAAAAAACATAGGCAAACCAGCAAAGAAAACTTGGAATTCATTTGGACACTGGCCCAAGATTACAATAAAGGTCAACGGCTGCCCCATAACTTTTATCATAGATAGTGGTGCGTCAATTAACATCATGCCAGTCGAAAAGGTCAATAGCCTGTCTCCTGTGCCGTGCGTCAACACATCAAACATAAAGGTATACACGTGGGCTGCTTCCCAATCGTTGCAGAATCAAGGGTCATTCACAGCGACAATGCAACATAAAGCAGTATCAGTGCAAGTCCAAATTTACATTCCTCAAGGAACTTGGTCCAGTGCATGCCTACTCGGTTTTGCTACTGCTGTTGACATGGGACTGATATTTATCAATTACAACCTCCACACTCAATCTAAAATTGTAAGCCAGTTCCCATCATTTTTTCATGGCCTAGTAAGGCTTAAGACAATGAAAGTGAAACTTCAAAAATAATGAGGATATTCGCTCTGTTGCCCAGCGGCACCATAGAGTCACTTTCCCTTGAAAAAAAGCTGTTGAGAATGAAGTAGAAATGCTGTTGAAGCATGACATTATTGAGCGCTCCACTGGTCCTATGCCACTGGTCTAGCCCATAGTGGTGGTGCCAAAAAAAGACAGTGGAGGTGCCAAATGTTTCTGTGTTGGTATATGCAAGGCCAACAAAGCAATTGTGAGAGAAAGACATTCTGATCCACACATAGGTGACATGATCATGTAACTGTATGTTGCCAAAGTCTTCTCACGTCTTGACCTGAACATGGGATACCATCAACTCAGGTTTTAAGAGAACTGTAGGAACATCATTACTTTTACACCTCATGTTGGTTTGTTCAGATATGTACAGTTGAGTTTTGGAGAGTCATCAGCTGCAGAAATAATAAAGGATGTTATATGTCAAATAATTCATCCTGTCATGCATACTTTTAATTGCAATGATGACATATTGGTATTTGGGGCAACGCAAAAGAAGCACAACAAGGTTTTCACACAAGTGTGCCACTTACTTGCTGATGCAGGTCTCACTCTGAATGCAGTGAAGTGTGACTTTCACAAGCCAAAATTTAAATTCTTTAGGCACTTATTGTCTGATAGGGGAATGACTCCGGAACCTGATAAATTGTAAGCACTGTCACTACTTGCCCCCATATGATGTCACCATGCTGGAATCCTTCCTAGGCATGGCCAGTTATTGCTCAAGTTACATTTCTGACTTTGATACTGAGAGTGCGCCGTTGATAGACTTGACAAAATGAAATGTCCCTTTCCAGTGGTCTGCTGAATGTGATCAAAGCTTCAAAAGAATACAACATGCAATTGAGAATGCAACTGAGATGGCCTATTTTGACCCCAACTTACATACTGACATCGCAGTAAATACGAGTGGACAATCCTTGCTCAACATGATGGTCATTCCAATGCTCAGAACCACATTGTGGCCTATGCCAGTTGAAGCCTGCCTGGCACAGAATGTGACTATTCTGCACCAGAGAAGGAGAGTATGGCTGTACTGTGGGCCTTCAAACATTTTCATGTGTTTCTATATGGAAAACGCTTCACTATCATTACAGGCCACCAAGCACTGCTCACTATTTTTAGAAACCTGAAAGCCAAAATGCCCCTATGCTTTGAGAGGTCGGGGTTGCGACTGCAAGAGTACAAATATGCAATTGTACTCAAGCCGGGTAAAGATTAAAACCCTGCTGATTACTTTTTACGAGTACTGTTGCATTGTCGCAGTTCGACATCCAAAATGGCTGAGGAGTACATTAACTTGATTGTGAGATCCAGCACTCCAGCAGTACTATCTGTTGAACAGATTATTGCTACTACTAATGCCGATAAGAACATTCTTATCCTAAAAGAAATAATTTCAGCTCAATTATTGAAGAAGAATGTGCAACATTTTGTTGACGATGTTGAATTCCAAAATTAAAAAAATGTACAGGATGAACTGTCTGTTACCAGGGAAGGTGTATTGAGATGCTCAAGAATCATCATACCTGAGAGCGTTGGACAGCAAGTCACTGAACTAGTCCATTAAGCACATCGTGGCATTGTAGTCACCAAAAGAGCCCCAAGAGACCAAGTGAAATTCCTGCACCTAGATGAGTGAGTTAAGAGGGAAATAAAATAGTGCCGTATTTTCCCCCCTAAAGTGGCTCAGCATCCATTGACAATGTCTAACCTTCCTCCACATGCTTAGGAAATAGTTGCAGTTGAGTTCTTCTGGCCTTACGGAACTGGACATCTTCTCATAGTAGTCATTGAAGAGTATTCACGCTTTCCTTCTGTAGAGGAGCTATCATCAACAACCCATGATAAGGCCATTGAGCGGCTGGATGACATCTTTACAGCATGGGTTATCCCCGCCATTCTCAAATCTGACAATGATCCACTGTTCAACAGCAAAGAATTCAAGGAGTTTCTAGTCAGACTAAAGGGCAGTCACCAAAAGAGTTCCTCTGTGGCCATAAGCCAATGGTATTGTGGAATGATTCATTGGTATCCTCAAAATGATAGTTCAATGAGCATTGATGGAGGCAATTGAGTTAAACCAGGGACCGTGTCAAGCCTTCCTATCTTTCAAATCCTCATTTCACAACAGGTGAGAGTCCCGCCATCTTGCTATTTGGGAGAGCCATTGGAACCAAACTACCACAGTGGATAGTAGATCGATCCTTGAATGCTGATACAGTTCATGTCACAGACACTTCTTGAAAGTGCAAGAAGAAAACATATGTATTGACAAACTCAGGAAACAATCTTCGATGAAGGTGACTGGGTCCTGGTCAACCAAAAATAAAAGCAGAAAACAGACATTCCGTTCTTGTCAATCTGGTAAGGGTTGTGACGTGCAAAGGACACGTGGTGACGGTGCATTGTCCCATAAAGTCCATCACACGGGATTCATCACACTTTAAGCACCTACCTCGACGTTTATCAGCTCCTGCCATTATGAATGAGGCAATCCCGCCTAACAGTACAGATCAAGCATTGGACCCTGTCCATAGGTGCACATTTGGAGTGCATCTTAAACACCTCATATCACTTGATCTGTCCGACTAGTGCACACCCCTCAATGACTTGTTGAAGAGATATGATGTGATTGTAGTTTATACTTTTTATTTAACAAAGTTGGAGATGTAGCATTGTGAGACTATGTGCTCTAGGACCTTTGCAGTTCTGGGTGGACTCAAAAGAGGAATTACTAAACTTGCTGGGAGGTGTTAAGGTGTCGTTATTAACAGTTATGACATAATGAGTGGGCAGTGTGTGATCCTATCCTGAGAAACAAAGCTGTCTGTTACAAGACTCCATCTGTGGCATGTTCATTTGCATGCTCCCAAGCCGGGGAGGAAGCTACAATTCCTACCCTTATAGTTGTACTAATTAAAAATATTTCTACAAGAAGGTTAAAAACACTTTTTACCAATCCTATTTATTCTTACAAGTTGCTCTTATGCAACTGGAGATTTGATTATACCCCTTTTTTTGTACAGATTATATCCCTCTGCTAATGAATTGTGAGATTTTTTACCTGTGGATGACCGCATCACCAACACTTGATTTTATGTCTTTTATCATGTATAATACTGTATACTATGTATGTTTACATCTTTTTATGTATTTTTTAACATTACTGTGTGTAATATAATTGTGTGATCGCTTTTATGATTTTTATTAATCGAAATAAAGTGCTAATGACTTGACTTGACTCCTACAAGTTGAAAAGGGAATTTGGGATTTGTTTCACAGCTTTCAAATAATTTGCATAATTATTTTATATTACAATTCTAGTGACCAAAATCCAAGAGACATTTTTCTACTGGCTCCTTTTCTTTTTGAAGTTTTTACTTATTTTGAGCTTTGTAAGTGCTCATCGTGTTATGTGTGTCCTGATAATGACCAGTGGTTCCATGCACGAGTAAAGGTAAAAACTTGCCAGCTACTCAGTAGCTTAGTGAGACTGGCATATTGTGCACCCCTCTCTAAAAGCTTAATGTTTTGCCCTTTATTGTCTTAAACTCAAGTCTGAACCCATATAAGTAAAATATTGTAAACCCATTTGTTGAGTGTGTATCAATTGCTCAGCTTCTCTGAGCTCTACTTCACTTCACATATTACGCATTCTCTCAATAATTGTCATATGAATGAATATCAGTAAAACTATAGTACTGGTTAACTTATTCCCCTGAGTACTTGTTCAATTTTTTCAATTGTCAATTATTGTGCTTAAGCATTGTTTGTGTTCATTTTAGAGGGTATAATGTTACTGTTATTACTCCTGCTGTTTAGTTTATCATTCACAATTTCCCTATCTAAGACATTTGTTAACCAATCTCATAATGACACTTCTATACTTTTTGTTCTCGAATTGCTTGAAAAATTTTACAGCAATTTTATGTTTGTATCTGTAAATATAGCACTTCGGATTATCGCGTAATAAATATCCTGGTGTCAAAATATTCTGGACTAACTATAGAGAAACAAAATATAATGAAAGTAGGTTCATGTATGTAAAGTATAGATGTACTATACTTAAATTCATATCTACATCAAGGTACCTAGATGTGGAGTTAAGTATAGTAAACCTATACTCGCCTATATATTTACATGGATATTTTCTGTTCTATGTATGCTTCGATAGTTTGGCCTCATGATATATTTACAGGATATCTAGGTGCAATACTGTTGATTCCAGTCACCTAAAGATAAAAGAAGACTTCACATTCCACCCCTTATCTTCTTTTATTTCGCACACATAACAGATGAGAACATGAAGAATGGAAGAGACACAAGAAATATATGCAGCCATCACTATTTTCAACTTCTGTGTAGTGAATTCTAAGCAAAGAGTATTTTTCATTAAATGTATGAACAAAAATGTCCTGCCTAAATTAATTCCTTGAAATAGAAAATGGCAAAAATCATAAATATCTTTGCTATGAAATTTGGACAGCTTCTAAATCTTCAGGGAAAGCCAACAGTGGGAATGTTGTTCTCCAGGTGAACATATGAAATGTTCAATACTGCTTTTAAAATAAAGTAATTTGTTTACAGGTCACAATTTCTACATTCAGAACCGAACACCACCTTTACATAGTGACTTACAGAGCACAAATCGCAAATCGTCTGAAATATCATTCAATTTTCTCAAGATATCTAATTTAAAAACTGCAGTCCTGAGATTAATTTCTGCTGTGGATGTAGAACTGCATGGGCAATACGGTAAATCAATGAACACGTTCGCCAATAATTATTTTCTTTCTTTTGCTTTGTCAGGCCACATGAGCATCTGGGTTGATTTTGTAAACATTGATCTGAATTAGAAGTTGGTACATCAAGGTCTGGGGCCACTAGTGGTCCCAGAATAGGGATCTCTATCAAACTGGGTTGTTCTTTTATCTCCCATTCTTGGCAGAATAACTTTTAAAAACAGAATTAAGTTCAGGTATAGTATCTGGAAATGCATTTTTTGTAAGTTAGAATTACACAACTTGTTTACCTGGGCAAGGCACTGTTCCGTCCCAATTGGATGGCCACAGGGCTGTCAAGGTCTATTAGGCCCCCAACAATGTTATTTGAGTTTATTGCCACTGGTTTCCTGGGTACAACCATTTATGCATTTGACCCTCAGGGTAACAAGAGTGAGCAGGAGCTCTGAACTAAGCAATCAGCCAACCACACAATATTATAATGTTCAACCCCAATGCTTATCATCTATGGACAAAGAAAGTATTTTAATGTTACAGCAGAACTAAATGCTACACATTTCAATAGGCATATTGTACAAGGTTCCCAAAGCTACAATCTAACAGCGAGGCACTACAGTCCTCCTTCTCAGTAATCGGTCCCTCCTTCTAGGGTGATGTTTTCTGCTAGTAGCATCCCTACTCTTCTGTGGGATTATTCAAGATTATGGCCAAGTTTAGATGGCTTTAAGTTCTCACAGTTTCAAGGAGCAATTCAGTTCAAGATCTTTTATTAATTCCTTATTAAATAGTCTCAGGTGGGCGTGTTAGGTTCACCTGGAAACCTTCATTTCCTGTCTCTCTGTGCAGGCTCAACCTGCAGTTTACCAATGTTTGTTCACAGTGATCTGGACTGTATGACAAATGTGGGTTACAAATTCATTCCCATGGCTTGGATGAAGGTGAAGCCACGGCCCCCCAAGTCATAGGGGGCAGTGTGCTAATCAGCACCCGACTTTGGCAGTGCACCCTTCTGGATCGGACAGAGCCCAGCACTCAGCGAACACAGTTGCAGCCTCTTGGACAGGTTTTTTATGATGATGAGTATGTAAAAAGATTTTAAAATCTCAAGAGCCAAGACATTTCAGACATGAAAACAAGAAGTTCATATTTCAGTCCTTCTCTAGTGCAGCTACATGTTTCCGGGACTACCTACTAGAAGGCCTCTGTCGCCTTGAAGACCTCCATCAAGTCCTCATAAAAGTAAAAAGCTACCTATTAAAACTATAACTCTCTATTCTTGTTTTCTTCTTGATCTCCACGATTTTCCTCTTCTGTTTATCTTATCCCAACAAACTGACTCCTTCCTTTTCTCCTTTCCTTGCCGCTCCTGAGTTGCTCCTATCTCTTTCCTCTAACACAACACATACTCCACCTAGATGTTTCTTCTCTTCCTTTTATGCCGATTTTCATTGAAGTTGTAATTTATTGTTCTTTGTCCCAAGGCTGCAACTGCATTGATGTGTGCATCAGCCCAGGTTTGGGCTGCATTTGCTGTGACAAGTATTGGCATAAGTTGAGAAGTGGGCTACGACTACGACCTTCATGTGGGCTTGCACACTGATGCTAGGGAATTCCAAATGATGACAGACCATCCAAGTAGGCTGCGCTTGCAAAAGGCAAGAGCCATGCCCCACTTCAGCCACTGTTGAAGCTGCATGCAATTACCACATTCTCTGCCTACTGTAGAGTTGAACCGCTGAGCTCAAGCTAAAAGAAGTGCAAAGGACTAAATAGTGATTTCCTACCCACTACGACAAGGGGTGGGGGGTTAGAACCTGAGTAAACACTGACCTATTCCACAATTGAGATGTTGGGAAACACTTTATCCATGCTTTTACCAAAGATTTGCTGGTCCAAGAAGGGTCACTTGGGTGGGACTGGGGGGAGAGTATCATGATCAGGGGTCCCATCCATCCTGTATGTTTGATTGAATCTATCTATCTATCTATCTATCTATCTATCTATCTATCTATCTATCTATCTATCTATCTATCTATCTATCTATCTATCTATCTATCTATCTATCTATATCTATCTATATCTATCTATCTATCTATCTATCTATCTATCTATCTATCTATCTATCTATCTATCTATCTATCTATCTATCTATCTATCTGTTAGGCTTGGCAACCTTAGCATGGTTTCTCTTTGCCTCTACCTCCTGTATTATTTATGGAATGTGGACCTTCATTTTTGCTGTTTGTGTACTCTGGGCACTTTACCACTGCTGACCAGTGCCAACGTGCCAGTGCTCCCTGTGTACATTGTGATTACAATTTGTTCTCCCTGATTGGCATATTAGATTTAGTGATAAGTTCCTAGTAAAGTGCACTGTGTGTGCTCAGGGCCTGTGAATCAAATGCTACTAGTGAGCCTGCAGCACTGGTTGTGCCACCCACATGAGTAGCCCTGTAAATTTGTCTCAGGCCTGTCATTGCACTGTTTGTCAGTGCAGAATTAAACTGCCATGTTGACTTGGCAAGTGCAACCACTTGCCATTCCCAAACCTTCTCTTTTTCTACATGTAAGACAACCCTCAAATAGGCCCAAGGCACCCATGGGCAGGGTGCAATGTATGTGAAAGGCAAGACATGTACTGGTGGGTTTCAAATGACCTGATAGTGAAATACTGCCAATTTCGCTTTTCACATTGTAAGGACTATCTCTCCCATAGGTTATAATTGGAGCTGCCTTTTAACATCCTACAAGCGTAAAGTTCAATTGGGAAGAGGTAGAGATTTGGAGTATGGGCTCCCTGAGTTCAGAATTTAAAAATACTTATTTTAGTGAAGGTGGTTTTTAAATTGTGTGTTTGAAAATACCACTTTTAGAACGTGGACATTTTCTTTCTTTTACCATTATGTGTCTCTGCCTGTGGACTCAACGTCTAGTTTAGACTGACATCTGCGCTGTTTGTGCATTCACTGTAGACAAAGAGAGGTGTGCCCTGCATATCCTGATGGCCCATCACCAGTCTGATGGACCTTCCTGAGCTTGTCACTGAGGAGTTGTCACTGACACCTGAATAGGGCTGTGCCTGGCCTCTCATAATGCAGTCCCCACCCCCTGTGGTGTGTCTGGAGCCAAGGCAGGATCTTGTGGACAACAAAGACTTTCCTTTGAAGTATGCCTTCTTCAAAGACCAATAGTGGTATAAGTATTGGACCTGTAACCCTACATTTTTAGAACACTTCTGGGTTGAGGACTCTGCCAAGACGAATAACTGAAAAGCTGTCAGGAGGAGTACTGCCCCTTTGCTGTGTGTTGCTTTGCTGGGTTGACCTGCAGATGCTGCTTCTGTCTGTGGGAACTAAACAAACTGACTTTGCTTTTGAATCCTGCTTTTCCAAGGTTTTCCTAGGGCTTGTGTGTGCTTGCCTCCTGTTGGAAGTCTCAGGACCATCAAAGACTTCACCTGCAGCATCCCACTGCTGGGAGTTCTGACCTGTCAAGTGGTGCCAATTTCAGTTCTGGACCCTTGGAGGTTGTTTCTGCTGCAAAAGACTGCACAATCAATGCATTGCACTTCAAGCGCCTGTATTTACGAAGCTGCACCACAGGATGGAGGATGTTTCCACGCACCGCCGCCTTGCAGCTGCATAAATCCATGCACTGCCTGTTCACTGCCTCTGCCGGAGCCCAGCGCACCATGCCTCTGAATTTAGAGGCCACTAATCTTACTCTGACGCAGGCCATGCTTTACGGCTGAAAGTATTTAGGCATCACACCTACGTTTAAAGGTACAGTCCCTGGGAGTGATTCCACGCTTCCGCCGTGTGAGAATGGGCAGCAGTACTTAGGCCTATAAGGCTGCTGTGGCCTGGAATGCACTTTCTCTTGAACTCCGCAGTATTCAAGATGCTAAGCTGTTCAGGAAACGGCTGAAAACACTGCTTTTTGTATAATCTCTTCAGTCTGAGCCCCAACTCACTAGTAAGGTACCATGCCCAGACACACCTGAGTATCTGTGCACGACCTGAATGTTTATAACATAAAATAACATCACCAGTCTATGGCTGAGAGAATCTATGCAGTCCCTGTTTGCCTCCACTGCCTCTACCTCCAGCGCGTCCAGATTTCCATGCATTGCACTTGTGCGCCAAATTTTCCATTGCATCACCCGCAGAGCCTATGCCTATTTCTAATAGAATAAAAAAACTCCACTGGCTGCCTGTGTGGAAAAGGGTGCATTTTAAGGCCCTGTGTACTGTCTATATCTGCAGGACATTGTCCCAGAATATCTTAAGCAGCGTCTGCAATGGTACCAACCTATAAGAACACTGCGCTCCATGGGTGCAAAGTTAGTTTCAGTACCAACCACAAAAAAAGCTTCATGGTTCGGAAGAAGCTTTATAGTGTGTGCAGCAAGAGCCTGGTATGATCTCCCCTTTTACTTGAGAAACTCCACAGATTTGTTAACTTTTAGAAAGTGATGACGCTGGGATTCTCGTCTGGATTTTCACTTTACCAATCTGAACAAACCCTGGTTGATGAACCTCTTTAGTCTGCATTGAAGTGTAAAGGAAGTTCTCTAATCTCATACTTTTAACCAAAGGACCACTGACTCTGAAGAAAAATTTAAAGATTTATTACAAAGCCAAAAACAACTGAACATACAAGCACCTCAGCAAGAGGTTCAAGAAAGAAACTTGCATTAATACAAACATAATCCTACCCAGGAGTCTCAGACGAATCAAAATAAAAAGCAAAGTTAATTCAAGAAGCATTAGACAAGCAATAACAGTTCCCACTGGAAAACTCGACTGCATCTGCTCCAATGGAAAAGAAAAAGATTAGTCTGTCCCTACACTAACTCTAAAGTGACATGCCTACTTAGCATACCTCCCAGGAAAGAGACAAAGGTGTCAGCTGTGAAGGCTCCCCAAGAAGCACATTCACTTTCCAGGTAAGTAGCCTAAACTACCGAGATCGTTCTAAGATGCTCCTTAATTTCTCCTGCCTAGTCCCTTCTGAGACCCATGTCTAACTGCATATACAATTGGACTGTCCTAGACAGGGCCCAGTCTAAGTACAACTGAACCTAATCCTAGCTTCAATAGCAACTCAACTGACTCTCTGCCCTCGGGGCACTTTCCCTAATACAAAATTCAAATAACAGTACAGATCCTTCTTCTTCCAGAAACCGCTGCTTTGTCCTTGGGTCCCAGGCACCTTCTCCGCCAAATGTTGCAGTTTGCCTACCAGTAGACTCCCTTCATTCCTACTCCTACCAGTCTAACATCTAAACAATAACTTATTCTACCTAACGAGCTACATGGCCTTGCACCTGCAAAAGAAATGCATGAGAAACAATCCCTTGCAAGCTCTAAGTTACAATTCGAAATTCAACTGCGAAAAGGAGCCTCTTTCCCAAGGAACATTTCCTACTCTACATTTTTAGCCATGCTAAGAAAACCACAGTTAGGCCTCTGCTGGCATTTTCATGTCTCAGGCCTTTACACTTTTAAGTGCATTTCTAACACAACAACATAAGCATTTCATTAATCAATTCTAACATTACATTTCATTATTAGCATCATTATTCTCATGTTAGAACATCACGTTTTCCTAACAGGCAGCCTACACGTGCAACTTTAATATGGAGTGTTCAAACCTAATGCACATTTTACACACAAAGCAAGACATTCTAAGTTACCTAAGGCATGATTCTCTCAATCAAAGCACTGCATTAATCTTCAAATGATATGAGAATGATTCTACATATTGCAACACTCTTGATTAGTCCTACATTTCTAAAATCACACGTTAATACAGTCCTTTAAATATGCGGGTGCTGACTACTGGTGAATATGATGCACCCCTACAAGTTTTCAAACAACATGACGCTCTTATCAGTCCCCCACTTTGATGACCTGTGTCATCACAAACTACACCATCCTTGGGGAAAGAACCGACTTTAACAGAACTTGTTGCCATTCTACCTCTTCTGAGCAACTCCATGTTTTTCAGATTCTGATATTGACTGTCCTGCAGTCTCTCCATTCGTCTCTCTTGCACTCTCAGAGATCTTTCCAATCTGCTAGACTTACACCACTTGCAAGCTCTTATCAAACCCCACAATCCAATCACACAAGCCACAACTATGATAAGGGGTTTCAACACATAACCAAGGAATCCTTTTCCAAGGTTCGCAAGCCAACTCCCCACTTTGCCAAATCCTTTTCCAACTTTTTCCCACATAGTTTCCTCAGTCAAATCCTCAATCTCATAGTGAATGGCAGTTATGTTGCTTATATATTTCTCCAGATCGTTGCTGTTGTCTGGTATATAAGTACAGCACTCTTGGACCTTCAAAAGTTTACAGACTCCTTCCTCTTTTGCTAGAAGGACGTCTGAAGCAAGTCAATTTTGTAAAACCATCGTCCTTATCGATAACATCTCTCCTTCCACCAACACCAATGACTTAGCTGTATTCATTGACAATTCATCCACAACAGTTGCCAACCCTCTAATCTTCACATCATTCAAAATCACTCCCAAAGTTGGTATCATTGCTCCAAAAATATCTCCAACCACAGCTGCTGCATCTCGTTTCACTCTTACATGTTGTCCTCCTTCTAGAAGCTCAAAATCTTCTGTATGGTAAATCTTGGGATAGATGATCGCTAAATAACACGTTCCATGCCATTTCTCAGGCAACCGCACATAGGCATTCCTCCCACAAACAAAGTACACGGTTGGAATTATCTGTATTACACTCTGCAAAACGTCTTTCGCATAATACTCCAATGTAAAGGTATGCTCACATGTGGTCTGCCCCACATAAACATTCTCATATTATGTCTGTGGACGACTTATGCACAACTTCCCCTTCTGCACCTCATTTAGAGCCACCGGACCAAAACTCCGTTTCGACTTGTGCAACTTCTCTTCATCTGTCTAATCTACTTTACCCTGTCCTGAATCTCGCAACTGCTTTCCTGTATCTATCTTCTACTTGATCTATACATTTCTTCTCTGTATCTGACAACAGGCACGTCAGATTTTGGCGATGAGCATAAGCTGTATCCAACTCTTGAGTCGGAATGAAATACGTTCCAAGTCTATCTTCTGATTTGTAATAATCATACTTATTCAAATGCTTATAAGCTGGCACTTCAGGAGGAACTGCATCATAATTTGAAAAGAAATACTCAAAATGATTTCGTCCATAAAAAATGCTAAGCAGAAAACTATATGAAATACCATATGTCAATGGGAGATGATGGTATCTGATACCCTCATCCACTGAAGCTTGCAACTGCATACACACATAGCAATCCTTCGCATCCATTGCATCAATATACTTATACAACAACTTTGCATACGCATTAAGCTTTATATTACCTCTAGACAGATCTGCATGTAACCTACGACTCTCTTCTACTAGCAAAGCTCTTTCGTTTCCTACCTTGACCTCTTCTTTGCTAGAAGTAGTAGGTGTAGGGGTTCCCTCTACCTCCACTGCCTTCTCATGTGGTGCTAAATATGAAACTACAACTACTAAAATTATGAAGAGTATCACTCCTCCTACAAGTGTGCCTACTATGCACCTAGCTCCACGGGTTGGGTTTCCAGCCTCCATGGTCTCAGAAATATTTTCAGCTTCTTGGTTCTGCAAGAAACGCTCAAAAGTTATCTTCTTCTTCAGATGCTTGTGAACTAACTCGAACCACACCTTGGAAAGCTGGAAGTCCCCTTTTTGTTTCAGTTCCTTATTTACAGCAAGCAAAAGACAACCTTAACCCTTCTCCGTCCTCTGTGGAATGTCCCTAAATTACTTCTTCTTCCACTCGGACCTAGGTTAATTGCACTTATTTACAACAAAGTCTCTTTAATCCAGAATAAGATTTGCTCCAACAGCTTCTAGAACATGCTGCAAAAGTTCAAGACGAAGAACAATTGATTCATGAGATGATATTTAAACTCCAAAGGAAGGGAAAATCAGTCTATTCAAGATCAAGTTGCGAATTCTGCTCAGAATCCGAGGGTTTGGAACTGTGATGGTCAGCACTCCTTCATTGTCGAGTCCTGGTATTAACAACACCACATCCAACTTCACGTTAGGGCTGGTACTAATCACTGTCACTGGCCTCACCCTCCCCGATCCTAGTACTCCTCGCATCAGTCACAATGTATGACCACTCTGGAGCCACATACTTTTGACAAGGCACTCTCTTTCCTCTTAATCTCTTCAGACCTCCACGGGCTTGCTCTTCCTCGACTTCGTCTGACTCTGACTCTTCAGACACTGGGGCGCCTCTGCCTCTCTGGCCGCTGCTCTTCTGCTCTGCTTGTTCTCTGGATCTCTCTTTGCTCACTCTGCTCACTACTTCTCTCAGCTGAGTCCGACTCTGGACCACTTTCACAGCAACTTCCCCTTTCGGAGGCAGTCTCAGTGTCGCTGTTGTTGTGACCCTCCTCAGCTTGGTCAAGTGAGCAACCAGCTTCTTCCGACACCCTCACAGCTTGGCTTGTCCCCTCCTGTGGCCCTGCCAATTCAGCTGGATTTTCATTAGGGAGAGGAGCTGTTTCTTCCAAGAGCGCTGAAACTCGACGGGTATGTGAAGAATGCACCCAGTTCGGCAAAACCTCCACACTTCACTGCAGTGTTTGTCACTAAGATAACTTGATATGGGCCTCTCCAGTGAACAACATCCAAGCAGCTCTTTCTCATGTGCTTCTGAACCAGCACCCAATCCCCAGGGCTCAAGTTGTGACAGAGATCACTTGCAGCCAGAACTACAGCAGCCTGCACCTGATGGGACACAGAATGGATGACGTCAGCTAGTCCCTTGCAATAATCAAGGATCAGATCATAAGTGATGCTTATCAAGGCTGTTGATGGAACCGCTGGTAACCTCATAGTCCTCTGCATCAGTATCTCAAGAGGTGAAAGACCTGATCTCCTGTCTGGGTATTCCGCACACTCATCAACACCAAAGGCAAACATTAGGCCAATTCTGAGACGTAGTTGAACACACTTTTCCCATTCGAGCTTTCAAAGTCCCATTGATTTGCTCCACTATCCTAAAAGCGTCTGGACGATAACTACAATGGAGTCTTTGATCAACTTGCAATGCTGTACAGAGCATCTTCATTATTTAGCTATGGAAGTGCGTTCCTCTGTCCCATTCCAAAGAGGTCAGAATCCCAAACCTAGGCACGAGTTCCCTCAACAGCTTTGCTACCGTGAGTCAATCAATCAATCAGTGACACTTATAAAGCGCGCTACATACCCGTAGGGTCTCAAGGCGCTGGGGGGGGGGGGGGGGGGGGGGTGCCGCTACTGCTCGAACAGCCAGGTCTTCAGCTTCTTCCTGAAGGAGAGGTGGTCTTGGGTCAGGCGCAGGTCGGTCGGGAGGGAGTTCCAGGTCTTGGCGGCCAGGTAGGAGAAGGACCTTCCTCCTGTAGTCGCTCTTCGGATGCGGGGGACGGCGGCGAGGGCGTGGTTGGCTGATCGGAGGTGGCGTTTGGGAGCGTAGAAGTTGACTCGGCTGTTGAGGTAGCTCGGGCCTTGGTCGTGTAGGGCTTTGTGTGCGTGGGTGAGGAGGCGGAAGGTGATTCTTTTGTTGACGGGGAGCCAGTGAAGGTCTCTCAGATGTCCGGAGATGTGGCTGGTTCGTGGGATGTCGAGGATGAGTCTGGCTGAGGCGTTCTGGATCCGCTGGAGTCTCTTCTGGAGCTTGGCGGTGGTACCGGCGTAG
Source organism: Lissotriton vulgaris (assembly GCF_964263255.1). NCBI lineage: Eukaryota > Metazoa > Chordata > Amphibia > Caudata > Salamandridae > Lissotriton > Lissotriton vulgaris. The sequence goes on from NC_141691.1 coordinate 1,526,053,139, forward strand.
AGGGCGTTGCCGTAGTCCAGTCGGCTGGTGACGAGGGCCTGGGTGACGGTCTTCCTGGTCTCGGTGGGGATCCACCAGAAGATCTTCCGTAGCATGCGTAGGATGTTGAAGCACGCCGAGGAGACGTTGTTGACTTGCCTGGTCATGGAGAGGGAGGAGTCCAGGATGAAGCCCAGGTTGCGTGCATGGTCTGTTGGTTTGGGTGCGGTGCCCAGGGCGGGAGGCCACCAGGAGTCGTCCCAGGCAGAGGGTGAGGAGCCCAGGATGAGGACCTCCGTCTTGTCCGAGTTCAGTTTCAGGCGGCTGGTCGTCATCCACTCGGCTACCTCTTTCATCCCTTCGTGCAGGTTGGCTCTGGCGGCGGCGGGGTCGTTGGTCAGGGAGAGGATCAGTTGGGTGTCGTCGGCGTAGGAGATTATGCTGAGGTTGTGTTTGCGTACGATGGCCGCGAGGGGGCTCATGTAGACGTTGAAGAGGGTGGGGCTCAGAGATGATCCTTGGGGGACGCCGCAGATGATTTCGGAGGCCTCTGACTTGTACGGTGGTAGGCGGACTCTCTGTGTTCTTCCGTCGAGGAAGGAGATGATCCATTCCAGCGCCTTGTCCTGGATTCCGATGTTGCTGAGGCGCCGTACTAGGGTGCGGTGGCAGACCGTGTCGAATGCCGCGGAGAGGTCTAGGAGGATGAGGGCCGCTGTTTCTCCATTGTCCATCAGGGCTCGGATGTCATCGGTGGCGGCGATGAGGGCGGTCTCGGTGCTGTGATTGGCTCGGAAGCCGGACTGTGAGGGGTCGAGGGCTCCGTTCGTCTCGAGGAAGGCGGCCATCTGCTTGTTGACGGTCTTCTCGATGACTTTGGCTGGAAACGGGAGGAGCGAGATGGGACGGTAATTCTTGAGGTCGGTGGGGTCCGCTGTTGGTTTCTTGAGTAGAGCGCTGAGTTCGGCGTGTTTCCAGCTCTCAGGGAAGATGGTGGTGTTGAAGGATGTGTTGATGATGTCTCGCAGGTGGGGTGCGATGACGGCGTCGGCCTTGTTGAAGACGTGGTGAGGGCAGGGGTCGGTCGGTGATCCGGAGTGGATGGAGTTCATCGTGCGGATGGTGTCTTCGGTGCTGATCGGGGTCCAGGCGTGGAGGGTGGTGGTGGGGGGTGGTTGTTCGGTCATGGTGTGCGTTGGTTGGTTGTTGAAGCTGTTGTGTATGTCCGCGATCTTGTTGTGGAAGTATGAAGCGAGGGAGTTGCAGAGGTCTTGCGATGGGGTGATGTCGTTGTTTCCTGCGCTGGGGTTGGAAAGCTCTTTCACAATGTTGAAGAGTTCCTTGCAGTTGTGTGCGTTGTTGTCCAACCGGTCCTTGAATGCTGTTTTCTTGGCGGCGCGGATCAGCTGGTGGTGTTTCCGGGTGGCAAGTTTGAAGGAGGTCCTGTTGTCCGGTGTCGGTTCCCTTCTCCAGACTTTCTCGAGGGCTCGGCAGTTCTTCTTGGAGCTCTTGAGTTCGTCGGTGAACCATGGGGCCTTCTTGCTGCCGGGTCTGCTAGGCGGGGTCCTCAGTGGGGCGAGTTCGTCCGCGCAATTGCTGATCCACTTCATGAGGTTGTCGGCGGCCTGTCTGGGGTTCGCTGAGCTGGCAGGAGGGTGCTGGCTCAGGGAGGTGGCGAGCTGGTCTGCTGTGATCTTGTTCCAGCTTCTGCGGGCGGCATGTTGCTGGTGTTGGTGGGTCGTCGTTCTCTTGAAGGTGAAGTGGACGCAGCTGTGGTCCGTCCATTGAAGCTCTGTGGCGTGGCTGAAGTCGATGTCTGTGCTGGAAGAGAAGACTGCGTCGAGTGTGTGTCCGGCGAGGTGGGTGGGGGTGGACACCAGTTGCTTGAGTCCCAGGTTGGCGAGGTTGTCGAGCAGGGTGCTGGTGTTGCGGTCGTTGTTGTTCTCCAGATGGAAGTTGAGGTCTCCCAGAAGGATGTAGTCGGCGGAGGGGAGGGCATGCGGGCTGACGAAGTCGGCGATGTCCTCGCTGAATTGTGTGCGTGGTCCAGGGGGTCGGTAGATCAGGGTGCCTCTGAGGGTGGTGTTCGGGTTGGTGTGGATCTGGAAATGCAGGTGTTCGGCGCTGGTCAGGGTGTTGTCGGTGCTGGTCGTGAGACGGATGGTGTTCCTGTGGATGATGGCGATGCCTCCTCCCATCTGGTTGGCGTTTCGGTCCCTCCGGACGATCTTGTAGCCCTCTGGGATAGCGATGGCGATGTCGGGAGCTGAAGAGGCGTTCATCCAGGTCTCCGTGAGGAAGGCAACGTCAGGGGCTGTGGCGTCTAGAAGGTTCCAGAGTGTATCACACCTGCGAGTAGGGTAAGCCTCCACCCACCTTCAGAATACACACACCACAACCAAGATGTACCTCAGTCCGTTACACCTAGGCATCTCAATGAAATCTAATTGCATCCTGTTGAAAGGTCCTCCAGATCTCCCAATGTGACTCATTGTGACCACAGTTTTCTTTCTAGCGTTCATTTGTTGACATGTAACACATCTCTGACACACAGCTTCTGCCACAGCATGAAATCGCGGATGGTACCACTTTTGTCTGAACACTAGCACCATAGCATCTCTTCCCAGCTGTACTGCACCATGAATCTGTCTTGCCATCGGGCTCAGCAACTCATCCGCTAACACTGCCCTTCCATCACTTGAGACTCAAATATCCACATCTCCTTTCACGCAGCCTGCATTGATCCGCACCTTCTTCTCCTGATCTGAAACTTGTTCCTGCAGGCACTTGAGCTCATCCCAGGTATCTGCCATGGCTAACATAGTGTTGAACTTGGTTCTTTCTTGGCTCCTATCTACATGTTTCTCAGTGAATGAACAACCTTGTTTGGCACAGAAACGTGCAACTTCATCCGCATGGCGATTTCCAAGTGACACGAAATCTGTCCCCTTTCCATAAGCCGTACACTTAACAACTGCAATTTCCTTGGGACGCTGTAAGGCCTCTAGGAGTAACCTCACAAACTTCCCATTTCGGATGGGTGATCCAGAAGATGTCATATAACCTCTCTGGGACCATAGCTGTCCGAAGTCATGAACCACAGCAAACCCATACTGGCTGTCAGTGTAAACAGTAATTCGAATTTGGTTTGCTGCTAAGCAGGCACGAGTCAAAGCAATGATCTCAGCTACCTGAGCAGAGTATACTCCTACCAGGCATGCAGCATGGAATACTCCTGTAATGGTACATACAGCAAAGGCTGCTCTCAAATGACCAACACGGTCTCTTAAACATGAACCATCAACAAAGAAAGTCTCATCAGGGTCGGGCAATGGTTCAACAACTATGTTAGGTCTCGGTTTGGTGCAAAGATCAGTCACGTCAAGACAATCATGGTCCGCACAATCTTCATCAAGTGTGTTTGGCAACGCCATCTATGTTGCAGGATTCAAAACAGAGCACCTCTTAAGGATCACATTTTCCACAGCAAGTATAACCTGCTCGTAGCATGTGAGCCTATTATTGGTCAGGTGCTTTGTGTCGGTCCTGGTCATTAACAATAAAACAGAATGTGGAACATAGACCATTAATTGTTGACCCATGACAATACTCTCACACCTTTCAATGCTGACACCAGTTGCAGAAACGGATTTAAGACATCCGGGCATTGCTGAAGCTACTGGATCTAAAGTAGCTGAAAAGTAGCCAACTGGTCTACGGACACCTCCATGATCTTGGACTAAAACTGCCAATACACAACCTTCTCGCTCACAACAGAATAGTGAAAAAGGTTTGTTGAAATCGGGCATTCCCAATGCCGGAGCACAACAAAGGTCCTCTCGCAACCCTAAGAATGCCTTCATACAGTCATCGGCCCATGGTATCGGATCACTAACATCCTTGTGTGTCAGTCTCTGCAAAGGCTTCACTTTCAACGAGAAGTTGGCAACCCACTGATGACAGTAGCCAACCATCCCTAAGAACATCCTGACTTCTCTCTGAGTAGAACTCACCATCATTCCCATTATTGCCTCTATCCTGTCTGGTGACACCTTCCTCTTGCTTTTTTCTACCCGGTGACCCAAATACTGCACCTCATTCAAGCAGTATTGTAGCTTATTTGGCGACACCTTGGGTCCATTCTCTGCCAAATGGTTCAGTAAAGCAATGGTATCAATCCTGCATGCATCTTCAGTTTCTGACGCAACAAGAAGGTCGTAAATGTACAGAGTTCTGCGGCAGCACAAGACTCTCACAATTCTTTTTCAAGATCTGATTAAAGATCGATGGACTCTCTGTATACCCCTGTGGGATACAACACCATGCTAAAACACGGTTTTCCAGCTTAAATGCAAAAAGAAATTGGGTCTCTTCATGCAATGGAATCGAGAAGAAAGCCTGACAAAGGTCAATGACAGTGAACCTTTCCGCTTGACATGGAATCTGAAACAATATTACAAATGGATTTGGTACCACTAAAAAACAGGGAACAACTATGTTGTTTACCAGGCGCAAATCCTGCAAAATTCTTAACTTCCCACTCTGTTTCTGCAACCCAATAATAGGCAAGTTACATGAACTGCCCATTATCTCCTTCGGGATCCCTTGCTTGATCATGGACTCAATCACAGGTTTTATCCCTGCAACCGTCTCTGGGGTCAAATTATACTAGGGTGTTCTTGGAAAATCAACGTTCGGCTTAACCTGAATCTTGACAGGCTTAACTCCTTTGATCAAGCCTATGTCTTCACCAGTGAAGTCCCACACTTCCTGGGAGACCGAATCTCTCAAATCCAGTGGAAGCTCATCCACTGTCACAACAGGGTACATTTCGATAGACAAATGTTAATTTGTGACCTTAAAAGCAGCATCATCATCATTGGTTTGCAATTCCACTTCTTTAGGGGTACAATAAACGGTGCAATTAAGTTTACATAGGAGATACCTCCCAAGCAAACAAACAGGGCTCGAATCGCACACCATGAACTGATGTCGATCTCAAAACATTCCTATTTTCACAGGAATCAGCTCTGTCAAAGGGTTTGTTCTTTTCTAATTCGCAACACCTACAACTTGGATACATTATCCCAAGAGGGTTATGTTAGGGACTACTGCAGATCTTACAGTAGAACGGGTAGCACCAGTATCAACCAGAAAGGTGGTAGGGTGACCATCAACATCAGCTTCCACAAATGGTCCCCACTAGTCTACCTCCAAACTGCCCCAAGAGTGCAGTCTTCCTCCCCCCTCAGGCACAGTCATGCCAACGGGTCTAGGTCACAATCGTCACTGTCATCAAAAAGAGGTATATGTTGGTAAGTCCGAGTCCCTGTCGGGATCCTCGGAGGCAGGGGAACCTGCACTTGCGGAGCCGAAGTCCCTCCTTTAATCGATTTGAATTTACCACTGTCTTTGTCACCTCAGGATCTTGTACCTGCATTACTTCTTCCTCCTGCTGTATCTGATTTGCAGGATTCAAAAGACACTCGCGTCTCCAGTGTCCAATCTGATGACACTGATGACACTCAGTGGTCTTTTTCAGAGTTGCCAAATCTATCTTTGGCCTAGAATCATCTGTACTTCCCTTTGCCTTATTCTGACCATTCTGTTTCCTTCCCAGAGTACCTCCCCCCTGACTGTAATTGGCCTCCTTTATCAGCAGATTGCATCTGGACCAGCATCAGTTTATCCTTGGGTTTCTTATGCTTTGAATTAATCTCATCACTGCAATATCTGGCATACCTCAATATCTCATCCAGTGGCTTGTTCTGCCAACAAATCGAATGCTGCTGGATCATAAGGCAAATCTCAGGTCTCAATCCCAGGACAAACCTTGACACAAACTGTCCCATATACCTAGGATCCATTACATCGAACCCACTGTACTGCTTACAGAGTAGCAACAACCTTTCGTAGTACTACTCATGCATTGTCTCCTGATCTGTTCGATCTATTTTTACCCAATTAATATCCTGTTGCGGTACCTTAGCTTTCAACCACGTAATCACCTGTTCGTACTTCTTCATAACAAGAGGTGATGGGCTATTAATGACAACATCCCTATCCTGTTCAGATGTGGGCCATTTGACTGCAACCTTACAAGCTACCCACAAATTACTCGGAACTACGATGTCAAACAGTGTATTCAAATCAATCCACAACACCTTCGAGATCTTGGCAAACCTCTCAACCTGCTTGTACCACTCAACTAGGCTCTCTCTCAGTTTTGGGAAGTCATTTGTGAATGCAACCAAATCTCCTCTACTCTAAGGCACATGCACATACCCTCCACTAGCTACCTTTCGTAAAGGGTAGTTCCCAATTCCTGATACCCCCCTCCAGGAGGAGGTGGTTCTGCAGCATTTCTCTTAACATTCTTTTTCTTGGACCGTCTTTCTTCCCACTTGTCAAGCCTACTCCATGCTCGTATCCCTATAATCAATTCTCTGATGTGGGTCTTTAGTCCAATTACCCTCTTTTCGTCCAAATCTTGATCAGTATACTGTAACCGTTGACCCCCCTGAAACATTTTCATTTTAGAAAAATCCACTGCGTATCTGTTTGTCAATCAGTTAGTTTCTCCTGTGCAGATCTTGCCTTATGGGTCACATCCTTTGCCACAAACAACAAGTTGTCCAGCTCATAGAGTTCCACTCTCTCTATAGACAAGTTCCCTTCAACAATCTCATCCACTTCCGCTTTCAATTGCATCACAACTAACCACTTGGCCCTTATTGCTGATCGACTAGATGTACCAATCAACTCTCTGCAGTCACTGTCCTGTTCTCTGCACCTATTCACTTCAAAGGTGTCCCTTAGAGCCACTCTATTCTCGTCACTCCCATGATCCCAGTCTTCTCTTGACTTGTCTCCTTGAGTCCCTTCAACTGACTCCCATGTCCTCAGATCTGACCTCCATTCTCCCAGGGATTTCGGTCTTGTTCCCCTCAGATCCATCAGTCCTCTTGACGAAGCTGCGGTAGACAGCAACGGTGTGCTCGACTCTACAGGCTTCATGATGGAACCAGCTCATTCACTACATTGCTCTCTCCAAAGCCAGCACTTCCTTCCATTCCTGTCTGTGATGGACTTCCATTCCTCACCTGCTCTGGGTTGTACATCGACACTATAGGACCAATGGTAACTGGCACCCTAGGAGCATCTGGTAACCTCTGAGAACTGACACTATCTGCGTTCTGCATCTCCCTCATTAAGAGCTTTCCCACTACTTCAGAACACAGTGGAGATTGTGGTTCCCTAGTTCCTTCCAACAGGGCTGATCTGTCCCCCTCTGACTCCGGATTGTACGGAGATGGTCTCTCAGATAACATCCTTTGTAACAAGCTATCATCAGTATCACTGTCTTCATCCTCAACTTTCTTTTTCTGCGCATCCCCTGACTTGACCAACAATGGATACAACTTATCCCCCTCAATCTTCTGTACTCTCCATCTCTTTTCCAATGCGCCCGACCTCGTATCTTGAAATGCACTGACTGACCTCTTCACTCTTTCCTGTCTCCTGTCCCTGTTTCTTTCGTGTGCTGCCCTAATCCATGCGTTTAATGCCTCAAACTGTGTTGGTCTAGGCAAAGGTCGCAAAGAAGCCATAATCGATTTCGATTGGTATAACACTTACAATCTGAAAGTTCCATATCTGGGAAAGGTCAATTCCTCATTTCCTTCAGTCATCTTACTCCAGTTCTCAAGCCACTGTTTAGTATGCAACTGACATTCGTAGCCATGTAATGAGATGGAGTGTCCTTGGGCAAAGCCTCTTCCCCCCCACCCCGGGGGCTCTAACTTCTTTTCTCCTTTGAACAAATCTCGTAAAACCTTAAAACATTTCATGATGAAACCAGCGTTTCTCTTTTTTCAGCGCTTGTTAACTTCCTGACGACAATCCACCAATCCCAGCGCGGCTTCACACCAACTGCCCTATTACAGCGCTGCACCTTTTGACGTCACTTTTCCCCGCTTGCAGCAGTTCCCCTCCTTTTCAGCTCGCTTCTCACTCACGCATCCATCCCATGCATACACTGAAATAATCACCTTTACGTCCATGCAATTACTTCACTGGCTGTATGTCCACAGTCTGACTGTAAGTCCACAGTCGTGTAATTGTCTACTGAAAACTGGCAACTGTCTGTCCACAAAAAGACCGGACAATCACCTCACTGATAGGTTACACTCAGCAACCCACGACCAGCGTCAGTTACTCACGCACTCACACATTTATTTCCCCTATCTCGTTCCAGCGGGCAATGGATGGTACCTCACGATTCCCTTAACAATGTTCAACAATTACGGTTTGCTTAAGCTACTCCTTGAGCCTAATACTTTCCGGGGCTGCGGGCACTTACAGCCTGATCTCCTTTCATACAACAGGCATTCCAACTCTGCAAGACATCACAACACAAACACCGCAATCTAACAACATATAACCCTATTCATACTCACTCTCCCACAAACTGCTGCTTTCACCGCACCGTCACTCTTCGTCAGTTTCCATGAAACGCCGTCTTCCGCCGGTAATCCACTGGACGGTCATCACCTGAATTTTTTTGGACCTTGGGGAAACTCGTATCCTAATCTAGAACTCCCTTACTTCCAGAGATTGACCTTCTTCTGGCTACCAACTGATGACGCTGGGATTCTCGTCTAGATTCTCACCTTACCAATCTGAAGAATCCCTGGTCGACGAACCTCTTTAGTCTGCATAGTAGTGTAAAGGAAGTTCTCTAATCTAATACTTTTAACAGTTTACTAATGTACAATGCATCTCAATCTAAAGGACCACTGACTCTGAAGATAAATTTAAAGATTTATTACAAAGCCAAAAACAACTGAAAATACAAGCACCTCAGCAAGAAGGACCCCAGCAAGAGGTTCAAAAAATAAACTGGCACTAATACAAACATAATCCTACGCAGGAGTCTCAGATGACTCAAAATAAAAAGCAAAGTTAATTCAAGAAGCATTAGGCAAGCAATAACAGTTCCCACTGGAAAACTCAACTGCATCTGCTCCAATGGAAAAGAAAAAGATTAGTCTGTCCCTACACTAACTCTAAAGTGACATCCCTACTTAGCATACCAAACAGGAGGAGGCATCGCCATCGTTCATAAGAACACCATCCGAATCACGACCAGCTCCGACGATAACCTCGCTACCGCCGAACACCTTCACTTCCAGATCCACACCGACCCCAGAACCACACTTAGAGGCACCCTCATCTACAGACCACCAGGATCCCGCACTCAATTCAACGAAGACATCACCGACTTCATCAGCCCACATGCCCTCACCTCCGAGAATTACATTCTACTGGGAGACCTCAACTTCCACCTGGAAATCAAAAATGACAACAATACTACCACCCTTCTGGACAACCTGACTAACCTCGGACGCAATCAACTTGTCGACACCCCCACCCACTTAGCCGGACACACGCTCGATCCTATTTTCACCTCCAGCAAACACATCTCCTTCGATCGCACCACAGCTCTCCATTGGACGGACCACAGCTGCGTCCACTTCAGCTTCAAAAAGACCACGACCCACATCCCGCCTCAACCTATTCCTCGAAGAAACTGGAACAAAATCACCACTGACCAACTCTTCACATCGCTTAACCAAAACCCCCCCGCCATACCATTAGACCCAAACCAAGCTGCCACTAATCTCACACAATGGATCACCCGCAGCGCTGATGAATTAGCACCCTTTAAACACCGTCAGATCAAACCAGGAAACAAAAAGGCCCCTTGGTTCAGCGATGACCTTAAGAAATCCAAGAAGTTATGCCGTACCCTCGAGAAAACGTGGAGAAAAAACCCAACCACTGACAACCTGATCGCCTTCAAGGACTCGATCCGCAAACACCACCAATTGATCCGTTCCTCCAAGAAATCAGCATTCAAGGATCGACTCGACAACAATGCCCACAACAGCAAGGAACTATTTAACATCGTCAAAGAATTTACCAACCCCACCACCGGCAACACCACACTCACTCCTTCCCAGGACCTCTGCGACTCCCTATCATCTTTCTTCCACAACAAAATAGCCGACATTCATAACAGCTTTGTAAACCTGTCCGAAGAACAACCCACCCCATCCAACTGTGAACCTAAACAACGCTCTCACAACCTTTGCTCCTGGAACCCAATCACGACTGAAGACACCATCCGCCTGATGAACTCCATCCATTTGGGATCGCCAAATGACCCTTGTCCCCACCACATTTTCAACAAAGCAGGCTCCATCATCGCACCCCATCTCCGCGATGTCATCAACTGTTCCTTCAACTCCGCCACCTTCCCGGATAGCTGGAAACACGCCGAACTCAGCGCCCTTCTGAAGAAACCCACAGCGGACCCCTCTGAACTTAAGAACTATCGCCCCATCTCACTCCTCCCCTTCCCGGCCAAAGTCATCGAGAAAGCCGCCAATAATCAACTTGCTGCCTTCCTTGAAATCAACAACTCCCTCGACCCTTCACAGTCCGGATTCCGAGCCAAACACAGCACCGAAACCACCCTCATCGCAGCTACAGACGACATCCAAAAACTACTGGACAACGGAGAAACAGCTGCCCTCATCTTACTTGACCTCTCCGCCGCCTTCGACACAGTATGTCGTAGCACACTCATACAACGCCTTAACAACATCGGAATACAAGGAAAAGCTTTGTATTGGATCATCTCATTCCTCGCTGGAAGAACTCAAAGAGTCCGCCTACCCCCATTCAAATCAGAGGCCACCGAAGTCATCTGTGGTGTACCACAAGGATCTTCACTCAGCCCCACCCTCTTCAACGTATACATGAGTCCCCTCGCATCCATCGCGCGACAACACAACCTCAACATCATCTCCTACGCTGACGACACCCAGCTGATCCTTTCCCTCACCAAAGACCCAAATACCACCAAAACCAGTCTACACGAAGGAATGACTGAAGTTGCCGAATGGATGAAAAACAGCCGTTTAAAACTCAACTCGGACAAAACGGAAGTCCTCATCTTAGGATCTTCCCCCTCTGCCTGGGACGACTCGTGGTGGCCACCTGCCCTAGGTACAGCACCCATACCTACCGATCATGTACGTAACTTGGGCTTCATCCTTGACTCCTCCCTCTCAATGACCAGACAAGTCAACGGCGTTACATCATCATGCTTCAACATCCTACGCATGCTCAAAAAAATCTTCCGCTGGATCCCGACCAAAACAAGAGAGACAGTCACCCACGCACTGGTCACCAGCCGACTAGACTATGGAAATACCCTGTACGCCGGGACCACAGCCAAACTACAGAAAAAACTACAACGCATCCAAAACGCCTCAGCCAGACTCATACTGGACATTCCCCGTAATGCTCACATTTTTGTCCACCTGAAGGATCTACCCTGGCTCCCCGTCGACAAGAGAATAACGTTCCGCCTCCTCACCCACGCACACAAGGCCATCTACGACCTAGGACCCGAATGCCTCAACACAAGACTGTCCTTCTACACACCCACCGGCTAACTGCGATCATCCAATCAAGCCCTCGCCGCAATTCCCCGCATCCACAGATCCACTATGGGAGGAAGATCCTTCTCCTACTTAGAGGCCAAAACATGGAATTCTCTCCCCACTCACCTCTGACTTACACAGAACCACCTCTCCTTCAGAAAGCAACTCAAAACCTGGCTATTCGATAAGTAACGCACCCCCCTCCCTCAAGCGCCTTGAGACCCTCTGGGTGAGTAGTGCGCTATACAAATTCCTGAACTTGAACTTGAACTTGAACTCCCAGGCAAGATGAAAAAGTGTCAGCTGTGAAGGCTCCCCAAGAAGCACATTCATTTTCCAGGTAAGTAGACTAAACTACAGAGCTCGTTCAGTAGATATGCCCAGGGTACACCTCCTTCTGGTAGGTGTAGCCGCTTGTATTTTTCCAGCACAGATCCTCCTTCTTCCAGAAACCGTTTTTTGTCCTTGGGCCCCAGGCACCTTCTCCTCCAAATGTTGCAATTTGCATACCAGTAGACTCCCTTCGTACCTACTCCTACCAGTCTAACTTCTAAACAATGGCTCATTCTACCTAACAAGCTACATGGCTTTGCACCTGCAAAAGAACTGCATGAGAAACAATTCCTTGCACGCTCTAAGTTACAATTTGAAATTCAACTGCGAACAGGAGCCTCTTTCAAAAGGAACATTTTCAACTCTACATTTCTAGTCATGCTAAGAAAACCACAGTTAGGCCTCTGCTGGCGTTTTCATGTCTCAAGTCTTTACACTTTTAAATGCATTTCTAATACAAAAAAACATAAGCATTTCATTAATCAATTCTAACATTACATTTTATTATTAGCATCATTATTCCCATGTTAGAACATCACGTTTTCCTAACAGGCAGCCAACACGTGCAACTTTAATATCGCATGGTCAAACCTAATGCACATTTACACACAAAGCAATACATTCTAAATTACCTAAGGCATGATTCTCTCAATCAATGCACTGCATTAATCTTCAAATGATATGAGCATAATTCTACATATTGTAACACTCTCGATTAGTCCTACATTTCTAAAAACACATGTTAATACAGTCCTCTAAATATGCGGGTGCTGACTACGGGTGAATATGATGCATCCCTACAATTTTTCAAACAAAATGGCTCTCTATCTTCATCTTAACGCCCAGAGAAAAGCAGTCACCGCCTGGACACCCTTGGTAACCGTTCGTGCTATAGAAATGCCAATAACATAACATAACAGAGCAGAACCGTCTTCAGATTGTGATGCATTGCTTTTCATCACAGTCTGGAGCTGACACAACACTTCTCATGCAGAAATGACCCATCGTTTTTCCACAGGGACACAGGAACTTACTCTTTGCTGTGTTTTTCGACTCGCTTTCCTCATCTGCAGCAGTTTTTTCCTTGTGGAATTTGATGAATTTAAGGTACTTTGTGTAAAATTGTCGCATCCATAGAGTTCTATGGATAGAAATGCTGAAACCCTTTAAAAGTGATAGTTTGAGTTATGTATGTTGGAGTTTTGTTATTTTGGTTTGATTTGGTTTAGATAAAGATTGTTTATTTTTCTAAACTGGTGTGGTGGCCATTTATATGTCTTCACTGTGCGAAGTTACCAAGGGAGTTAGCAGGGGTTAATTTGGGTGTGTAGCTCCCTTACCCTGACTAGAAAAAAGGGTATCTATTGGGACAGGGCGCATACCACTGCAAACTAGTCCGTATGTCTGTCTGTCTGTCTGTCTGTCTGTCTGTCTGTCTGTCTGTCTGTCTTTCCGTCCGTCCGTCCATCCATCCATCCATCTATCTATCTATCTATCTATCTATCTATCTATCTATCTATCTATCTATCTATCTATCTATCTATCTATCTATCTATCTATCTATCTATCTATCTATCTATCTATCTATCTATCTATCTATCTATCTCTCTATCTATCTATCTATCTATCTATCTATCTATCTATCTATCTATCTATCTTGGCCCTTTCTTCAAGCTCATCTCCAATTTTTTTGCCTTTGCCCTCCTGTTTCATGGACTAGTTTTTAGAACTCTGTGAACTTTACCACTTCTAACTAGTGCTAAAGTGCTTGTGCTCTCTCCTTTAAGCATAGTAAAATTGTCTTACACCCTAGTAAAGTGGAACTACATGTACTCAGGGTCTGTAAATTAAATATTACTATTAGGTCTGCAACACTAATTTTGCTAGTAGCTCGTCATACATATCTCAGACCTTACACTGCAGCCTGTGGGTACAGTTTTAAACTGCCATTTCAACTTGGAAAAAGAAATCTTTTCCCAATCCCTCCCTTCCGTGGTAATACATTTAAGTCATATTTTAATTATATAGAAAAAAGTAATTTTGAGATTTGAAAAGTGGTTCTTAAGTGGATGTGTTAGTGGTCCAGTGCACCTGGTTTGAAATCGTGATTGGTCGACATGCATCGACCCTATGCTGCCTGTGCGGGTCGAGGGGCCTTCTTCAGGACCAGGGTAAGAGCTTCTTCATAATCGGATCACTCTTGTAGAGTAGGTAGATACACTTACCCTTGTTTGTCACTGAGCTCATTTGCTCAAACTGTGACATTGTTATAGGTGAAGACTGTACCTGCGGAAAACAGAAATACAACAAGAAAATGCAGCACATATTGATTAAATCCCCTTAAGCACCACTTTTACATTTTTAGTGTTACCCCTTTTCTGTAAAAAAAAATACGATACACAATAACGGAGGTATTTTTAAAATCACCTTTTCCCAGCATCTTTCACCTATCTTTCACGACTGTCATAAACCAGATGGTCACCCTCCAGGCGGAGGACTGTAGAACGCCGGGGGAAGTGGAAACTTAGGCAGAACAAGACCCAATAATGCTGCAATTCACCTAACTAGAACGGCAGAGAACCAACATGCACCTCACCTTAAGTTAGAGCGAATGAGGGTCTTCAGAGAAAACCTAAAGACCCTATACTAAGACATGTGATTAACTCCTTTTTGATTAATAGCATAAATAATTAAACCTTTGCCTCTAAGATAAGCCTGACTTCTTTGTGAAAAGCTACAACAGTGTTAAGCGCAGGTTAATTTGGGGTTTGCTTGTGACTTCAAAGTGACAGGAATTATAGTTGCTATGTGAGTAGGGTTTCACCACCTCAACCAGTAATCCAGTTTAATAATCTATCTATCTATCTATCTATCTATCTATCTATCTATCTATCTATCTATCTATCTATCTATCTATCTATCTATCTATCTATCTATCTATCTATCTATCTATCTATCTATCTATCTATCTATCTATCTATCTATCTATCTATCTATCTATCTATCTGTCTGTCTGTCTGTCTGTCTGTCTGTCTATCTATCTATCTATCTATCTATCTATCTATCTATCTATCTATCTATCTATCTATCTATCTATCTATCTATCTATATGGTTTAGAGTTAAAAAGTTACCTTACATTTACATTTTTATATTTTATAGCTTTCAATAAAAAATGACATTACTCATAATTAATTAAACTTAACTTGTACTTACATTTTCGGAATATTAATTAAATATTAAAATGCTATTGAGGGAGGGATTTTTTCAACTTTTGTTAAAAAATAATATTTATAAATTAAGGAATATGTACATCTATTTATTTTACCTTTATTTCCTATGGCATTTTATTTTAAGGCCCTGCCTCCATTACGTTCGTTTGCAGTGTGATGTCCAAGGCTGGGCTGTAGTATGTTTACAACTTTTTGCCATTTGAACTGTAGTAACATTAGAAGTACAGCTTGTGAATAGAAATAGTCTTACTCATTTGTGGGTGGGTGTTTGCATCAGCATACTCTTCTACAACCCCGTCCTTAAACCCCTCCTATTTTGTCCCAAGTTGTCCCCGTTTCTAAGCCACCATTCCGGTTTCTCTCACAATCACTATTAAGGAACAAACTTACATGTGTGGAGGGCTCTCCATAGAACAGATAGGATAGGCAGATCATTCAACTCATATGTCTGTGAATTACATTTGTAGTTGGTAAGTAGTACTACTGTAGTAATACTTGCTAAAAAATGCAGTTTGCAAATTGCCCCAATCTTGTCTATTGCTTGATTGTTTAAGTCTGAGCTTGTGAGTCCCACCTTACCTCCCTGGTGCCAGTGGCCAATTACCCCAACCATGATGGCAGGGCCAGTAGCTTTTGTATATCCATTGTCACATGCATAGGGTCTTACAGCTGTTGTTCCAGATTATCTCACTTGAATACTATATCACAATAGGTTACCGTTTAATTGTAAAACCAAAGCTGTAGCTTTTTGTTGGCTGCCGACCTATAGTACACAATATAGACTTAGGGGCCTAATACGATGGAGGATTTTCCGCATCCTCCGGGCCGGCGGAAGCCACCGCCGTCCCGGAGGATGCGGAAAATCCTCTGCGGACCCACCAAAGACCCACCGCCACATTAGGATAGCTGGTGGGTCCTGGTTTCCGTCCGCAGCTTTTTCGCCGTGGTTGGCTTACAACCGTGGGGGAAAAGCTCTAATATGGTAACGGTGTTTGTATGACACCGTCAGCCATATTAGGATGGGCTGTGAAAAATGCTTTTCCGCGGCGGGTTTTCCGCCGTGGAAAAGCATGTGTAACATCACTGTGGGGGCCAGTTGCGGGCCCCCTGGGTGAAGGGGGGGTGGGGGGTACCCCCCTGCATTTGTATGCAGAAATCGGCAGGCACCGCAGGGTGCCTGCCACTTTCTGCATACATATGCAATGTATGCATTTTTACCATTGCGGCGGATGCAGCTTGAAGCCGCACCCGCAGCAATGGTAAAAATAGAGGATGTGACCGCCAGGGAGGCGGTCACATTCTAATTGCACAGAAGGGAACTCCGCAGGCCATGCAGAGGTTCCCTCCTACTCTATGGTGGTGGGCGGACTCAGGTCCGTCCGCCATCATAATCGGCCCCCAAGTGTGGCCTTTGAATCTTGCTCTTGCTCATGATTGTAGTGCTGTTTAATTATCTCATTTCTCTAATTCTGATTTTAGAACTTTTATCCCTATTCTTTTGTTTGTCCTACTCAAGGAGCATTTCACTGTTAATGTGTGTTGACTGGTTTGCTGTACTTTTCCACTACTGGTATCACACCTTGCTTTGCAGGCATGAGGGACTATGTTTTCTATCACTTCCTAATCCTCATTCCTGTTCCACTGCTGCTCTCTTAATTAATAAATTAACCCCACAGGTGCCTGGGACTTTCTGACTGCCAATTGGCGCTGTACAGGCAGGTAGCTATCATTAATTATTTCTGTGCATGCAAAAAAAAACAAAAGAAAAATGATTTCAAGATGGATGCCCGCATGTGTAAGCATGCACAAATGTCCATCTTGGAATGCTTTTTCTTAATGCAAAAGATAAACCATTCCAAATTGAAGACTGTGCATACATTCTCAAACACATGCACAAACATGGTGGTCATTTTGCAATAACTTCTATTTTGCTGTAAGAAACATATGGCCACATGCATCATTGTTGCCTTTTGCGATTTCTTAATTGCGAAAATTAAGGAATCGCAATTAAGAAATCGCAAACGGCTATGCACCAAGAAATCGCACCCCTGAAATGTAACTTTAAGTGCATTTTTCACACACACATGCCCCAAGGGCATGTGTGTGTGTAAAATTAAAACTTTGTAAAATGTGTGTAAAATGAAACTTTCAAAAATGCACTTTTGTGCATTTTTTAACGTTTTCGCAAATTACCATGAAGGTCAACTTCATGGTAATTTACCTCTCCCTATTTGCAAATTCGCAAATTTAAAATGTTCATGCATTGCATTTAAGAAATCTCAAATTGCGATTTCTTAAATGCAATCGCAATTTTAGAAATCGCAACTTGATTGCGATTTCTAAAATTGCGAAAAACATGATGAATCCCAATTTTGTCAAATGCATTCTCAAACAGCCGAAAATTGTGATTCGCACGGTTTGCGAATGCAATTGACAATGATGCATGTTCCCGATTATTCCAAAATGGTTGCTGCTCACATGTGCACATGCACGGAAGCCCTCTGAAAAGAACAACATTGGCAAACCCAATATGTCTGCTCTCAGGTGTCACTGCGAATCGCATTGGCTTTGCTAAGGCTGCCTAATAATAACTTCGTAATTTTCTTTCAGTAACATAAGCACTTAAACCTGCATTTGATGTTTTCTAAGTTGAACTAATAACTATATTTCTGCCTAAAAAAGGCAGACCCTGGGGCATATTATCAAGGGGGTTTATCTCCGCTTTTTTGGCTTTAAAAGCCAAGAAAGCTGAGATAAAATTATCTCCCTATTACCCAGCTGTCGCTAACACCAGTTAGAGACAGCTAGTAGGAGATAGCGACGATCTTGGGCCCCACTTTGCATGTCAGTGATATTTATCACTAATGACATGCAAAGTGGGCGTGCCAAGATGTTAGCGACTGGAAACAGTCGCTAACATCGCTATCTCCTATTACCAACTTTTGGAGATATTTGCGCTAAGCGCGAATATTTCCAAAAGCTAACACCTGCCCTGAGCAGTTCTTAGCCATGCTATTCAATGGGAGGTGGATAACATGGCTAAGAGCATTAGCTCGCTAATGCATGAATATCGCTGACTTTTCAGCGATATTCATGTATTGCGGCCGATTTTTATCGCATTTGCGATAAACCTTGGTAATACCAAGGTTTATTTGCGATACAAATCGCCGCAGCTCAGCGGTAATTTTTTGTCTCTAACCAAGCAATAGCGATAATTATCGCTATTGCTTGGTAATATGCCCCTCAATTCCTATATTAATTTACGTTAAGCATGGGCGGAAAATCCGTTCCGCTCGCGGATTTTGCGGATTTTCGGGAAATTCGCAATCCGCGAGATTCGCGAATCTCCCGCAAAATCTGCAAATCCGCGAGCAGCGGATTTTGCTCGCACTGCTCGCACTGTTTGCGTGAGTTCGCGCCCCGCGAATAAGTGCAAAATTGCAGAAATACGATCTTAGCAAAACTGAAAGTAACTACTTACCAGGTTCAAAAGTTCAGGCTCATCATTAGTAGCCATTTCCTGTAGTGCTTCCTGAGGGGCCCCTCCAGAGTTCAGTTGCCAGTTGAAACTATTATGTGACCCTGCTCTGAACCTCAGAATAGTTACACATATGCCACAAAGGTCCTGAATTACAGCTAAGGGAGACAAGCAGGAGCCAGGCTGGAAGTTAAAATCCATTAATCAGCCCCTAATTCATTATTGTCAGTTGGGGCAGGGCAGGTGTTGTAACTAATTTTGCAACAATGAAAGCACTTAGCAAGTGCAAAAGATCACTAATCAGGGCGCACTAAGGAAGCAGGTGCCAGCTAAAAAAATATTCTGTGACACATTAATCAGCCCCAAATTAATTCAGGTCACTTGAGGCAGGGAAGGTGTGCTTTGCTTTGCCGAAAATAATGTACACTGGACAACCAGAGGGTGTGGTGATGAAACAGAGGGTGGCATGGGTGGGCCAGAGGGTGGCATGAGTAGTCAGAGAGTGGCAGTGGTGACAGAGAGTGGCAGTGATGAAGAAGAGTGTCCCAAACAGGCTGGACACGTAGAAACAACAAGTTCGCAAAACTTGCGACCCGACAGGTAAGTTCGCAAATTGCGAAATTGTAAAAACCCTCGCGAACTGGCAGAAACACGGGCGAACACAAAAAAAAAAAATCCGCAAATTTGCGGGAATTCGCGGATTTTGCGGATTGCGAGTTCGCAAATCCGCAAAATTCGCGAACGCGAGATCCGCAAAATTCGCCCATGCTTAATTTACGTACACAAGTTTATAGAATTAGAATTCTAACATTTACAAGTTAAAAAATTATCGTGGGTGTCTGTGCCTTCTGGGAGATCTTGGCTGCAAAAGTAGATGAGCATCTACAAACACATATTCTTATGTATATTTGCATGCTGCCTACGGGGGGTTTTCTGACCCTGAAACTGTTTGCATATGTACTCTGATCAAGGGGAGCAGTACGTTGGTTTCCATGGGCAGGACAGCAGACGGTTCTTCCATCTCAATGGGGATGCAGGGCAACAGGTGGAAGAGAACCTTAACAAAAAAAAAAAAGAAAAAACAGGTTAATTTGCGCAAATGAACATTTGCATCAAAGTTATGAATGTGAATATTTCTTGAAAATTATGGCTGTTATAGGTTTCCAACAGTAATCGAATTCTATAAAAGTCGGACATTTGATGCGCATGTAGGAGTAATGTGCAGGGAAGAAAAATGCACACTTCTCAACTTACCCCTTGCTTCTGAAAAATATATATGTGTTGGAGAAAACAGGACCTTGTCAAAGATTATATCACATAGCATGCTTTGTGGCCATAGCTCTCCCTCAGCTGCCCCAACTTATAACTAGAGAAACTGTCCTTCACAGAAAAGGATGCTCTGAACTTCTCTTTGTTTACTGCAGCGATGTTAAAGTAACAATTTAGTCATGGGAAGGTGGCAGGCACCTGGAAATTCCCTTTACTACCTTCTCTGCCATGCACAATTGCTCATGTCATTTTCAATCCTTCCTTTAATACATCTGTAAAATAGGAATTCAATTCAGCCTGCACAGTCATATTCTAGTCAGCCATAAGCAATGTGAAGTAGGATATCCTTACAAAAGCCTTAGCTGTGGCGTAAAGTCTGCTAATCATCACATATTGGTACTGTGCAAGCGCATAAAATTGCCTGGTAAAGCAAGACTTAAAATATCTTTGACTGAAGGATTGAAGATAGTTCTGTCAAGTTAAGCCGCACCATGTTTACTTACATATGTGGAACTTACTTGTGCTCGCTGCATCACCAATGCGGCGAGCGCAAGGAAACTGGTTTTATTAATATTTTTTATTTCATTTTACCTATCTCGTCGTCTGTTCACTTAATCGTCAACACTCCGCCCCACCCCCAACCGGCCACACCACTCTTACCTGTTTCGGCTGCGCCTGTACTCTTGTTATGCCAGCAGAATTTGAGCAGTTAATAAAATAATGGAATACAATCAACATGTATATCAACCCCTGTTTATTATTCTGAAAAGTTCCATACAATGTTTTTCGACATTTTATGGAACTAGAACCTTTTGAACAGCTTAGTCCACCAATTTACAGATGCTTGACCTAAAAGTCACAAAAGTACATGATATTGTCTTGCTAGTGGAACGCTTTGTTGTTATCTAGTCTTATATGACACAATATTTAACAAATCTTATCCCTTAAAATTGTTTCTTCTGCTATTAATTATCAGCTCTGAAAAAACTATCTCTTGTGCTCATGTGGGAGTACAAAATATATTTTGGCATGCAAATCTTGAGTGCTCTCTAACAACTACACCTACTTTGATAAATAAAAAAAGAACATTCTGGAGAATTATCTCTTCATAATATATAGACTGTTAGAAATGGGGGGTCTCTAGTTGGCAGAGGTAGGTACCTTTGTCCAAGTAGGGACCCTTCTTCCTAGTCAGGGTAAGGGAGTTACACTCCTAATATAACCCCTGCTCACCCCCTTGGTAGCTTGGCATGAGCAGTCAGGCTTATCTCAGAGGCATTTGCACATAACCAGCAAAACACTACAAAAGGACACCACACGAGTTTAGAAAAATATTCAATATTTCTCTATATCTAAAACAAGACCAAACCACTAAGAGTCCAACATGCAGTACTTAAGAATACATACTTTGCAGAAATATCTCTAAAACACAGTTCTGCAGAAATATCTCTAAAACACAGTTCTTACAAGTCGGTAGCTACCTCGATGCTGAAAACAACAGAGTCTAACAGTTCCAGCCGACCTCGTTATACATGCCACTGAAAGCATGGACAGACTAGTGAACAGTGCCTTTCTCAATGTGGGTGGTGCTTTGGTGCGAGCTGGTCGTGGCAACTGCTGCGGTTGTGTTGCAAAATGGAAGCGTTGCAGGGTGTGGTGCCCTTACAATGTGGTGCAGGCAGCAGCTCGGTGAAGATCGTCCAGATGGCGTTGGTGAGACCAAGGCTTACAGTGCAGGGCAAGGCTGTGCTCGATGCAGTGCTGGCAGGTTGCGGTGCAAGCGACAGTGCCGGTTAGTGGGAGATGGCGTCGTTCAGCCCAGACTCCTGTGTGGGACGAGGAGGTGCAACATGAAACTCATGAGAGGTGCCCCCAGCCACGATGTGGTCATGGGTGTCGAGTCAGCAGCAGTGACGGCGTCGGTGAGACCAGGTGGGTGAAGGGAAGCGAGGCGGTGCAAAGTGCTGTGCCCACAGGCCACGGTGCTAGCAGCGGCTCGGTGGCGGCAGTGTCAGCCTTCGTCGTTGGTGAGACCAGGGTTGCTGTGCGAGATGCGGGCAATGCCCTCCGTGGTGCAATCAGGTCACAGGGTCAGCAACTGTATATTTGTTGATGGTTATATGATTCCATCATAAATATTTGTCTTTTTTATCCTGTATGTGGCATCAAGTTTATACATAGTACTTCGAAAGAATGAACTCTTTCTTTAATAGACCATTTCTTAGTAATGTTTTACACCTATCACCTAAATCCATGCATATTACTACCCTACGACCACCTATCCCTTCAGTGGTTTTCTTTGTGATTTTTGATTCTATAATATACATGAGTCTGTCCATTTTTTCAATTTTTTTATGTTCATTGTGATATATATATCCACAGAACATTGCTGATTGTTGGGTAATTCGATAGTTACCATTTATTTTTTGCACGATTTTCGATTCAACTTCTATTAAAATAATATTGCCATACATTTTTGTTGCTGATTTAGAATCTTTTTGACTACGCGATTCATGTTTTGATATTGTGTATGGTTCTTCCAATCAAACTTTTAGCGCAAATTTTTGAGGATGACTATTACTTGTATCTATTGATACTAAGATAATTACTAAGCGCTTTAGTTCTGTGACTGGTTGCTTTCACTGTGCAGCTAATAAAGTTACGGTATTCAAAAGATGTAAACAGATACATCGTGATATAAGGGAGGTAACTCTTGTTTTTTTGTTATACCGGCATTTGTTTTCATGCCGTTTTAACATTTGTGCACTTATATTACAGTTTATGAACTTATTTTTTCAATTGAATTATCATGTTTTTATCTTTGTGTCAGGTCGCCATATGGTACGTTTATTTGAGTTCTCCCTTTTTTAAAAAAGTTTTATTGATTCAACGTGGATGCCGGAAGTTGTGTGTTGTATTAAGACAATGTGGTTAACATTCGATATGCCGCTCTAATTTTTTTAAACTACGGAAGTATTTAGGGAGGGTTTTGGGCTGTCACTTTACAGATGCAGCCCAATTGAAACCCTCGTTATGCTGCTGCTGGACCCTGACACGGGTGAGCTTCAGTATTGTTAGATTGCAGGAGACGCAAGATCTGACTGAGCGTGCTCTGACTGTGTCCTATTAATTTATGCTTAAACTCTATGTTTGGGATGTGGGAGTGCCGTGCCTTTTCTACATTGAGTTACATTTTACTGCATTTCCTAACGCTTTGTTGCAAAATGCGGTAGTGTGTGAGCCATTTTATCTTGATCCACATAGCAATGACGCCACACTTAGGGGCAGATATACAAGAAAGTGCCGCAGCGCGGCACCGCAAGCCCTTTAGCTGCGTCATGCTGCGGCACTTTCAGACCACAGGAATGCGACATATCTACAATACTATGTCACATTCCTGTGCCCTCCCCTGTGCTGGTGCAGAAACAGCTGCCCTGCGCCAGCGCAGGCCCCCTTGCACCATGCTGCAAGGATGCCTGCGCCATGGGGAGATTGCTTTTGTGAAGGAAGGGGTCCCTTCCTGCACAAAAGCAATCACTGCAGACATTCTCCTCTTTCAATGCACGCTGTAGAATGCAGCATGCATTGAAAGAGGAAAAAACGAGGAGAAATGAAAACATTCCTCCTCGTTTCGCTTGGCTACGCCACCCCTAAGTGGCGTAGCAAACTGACATATTTCCAGGTTACCGATTGTTCATAAATCTGGAAATGCATCAGTGGACATGGGTGTTGCGTGGGAACACCCACTGCAACACCCATGTCCCTCCCCTAACACGCAAAGTGTTGCGTGAACAGGGGCGATATTTACAAGCACAGGTTAAGTCATGCAGGGTGACTTTACCTGTGCTTGTAAATATCCCTTAGCAGGCTGCGCCACGGGTGCCTGTGCATCACGCAACGTGATGCACAGGCGGTGCATGGGGCTTGTAAATCTGCGACTATGCGTATTTATTGTTTATGATGTGGATCTTTTGGAAATTGTTTAGGAGGGTTGTTATATTGGCGCTATATTTGTTATATGATGATTGTCTTGTTGATTCTTTACTACTTTACCGTTTGAGAGGTTATTGCTAATTTTTGACGTGAATCATATTGGAATGATATTTTTTTATTTACTTGAATTTCTCCATCTATAGATCAACTTGTCCCTGAAATTACCAAACAGCCCAAAAAGAATCGAGTATCAGCACCTTGGTATGGGGCTCAGCTCAGACACATAAAAGCCAAATGCAGGCGTCCTGAGCGGCTTTGGAGGACAGACTATAGTGGGAAACACAAAAAAAATACTACTTGGCCCTGGAGGAATATAAGGAGGCCACTAAACATGCTAAAGCTACCTCTTGTACAACTAAAATATATGAAGCTAAAAACTCCTCAAAGGAGCTTTTTCAAACAGTCACACATCTATCTAAATGTTCACAGGATAGCAATTTTAAAGGAGATAAAAAATTTGTAGACAAAATCGCTTCCTTTTTTGAAAACAAAGTACAGGCTGTCTATGATGAACTGCTGAAGACTGTGGCACTGCCTAGGGGAAACTTTGATGACCCCCTGGCTGATAACTTCCTTCAGAGTAGTCCGTCAGAATTCTCTGTTTTAGCGGCAGAGAAATGAGCTACTACTCTCAACAAAATCTGGCTCACCTCTGGACACTTGTCCTGCATTAATTCTGCATCTGGTATCTGAACAAATCAGCTCACATATTACCCCTTTTTTGAACGGGATAATTAGTACTGGTGTTTACCCGCAGTTATGGAAAAAGGCTTGTCTCAGGCCTATTATCAGGAAACCCACCCTGGATCCTGTTGAGGTAAAGAATTATCGCCCAATATCTTGTCTTCCTTTGCCATCCAAAATTCTGGAAAAGGCTATCAATATAGAACTTATGAACTACCTGGATGACAGCCTACTTCTCGACTCCTCCCAACAAGTCTTTAGAGCAAGACACTCCACTGAATGAGCCCTGATAATGGCAACAGATCAAATCCGTAAGGTGGTGGATAAGGATGGCAGAGCGGTCCTCATCCTGCTTGACCTATCGGCCGCTTTTGACACCGTGAACCACACAGTGTTATTAGAGGGATGGCTCTGGCACTCCTGTCATCTTTTTTGGTATCTATGGAACAACTGATCCATTGGGAGGGACTGAAGTCTGCAAACCTTTGCCTTCCTTGTGGAGTTCCACAGGAGTCGGTGCTGTCACCAACACTTTTTAACCTCTATGTTACCCCTCTTGCCAGATTATCAAACAGTATGGCTTTACTCTGGTGTCATATGCGCACAACACCCAGATAGTGGTGTTGGTCTCGCAGAGGGTGGACACTATAGCGACCCAGTTCCGTTGCTGTCTTACTGCAGTCATGACTTGGATGAACGCAAAGTACCTTAAACTTCATACTGATAAGACCAAGGTTATTCAGTTTGGGAAGGGCCCTTCAGTTTGAAATGAACTGTGGTGGCCTGTGGAGGCTGGGAGATGTCCAACTCCGGTGACCAAGGCAAAGTACCTAGGCTTTACATTTGACTGTGAATTAAAGCTCAGCAAGCAAATCAATCAAGTAACCTCTGCTTGTTTTTTCACTTTGAAAGTTCTACGCAACATCTTGCCATTTATCCCATTTACTCTAAGGAAAACAGTAATTGGAGCCCTTGTACTTTCCAGAATAGATTATGGGAATGTGCTATACCTAGGTGTAGACAAAGGCCAAATTGCTAAACTACAATCCGAACGCAGCAGCCCGTGTTCTGCTTGCTCTTCCCAAATACCATCACACGTCTACCAGCATCAGACAGCTTCATTGGCTTACCATCGGTGCACAACGCGATATACAGAGGCGGTGCCATTGACATCTGAAAGTTATTCTCGTGGTACAATCCCCTGCGAAGCCTGACATCTGCCAATACAGGACTGGTACGGTGTCCAGAATAAAAAAGGCTAGATGGGGTGGTAAGAGCTTTTCCCATCAAGCCGCTCAGCTGGGGAACTTCCTTTCCTCACAGCTGAGATTGCAACCCAACAGGACTATTTTCAGGAAACAGGTTAAGACCTGGCTGTTTCCTAAGGGCTCTTAAATAAATAAGTATCTAGATTAGTATGAACCTATCTTAGCGCCAAGACGCGGCGGCAATCGAGCGCTCTATAAATGTATCAGTCAGTCAGTCAGTCACTACCACCTTACTAGTTCTTGTCCTTTTGGACACATTTTAAGGGCAATATCAATATGAGTATACTCTTATGTGCACAGTGCACTTATATTTTTTGCATACCAGAGTGGCTATCTACTTTATAAATGATGTACCCGCTTGTTCTCTTTGGTAATATTAGGATAGTATTTTACTTCATTACATGGGTCCGTCTAGATCCGCGAATCTTGTAACATTCAGGTGTTAGTTTTTCCAGTCACATGTGTTTTAATTGTTCATTTTTAACTCTTGTCTTTTACTGTTTTTGCAGTTCTATCATAACCAATGCTGATTACAGCTCTCTACTATCCTACGTGTGCAAAGAACCTTTATAGCACAGGTAGTGTATTATTTTGTACCGAGGCTTTCACTTATTGTGATTTGTCTTGGTGTCAGAACATATTTTCTGACCATGTAGGAATTGTTTTGACTCAATCTCACTGGTCTTTTTTTGCATGGTTTTTGATTGGGCTCACACTAGTTGGATATACATATCACGTATCGGTTAACTTGAGTGGTGTTTAAGTGGGACCATCACTAAGCATGCCTTAAATGGCTTTTGTATTCAATTTCTTCTTATACTTAGTGGTTTCGTGTGAAATCACTTGACTTTTTGTTAACTCATTCGGGATGGTTTTTGTAGTGTGTTAGGATTTTAGATTTTTACACATTTCTTCTCCTCTGTTTCCCCTTCCTTTGTTGTTTCACTTTTTCATTATTTTTTGTGTCATATTTTTATAGCTCTTCATGGACAATTCTCAGCATCCACTACTATATAAAAATACTCCTGTATGTAGAAAAACTTCTTAACCATACAGGTATGATACTGTTTCTTTGTGTCGTTGTATGTACTATATCTGACTTAATCTGCTGATCTTTTTTCATAGATGAAGCACACTAGTAGTTCATCAGGTCATTATATAAATTTAAAGAACAATTGGTTTTCTTGGTATTCTCTGGCTCATTAGCTAACCACGTTAACTACTGGGGATGGGCCAGATAATTCATCTAACCTGGGATGGTATTTTTTCTCAAGGGACCTCAGCTTTTTCCACATGCTCATGACTATATCTGTTTTATTTATAGCCCCATGGGCTCCAAAACGATAACACACTGGGACCAGTCATGAGACTGAGTAGCTTGTTTTCTTGGATGGTAAGTCAAATCTATTTACCAGTGTTTGATGGATGGAATGGGTCCTATTTGACACCAGGCCCACCTTTTGTAGTTGGGAGCTCCCATTTGCTATTTGTGGATCAGATTAAAACTCTTTGCAATTATTAATTATATAACTTGTTCAGCTGAAATTTCTATCTTGAATTCTGTGAGTTTAACATTTGGGCTATACTGTCCCCTTTTTGTGCACTGTGTTTTAAGACTGTCCTGCGTTGAGGAGGTTTTGTTTATACATATTTTTTAGGTATGTAACTTTTTAAGTGTGTGATTCATTGTACATCACTATCATCTACTGAATAAGTAACAACTTCATATAAATGTATTATATGCTTGCCCTTTGTTTCTTTGTCACCTTTGTTTAGTTGATATATGATTATTTAGTCAATACAACATGAATTTTGTTAGAAAATATGAATTTGAGTTGTATGAATGATGAATTAATGTGAGTCATATCTATATATGTTGCAGGCCTGAAGAAGCCCAGATACGGCGAAAAGCGATGGTTGTATTCACAGTGCTTCACGGAACATGAAATAAAGGATTTATTGAGAAATACAAACATCTTGTTTAATCTGCTTTGTTTGGCAATTTTGCCATTGTTTTGCTATACAATATTTTTGTTGCCTCTCGGATTCTTCTGCTTTTTGTTGATTTATTTGTGGTTCTGACTGGTGGCCATTTCTTGAGGTAGGCAACTAGAAATGTGTAAATTTTTCTACCAGCAATACGTGATTGTACGATAAGCGGGCCCTTGGCCACCATCGATTCTCTCAGCGACAGAGTCGCTTGCGTTTCCCTTCTCTGTGGCAACTGGAACAGCGGTTCCAGAATCGGTACCCAGAAGTTGGTGAAGTCTTTGCAGTCCCTGAGACTTCAGAACAGGAGGCAATCTCTACTTCAAGCCCTTGGAGATACTCAGCCCAAGTGAAGAAAGTTCAATCCAGTCCTTTCACTGCCCAAGGCAGAAGCAGCAACTGTAAGCCCAACAAAACAACAATGCAGCAAAGGGGCAGCACTCCTCCTAGCAGCTCTTCCAGCTCTTCCTCTTGGCAGGGTTCTTGATTCCAGCGAGTTCTAAAGTTCTGGGGTTTGGCCCCCATATTTATACCCAGCTTCTCATTGTTCTCTCAGGCAGAGAGAACCTGTTGTGCTTAGTCAAAACCAGTTCTGTCATCTTTGGCACAGCTTTCTGGCAGGAGGTGGAGACAGCATTGTTCAAGGAAGACCAGGCCCATTCAGGCGCAAGCAAATCTCCTCCCACTACTAATCTATATGCAGCCCAGGTCTATTCAGCCCAGCCCTGACTCATACAGGAAAGGCAGGACACACCTTGACCCCCGATTGGCTGTCTGAAGAGAATGCACATCCCCAGCCCCTGTCACTCCAAAACCAGACAGTCAATCCACAAACCCAGCAGAGGCACAGAGGATGGCTAAACAAGAAAATACCTACTTTCTAAAAGTGGTATTTTCAAACACAGAAAATAAAAATCATCTTTACTAAAAGATGTATTTTTACATTCTGAGTCCAGGCATACTAAACTCAATTTCCCTATTGTGTCCCAGTGGGAAGTTATGCTTAAAAGATGTTATAAGTAAAACTCTCATTCTTCCCTATGAGACAGATAGCCATTCCTTAGTGAAAACGACATGCTCTGTAATTCACTACCAGGGCATGCCACACACATCAGTACATGTCCTACCTTCAACATACATTACCCTGCCCACAGGGGTACCATGGGCCTACCTGAGAAGTGACTTATATGAAAGAAAAGGGAAGATTAGGGCCTGGCAAGTGGGTGCACTTTACAGGTGGACCTCACACTTTACAAACCGCGTGCAGACTCTGCAGTAACAGGTCTGAGTTACATTTACTGGACTACATCTGTGGGTGGCACAATCAGTGCTGCAGGCCCACTAGTAGCATTTGATTTACAGGCCCTGGCAGTAGCGGTCGGCAGTAGGTGTTTCTATAGGGCGGTGACGTGGGCAGGAGGAGGGGCAGGGTGGGGGGAAATAATGTATGGATTACGGAGTTTTACAGGTAAGTAAACATTTAAATACATAAAACGAATTTCGTTGCGCGCACTGCATCACATTTGGTGATGCAGTGTGCGCAACGAAATTCGTTTTATGTATTTAAATGTTTACTTACCTGTAAAACTCCGTAATCCATACATTATTTCCCCCCACCCTGCCCCTCCTCCTGCCCACGTCACCGCCCTATAGAAACACCTACTGCCGACCGCTACTGGGCCCTGGCACTCTCAGTATCATGTGCTAGTGACGTGCCAGTAAATCAAATAAGCCAATCATGGAAACACCAATCCATAATAGCATTTACAACAGGAGCACTTGCACTTTAACACTAAGCAGCAGTGAGAAAGTGCGCAGAGACACTAAACCAGCAAAAACAGTCTCAAGAGGTCAAAAAGCAAAAATACAGGGGAAATATGCCAAAAGATGCCAAGTCTAACGGTGACTAATAAGGGGAAATACTGATGGGCCTATCAAAAGGCAGGCCGGAGCCACTCATTACCATTCAAATGGTAGCAATCCACCTGTCAAAAATTCCTTCTGCTCAAGTAATTCCTCTAGCTCTTTGCTTTTTCACCTCTGATTTGGTCTGTTTAAAATGGTGTTTCCCGCAGAGCTGTATCTGTTACAATGGAACTGGCCATTCATTATATCTGGCCAACAAGGAGATGCCAATCAAAGAAAAAGCGCATTTTAAGCCAAATGTCCAATCCACCTCATCCAGCCACCTATGTCCTGTGTTATGTATCTGTGGAATAGAATATCTGTCTCAGGAGACTTCAATGTGCCTAGTAGACCATGCTTGCCACACAGAGACTGACAGGATAGGGCATGCAGCAGCATCTCCCCATAAGTTTATGTTTGTCCTAAATAAACAATTCAGAGGAGGTTGCAGAAATTAAAGCAGCAGTTATGTAATCGTGATCAAAACAAATTCATATATTTCACTTGGTTAAAAAGTTATGAGAGCTGTAATGTTTTATAAAACAACTAACCTTTTGGTGAGGTAAGAGTTAATTGGGAGACTGCTGCTCATAGGCTTCAAATACAGGAGATTGTGTTCCCAATGGATGTGTTCCATATGTTTTGGATGGCCTTAGGAATTAATAAACCTATGATGAACTCTTAGTGGAAACAGAATGTACCTATACGCATTTTGGGGCCATTATAAGGGGACATTGATATTTTCTTGGTGGACGATGGGACTTCGATGCGGTATGGGCTTATTATCTGTCCTCCTGGAAGGGGGTCTGAAAAAACCTTCGGAGGAAAATCCATTGACGCGCTATATTGCATGTTGCCAGGTTATTTTTATTTGTAGTACGCATTACATTTGCAAAACTGCGTAGATTTTCTTCTGCAGGTGTTGCCACATTTTTATTTAGACTTTGGAAGGTTTGTGATGCTCTGAAGCAATTACAAAGTTTTGAAAACAAATCAGAAAAACATTTTGCATTTCCCACATGCAAAACCTGCATTTGCAGAATACAGTTCAAATGTACAATAAACACTTAAATTGTGGAATTTGTTTACAACGATTACGAAATGTTAATCAGCAAAGACATTTGCAAAATTAATAACATTTGTAACTTTGTCTCACAGAACTATTTTACTACTAATTATCATTGTACACAACATTGTACGCCTGGATACAATACTGTATGACTGAATGACTGCAGGGCGCATTTCATATTGCACAAGGTGCCGTTTCCTTAGGGTTTAAAGCCAACGAGGCTACCCTTTCCATTAAGTGGCCCTAGGTTCTGCAGCTGGTATATTCTATAGGAATTTGTACATTTCTGGTTTCTCAACTGCAGTTCACAGTCCGTGAAAGACCAAGCTGGAACAATAGTATGGGTATACTTGAATTGGCCGCGTGGGTGACCCTGCTCCCAGAACTCCCGTCAGTATTTCAGCGCTACTTAGAGCTACTTCTTTGCAACCTCACCCATAAAACGCCTTACAGCAAACTCAATAACTTGTGACTTTCAGGGAAATACTCCAAGTAGCAGGCCCGTATATAACCCAGTGGAAAACTGAATGACTTTCTGGCACAAATGCCTTACAATCAATCTTTTACGACATGATGACTGGCCCTACTGAATCCCAAAATTAAGCTAGGCACCAGCCTGTGGAAAACCGGGACATGCCAGAAAACCAACAACTTTCTGCAACATTCTGGCATCATGATGAAAAAAGAATATGATCCGAAATGATGCCCACAACATGTTTCCCTCTCTGATGCACATTCCCTGCGAGACCAATCTCAGAATAAATTAAGTTTGCAGGAGGAGTAGAGTTAAGAGTTCTGACGGAGCAGGTTTGCCTAGTTTTCTGGAGAAGGCACAGAGTGCAGATGTTGCTCGACGAAAATTAAGGTTTCTGGCTTCTATGGCTTTTCGCCAGGTCATTGAGTCGTCTACAAGTATACCCAAATATGGATATACTGACGTTTTTTCCAGCTTGGTGTTGTTTATGTATATGGATTTTGAGTTCCCAGGTTTGGATCCTATGGACATTGTAAATGTTTTCTTTGTATTTACTTTTAGTCCCAATGAGTCCATAAACATCACGTATTTGGCCAGCTGTCGTTGAAGTTGGTTAGCTGTTCGGGCCAGGATGACCGAGTCGTCGGCGTAGAGTAGGATGGGTATAGGGCGGCGAGCTATTTGCGGGAGGTCCTGGCTCCCTGCCAACATTGCTTTTTCAATCCTGTTGGTGTATAGATTGAATAGGAAGGGAGCCAATACGCACCCCTGCCTTACTCCTCGTGTGATTTTGAAAGGGCGTGATAGGTCGCCGCCGATGCCATAACGCACTCGGCCTTCTGCGTTGGTGTATAGACCCCTGAGAAAGGCCAGTATCTCTGAATCTACTCCGAGATTCGACATGATTTCCCACAGTTTTGAATGCTGAACGCAGTCAAAAGCCGCGCTCAGATCTACGTAGACTAGATAGATCTTCCCATCTTTTGCGTGGGCGTATTTCCCAGCCAGAAGGGTCAGGTTTAGGGCTTGCTCCACCGTACCGAGCCCCTTCTGGAAGCCGTATTGCAGGTCAGTGAAGATGTTATTTACCTTGGCCCAAGTTTGTAAGCGGTCCAGGAGTAGTCGACCTGCAATTTTACCCGTAGAATCCAGAAGGGAAATCGGCCGGTAGCACGCAGGGTCGTTGCGGTCCCCTTTCTTAAATATTGGCAAGAGGGTGGATGAAGACCATGACGGAAGGAGACCGACTTGAGCGACTGCGGTCATTACCCGGGTTATTATTGACGACCAGTAGTCACTGTTGTGCAAGAACAAGTCCATGGGTACCCCATCTGGGCCGGGAGCCTTGCCAGTTTTTGACGCTTGGATTGCTTTTCTGACCTCGGTAACTGTGAAGCGTAAGTTAATTGGAAGAAAATGGGTTTCTGCTTCGGCCTCACATTCTGTTCGGGGTGTGTCGGATGCCAAACCGAAAATTTTTGTGAAGTGGAGGACCCATTCGTTCTCTGTCACTGCAACATCGAGGTGGTTTGGGTCAGTATCATTTTCCAAGAAGGGTGATCTAATGGTCTGCCAAAAAGTGGTGCTGTCCTTTTTTAGTGCGCTCTCGTGTAATTGGCACCAAAGGTCTCTCTTAATCTGACGCCTTCGATTTTTCCTTGTTTCATTATACACTTTCCTCCGGGATGAAATTAGTTGGGCGTCTCTTGGTTTCTGCCGAAGAGCTTCTTTTAAGGCCGAAAGGGCCTTTGTACAGTCCGAGTTAAACCATCTTTTAGTTTGAGATGTTGGTTTGTTTGTCCTGTATTTGACTAACTCGTCTCTTATAGCCCCTTGTATGTTGTGAAAGGAGGCGATGATTAGTTCAGGGGAAGCTTCTGCGGACAGACAGTCCCTTAGCCAGGGGTGCGTTTTTTCGAGTATCCTTTGCGTAGTCGTCTCTGGGTCGACTTTGGCCCATTTAATTACAAAACCGTTCCTCTTCTTTAATGTTATTGTTTGCTGGTCGAGAGAGCTAGTTCTCGTTGTGGAAAGACCTGCTTTCTCCATTGTGATCTCCACGCTTAAAGGATAGTGGTCGCTGATCGGACTGGACCCTACTTTGTAATTAGTTAACATATTCTTACAAGTATTAGAAGCTAGGATGAAATCAATGGTGGATGTGCAACCTCTCCCATGGAAGGTGGGTCGAAATTCCTGGGCCGGGTCCACTAGCTCATTTACAAAGTCTAGGTCCAGGGTAAATATGATTTCATTCAGCTTGTTTCCACTTTGAGTGTGTGCAAAGTGAGGGATCGGATTGCCGGATACAGATTGTAGGCCACAGGTCCCGGTTTTATGGTTTGGACATATTGGGTGGTTGAAGTCGCCTCCCCAAATGTATTTTATTGTTGCGCTTAGATTCGAGTTTTGCAGTGTGGATATATGAGCCACCATTTCATCCAGGTTTGTACAGCAGTCCTGGGTGCCTGTGTTATTATAGTAGTTAATGAGTATGTAGATATTCCTCGATGCAGTGGTGTGATGTGTAATTTGAATGACTTGGAAGGCGGATGTTTCTTTTGTTAGTTTTACCGTAGTTGCTAGAGTGTTGGAGAAGTAGATCGTAAGACCACCTTTGGGTCTTCCCATTGTGCTTGGCGTTGCTTTGGTGAAAAATGTCTTGTATCCCGGTAGGTGGAGGGGGGATAAACGCCAGGTCTCTTGTAAGCACAAGATTTGATGACTTCGTGCTATTTCTAGCCATTGAGGGCATGTTATTTTGCTGGCTAAGCCTGCAACGTTCCAGAAAGCTATGCCTACGGCGGTGGCCTCATTGATCGTTGAGGTGGCGAGAGTGGTTTTGCTACTGGTTGTGACTTCAGTGGCTACGATTTGCTCAATGAGTGGTCTTGCGCTCGTGGCCGGGTTCTTTGAGGGACAAAGGGTCAAGAGATTGTTTTGTTGAGTCATAGGGGACTCTGCTAGTTCAGGCTGTTCGGATGAAATTATCTGGTGCTTATCAGGGGCTGGGAAGTGTGGGGCAGCAGCTAAGTAATGGAAGGCAGCTATAGGTTGATTCGGATCGACCGTGGGTGGTCAATCGAT
The DNA here is from genome assembly GCF_964263255.1 of Lissotriton vulgaris. Taxonomy (NCBI): domain Eukaryota; kingdom Metazoa; phylum Chordata; class Amphibia; order Caudata; family Salamandridae; genus Lissotriton; species Lissotriton vulgaris. The sequence goes on from NC_141691.1 coordinate 1,526,087,415, forward strand.
CATATCGAGACACTCATAGCGGTTATGGGTCGGGAAGCCCTGCCAACCTTCGTATGCGGGGTAAGGTCTGTCCTGCCAGTATGGAACTTGGGTATCGACGTACCTTTCTCTTGGTCCTCCCCTATCTAGGTACTCGCATGGGAAGTCCCGCCGATTCCATGGTGTTTGACGCCATGGATCCTGATTTCGTCGGGCTTTGGGAAGATGGTGCCATTCCCAGGGAGGGGGGTTGAGTTGTTGTTTCATTGGGGGGTAAAACAGAGAAAGGTGGCAGGCGTCTATTCCCCCTTTTTTCTCGAGTTGTGGCCAGGCACATATATAGTCAACCGTTGCGGGATCTTTGCATGTTACAATAATACAATCACCGCGTATTGATTTCTTGGTTTTGCCTATCCAGGCTACCCTGCGTGCTGATGTGATTCCTCCTGATAGATGGGATTCAAGAGGTCTATTTATGCTAAGCCACTGCATGGCCTTGTTTTTAAGTGACCATGCAGTTTCTGGGGTGTCATCTACTAACTCGGGTACTCCTGTTAAAACTATTGTGTAGGGAGTAGCTTCAGGGGGCAAATGGGCAGGGCGTCTGACTGCAGGGTATTTTTTCGGGGTGGTTTCCGATGTGGTCTTGGGTGTTTTTTGGGGAGGTAGGGAATTCGTGGGCTGAGAGTCAAGTTTCTCCTGAGGAATTCTACTGGAATCTAAATTTTGTGCTGGACATGGGGTTCGTGTCACAGCCTTTCCTTTGGTGTCTATCTGTTGCACTTTGTTTTGTTGTAATGACTTCTGTTGTGTTGGTTTCTCCTGCTGGGGATGGAGTGTATTTGTTATTGGTTTAGGTGTGGTTGTCGGTGGATTGGGGTTCGTTTGTACTGTGAGTGTTGCATTTGTAGGATTGGCTACTTTCTGATTTTGTTTCTGGTTTTGCTTTTTTGATGGGTGTGTGGTATTTCGCTGTCCCTTTACGTCTATCCTGGTGTTTGTATCTAAAAGAGTAGCTGATATTATTGTTAATTGAGCCTCAGGGTTTCTTACGCTCAGCTGGATGGGTTTTAGATATTGGTAGAGTAAGTCTTTGGTGGTAGTTAGCACTTGAGTTGTAATTCTACAGGTCTTACATTGCTCAGTTGAGTTATTGATGCTGGATATTGGCTTGTGTGGGAGGGTACAGTCAGGAATGTGTAGTATGCTGTTAGAGCATGGGGAGTTTGAGTTGGTCACGGGTGAACTTTGTGTTTTTTCGCTACGTGGTAGTCGGGTTTCTGATGTTGCCCTTTCCCTCACATCGTGCTGGGGTAGGTTGTCGTAAGTTTGGATGTCTCCTTGCGTTTGACAGCCAGCTAGGTCTGGGGTTGCTTCCAAATCTTCTGATGATAATAATGAGGAATCCAACTCGGAGTGGGTAACTGACAGATCAACTACTGAAGGAACAGTGTTGAGTTCTGTGGTTGGGAGGAGCACTGGGAGTGAGCTGTTTTGGGAGGTCAGATTGATTGGAGATGCAGCATTCGCTATAGCGCCGAGTGATGAGCGCTTGGCATTTGCGCTCATGAGATCCAATGAGACCCTCTTTTCCATTAGGGCTATGCTTTGGTTTATTGTTTCATTGACCCGCGATATAAACAGGTCAATGGGGCCTGTTACCTGAGCTACCTCCTGCGCATGTTTAGATTTAGGTTTGGGTTTAGTAGTGCTTCTGGTTTTTGCTGGCATGTTGTTTGTTGCCAGGTCGTTGTTGAAAGAGGGATGGCCCGGTCCGGTCTCTGTCGGGCACTAACGGGCAACAACGGGCCCGCCCTTGGCCCGGGCTTCGCCCCGGGCTGCGTCCCGCGCGCGTCCCGCGTAGCGGGTGCCGCGAGAAGTTATTGCGCTTCGCTGGGGGCGGGGCACTGGAAGGGGGCGCGGCTCTCACAGGAAGAGGACCAGCTGGAGATGGTGAATGCTGGTCCTCGCAGTCCTGGGGCCAGCGCCTCGTCCTCCTCTGCGGCCTTCCTCTCCCAGTCGCGCTGCGGGGCTTCAGGTGATGAGAGATGCTACTCCAGTAGCGGAAAACGGCAGCTGGTGCAAACAGTGAGTCCTGTGGCGATTAGGCTGTCTCTACGAGTGGCACCCGCGCAGCGGGTGCCGCGAGAAGTTATTGCGCTTCGCTGGGGGCGGGGCACTGGAAGGGGGCGCGGCTCTCACAGGAAGAGGACCAGCTGGAGATGGTGAATGCTGGTCCTCGCAGTCCTGGGGCCAGCGCCTCGTCCTCCTCTGCGGCCTCCCTCTCCCAGTCGCGCTGCGGGGCTTCAGGTGATGAGAGATGCTACTCCAGTAGCGGAAAACGGCAGCTGGTGCAAACAGTGAGTCCTGTGGCGATTAGGCTGTCTCTACGAGTGGCACCCGCGCAGCGGGTGCCGCGAGAAGTTATTGCGCTTCGCTGGGGGCGGGGCACTGGAAGGGGGCGCGGCTCTCACAGGAAGAGGACCAGCTGGAGATGGTGAATGCTGGTCCTCGCAGTCCTGGGGCCAGCGCCTCGTCCTCCTCTGCGGCCTCCCTCTCCCAGTCGCGCTGCGGGGCTTCAGGTGATGAGAGATGCTACTCCAGTAGCGGAAAACGGCAGCTGGTGCAAACAGTGAGTCCTGTGGCGATTAGGCTGTCTCTACGAGTGGAGTAGAAATATGTGTTGTTTTTCTGTTTTAGGAGAGACTATTTTCATATTCTATTTTGCTCTGCTTCGTGCTCCGGCATGGTGCTTTCCCCAATGCTGTATTGCTTTTCCTGAACATCTATAGAGTGGGGTTTCCTGCTCCCTCTTTATTTAGTAACCTAAGGCGGGGGGGGGGGACTTTCAAGAGGCCAGGTTGGCTGGTCTTCACTAGTTGGGATAGTGCTCAGGGATTCACCAGTGTGAGATGGAACAATCAAAAGCATTGTTCTGACCAATTCACAACCTCACTGGATACATGAATAGCTAGGTCACCATTTAAAATTAATTTTTCAATTCACCAAAGTGTTTTCACCAACTCATTAAACCAACAGTTTTCATATTTGAGTTCGCCTTGCCAGAGATAGTGATAGAGCGCGCAGGTCACCCGACTCAGATTACCATACTCACCTGGGCCCATAAACAATTTATGATGAGATTTAATCAGGTAACCTGTGCACTTACTCTAATCAGTGATTTATAAATTTCATTTAGGACCTATACCATTGTCTTACCAATCTTCGTCATCGGTACCTAAAGTCCTAAAGGATCAAAGGTGTTAGAATATTAGGTAGAATAAGAAAATTTGCACTCATAAAATAACCACAACTCGGAAAAGGTTTAAACTCTTTATCTAAAATCTTTAAAATGTCATAATCCAAGCATTGAACAATAGAAAATTCTCAATTAACGATTAGGATGAAAATATGCAGAGTTTTTATAAAGCAGTCTTTACACATTTGACATTAGGGGGGAAAGAGAGAAGGAAACAATAAAATGATATACCCACATTGACTATTTACCTAGAATGGTGTGATGAACTAACCCTGGTGACGGGTCAGTTTAAAGGACAGAACCCCGAAAGTGCAGGCACCATAAAGACAAGCAGGTACAGATCAGAATCCAGAAAGGTAAAGCTAAATTGGATCAGGACAGGACCACCAAGGGCTAAGACCAGCACCCGCAGTTAAAGTTGCAACGCCTGCGTTACTCCCTCTCTGCAGCTAACAGCCAGAACCCGGTAAGAGTTATCGATTTCTTCGACAAAGTGCTTCGCCAGCCCTTCAGCACTCAAACCCCGATCTGGGTTTCAAACCTGTTGACAGAGGGCTCCACCAGCACCTCTGCTCCTGATCGCCTATTGAGTGCGTTGGGTCAGTGACAGGTCAGCTATTCGGACAAGTCGGACAAATTAACTAGCTAAGCCTACTCTAGTTATACTATTTTCCAGGTCTGTGTACCACCCCCCAATGTTGCAAGTGTAAGGATCCCCAAATTTGATTGGCCAAAAAGATGGGGAGATGTCATCGCACCATACTAAAAGGAAACTTTTCCCTAGAAATTTTAATTTTACGTCCCCGCCCGTCAATTTTATTTCCCCATGCATGTTTTATTCCACCCAGCAGTGAATGTATCAATGTCGGTTACAAAGTAGTCCATTTAACAATTTTGCTTCCTCTGTAGAGTTCAGGAGGTGAAGTTCCTAGGCGCATCTTGGTCAAGACTGTCCCTGGCACTCATTCAATGCCATGACTTGATGGTTTTCAGACTCTGGTGCGCAGGCTCAAAGGTTTCAATATGGAGTGCAGTGGGTTTCAAAATGGAGTATCGGGTACATTTCAGGCTCAGAAGCGTGATTACATGAGGAATAGAAAATAAATAGTTTTAAAACAAGATTAAATGAATGCACTGTATACCACTTATCTCTACTCTATTCCCGTTACTTTATATTTAACTATTGCGTTAGGGTTAAGCAGAACGAACAGCTTAGCAAAAGCAGCAGTGCAAGCTTCTTGCAAGTGAGGACATAGAGCAGCCATCTTAGTTCTAGTGCTCAGAAGCAAAAGATTCCCTCCAAAGCAGAAAGTATGTCATGTCACGTGAGTATGACAGACGCATGCGCAGTAAGAAATCCCGCGTAGCAGCGGCCATATTAATGCAAGCGGATTATCATTAGTAAAAGCACATATGCAAGCTTCACTTAGATGTCATGTAATGCAATATTAATAGGACAAAGCATGTTGATTAGTACATTAATGTTATGTCGAGAGGACTGAATACAAGCAAGTCGCATTACGTGCGAACCCTTGCTCCATCAATAGCATAATGTCTCCCATTGAGTCAATACACCTTATAAATCGAAAGAACTTGGTGGACTCATCCAAGCCCAAATCTTGAAAGTGATGTGTTAAATTCAGGTACCTGCTTTTATAATCATATAACAGTTGTGCTAATTGTCTTTCACTGTCCCCTATTGAGGTTTTCTTAATCTTATACATAAAAAGAAAGCCATCTACTGCTACACACCATGCTACGTTTTCATCAACTCACGTACTCAGCTGACATGTTTCACCTGCATAGCAAAGGTGGGTCATGACTTGCCGCGCAAAATAGTATAATTAAACCCTTCAAAAATTACATTTAAGAATAGCCCCAAATCTCATCAGTATTGGAATTTTCTCAAAAAATGTCTTCCAAAAGCAAAGGATAACATTTCAAAGGAAAAAGAGAAAGAAGGCTATGTCTAAAATGTTTTCACATTAAGAAATAGCAGTCCCTTTAATTGTATCATCGCAGGCTGTACAATATTTTTACATAGAATTATTACTTACGTTGGAAACTGATATGGTGATTTTGTTGTCTGTCAAGCTTCCATTTTCATACGTTTGACATAGTAAGATATTCGCAGTCTGGTTTTACATTTAACACTCTGACAGAGAAGCACAGTTTTGTCCCTGAAGAAGATCTCTGTGACTTGGATCCCTAATGTCCGAGGTCAAAACGCATTAGCACACAATTTTGGAGAAGAAGCTTCGAATTGGATGAACAATTGGATAAGACTACTAATAAAGCATACTAATAAAGCATGCAATGGACATTTTTTGATAATATGCCTTTACTAGGGGCTACAGTGATTGTTTTTCTGAACCAAATATGAAATAACTTGTTGAAAGAACAGAACATGTTTTATTCAAGAAGACATTGTCAGTCACCTACAAGCATGCTGTCAATAGATTTCACAGAGTTTCAACATTGAAGGGGTGTTTATGTATGGTATTTTAATATTCTAAAAACAGCTATGGATTCTGGTAAAAAAGAGAATAGTTTTCATTCTTTCTTTTTCCCATCTTTTTTTGTCTCTTAATATAAACGTCATAGTATCTACTGCCAAAGTGCTTACTTTATAAACTTCACAAAATATCAAAAAACCCACATGGCCATAGATTAATCATTGATTTTAAAAACACCACATACACCTTAATCTTGTGTGTTTTAATCCTTATCTCTTTTTTACTTATATTCATTTTAGTATTTTTTGTTTTCAAAGAACTCATATCCATCTGGTACATTCAAGAACCTTAATTACACAAAATGCACCAAAAAAGACAAATCACAATACAAAATACTTGAATACAAAATACTTGACACATAAAAGATGATTCAAACAGTGCATTGTCTACTGAGCCAACCAAAACAAAAGAAAATATGTCCAAAAATGAGAGTCATTTCATTTGGAGAACTTGCCGAGAGTCATTCCAGTTTTATTTCCTCCCCCTTCCTTCAGTAATGGGATTTGCTGACACCTATTATATTTCCACACTCCCAAGGGCGTCAGGACGCTCTTGGGCAACAGTGCGCTCTACAAATATAATTAACATTAACATAACATTAACTCAATATAGTCCCAATCAAGTTGATACTTTCTTTTTTTGAATGAATATCAAATACTTGTTGGAATCCTAAAGGATGATTTGATCTTTGAGGTGGTACATCCCATCAATTCCCATGCAACAATGCCAACGCGTTTTGACCTCACAGGGCATGGGGGTATATTCAATTCTTTATGGCGGTCATCATCAGGGCTAACGAGAAAGACTCGCTCAGTCGTAACCTAACAGAGAAGACTGCACACAGACACTTGCTATGTACAGCAGAGGGTGACCACATTCCATGCAGCCAACCACCCACATGGCTTCCCGTACAGCCAAATTCCTTTGAGTGCATCCTTCGATCATGTGCAGTGGGGTATTGGCTGGAGGGTGAGCCTCCACCCATGAAAGGATGAGGATACACTCTACCCTCTCCTTAGGACAAGGAGAGGTTATTTAAAACAAATATGCCCCTTCCGTTTGTCCTATGACCCCTGCCATTTTGGAAGGTGAGGAGTAGAATAAATCCATTCCCTATCCTTAAGCAAGGTGAAATAGTGTTAGTTTGTATTATATGTAGGCAGAGCTGATGCAGCAAGACAAGCTATATGTGAAATGTAACAAACAGAAATACATATTTTGGGACCCAAAAGAAGCAGATGAACTGTTGAAATCTGTGCTGATGAAGGAAAAGAGGTCTGATGGCAGTCTGGAGGGGTTTAGGCCACAGTTCAAAGACAGAAGAAAGAAGACTGTCCATAAATATATTATTGTTACAAGTCCCTTCAGTTTTTATGTAGAAAATGGTTGCAAGTTAGATACAGACATTTCCAAATTGTGGCAGCTGTAATAGTGCAGTAAAGAAATGTGGGGTATATATCTCACTAAATGTAGCGCATTCCCCACCAAAATAAAAACAGATTGAATACTTTAAAAAAAATACATTAAGGTCGAGTATCAGTGGTATTTATCGCACAAGATAAATAACGATACTAAGGGGTATATTATTTATCAAGTGTAATAAATACCATGTATCACGAGTTGTTGGGTAATAACATGAGATTTTGGTGTTTAATGTACTAAAATATGCACAATGCTGTAACTACTGTATGATATTCCCCGGTTAAATTTCAGCAGGTTTGACCTGCCGTAATTTATCAATGGTTGAGTTATTTACTGCATCCAATAATTGTTTGTTGTATGAAATTCCTACCAACTCGTAATTTGAACCCTTGCGTGAACAAGGGATAACACGCAGGTCTTAATCAACTGCCCAACTCGTAATCAGGGTCTTAGAAGCTTATTTTGACATAAGCACTACTGTCTTTCATGTTGCTGGAAAGACAGTGTGTCGTTAACATGAAGATTGCACCCACGTTCCATACATCTTGGATATACGGACTTTAAGTAACCCATTTTATTCTTCAAATAAGTCAGTTGATCACTCACCATTTCTTAGGAAGTAGTGAATGAAGAAGTGTTTGTGTACACAAAATCTACAGATCAGACTGTTCCAAATATTGAAATTCAAGTTAAAAAAAACGTTATTTCGGCAGAACTGCCATAAAAGCACAATGAGAAACCACACAGTTAAAAAAAAAAGATAAAAATGTCACAACATAAAATAGCATTGTACACCATAAGAACAATTACAATGGTTACTCTCTCACATTTAAACCCTTGATATCAAAGACTAAACAATGTAAAGAGGAGAACTATCCCTCTACAAATTAACCATTGGTGACAATTAGGGCGAGTCGAGCAGCCCAAATAATCAAAATTTAAAATCAAGATTGAGAAATACCATCATAAAATAGTAAAAATGTAGATTTCAAAAACTAAATAGGCTAGCAGGGGAGGTAAAAGATTTCAACATCAATTAAAACCTTTCAAAATCAGGAAATCGGTCAGTAGAAAAGCAGCACCATCTATTACTCAAACCAGACATCTCACTAAACGTCTGCTCTTGCACCACATTGCAAATAAAAATATTGCTATGGCGACAACCATAACTGGGTGCATATCATGCTTTAGTAGTCTGTAGACCTCTCTGTAGTTTCTTGTTCCTAGGTTCTTGCAAAGTTGCGGAATCCATTTAGATCTAGCCGGATGGTATGCTAGGCAAAAAAAGATCAGTAGGATATTCGTCTCTTCTGTCTCATTGGATCCGGGACATAAAGATTTATTAGCTCCCACCCACCTATTCATGAAGGCAAAAAGGGGGAGCGTCCCGTGATTAAATTGAACAAACAATTTCTTGGCTACTAGAGGTTGTATCAGGTCTAAAGCCGGCTCCAAGGTATAATGGAAGTTTACATCCAGGAACCTGGAGGTTAAACTAGATGACTCGGTTGAATGCATAATTCTTGTCAGTCTAAATTCCTTCAAGGCAGAGGATAGTGGTTGTTTGGAGGTAACAGAACAAGTCTCCTCAGGTGCGGACCACAGGTAATTTCTCCCTATTTTACGAAAGGCATCCCGAATTAATGTCAGCCAGGGGACATAACTGATATCAGTTCCTCTCTATAGTCCACCAACTCTGGCGTACTCCATAGCCGACGCCAATAGAGTAGTGGACGAGCTGTAATCAGGTCAGAAATGGGAGCAATTCCCAAATCCATCCTCGATGGGATTAGGGGAGTGCTCTGGGGTAAACCCAAGAGATGCCTTAAGAAGTTATTTTCTGTCACAGTTAAAGTATTAGTTGGGCAATGGCCAAAAGTTCAGCCCCATATAAGGAAGCTGCCCTAGTTTGGACCTTATATATTTCTGCAGGTGGGCCAACAACTTTACCGGCACAACTTTTATGAACTTTTAAAATTCCCCCACACGCTTGGGTTAATTTTAGGTTCGCCTTAGAGATCTGTGGCCCCCATTCCATTTTGTAGAAGTGGGAGTGGAAGGTGCACAGCGTTTATATCATGAAAAAAGTTCTGGGTTTCTCTGCGGTTCGAGGGTGCTGCCTGGGTGGCGTCGCTTGTCACCGGCATCCTTTAGTAAGCATACACAAGTTGTGCCCCCAATGGACCATTGGAAGCATCCCCTGGCGCACCACTCATTAATCTTCTGGGTTACCATAATTCCATAATTCAAAGATGATGTGATATAGTTTCAAGTATGTTTCTTTAATTCATCAGTTCATATGAATTCATAGGCTTTTTCATATTTCATTTCATACAAATCAGCATTATATTGATTAATGAGTCCAATATTTTGAGAAATCCCCTTTGGATGACTAACCTCAAATTGTTTGTCCGATACATTGAAAACATCTTTATTCTTTGGAAAGACACTAAAGAATCACTAGCAAAAGCATTAACTGATTTAAACTTGAAAAATGAGAGAATACAGTTGACCTGGGAAATTTCAGACACTTCGATTACCTTTTTAGATGTACGGATTAATCTACGTGATGATGGCATTGGAACCGAAATGTACCGTAAAGACATAGACAGAAATAACACTTTGCACTTCCAAAGCTTTCATCAGCAATCACTAAAGCAACATTTGCCACTATCACAAATGATGCGGGCAAAGAGAATCCTATCTGATCCAGATAAGCTTCAACCAAAACTAAATGAAATGGGGAACAGATTTCGTGACAGAGGATATCCAGACAATTTAATTGATCAGACTAAAGAAAAAGTCAGCAACATGCAGAGAGCGGAGTTGCTAAAAACACGAAGCAGAGACAAAGAGAACAGAACTACCATTGTGTCCAAATATTCCACTGCTAGTTACAAATTTAAAAAGATCATTCGGAATCATTGGAACATTTTAAAAGCTGAACCGGATTTCAATCATGTTTTTGATCACCAACCAATTTTTGCTTTTACAAGGGGTAAGAATCTTGGCGAACTACTAAAAACAAAAGCAGATCCATTGGAGATTTTTCGTGGAACTCGACTTTGCTTACAATGCAGAAATTGTAATAACATTATTAGAGGTAGTTGTCTGACACATCCAATGAAAGGTCACACGATCAAATTACGAGTGAACGCCACCTGCGATACAGCCAATGTGATTTATATGCTTAAGTGTCCCTGTGGAAAAGTGTACGTGGGCAAGACCACACAAAAGATAAAAATCAGACTGAAAGAACACAAATCTAACATTAGAACTCGCAATACCAAATCAACTGTGGCAGTCCATTTCACCGAAACATCGCACAATATCTCACAAGTTCAATTTTTGATCCTGGAAGTCATTCCCAAAAAAGAAGGTTGAGACAACAATCGTTTTCTCAGTTGAACTCTCACAAACCGTTCGGTCTAAACGACCGCACAGAATTTATGTGTTACCTATGAATCATGTACTACATTTCCATTTGTGCCTCGTTCCACTGCTGTGGGACAAAAAGTCCTATAACTATTTGATCTTTACCAGATGAACAGTGACTGTTCGATGTATTTTGTTTTATCGTTCGTTTATTTTATCGTTTGTTTAATGTTACATCTTTTTTACCATTGCATTTATAACTTTATTGCGCATCGTAACAACACCAGTGAAATAACATTTCCCTAATCAGTTTCCATTGATCTAACTCCCGATCAAATGGTCGGACGTTGGACCAATCACCATTCGAGTAACTTTCAGTGCACGAACTGTCATTCTCACAAGACTGTTGATAGGTTGCCGCACGCGACCGTGAGCAATACTCAGTAAGATTTTGGTCGAGGATCTTTCGGGAGATGCTGTCATGTCTTGGAAGTAAGTTATATGCCATGAGATATTTTCCCAAGAGTTCAGGTCAAAACAGGGTTCAGCATGTTTTAATGTTAACTTTTCTCCAACACTACATATAACTACTAAGAGATTACCGTTCGATTGCGGCTTGAGATTTACATATTGATGTGAGTGCCTGTCGGCATTATTTATTTGTTTGTTACTTTCACTTGGGGTTTTCACTGATATTCACAGAGCCATAATGCATGGTTTTAACATTATTGTTTGTTGATATTTCTTTTTTGTCACGATAAGTTCAGTGAACTGATAAAGTTTCTATGTACCTTGTTTCAGCTTTTGGTCCCCGATGAAGGGCACAATTGCCCGAAATGCATTGGAGTAATTAATCAATATAATGCTGATTTGTATGAAATGAAAAATGAAAAAGCCTATGAATTGATATGAACTGATGAATTAAAGAAACATACTTGAAACTATATCACAGCATCTTTGAATTATGAAATTCTGGTGACCCAGAAGATTAATGAGTGGTGCCCCATTCCATTGTCTCATTAAAAGTTAGACCCAGATAGTCAAAAACAGGCACCCTTTCTAAAGGTCTAGAATCCATTTTGGGATGGGGGCAGTTGGTAGATTCAGCATGGAACACCACATACTTAGTTTTCAAAATGTTGAACTCCAGATTACTTTTTTTGCAAAACGAGCTAAATTCATCTTAGACACGCTGCATCCCCATAGGTGTTTTGGATAGGAGCAGCGTGTCATCCGCAAACATTAGAGCTGGTATTCTGTGGTTAGCAAGTTTAGGCGCGTCTATGTCCTTGACAGCTAAAAGGTCATTTATAAGCCCATTTAGGAAGAGGGAGAAAAGAGTTGGTGCAAGCATACAACCTTGTCTCACTTCCTTCTCTACGGGGAATGGGGCAGAGTGTTTCCCACTTTTCCCTAATCTTATTTGGACAAATGTCATTTCATGTAAACGTTTAAGCTGCTGACAAAGATAAACTGGGGCCCCCATTTCAAGCAATAAGTCCCACAATTGTTCTCTATCTACCATATCGAATGCGGATTTAAGGTCCACAAAAGTTAGATAGAGAGAGCCACTCTCCAATAGTATATTTTTTCCAATAGATTAGTTGAAGTCTAAACAACTGGTCTATAGTGGAGGTTTTGGATCTAAAGCCCGCTTGCAGGGTAGTAAGTATATTATGGTTGTCCATCCAGCTCTGCAGTCTTTCCAAAAGAACACAAGCAAAAATCTTTTGGGTTACATCGATTAGGCTGATAGGCCTATAATTTGCCGGTTCTGAAGGAGAGCCTTTTTTATGGATGGGGATAATCTCAGCACCTTCCCACGTTTGCAGGGGTGCCTGGCCGCGGAGAATTAGATTAAATAGGCACTGCAGATACGGGCCCCAGTTCACCAATTCAGACTTAAACAGGTCTCCAGGGATACTATCCAGTCCGGGTGCTTTGTTCGGGAGGACTTTAGACAGGGCCACTGTGATCTCACCCAATGAACAGGGGGGTATATCTACCTGCGGTACCGAAATAAGGTCAATGGTAGGCTGCCCCATCGCAATGACTCCAGTATGGGGTTTGGAATACAAAGGTTCAAAGTGGGAGCGTCAAACCTCCTCCCCAAGGTTTGGTTCAATGGCATTCCTGCCCTCAGGAGTTCCATTCTTTACCAGGTTCCAAAACCCCCTGGAGTTTTTATCTTCTAGGGCTTTCTTAATAGCCTGCCATCTGTCAATTTCCATTCTGCTTTTGCTTCTAAAATAAATTTCTTAAAGGATGCTCTAGCCTCCCGTATACGTACAGTGTCACCCTGTCGTAACTGGGTCAACAGGACATTCTTTGGCTCTCTATATGCCCTATTGTACCAAAGGTTATGGGTTCTTTATATGGGATGGAGCACTAAAATAAAACGTAGCTAGGGTGCTAACCATAGCCATATGGTTTTCCCCTAATACTTCTAACGAGTCAGTAGCGCCGTTGGTGTCTACAAGTGTGCTTGCCTTGGCTAAAAAGGGTATGATGGACTTATACAAGGAAGCCTTCGCCTCTAGGGATTGTAAAAAGGTGCCCCATCTAATTCTTCTGCCTCCATCAACAGCAAGTAATGCAGTAGGGGGAGGGATGGTCACCGCCTGACCCTCTGCCGAGTAGGACCACTCCAGGGTAACAACCAATGGGTTGTGATCACTTTCGGCTCAGGGCTGCACCAGAAAGTTCACAATCCTATGCCACACCTCCACATTGATTAAAATATAATCTATTGCGGTGGAATGGCCATTCCTATCAAAGGTGTATTCCCTGGGTTATCGGCAGATAGGCAACCATTAAATGCTCTCAATGAATGGCTGAGAGTAAGAGTGGTCAATTGCAGGACTAGAGGGGTCCAGCCCCTCACTGGGTAATGATTACACGTTGGGATTCCCCAAGATGAGTCGTCTTCACTCGTGACAGAGTCAGATAGAGTGTTCAAGGGTAGAAAGTGGCAATTATAATCCCCACCAATGATGGGAACAACTCCATCAGGCAGCGTAGAGAGGAGGGAGGATAGGTGGTCTAGCGTCTGCGATGTCTGGCCATGCCTAACCAGATGAGAATAGACGTTAATAATAGCCACCCTGTACCGCTGCTTTGCAATATGTGACAAACCCCACTCTATGCATGGGCTTCAAAGCCCATGTTTCCTGGAAGAGGCAGATCTCCTGGGTATCCATGAATTCACCCCAATCGGGGAGCTCCATTTTGGTACTCAAAGAGAGCATCTTTAGCCCCGGTGCTTTGGGTGCCTTATTACTCTGTGGATCAAAAATAGGGTCCCCTACCTCATAGGGCACGAGCAACGCTTACTCATCGTGGCAAACAATAGTTTCAACAATATCCTCGAGATGGGAAGCGTCTGATCCATTAAAATTCTCTATTAAGGTCAAATCATTGCCCCACTTCACCAGATGGTCAGCGACCTCATCTACCTGCTGCCCTTGGGCTTCTGTAACCTGATGTAAGGGAGTCGATTTCCCACAATGAGTCCCAATAAAGCTAATCCTCACCCTGCCCAGCAATGCACAACCTTTATCAATCAAACCCATAGGCGACTTCTTACTCGCCAATTCCCTGTTTGAAATTAGTGACTGGTCGTGGGCCACAACTCCCTCACCAGAAATATTGGAGCCTAGCCATTGGCCCTCAGGGATTAAATAATGGCTTCTGGTGGTTAGTCAGTCAACCTGATCTAAAACACTACATTTATTGTTTACAGGGAAGGTGGCTAGTAGGGTAGTGTCATTGAATACAATGCCCATTATACAGGCTTCCTGCCTGCGCTCTCACGTCCCTTCTTGCCCACTTTTCCCATAGGCCACTCCTTCCCTCAGCTGGTTGCTGGAAGGGAGTGGGAGGATAAAAATGAATTAATGGGAGAGACTGTATCCGGGTTGAGGACCGTGCCAGCCTCCAATGGCATATATGCGCTACCGCCCTCCTATCCCTGAAATTAATCACAATGCAATCGCCCTCAATATGTTTTGTTCTTTGGCCCACCCAATTGACTCTGCGGGCAAATACAAGTTCACTGTGTACCTGTGGTGGGAGTGGCCTGTTGGTGTTTAACCAGTAGATGCATTTGTTTTTGAGGTCGAAGTACGACTCCTCCTTACCTTGATCCAATGCAGGGAACCCAGCTAATACAACTACACACGGAGTTGATGCAGATGTTAAATCTATACTTTGCAAGCTAGGCTTCTTTGCACCCTGACTCAGCGAGCGCGTGTGTACAGTATGGGTTTTGTCTTTATTTATGGCTTCAGATGCCAAACCACCCTCCCCCAATATCACTATATTCATATTCTCAGTATTAACTACCCCCCCCCCCCCCCCCCACACGTAGCATACTAGCAGAGTTTATAGTAGTGGGAGCCTCAGCACTCCCAGTACAAAAGGCTGAAGGTTCGTTGGACAAGACTGGAAGAGATGAGCTAGGAGGGGCAGAAGGGGTACACAATACTTTTGCTATTAATTCAGAATGCCCATTGCCCCCCCCCACCTCGGGTGAGCAATATTAACATAATCAGAAGCATATAGTGTCTCATGATGTAAGAGCCTTTCCTCCAATGAAAAGAGTCTTTCCAAAAAAGGTGAAAGCGATCTAGACAATAGCGCTTCCATTCTAACCCAGAAATCTGCTCCAGTTTGGGATTGTTGGACATCATCCGGATTTGGAGTAGTCGTGCCCTCCATATGGGACAAAGGACAGGTTTCAGATGTTATTTGCGCTTCTGTCATTTTCGTTGTTCCAGACCTCGTAGATTTTTGGATTTTAGCATTTTTGTTTCTCTGGGGACCCCCGCCCTGCTTTCTCTTTGCTGCCAGCTCTGGCACTTGGGGCACTGCTTGCAGCGAGGAACTACAAGCAGACCTAGTTAGTGTTCGGGAGGATGAAATGCTATCAGACTTTTTATTTGCAGGATTGGTATGCAAGGTCGTTGTTACTGACTCCAAGGAACAGGAAGTGTTTGCTAAATTCACTGGATTCAACAAGTCCTGCGATGGCTGACTAGCGCATCCTGTGGGGGCCAAAGGGTCAATAATCGAGACTAAAGATTGCTCGGGTGACCTTGCGTGCATTATCCCACCCAGGGATGAACGTTTGGCTAGCAAGGGGTCCAACGATAAACGTCGTTCAGTTAGTTTAATTTCGTGCTCCAAAACCGATGTTGCTCAAATTAAGAACTGGTCCAGTGTCCCCACCACTGAACCACTTGTGATAGAGTTCCTCCTGTTACCTCCTCTGGTGGACATCGTAAAGTTATAACCACCCCTGTAACCAAGCCCAAGATCATAGACATCAAATGAGGATGTTGGACAAAAGTGCAGCAGTCTTATTAGCACTAACCTTAAGGCACAGCCCAGCCTCCATCTGTCTCCAACAGGCTCAAACGGGGCCACCCTTGGCCCGGGCATCGCCCGGGGCTGCCCGCGCGCGTCTCGCGAAACGTGAGCACTATGATCCTTATAAGTGTCTCCTGGCGCTTACTGTGGCCGTGGGCGGCGTGCGCGCCGCACTCGCGGCTGGTGGTGCCGGGAAATAGAGTCCAGGAGTGGCGGCGCTGGCAGCTGGACTCTATGGCGATGGCGGCAGGGTTACGGCAAAATTTGCTGTCCTGGTAAGTTGCCCCACAAACAATCATTATTAATATTACAAGCCATTCGGGTATGGCAATTGTATGGTGAACCATGCAGAGGCGTCACACCTGGAACTATTGTTGAACATCACACAATATTTCTGTCAGACTCGAATTTTAAATTGTTCGTTCTCAAAGCAAGTCTACTACAAAACAAGAGGGAATCAGCGTGACATGTCATTGGCAAAGAAAATTGCTCTATTTGACCTTGATACATCTACACATAAAATAAACTGTTCTCTAGGATTCTTTCTCTGGGTAATTCACTCAGAACATCAGGGGGTAAATTTTTCAAACATTCACACAACGCAGTGCAGCAAGCCACCTTGCTGCACTGCACTGAATTAAAGAGGGAAGGCAGGAGTGCACTGTATTTAACATTATACTGCACATTCCTGCTCTCTGCCTGCATAGGTGCACAAACTGCTGCCTAGTGCCACTACAAGCACCATTGCACCATAGTGCAAGGATGGCTGTCTTGTAGGCAAGATTGTTTTTGTGCAGGAAGGGACAACTTCCTGTACTATTACATCCCCCTGAGGCTTTTTCCTCTTTCTGTGTGTTTGTGCTGCAGAATTCCTTGCGTGCTGCAGGTGACCTTGCGTTGCTTGGTGTCATTCTAAGATTTGTGTCACCCTTGTGCACCCTTGCACAAAGGCAGAACAAAACCATGATAAATAAGCCCTCAGATTCCATCTGTCTGGTAGCACACTTGGCAATCATGGGGCATTACCCTGCGACAGGATCTACTTCCGGAAATCGAATGCTGCTGTTCCTCAACTTTTATGCAAACACACTATCACTTAGAAGGTCAATTCCTCTGTTAACTGCCAACCAACGTGAAGGAACTGAAGCTGGTACACACTTTAAGGCACTCTTTGCACAGCTTTATTAAAATCTTGAGCTCTAAGGAATCCAAATATTCTTGAGGGGAAGAAATTGAGGAAGTGACATTAGAACTCATTCTGAATGCTGCCTAACCATGGCCCTTATCCCGAGTGGGCCGATAATTCCATCCGGACTGTTAATGGGAGTTACTGACCTCTCGGAATTATACAACTTGTGAACCCCACAGTTCCGTTCTAGTTCACCCACTGTGGAAAGCAGGTTAAGTCTCATGGTGGATGACAGAGAGAAAAAAAATCAGAATCGGCACAGAAAACACGATTTCAACAAGTTACACCCCCCAAAATCATAGTCACATCAGTGCCACAAGAACCCCCGCCCCACAATGCCCAAACGCGCAAATAACACACAGACACAAGTGTTAAGTTTGGGAAAAATGCTGCAGGCTTATTACATACAACATATGTAATGATGGTGGGTTATCTTACGGGCGATCCAAGGGCAGGCCGTATTCTCGCCACCTGCCCGCCTGTTGAGCCAATCAGCATAGTGGCGAACCACCCAACTGCTGCACAATTATTATAATTATACTACTCACGCCCCTTGCGGGGCGTGTCTAGGCAAACCCCCGGTTGCACAGGCCCACAACCGCCCGAAGGACTACTGGGGCGCCGACACGAGTTCCTGCACCTCCCATGAGGTTACAGGTTAGGCTCTGGCACCCCTATGTGCCCGCTGAGGTACAGTGTTGCACCTCTCCGCTTCCGGATCGCCCAGTAACTCTGCCACAGCCCGTGCGGTGGTACCCGCTGCCGCACGGGCCCGGCACCACTGCTACTATTCTTTACCTGCAACCTTTGCTCAGAAGTGCCTCTTTCAGATCGAGGAGGAAAAGGTCTAAGCCCACAGACGTGAGATGAACACCATCCGCCTCAAAATAACCCCTGACTTTGTCCTGAATCATTTCATGTTTGATGAAACCAAGGCCCCTACGTTGGGTGAATCTTTTCATGGCACTGTTGATTCTCTTCCTGGACCTCTCAATTGCCTCACTAGACTTAGCGCCTCGCCAAATTCTCCTTGGCACTATTTCGGACCACCAAATCTCACACTCACGCATGAGCCCGCAGATGACCCCCAGATCCACTTTCATTTTTTGCAGCAAGGTAGATCTCCCCAGATTCGTCAGGTCATTGCCACCCAGGTGAATTACCAAGTGCTGAGGAGGAGGCCCTGCCGTAGCAAGGGCTTCCCGTAACCTCTGCAACAAGCTGTTCCAGCGCATGCCAGGAAAACCCAGCCAAACACAGTCAATGTTCTTGAAGCCCCGAGTCCAGTTCCTGATTGCTGCCCACCGGCCCAACCTGGCGACTGTGGAATGCCCCAAGACCCACACTCTTGACCCTGTCAAAGAAAAGACGCAAATATTCACAACTGTTTATTGAATCAGAGTGCACACAACAGCAAAGAGGCATAATCGCCTAAAATTGAAACACAGCAAACAAATATACAAGGACATGGACATGCCGGGATACCCTGTTCATGGGCGAATGTAACGTTTATTACAGGGAGACTCCCAACGCCCTACCATTTGAACCTTGTCTGGCTGCAAACCAGCTTTGAAAGCCGAGGTGGCCGCCCCTATACGGAAGGAATGGCTGGAGAACCTTTTCCCCTGCTTCATCAAACCAGCTCGATCCAGGCATGCTAACATTATTTTATCCATCTGGTATTTGGTCAGGGGGCTGTGATCAAGGTGGATAAAAAGGTAACCCAGTACCGCAGGACGAAGCGCCAGGAATGATTGTAAGGCAGACAACGGGCAGAAACGGGGATCCCCGAGGGGGGCCAACCGGATGACTGACCCTTTGCCAGCCTGGTCGGTCTTGGACCGTCTGAGCATGATAGACAGACCCTCCTTCAAACAAATGTCCGCCACCCCAAGAGCGTCCCCAGACCGATCTGCCTTGGAGCGTGCGACTAACTCACTGCTCCGGAATGCCCCGAAAAATGCCAAAATGAAGGCCGCAGAGAAGAGGGAAGCCTCGTAGTGCGAGTGTACCACCGACTGCAGGACCGCCAACATGGCCTGCAACATGGGGAACTCAATGGGGGACCTGTCATCAGGAGTCTTAGGTTCTTTCTGAGCCCATCCTTTCAAAGCTGCCCTGATAACAAAAGACTTGGCTGGATCACCCACCCCGTTCAACCTTGCCTTGTGACTAATGGCCGCCAGGTAGCCGCAGGCCCAGGAGTGGGATTTGTTCTGTTTCTTGGCCCAAACTACGAAGGCCTGTACTCTGTCCTCCAACGGAAGTGCCACCAAACCTAAGTCAGCAATAGCTTTGTGGAATGTGGCCCGGTGGCTAGCATAGCGCCTCCAAGTGCCTGGGGCTAAAGACTTTTCCCCTAACTCTCTCAGCTCCTGCTCCATTCCAAGATGCGCCAAAGTTCTGGTGCGAAGGGGGTCATCTCCTTTGTCGCCTGTGGGCAGGCCGCCCGGAAACGGTCCCACTGAAAACGAGAAAGAGCGTCAGCCGCGACACTTGTGACCCCCGCAATGTGCCTTGCCCTAAATTCCACATTGCAGCGCAGGCTCCTGCTGGCCAGTTCTCGTAGTAAGCAAAGAACCAAGGGGCAACTAGCTGTTTGACCGTTGATGGCTTGCACCACCGCCATATTGTCCGACTAGAACAGGACCTTCCTGTTGGACAATGGGCCCGACCATAGATGTAACGACACCACAATAGGAAAGAGTTCCAGGACAGTTATGTTGGAATTGATCCCCCGCTTGCGCCAAGCATTGGGCCATTCCTGTGCGCACCACAGCTCCCCCAGAATTACCCCAAAACCCTCCCGCCCGGAGGCATCGGTGAACGTACTGATTTCGGGGCTATCCACCCACGGAAACCTCCAAATGACAGTCCCATTGAAGCCTGTCAGAAATTCAGCCCACAACAATAAATCTTTCTTTAGGCCTGAAGACAGTTTTACAAAATGATGACGTTTGGAGACCTTAGCAGTGGCCCTGGCTAACCATCTAGCAAACACACGACCCACCGGGATAACTCTAGCCGCAAAGTTTAATTTGCCCAGGAGACTCTGGATGACCCCTAGCGGTGCTTTGTCCCTTCCCAGCAAGTCTTGAATGTCCCGTTTCAGTCCCTGTACTTTCTCAGCCGGGAGTCGAGACACACCCGTTACCGTGTCCAACTCTATGCCCAGGAAATTCAGGACCTGTGCCGGACCCTCAGTCTTGCCAGGTGCCAAAGGCACCCCCAAGTGACTAGACAAGTCAATGAAACAATTCAGACCCTCCTGACATTCCTGTGTGCCCTCCCTCCCAATGAAAAGGAAGTCATCGAGGTAATGAGACACAGCCGTGACGCCATACTTCGCGGAGAGGGCCCATTGTATGAAAGTGCTAAAAGCCTCAAAGAAAGCGCATGAGACGGCGCAACCCATCGGCATGCATTTGTCAAAATAGTACTCCTCTTTCCACTTGAAGCCCAACCGATGCTGGCTGTCCGGGTGCACAGGCAATAAACGGAATGCTGCCTCAATGTCAGCCTTTGCAAGCCAGGCCCCCTCCCCCGCTCTCCTCACTAGGTCAATAGCCATGTCCAGGGAACAGTAGGAGACAGAACAGGCCCCCTCTGCTAGCCAAGAGTTCACAGAGTTGCCCTCTGGGAAGGAAAGGTTGTGAATTAACCTGTAAGCCCCCGGCTCCTTTTTGGGGACCACACCCAGCGGGGACACCACAAAATCCGGAAGGGGGAGATGTGAACGGGCCCGCCACCCTCCCCAAAGACACTTCCTTGCAGATTTTCTTGTCTACGATCTCAGGGAGTTCCCTAACAGACTTCTGATTCTCAGCGTCCCTACTGACCCTGGGACCCTGGTAAGGGATCCTGAAACCTTCCAGAAAACCTAAAGTCAGGACATTCCTGTCTTTCTCATTGGGGTAGGACCGCAGCAAGGCCAGCAAGTTCGGTATAATGACTGGAGACGGGCCCTTAGAGTGGAGGGGGGGGAGTCTCCGCTGGAGACAACACAAGCAATGTGATCCACGTGGGCAGGCAGGGAAGGAGGGGGGAGGGGTGGGATGAGCGCGGCAGGAAGGGCGCCAGGCGGCAATGCTTTGGAAAGGGTCTTATTTGTCTTTGCTGGAAGCGCTGGTGGTGGCATAACGTTTGTCACAAGTTGACCCAGGATGGGGCCCACCACATTTACTGCAGGAGTGCGCAAACCTGCACGCCTTTCCCCAGGTGCAATTACCTGCATTAAACAACCTGCATGTTGCTGAGAAGCCCTTCCTGTTAACCTGTCTATTGAAACCCCCCCGCCTCGCCCCCCTCGAAAGGACTGCCTGAAGTTACCTTTTTTCTCTGAGTACCCTTTACTTGTTTCAGCCTTCTTAACTTGTGTGCTGGCTTCGGATTTACCCTTCCCCATATGCTGCATCCAGAGTCTAACCTCCACCTGGTCCCAATCTAATTCTGGATAGACCGACATTTTCTTGCGAAATTCACAGTCGTACATGTACCACCCCATGCCAGCAGAGGGTTCTGGTTCCTCAGTAATGACACTTGCGTATAGAAATAAACCCTGCGCCTGCTCTGGGAAGCGCTCCGTTATCACTGCAGCCAGTATAGAAAAAGCCTGTCTCCAGTTCTTGATCGTTTTCTCAGGCCAAGACTGGAAACAAGCTTTCTTTTCCTCATCCTTAGAACCCATTTTCCTAACGTCAACACCATCGGCACCCAACATCAAGAGAGAAAAGATGTCGATGAATTCTCTTCGCCAAATGCCTTCTTTCACTGCCTGCGGGACCTGCCAAGCGAGAGAGCATTTGCCCGACAACAAGGGAGCCATAGTCATCATTACCGCTGGCGACGTGGGGGCCGCAACAGGGGCAGGCGCAGTAGCAGCTGGGAGCGCAGGTACAGCTATGGGCGCAGGCGATGTGGGGGCCACAACAGGGGCAAGCGCAGTAGCAGCTGGGAGCGCAGGTACAGCTATGGGCGCAGGGGGAGCGAGAAGCATCACTAGGGCAGGTATCGGAGGAGTAGCAGAGGTAGACAGTGCGATTTCCGGCTGAGGAGCCACCTCAACAAGAGGGGCAAAAGGGGCTGCGCAGCTGTCCCCACCAGAACTGGAAGCCCGCCCCACACACGAGCAACGGCTGCATCCCCCGACAAAGGCAGGGGAACCATACCTGCAGGCTCCACCACCCGGGGACCCACCGGTGGCGAAGACTGCAACGGAGCGTCAAGCAAACCCGCTCTGACCTCGGACCTCCGTGAGCTTACCCAGATCCTCCCGGGTGGCAAAATCCGCAGTGGCAACCACCGGGTGAGGGGGTGGAGGGGCACTAGCCAGGGTCACCGCCGGGGGTGAGGTGGGGGCATGCACAATCACATTTCTGATAGGTTCAGCCGCCCTGGTCTTAGGGGGGGGCTCCGCTGGGAAGTCTTTCACTGTCGGCTTCCTCACACGTTTAGGCCTCGCCGTGCCAGAGCCCTCCATAATGTCTATTTCTAGGGCAGGGGGGGCGGGGCAGCCCCGGGGGCTTTGTGGGGGTTGGCCGACAAACGTTCACTGGCCCACGCCACCCCATTAGCCTTGATCATGTCCAATAGTGCCTTCATCTGGGCATCCTGGGAGGGTCCTATCCCCGAGTCATCGACCTGTGACGTCTGTGTAAAGAGCGGAGGGGACCCCTGACTTTCCATGTTAACTTTGGCTCTTCCCCTGAAAGAAAAATGACCGTGAGCCAAATAGACCAAATACTAAACAATGTACAGACAGCAGAACTGACAACATACACGCGATATAGAGCGACACTAGAACTGACGCAATGCTATCTCTGGGAAGAGAGTGTTATACTGACAAGGAAACACATGAAAATATCCGGAGGAGAACTGTCTGCACGAGACTGAAAATAAAACAACTTCAAGAGACGATACCATAAATCGGCGAGGGTGGCTTACCCATACCTCGAATTGTGAACAGGAACCAAATGTGCATGGGAATTTAGGACTGTAAATTTGTCCAGTACACCGAACATGCCCACACCCCGGATCCCCACAGGCACCAATACATACCTCATAGCAATGTTCCTGGCGCCGTGAAAGAAGAAAAGGGGGGGAGGGGCAGCTCACCAAACCCGATGCCGGAGACGAGGGCAAGCGCTGCGTGAAAGAAGACAGAATTAGACAGGGCAATGCTACCAACGACTGCCGGACAAAACCGGTAACATATACACACGCCACAAAACCCCCTGTGGCGGGGACGCAGAGGTTGGGGGGGGGCGCAAGGGCGCACTGCCTGTATGGCTTACCCTGGATCCTGCCCCCACTTGAGAGAGGCCTAGTACTCTAGCTGGTAACCCCACACAGGGCTCCCTACGAAAGCTGCCCCTCCCACTTCACAAAATACATACCTCCCCGAAAGTTGCTGAAGCTGCGAGAACCCGCGCGGCACCGGAGAGTGCGCAAAGGGGGATGAGGGGGGGGGGCGAAACCTGCAACAGGGAAGAAATGACACTGTTAGGGATGGGGCCCACAAGCTGTCTCTACTACGTGGTACCTGAAACAGCGACATCATGACTCTGTAGCCGACCCTCACGACCAGCTACAGATCTGAACCACACCCAGCTGCTTGCTAAAACAAGACGCTGGACCACCGGCCACACCATAGCAGGTTTAACCAAGCTTGAGCCCATTGCAGGAACACACATCATGGAAATGTTGGTCACAGAGGACAAAATTTGCCCAAAACATGAAGAGCGGCGACAAGCCGAGACTCGAACCGATTCGAGATTGAAAGGCCATGCCATTAGGCCCGCCCTTCTCCCAGTAATGGCGGGCCAGCGCGACAAGGATCCAGCTGCGACTGCGCTCGAACGCGGCCCGGAGATCGAACCACCGGAGCCCCGCAGAACAGATTGCTAAACGCAGCCGGATCCCAGAAAGGCGCTGACGCACCAGGATGAGGGGGGGGTGGTAGTGCGCTGCGGGCGAGCAAAGTGAAGAGCCTGGGAGACACAAAATGTCACCGCTAAGTGGCCTGCGGCATCAAAACATGGAACGCACCCATACTGATCCTCGCCCTCCGCCTGGGACGACTCCTGGTGGCCCCCCGCCCTGGGAACCGCACCCAAACCGACAGACCACGCACGCAACCTGGGCTTCATCCTGGACTCCTCCCTCTCCATGACCAAGCAAGTCAACGCCGTCTCCTCGTCGTGCTTCAACATCCTGCGCATGCTACGGAAGATCTTCCGGTGGATCCCCACCGAGACCAGGAAGACTGTCACCCAGGCACTCGTCACCAGCCGACTGGACTACGGCAACGCCCTCTACGCCGGACCCACCGCCAAGCTCCAGAAGAGACTCCAACGGATCCAGAACGCCTCAGCCAGACTCATCCTCGACATCCCACGACACAGCCACATCTCCGGACACCTAAGAGACCTGCACTGGCTCCCGGTCAACAAGAGAATCACCTTCCGTCTCCTTACCCACGCACACAAAGCTCTTCACGATCAAGGCCCGAGCTACCTCAACAACTGCATCAACTTCTACGCTCCCAAACGACACCTCCGATCAGCCAGTCACGCCCTCGCCGCCGTCCCCCGCAGCCGAAGAACGACAACAGGAGGAAGGTCCTTCTCCTACCTGGCTGCCAAGACCTGGAACTCCCTCTCCCGACCGACCTGCGCCTGACCCAAGACCACCTCGCCTTCAGGAAGAAGCTCAAGACCTGGCTGTTCGGGTAGTAGCAGCACCCCCCCCCCCCCTAGCGCCTTGAGACCCTCCGGGTAGGTAGAGCGCTCTATAAATGTCTATGATTGATTGATTGATTGAATTGCCGCCGGCCACGTGCACAACTAAAACAATGCATCCCCTTGCCGAGTCATGTCCTAAATGGCATGCAACATTAACATGGCGGCCCCACACACAAAAACCGCCCACCACCTAGAACAATGCAATGGATAAGCGTTATGCATAAATAACAGTGCTCGGAGCCTCCACACAGCATGTCCTAAACGAAATGCAACATTAAAGACATGTCTGCCCCGCACATAAATACAGCCCACCACACAGGATAATTCGATCAATAGAATAAGCGATAGCATGAATACGAGTTCGATCAATCGAATAAGCGATAGCACGAATCAGAGTGTACGGTAAATCTCCGCACTAAGCATGTCCTAGACAGATTGCGATATTCAAAATGGCGGACCCACACACAAATACCGCCCCACCACAAGAGCAATACGATCAAAGGAAGCGTTTGCATACTTACGAGCGCTCGATAAATTGTGAGTGATCGGTAACCCCCTTAACAAAGCATGTCCTACCCAACACAAACTGTGATGCACAGAAGCAAATAAAACAATAAATCATTCTGACGATAAAAGACACAGTCGGGGATTAAACACAATTCGTTAGAAGCACTACGTAAGCCTCAAACACAGAGAGCCACCCCTGGGCTCATGCGGGGACCAAAGGGCGGGGCCTAAGGACAATCCGACGCCTCTTCACGGTCCCAGCCTGGCCCGAGTAGACGAAGACGATACACACTTCCCACTCAGGGCCCGGGCCGAGACCACTACGAAGCGCCCTGGCATTAAGGTACTTACACCTTGCCCCCTACCACGCGCTAAAGCCGTCGTTGGGGAACCCGCTGGGCCAGCGCTAGGGCTCTTCCACCCATGTGGGCCTGGAATAAGAGCCGCTCGAAACCGACCCACGAAGGAGACGGCGGCATAGGAGGAGGGGGAGGGACACACAACCCTGAAAGCAGCCCCAATGGCCATGTGGGCTGACCAGTCTTGCCCGCACCCCAAAGGGAGAGAGCGACGGGGGGGGGGACTAGGAGGGGCGCACGCATGTAGACCCCAGCCCGCTCCCAGAGGAATATCTTGTTGCCGAGTCGCAACCCCCACCTCCACAGCGGCGGGTCACTAAGCGGGCCGCCTGGCCATAGCTCATACCTCCGCAGGCAGGGAGTAGACGGAGGGGGGGTAAAGCCCGTAGGCCACACTCACCGCAAAAGAGTGTCCCATAGCAAAAGAGTGTCCTGAAGCTGCAGCGCGACGTCCGGAGCGGCAAAGAGGCCTCCACAATGGTGCAAGGGAGTAATGTACCCCCTGAGGCTCCTCCTAGCAGCCCCGGACGTACGTCAGCGACCCGCCTACCTCCTACCGGGCGACGCCTACCCTGGTGAGGAGTGGCTGGCCACATAAGTGGGTGGGGGCAGCCCTCTGCTACTAGGGGCCCGCCCTCCTTATGGCCACCGGGTGGCCTCGGGCAAGCACATGGTTCCTGTTATTTCCTTACCAGATATTTGGTCATTCAGGGGACCCCTGGTTATAATTCTAGAAGAGGAACAGGAATGATTAGGCGCTACTCATAACAAGGGCTTATATCTGAAATAAGGGGCACACTGTTATGAAGGTTTGGTCAAACCGTGCCCAGTCCTGTTTTTTTTTTACGTTTGTCACTTTTCCTTGGTCCTTTTGTTGGACACTGCGTAAAAAAGCACTACTGTGCAGAGGAATGACTAGAGAAAAAGTGGTTAAAAAGACTGTTTCCACAAGTCTTTACAGCCCTCGCTGTACAAAATTTAGGGTCGGGGAAACAATGACTGACACTGTGCATATACAGTTTTCCCTCGGTTGGTTTTTGTTACCAATCAAACACCTTCAGAAAGACAGTGCAATCCACTATACCACTCGGGGACACGTTAATCTACAATCAGTGCCATGACCCCAAGGGAATCATTTACAGACTGGGTCAAATAATGTTACAGTCTATTCTTTCGAAGACTTTGAAGGTGGGGAGCCGGGTTCCAGTCTCGACGCTGGCTCAACATTCTGGAATATCACTGTGGGGCAGATATACAAGCCCCTTGGGCATCTTTTACGCCGCCATTGGGTTACTTTTGTGACGCAGCAGCAGCGCAAAAGGTGCACCATGGTGCGGGGTATTTACAATGTAACGCATCTGGGAGATGCGTCACATTGTACAGCCCTGCGCCATAAGCAGGCGTTCTGGCGCAGGGGGGGGGCGTTCCTGCGCAGGAACGCCTACTAAAAGTGGCTGAGTGAAATCTACAAGATTTCACTCAGTCACTTTTAGGCCAATGCTGCATTAAAACCCTGCGCCTGCTTGAAGCAGGAGTAAGGCTTGACACAGCATTGGACAGATAGGGCCCCGAGAGCATTGCTGAAGCTGCGTCGCGCTTGCGACGCACCTCCAGCAATGCGTCGCCTTTACGGCACAGATATGTCACGCATCTGTGCCGTTTTTGCCCCATGGTGCATCCAGTTATTGTAAATCTGCCCCTTAATCTCCTGTGCCTAAAAATGAATGTGTCTCTCTGTACTGATGTTGTTCGTCTATGTCCTGGATGAAAACCCGGCTTTTCCAATAGGTCCTCCTCAGAGAGGACCAGCGGTACATCCTTCTCTTGGCCAGGATACCTGCAGGTGAGCTATGCAACCTGCAAATCTCTATCCATACCATAATATGACATCTTCTGAAACTCTAGAGACGCTTCGGTTAGCTAAAATACAATTATTTTGCTTGCACGTATAATCCAGGCTGATTTTAGAAATGAGTGGAGGTCGGGGTTCGTTAAATTAGGAGAACTGAGTCAGGTGTGCATTGAGCCAGGAAGCTGAAATTATTAATGACTAGAGTCAATGGGGTCAAGTGAGAGGAGGCAGAACCAGTCCGGATGCTGAAGATTGTAGGAGGAATTGGCAATATGTGGATTCCGGAATCACAAGGAGTAATTAAAGTCAGTGGAAGATCAGTTCGGAGGGGCGTAGTTATCAATAGTGCAGTGGCATTGGTACCCAGGGGAGCAAGGGACCATCTGTACCCCAATTAGGACTATATTTAGCTATAAAATGATGGGCAGGGCGCCATTTTCCTTGCTAGCATGAGGCATACGGCACCCTTCCTAAGCCACTGTGGTAGAATCAGCAGTCAGTGGGATTGAGTGACAGAAGTTGGTGAAGTGAGGACAGTGGAATCAAGGGGGGAGAGCCATGAAAATCTGGAGATAAGAGTCAGTTGAATAATACCCAAGTCATAAGTTAGTGGAGTCAGTCGTTTGATGACTCAAGATAAAGCATCAAGTGTCATGATAGGACATGGAAGTGAAGAGAATTGGGTCAGACGATTTAGAAACCAGAGGGGCCGTGCATCATCCCGCCATTTCTTCGGACACATTTTCATTTTGCTGTTACAAATAGGAGTTTAAATGTTAAGGTAAGTTGTTTTGTTTTTCCAATAAAATGTGAGCACGTGAAGCAATTCAGTTTCAAAAAGGTTCATCCTCTGGGGTATAAAAGTGTCCTATCTTCGGATTAGGCAAGTGCAGTTTTTCTACAAAGGGAACTAGTGAATGAACCTTGAGTTGAAGGGACATCTATTGTCGAAGAGACCGTTTTTTAGAAGCTTGCGTTATTGTACATCAATAATTTAAACTTGACAAAGAAAAAAGTTTACTATTGTTTATCTTCGTCAAATCTTTGACAGCATTCTCATAAAAAATATTTTGAACACAGCTCGTCTACTTATAATTTTTTTATGCTCCTAGCAGAACTATATTTCCATCTTGTTGCTAATGAAAGGAGTGTATTTGTTTAGTCATTAATCTTTTAAGAATGTCTTTATTATAGAGCACAGAGTGCATGGATTTAACTGATATTCGTAGAGGTGCATGGATTTATTGGATATAGATTTCAGTTTGGGGTACTGGCTGAGGGCAGAGAAAGTGTCCCTGAGTGTTATGGCAACAATATTTGCTTTTAACATTAACTGGAAAATTCAGCAACTGTGTCATATTTACGGGATGATTTGCAGTAAATACAGGAGAATCAGCAAAGACTAAGAAGCGTAATGTGGGGACCGTAACTATATTATCCTTTAAATGTATTATTTACTGGTAATGCTATAGTGCATCCGCTTTCATTTTATGATGGATTCAAAATATATATATATATTCTTGAAGATCAAATGCTCTCCTGTTTGCTGCAGATAAGGAAATGCATCTGAACCACATGACACTGTAATTATCTGGTAACTAAGGCACAGTTCTACTGAGGCGATTGCTTTCAACTACGGTTGATGGAAACCTCTAGAAAAGATATGGTGGGAGGGCATACATAATCAATTCTATAGCTCACTTCTCACCTCGGAAATGAACTTAAAACCAAAAGTATTGTTTACCACCCACACGTTATGGTGGAAACGTACATATCGATTAATGGGAACCACAGAGTGTCTACTCTAAAAGAAAGACGTCGACCAAACCATTGTTTCATGCAAAAATGAGACAAATTTAAGAATTCTATTCTTGGATATTTTAGACACATTAAGGTATCGGCCTTTAATGCATGTTTGAGTGACAGAGCACACATGAATGCATGCATTAGGGTGTCTTGCACGTATGTTCGCGTTTCTGCACGTGTGTTGATGGAGTTCACAGTGTTTGTTTGCCAGCGCTATTGTGTCGGGGCCCTAGGCCCGCATAAGCATAATGACTGGACGCAGGCACACACTAGCTGGTGGGTTAATGAGCCTACAGCACTTGCGCTCGGCTCCTTTTATTATCTGTGTAACGTGCCTCGTGACATCAGTGGTGGGTGGGTGTTAAGTGTGGAATTACACTTTAAACAACTACACTGTGTCCACTAGGACACAACATTCCTCCCAAAATTTGATAAAAATTAAGGAAAGACAAAAGTCCTGAGGGAGGATGTACATAAATATACACTAATTACAGATTTACATTGAGTCTCTTCAGATGCTTGCTTGATGACGGCTGAGGAAATTGCTGTTGAAATATTAGTTCTTCTGCGCTCAACGTCCTGGTTCTCGGTGGGCGTGCTCTTCTGGACTTGTGCCCTGGAAGTTTGTTGGTCAGTCCACTGGGATCTTCCTTTTGAGGTGGCGCCGAACAGGATGACCAGATGTTGGACTTGAAGGATGTTGTCTTCTACTGGTCCATTGGTTTCTTCACTGTAGGCAGCTTGGCTTTACATTAAAAAGGATGGAGTGTTTGAAGGACATTCTTCTCACTAGGACGCCCCTCTCTCAGGTGTTCTCCTGCCACGAGATGTCCCAGAGGCCCTTTTCATCAGGTTTCCACTGGGCTGGGTATTCTTCCACAGCATTGCTCCCACTCCACAGTCTGCGTGTGAATGGAGGAGACGATGAGGGTACTACCTCACAAAGTCCGTAGCTCCACCTGAAGGGTAGTTGTTGACTTCTGCCTTTGCGCACAAGTCCCTCTTCTTCCTGGGACGTGCAGGTTAGACGGCGACTGATCCATCTCTCTTGTCGGGACCCTCTGCCACCTGTGTCCCTGAGGCCTTTGCCCCTTGTATCTCCACGGGCTGGTGTGGATTGGTCAGTTCTCCTTGTTAAGGCCGTCTGAGCTCCCTCCGCATCCAGGTTTCCGCTCGATCTCAAAGGTGGGTCTGCCAATGGTGCGGCCTGTGCTCTCCTGTAGTCGACTGGTCGTCGGGGTCTTGTGAATATGTGCCTGTTCTGTTCCTGGTGCCATCAGTGTTCTCCTGGACGTGTGGGTCACTGTACACGATGTTGTGGTGTGTGTCACCTCTTCTTGAAAGTGTGTAGACTTATCACACCTGTCCTCACGTTTTCCAGATGTTGCTCTTGGAGTCGTGCCACATGACTTCTTTCTTCATTCTTTCTTTTCACGACACAGTGCGGTCACCTTTCTATCTTCGTCTTTCTGACCAGGCTTCTTCAAGCAGCGTGCACTCCGCCTGTTTCCCTCTGGTCTTGTCCTGGCTTTAGGACACTGTCTTCTCTCCCTTCTTCTGTGACTGGACCGGTCGTTACGATCTCTTCTCTTGCCTCCTATTGCTTCCAATTCTTGTCGGGGTTGCGTCCGTCTCTCCGGGTCTTCTTCCGAACATTCTTCTGATCTCTCAGTTCACAGACGTCTTACGGCAGGACATCTTCATCCTGACTTCTTGGCAGAATACCTTCGCAGCGCCTTTATGGCGGGTCAGCATTCCGGCGACCTGTTGGCAGGTCGGTTTTCTTCTTTTCCTTCTCGGGCGACCATCAGGGTCATCGGCTTTTGTTTGGGCGCCCCTCTGGCTGGTCGGATCATCCTTTTCTTCTTGGGCGATCTTCTTTGCTACCAGATGGGATGGACAGATTCCTCTTCGTGAGTCTTCTCGCTATCTGCGATTGTTGGGATTGCCATTTGCTTCTGTTGCAGTGCTCTTGCGTTGGCGCAGTTTCGTCATCGCTCTTCGTGTGCTCTGCTGTTTCCGGAGGGTTACTTCACCGCTCCATGGACCTTCTCCAGTGGGTGCACTTCTCGTGCGTGCTGCCGGTGAGGCTCTTTAGCTTCTTGGCGTGGTGATCTTGCGTCACTCTTTCATTGCACGTCATTGTGCATGGCAGTTGCAAGTTTGTGCTTCACTCCGTACCGTCGTGGTACATCTTCAGTGTCGCTTTGTTCCTTGCATTTCTTTATCTTCTCTGGCATCATCGCTCTACTCCAGGTGCATGCTGCACTTCAGCTTCTTCCAGTACTTTGGGTACTTGCTGCGTACTTCTTCTAGTACTTGAGTGTGTGGCTTCCTCGCTCTCAGGCGCGGTCCTGTACCGTCCGCGTCCGGGGTACACTTGCGCGCTTCTAGCGGGTCGTCCTCGAATCTTGCTGCTTGCGGTGGACGGTCTTGACTCTCCCTTGCTGTCCAGGGTAATGCTGTCTTCTTCTGTGGTTGCGGTGAGCACCTGTGGCCACAGGGCGTCAACTCAGCAGTGATGATGGGTCTCTGTCTTCGTCGCTGCAGGCTTGCTTTCCCTTGATGATCCTTTCCTTGGCTTGTCCTGTGCTTGTTTTCTTTTTGGGTATATTTCCAGGCTGTGATTGCTGCATTAGGTCACTATATGGCAGCGTTGCTCTCCCCTTGCCGTGTGCAGCCATGCTTCCACGTGACTCCGTGTTTGTCTCCCTGAGGCTCTCCCAGGTCTCCACTATGGATCCTGCTGGCTTTGCGCTGCTCCAACCCCCGGGAGGACTCCTCTCCTAACCTCTGCAACCTGGGACACAAGCACTTGCTGCTGGGTCCCGCAGGATTAACTCCCCCTGTGCCCCGGTAAGTGCTTTATCTATTTTCCCTTGGTTGTCTGGGCTATGGATGGCAAAGCGTACGTTCAGCACCTGGGGAGGTGGGGCTTTGTAGCTCACTTCGAGGCGGCTCCGGCCGCATGTAGTCTTTTCCCTCATCCCCCACCCCTCGCAGCAGGCCCTTTCAGTTTGCGGGCTGCAGGGGAGGGGGGTGCAGGTGCTCCACTCGGCCACCGGTCTATCGCCGTTTCTTCCTTTGTGCTCCCGCCCGCTGCAGCCTCCACACGCTGCGAGCGTTTCGCGCCTCAGTTCAGTCACCCCGCCGCCGCGGCAGCCTCAGTCACTCGCTGCGCGAAGGGGGGACAGGGGACACTTCGGGCAGGCAGCGGGTAGGCTCCGCTGGCCCTGCTGCACTGCACAATTAGTTTCAGCCGAATTGCACCCGGCCGCGCTCCATGATCATGCAGGTGGGCTCCGCTTTCTATGACAGCGCCCAGCAGCTCTTCACACGCTGCGGGCACTCCCTTTTAGGTTTATTCAACCCGCCGCCGAGGTCTTAGATCACACACGCTGCGTGGCGGGGGAGGGGATACTGCAGGCAGGCCGCGGGTGGGCTCCGCTGACCTTGCTTTGTCCGTGGGCCGCCCCTCTCACACTGGCTCACCTTCGGCCTACGGGCCTCTTCAGGTGGGGCACGCTGCTGCGGCTGACTCGGGTGGGCTCTGGTCGGTCCACTTCATTCGGGGGCACAGTTGAAGCCAGTGCAGGTGGACTCTGTCTGGTCCGCTTTCTCCGGTGAGGTCGCCGGCGGCCACCGTGGGTGGGCTCTGCGTGAGCAGCCCTTTCTACCCCGGGACGGCCTCGCCGAGGGGCAGTTCACTGCAGGCATGTGAGGTGCGGGGTGGGCTCCCGGTCACCTCTTCATTTGCATAAAGGCCCGGAGCACGGCACATGCCCCACGGGCTTCTCGGCGGCCTGCGCCGATCGTTGCAGGGGGTGCCCCTAGGCGGGAAGCATTCTCCCCCCCTTTATCTTTGGCTGTTGCACGCCGGGGGCACAGCCACTCCTTGTCGCCATTGTTGTGTCAGGGCCCTAGGCCCGCATTAGCATAATGGCTGGACGCAGGCACACACTAGCTGGTGGGTTAATGAGCCTAGAGCACGTGCGCTCGGCTCCTTTTATTATCTGTGTTACGTGCCTCGTGACATCAGTGGTGGGTGGGTGTTAAGTGTGGAATTACACTTTAAACAACTAGACTGTGTCCACTAGGACACAACAAGCGCCAAGAGTAAGATACTTTGCCTATATGAGCTGTAATAATTAAATGTGTATAGGTAGTTTTAGTTACTACGATTGTTTACGGTAATTACATGCATGTGTATTTCCAAAATGTTAGCATAACCTCTGTAATAGCTCAGTTAATCTCCAAAAATGTGCCAATTAAAGGCGATACACTAGTCTACTTTTGAAGAAGA
The DNA here is from genome assembly GCF_964263255.1 of Lissotriton vulgaris. Taxonomy (NCBI): domain Eukaryota; kingdom Metazoa; phylum Chordata; class Amphibia; order Caudata; family Salamandridae; genus Lissotriton; species Lissotriton vulgaris. The sequence continues at coordinate 1,526,121,094 of NC_141691.1, forward strand.
TGTGTAAATGGAATGGCATCACCTTGGACTTACTCGCTGCCTGTGTTTAGCAGTGCCAGAATAAGTATTTGCATATAAGCATTGTACCCATATCGATGTGACAAGAAAGCAGTAAACGGAGAGTGAACAGGTTCTGAAACAATTGCTAAGTAATGTGCGTGTTTTTTTTAAATGTTAACCGTTGTAAAATGACCAGGTCATTAAATGATCGTGAGACTTAGAGGCTGACGTCAATGTGAACTCTCTTTCTATGTTTTATTATTGTGTTGTTTGACGAGAGTGCAGACTCTGGATGCGTTTTTTTTTCTGCCCTCATATAGTGTTGTGTGGTGTCTTAAAAACTCTCAACTATCGCCACACTGGCTCTTCTAACCACTGGCCAGGAAGCCTCATGCAGATTCCATGATACATAAGAATTGTAAGCATCGGAAAAGAACATTTTGAGGTATGCCACACATTGCATTGATATAGAAGACATCTCTATGGTTCCATCTTCCCTATGAGCTAGTTTCCCATAGAGCTAGTAGTCCAATGATTCTTAAAACTCCCGCTTGTGGTATAATGCGGCAGCGGCATCTGATATACACTTCCACAAGACCAATATGGGAGTCGTCAATGTCAAACAGGTTAACACTTATACTAACTGAAGTCCCATTGCTACTGAAACTATTGTTCTATAACAATACAGATTGGAGAAGATTTCAAAAGTAGTTCAAAGTATGAAGTGCATTTGAACTGTTTAACTTGCACAAATTATGGAGTTGTTAATAATAAAGGTCTGAGGTGGTGAGCGTATTACTGAAGGACTGATTGACGACCAAAGCACCGGAGGGAAGGTACTGCCGAATCTTAGTGCATGGTCTGTGCATACTTTCAGAAATAGGATTATTCATGTGAGACAGGGCACTCTCACCAACTTAATTAACAAACAAAACCTCTTTGGGTCAAAATACAGGTCTCAGAGTAATTCTGCTCAACGCCTGATTCTGTAGCAGGCAAACTGCCCCTAGAAATAAACGTAAGGTTCAAGCAGTACCAACAGGTTTAACCACATGGCTGCTGTGGGGATTTTTCCCCTGTGCTGGGAAACTCTTTTTGCCATTATTCATGATGAGCTCAGCTCGTCATCAGCACACGACACCCGTGGGTGATGACGAGCTGAGCTCGTCATCAGCAGCGAAAGGGTTAAAGTCAGGAAATAGCACAATAACATTCTCAAACAAATTAAAAAATAGGGAAAAGCTTATTAAGCAAAAACACACCCAATTAATCAAAATTGGGAGTTCAAGGTGTTTCAGCATGGCAAGGAGGACCTAGTATGAAGTTGACAGGGGTGCCTAAAAGTCAGATATGTTGTTGTCAGTCTCAATGAAGTCATTGTTTTTGGCACCAAAAGCTCAAGCAGGGGCAAAGCTGGATTTCGTAGCTGCCAAAGTTACTTTGCTGCTAGGATAGATTTGGGGCTTCAATTAACAGTCCTAGGTGTTACAACAGGTGAAAAACCTTGTCCTACTTTGCTCCAACTCTTGGAAACGTTTTCCTGTCACCCTCGTAGCCTCCGGGTCCTCATAGCAGACTAATAGGTCCCAGGTCTCTCTCCAGCCACTGCTCCTCCAAGGTCCAGTCCACAGAGGACTTTGTTCATGTTAGGAGTCCTTGTGCTTTTTATATCCCTGTAGCAGGGAAGAGGAGGTCATCCACTTGACCCTTAAGATAAGTTCCAGTCCCTGGGTGCCAGTAGGAATCTGGTTCCTTTGGTATTCCTCCTGTGGTAGTCATGCATAGTCTTCTTTGTATAAAATGATTTCTTACCAGGTCTAGGAATGTTCTGAGGAGGTAGTGGTAAGGTATCCTGTGTACAAGCCAGTGATCCTAAAATGCTCTATATATAAACCTGACTCCTTAGTATTTCCAGCAGCCAACTATCAAAATCTCAGGCTGATAAAATGACGTACGTAATCTCGTTTATTGAAGGTGCTCGTTAGCTTGTTTCTACGCAACAGCCAGTAGGCGCCGTCAAGCACAGAAACTCGCGCGAATCATTGCATCCTGACATGGCGAGGAGGAGTACTGGAGCCTCAGCAGAAGATTGGTATAGCTCCCCACTACCCACCACCTGCATTGGGCAGAGGAATAGAATGTTAATCCTACATGAAGGGAGGACCAACCATCAAGTTGATTTTTCCATTAGCCTACGGCAGGACAAGGCTGGTGTTGAAGGGTGTACCTGCTGGAAAGTGCAGCTACATAGTCTTTGTAAACCAGATTGTATGTACTGGATGGGGGTTAGTAAAAGTATAATTGTTTTATGTAAGGGCTATTCAGGAACAACAAATTGATATGAATAATATTTTGAAGGGAGTCTCCTTCAATACTAATGGTCTTAATAATAATAATAAATTACGGGCAATAGAAACTTAGATTTTAGCTCAGAATCCAGTGGGTATTTTGGTTCAGGAGACCCACAATCCGGTCAGAAAGTTGTCTGGATTTTCAATTTTTAAAAACTGGGCAGAATATCGAGGGTTTTCTTCTGCCCAGGTGGCCCATCGGGGCACTACTATTTTTTGGGCAAAAGGGCTGGGAGCCAAAGTAGTAAATAGTTCCAGCGATAAAAGTGGTCATTGATGCTAGGTGTGCTGCATGGTGTGGTCAAGGCATGTCACGTTTGTGAGCTTTTATGCCTCAGTCAAAGACCATGTTACACCCTATGAGGATTTGTTCCAAAAATTATTACAAAATACCAACAAAATGATGATGGTGGGGATTTTAATGTGTTGTACTCTTCTGTTAATTTTTAAAAGCAGACAAAACCAAAAACCTTTAAAGTAATTCAGAAGTATCAGAAAATTCCTGAATTGATGGTTCCTTGGAGGGTGGCTTTCCCTACAAAAATCTCTTAAACCTGATTTTCAGGGAGATTTCATAGTTCTTCTCACTTAGATTTTTTGGGGGATTTCTAAGGCTCTGACTTTCAAAACTCAACACATTTTACCTTATGGTTAGTCAGACCATGTGATTATCATTCTTGAGATAGTTGTGGAAAAACCTTCGATCCGTTCTTGATGCTGGTTTTCAATAAATAATACTTACAACAGAAAAGGTGGGTGCAAATTTATAAAGAGGAGATCAAGAAATTTTTGACAATTAACCATGAGACAGCTTCACCAAGTATAGTATGAGATGCTCTGAAGGCATTTATCAGAGGGAGGGTGATAGGTAAAGATGCTGAAAATCGTTAAAAAAAAAGCTAGTACACAAAAGCACATTTTTTTTATGAAATGTGCAGGAAAGTTATGATCGATTTCTTAGAAATTCATCCATATTTAATAAAAAAGGAATTTGAAAATTGCCAGTCAGGCAATAAGCAAGGCATATTATGCAAATTGTAAAGCTTTAAATCGGGCCAATATGCAAAACATTTATGAGAAGAGAAATTTTACTGGGAGATTCTTAGCCTGGCAGGCACATGAACAAGCTGCCAACAGTAGTTTAGATGCCTTGAAAGGCCCAGCTTCTGGAATTAGGAGTAAGGAACAGGAGAAGGTGGGGGAAATCATGCTAGATCGTTCTAAACTGTTCTACACATAAAAGTAGTTGGTAGATATAGATTCTCTGGGAAGGTTTTTAGAGGATCACAATATTCCAAGGCTAACTAGAGAAGAGGGGTTAATATCTCTCGACATTTCTCAAAAGAAGAACTGACTGAGGGTATTATGAATCTCCGGAATTGTACGGCCTGTGGGCTGGATGGATTCCTAGGCAAATTTTTAAGATCTTTTGTAGAAGTTTTAGCTGATTACTTTATACTGTCTTCAATACAATGTTACAAGGGGATCCTATGCCATCTTATTTTTTTAAGAGAAACATGGTGAGTTTTTTAAAGAAAGGTAAATACGCTGAGGATTCAAACTCATACCGTCAAATTACATTATAAAACACTGATTATAAAATCCTTGCAAAGTTATTGGCCCATAGATTTAGTCTAATAGCTTCAGGGTTAATCCATTCAGATCAGAATGGTTTTAAAGCCGGGCGACTGTTCGTTTGTTCAAAATCTTGAATCTCCGAAAGTTCCTCACTGATTGCTTTGAAATTTTGACACACATTGGATTCGAATAAGCGCGCCTTTATATATACACAACGCTGGATTCGAATACGCGCGCGTCCAATACGCGCGTGTTTTTAATCGAAAGGCCGAACAGACCCTATCGATTTGGTTGCTGCGCAACAACTACAAAGGACGCATAGAGACAATAGTCTGCCTATATTAGGATTGACAGTTGGTGTCAGGATGGCAGACCGGGAAGTGGGTGGAGGGAGGGGGGAGGAGTTGGCTCACTTTGCAACATTAAGAAAGGACGCATAGAGACAATAGTCTACATATATTAGGATGGACAGTTGGTGTCAGGATGGCAGACCGGGAAGTGGGTGGAGGGAGGGGGGAGGAGTTGGATTAATTTAGCAACAGTAGCACATGTTTATATATACACAACGTTGGATTTGAATGCGCGCTTGTAAAATATGCTTGTGTTTTTAATCGAAAGGCCGAACAGACCCTATTGATTTGGTTGCTGCACAACAACTATAAGGGACGCATAGAGACAATAGTCTACATATATTAGGATGGACAGTTGTTGTCAGGATGGCAGACCGGGAAGTGGGTGGAGGGTGGGGAGAAGAGTTGGTTCACTTTGTAACATTAAGAAAGGATGCCTAGAGACAATAGTCTACATATATTAGGATGGACAGTTGGTGTCAGGGTGGCAGATCGGGAAGTGGGTGGAGGGAGCAGGGAGGAGTTGGTGCACTTTGCAACATTAGCGCGTGTTTATATATACACAACGTTGGATTCGAATACGCGCATGTACAATACACGTGTGTTTTTAATCGAAGGCCGAACAGATCCTTTCGATTTGCTTACTGCGCAACAACTACAAGGGACGCATAGAGACAATAGTCACAAAAACATATTGTGTATCCACAAGCATTGTGAAATTAAACATATTAGAAACGTGCGCTTACTCTTTTCTTTCTCTTCCATTTAACCAGACTGAGCCACAGCAACGCGTGGCCGGGTACAGCTAGGAGAATTTATAAGAATAAAACAGAGATTGTACTGTGCGGGTGTAATTCAGATGTTCTGCTCCCTGATATTGTCTCGTGTGTAAACTTGCAGCCAAAACGATATCTTGGTATCAGGTTTTCATCACCGATTGAGGATCTATATGACTTTAAATTTTCCCCTCTCCTTTTAAAAAGTACAAGATGTATTCTCACAGTGGAATACTCTGCCGCTGAATAAAATATCAATTCTTCCATTGTTTAATTTTTTGTTTACAGCTATTCCATATGTTTTAACTGCCTCCTTTTTTAAAACAGGAGAGTCTATGTTTATATTGTTAATTTGGCAAAAAAATTGCCAGAGTAGCATTAAGCACTTCATACGAACGGCAGGAAGATGGAGGGTTTGCGCTTCCAAATCTCAAGGATTTCTATTTTGCTTACTTTGCAATGTATATGTCCCGGTTTAATACAAAGCTTCACAAGGGTATTTTTTCAATGATTTTATGCAGATGGGGCCAGATGTATCAAGACTTTTTCCCGTCCATAAACGGGCTGATTATCAGAATCAGCCTCGTTTGCAAACCGGAAAAAGCATTTTTGGGATGTATAATCCAAAAAGGCCATTGCAAAATAAGGAATCTCAAAATGTGTGATTCCGTATTTTGCGAATGCATTTAAGGAATCGCAAATTGCGATTCCTTAAATGCAATTCTGGAAGCACCCAAAATTTGTGATTTGGCATTAATGAATCGCAAACTACCACCAACTTCAAGATGGTGGTAATTTGCGATTTCCTAGAAAGATTCACTTTTTACATTTTTCAAAGTGCCATGTGGAGCACATATATGCCCTTATGGCAAGAATGAACACCACATATGCACACATGCATATTTCAGGGGTGCAGCAGGGAGTCCTTTCGGCACCCTTGCTCCCTAGAAATTTAATTTGCAATGTGTGAGTACCTATTGGGTACTCGCAAATTGTAAATGGCTTCACATTCATTCCTATAGGCCTCTAGGCCCATAGGAATGAATGGGAAAGTATTTCATAATTGCGAATCACAATTTGCGATTCGCAATTTAGGAATATGTAGAAATCGCAATTATTATTGTGAAACTTACATACATTCCATTTTGCGAGTCCTTAATAGCGAATCGGTAAAATTCGCTATTAAGGACTCGCAAAATACAATGATGATACATCTGACCGCCCCTTGTGAACAATGCACACTCAATACATAGGGCTGCAAACTCTTTCAAAAAAATGTTGATTACGCTAATTAGAAGCACATCTTGTTAGTTCTTTGCTTTGTGCACAGATCAAATGAAAAACGCTGCGAACGAAATGGGCAATATTCTTCAATCCAAAATGTTGTTGCAAATGGCAACATTGTAAGTACATGTGTGTAAAACATCAGCACAAAACTACTGTACATTTTTTACCTAACTAATACTATTTTCATATATCCTCATTCCATGCACAGTGGCGGTGCATGGAAATTTGCTCGGCGATGCTGCGTTGGTAAAAGAGGCGCTGTCAGGGCGGGGCATCCATTTTTCAGATGTCTTGTAGCTGTTTGCATCAGGAACATTCTCCAAGGCCCAGAACTGGAATTGGCAACAGAAGGCTGGTCAGAACTCCCAGCGGAGGAGTTCAAGGATGCTGCAGGTACAGAATCTATGTTACTGAGACTTCTTAATAGAAGGCAGGCACAACTTCAAGCCCTTGGAGAATCTTCTCAAGCTGGATACAGCAAAGAAAAAGTCTAGTCATTTCCACTGCCCACAGACAGAAGCAGCAACGGCATGCCAACTCAGCAACGCAACACACAGAAAAGGGTAAGTACTCCTCTTGACATCTCTTCTTCTTGACAGGGTCCTCTTGATCCAGAAGTGTTCTAAAAGGCTGGGTTTTAGGTACAATTCTTATACCCCTTTTGGCCTTTGAAGCAGGGATTCTTCAAAGGATGGTTCTGTAGTGAACAAGTTCTTGTCCTGCCTGCCAGGTTTTGGCTCCTGACACATTCCAGGGGAGTGGAGGCAGCAATTGTGAAAGGCTAGGCAGAGCCCTATTCAGGTGCAGATGACAGCACCTCCTTTTAAAAACCACCTTCAATAAAACATGTATTTTTAAATTCTGATCTCAGGTAGCCCAAACTCCAAATCTCTATCTTTCCCAATTGAAAGTTACACTTGTAAAATGCTACAAGGCAGCTCCATTGATACCCTATGGGAGATGTAAAGAGAGGGCTCTCTTGGACATGCACTAGATCAACCTATAACCAAGAATACAATCAACCAGACTAGTCACCCAACATTCACTGTTATCTCACATCTGCAGAACCATCCGAATAGATAGAGACACAAATCCGAACCCAAAAAGCAACCATGTATTACACAGAGATAAAGAGCTCAAATATACACCACAATCAGGGTTTATTAAAAAGAATTTGAAATAACAATAAAAAAATACATACATTTACACATTAAAAAGCATTAAAAAACATCATGAGAGACAAAAACATATATGTGAAATGTTTAAATTCATCATACAGAGTTAATTCCCAGCAGGAATCAAGTGTATAAACACCATCAGTCTATTCACTTATTGGTTGTATTAGACATGAGGCTGTTCCTGAATGTAACCCAATGTAAAAGTGCAGGCATCAACGCGTTTCGGTGGTAGTGAACTATTGAAGTACCACCTTCCTCAGGACATGTATAAATCTTGTCTCTCGCACAACAGGTGGTACCCTGTCTCTTGGCCAGTGGGGTTGCTCCCTGTTTTGCTTACAAAACCTATGGGAGTGCCAGGTCTTGCAATAGTGAAAAAAACAAATTTGGCAGTATTTCACTTTCAGGACATATAAAACACACCAGTACATGTCCTACCTTTCACATACACTGCAGCCGTCCCATGGGGCTACCGTAGTAGTGCCTTACATGCAATAAAGCGGAAGGTTTGGACCTTGCCATGTCGACATGGTAGTTTAAAACTGCACTCACACACACTGCAATGGCAGGCCTGAGATGTGTTTACAGGACTACTTATGTGGGTGGCACAACCAATGCTGTAGTCTAACTAGCAGCATTTGATTTACAGGCCCTTGGCACACATACTGCACTTTACTGGGAACTTACCAGTGAATCAAATATGCCAATCATGGATAACCAATCATAATCACAGTTTACACAGGGAGCACTTGCACTTTAGCACTGATCATCAGTGGTAAAGTGCTCAGAGTACCTCAACCAGCAAAAACTAAGTCCAGCACATAGACAAAGATACAGGAGGAAGAAGCAAAATGACAGAGAAACCACACCAAGGATGTCAGGTCTAACACCTACCTCTCAGAAATATACGCTGTCGCATGATTTTGCAGGGCCTGATTCACAAAGGAAAACTTAGACTTTTGTGTAAGTTTATGAGTGTTTGGTATTCACAAAAGGATTTTGCCAGTAGTATCTTTACGAATGTGGAGTCTCCTCACTCGTAAAGATATTACCCGTCAATCCCTTTGTGAATACCTAACAATCATAAACTTATACAAAAGTGTAAGTTTGCCTTTGTGAATCAGGCCCTCTGTGTCTGCTGCAAGTTTGAAATCTGTTGCTTTCCATTGTTTCTTGGTGCGGCTGTTGAATATTGAGATGTAACTGTAGAACTCTTAATCAAGGTTGCTTAGGAAACTAATGAGATCTGTACTTCTATGTTAGTACATTAATCAAAATAAATTTCCCAGATAAATTGTGCATTCAAAATGTCAATTACAGTAACACAATGACTTTTTTTAATGAAGATTCCTTGTTTCTATCGGCATAATTCATTACATTTGTAGAATCACTTTGTGTGTACAATGGGGCATATCATAGTAACTATAGGAATAATTAGCTGTGCTAACTGTAGTGGCAATATATGGCTTATCTTATTTTAGGATCCATCCCATCTTTTTAATCCATTTCAAGCATTATTCAAACTAACTTAAGGATACTAGTAGTTAATACAAATGATTGACATGGAGGATCTCCTGATGAGAAGAAGAAATGAACGCTTCACTGATTACTGTTAGGAGTCTGGGTTGTGCATCTCACAAGCGTGAATGAAAATATTATAGACAGGCTAATCTTTCTTAAACTTATTAACTATTGCTTTATTGAAGAGCTTAGAAAATACTGTTGGCACATGTACCTGACAGGGACTAATTCAGTCCCTAAATTAGTCTGGGTAGCCACTAAGGGCTCAACCCAGAGGCAAGTAGGAATCTCTACGTCTGTGTAAATGTGTAGAAAGAGGGACTAGGCAGTGATCTGTTACCATACAAGCCTCATTGTTAACAAGTGTACCATACACCAGACATAGTGAACACATATGGGAAATTATCTTTAGGAGATGCACACTCTACAGGAAGGAGCTCCAATGGGACAGTCCTATATGGCAATGGCATAGTGTTGGCTAGACTGTCCTTCATCACATAATTAAGAGAGAGAGAGGCAATAGTAAAATACCCACATACATCTATGAAACTGGACCAAATCAAATGGTTTCATAGCTGTGCAGCAAAAGGAAAATTCATGAGTCTGTGATATGAGAATACCTGTAATTAAGTGTTGCCAGACAGAACAATGCAGTTCAGTGCTCAGGAGCTCGTGTTTGTCTGTGATCAGGGAATATAATTACATTGAGATATGTGGAAATAGTGCAGAGAACAATTGTTATAACACAGGAAGAGCACACTATCTTGATGGTAATGTTAAATGGTGGCCATTACCGTGGTGTTGTCTGCTCATTTGTCCACTTCTGCTTGGTCATCATTATTTCCTTTGTGTTTCACTCCTGTTGTTCTAGGAGGGCCAGAGCAGAGGGTTTCTCTGGGAGTGTTTAAGGTGAGGCTTTAATACCAGCTATGAAAGGATCGATATAAAGTGCGTATAAAAGGCATGATTGGATTGGGTATGGAGGCAAAGGATTCTGAATAATGTACAGCACTATTACTGGATCCCTTCAAAGAGCTTTGTTTGTAACAATAACTAAAATAGGGAGTTTATTCACCCCAAAGCATTGTTGTGTAGTTCCTATATCCTTGATAGGATCTGCGCATTGGAATAATATACACTATAGATGTGACATAGGACTGAGGTCAGTATGTCTCTATCGAGCACATTAAACTTAAGCACTTGTGCGTGCCAGCTAACTCAGAGGTCACTAGAAACTTCTTGAATGAACATGAAGGGATTAGTCTCTGACAACCGCATAAACATGACAACCTTGTTTCCGTTAGAATAGGAACAACATCTTCAGAGTCGTGGAAACAATAGATTACAGTTTCACCCAGTCAATCGTGCATGCTTCGTTTCTACAGAGTTGCACAGAAATAGAGAGACGGGCGTTTCAATAAAAGGGTTTATTGAACAGTCTTATGTCTCATGCAAAAGATATGAACTGCTACAATCGTAAGACAGAATGCGAAGTATAATACGTACAGCGGTAGCAGTAATGTAAAGTAATACTGCAATAGCATGGTCTGTAGCTCTGACATATATAAAAATACATACATAAATAACACAGGCTAAAATTATCATCTGGTGTTTCTAAAATAGCCCTACCCCAGTGTACCTAACCTAAGTATAGTACGAGGGAAGAAGTAGGTGCTGTTTAGCTATAGGTTAGTTGTGCCAAAAGTTGGCAAAAGTTTCTTTAGGTTCTAATCATCTCCATTCCTTAGAATGAGAGAAGTTGGTATCTTTTTCCTGGGACTTGGTCTCTAACACACCTCATGGGGAGTGGGAAACACTGGAGCTGGATTCTCAGCAAGGAGGATGACAGCGTCTGGTCTGTGTGTCAGTTGGGGACTTGACTTCTTTCGGGACTTGCTGTGGCAAGCCGCATCGTGCAAGTAGGTAGCTGAACCGCACTGTGCCTTGCCACAGCAAGTGAAGGTATATTTATACCTTGAAGGTGTTTAGGAATGCCAGTATTGACGTACAAGTCGGGCATAAGAACGTTATGAATGATTCCTAAGGAATAGATGTTCATGCATAATAAATGAGTCCTTGGAGAAATCAATATCCAGGCAAGGGGAAGTCCTAAAGGTGTAAGAGTCTGGTTTTCCAAGAACTCGTTGTGATGAAGAGGATCGGATGCAGTTGGTCATCCTGTATTTATTTAGCATGAGCAAAGCCTTTATTAGGGCTGGAATTCTATGCCTAAATAAGGACAATGTGAATTGTACCTGTATGAGGGCATAAATTGGGAAATTTATATATGGTATCTAAATCGACACACAACACCCACTTCACTTTCGTGTGAACGACATTACTAAATCTTAAACATGTTAAACATATCTAAAATATATCTACACACGAAGTGCTAAAAACATGTCCAAAATACATTGTAAAATGCATTAGAACTGGTTGTAAGCATAAAAAATGCATTGGTGCTGTACATATTAAAGCAATGTTTCATTCTAAGCATATGTTGACATTTTGAATACTAACTGAAGGAATCATGAAAATTTACATTTATGAAATGGCTCATAAATACAGAAGAAAAAAGGATGAAACCATTTCATGTTAGATTACATAAACTGTTTGTAGATGGACAAGGTCATATATTGTCTATGTAAGTATTCAAAGAATTATGGGGCATATTACCAAGCAATAGCGATAATTATCGCTATTGCTTGGTTAGAGACAAAAATTTACCGCTAAGCTGCGGCGATTTTTACCGCAAATAAACCTTGGTATTACCAAGGTTTATCGCAAATGCGATAAAAATCGCCGCAATGCATGAATATCGCTGAAAAGTCAGCGATATTCATGCATTACCGAGCTAATGCTCCTAGCCATGTTATCCACCTCCCATTGGATAACATGGCTAAGAACTGCTCAGGGCAGGCGTTAGCTTTTGGAGATATTCGCGCTTAGCGCGAATATCTCCAAAAGTTGGTAATAGGAGATAGTGATGTTAGCGACTGTTTTCAGTCGCTAACATCTTGGCACGCCCACTTTGCATATCATTAGTGATAAATATCACTGACATGCAAAGTGGGGCCCAAGATGGTCGCTATCTCCTACTAGCTGTCGCTAACTGGTGTTAGCGACAGCTAGGTAATAGGGAGATAATTTTATCTCCGCTTTCTTGGCTTTTAAAGCCAAAAAAGCGGAGATAAACCCCCTTGATAATATGCCCCTATATTCTCTATGAATAGCTCTACCATAAGCAGATTACTTGTGGCAAAAATGAAAATTACAAATTTGGAGAAAAAAAACGTAATCATAGGAAAAAAGTTCCAAAGTTAGTACCTTGTTTTGAAAAGATGAAGGTCACATTCAGAGTCTCTCAGTACACTGTGTGGCAAAATCAAAAGTCAGTGTTAGGGCTTGGAGAAAACATGAAATCTTATATTTATGTAGACAAAAAGTAATCTACCGTTGTTGGTGAAAGTTGAAATACCTTGTTTAGATTAACCACACATAGATGTGAACTATCACCTACAACATTGGTCGCATCAGCAATGTTTGAATCTGATGTTACCTGCGCGCCTGTACCTCAGCAGTTGCAATTCGCATCTGTGAGATCTCAATGAATGCCGTCATCAGGATTGGTAGCCGCTGGGGACAACACAGAGCATGGGCCGTTACAGGGTCCAGCAGAGTATCGACATCTGTAGGCATGACTGATGGGAGTGTTAGACAGATGTCTAGCACACATTCTTCACTACAAAGCAGGCAGCGTAGAACAGGTAAGATGCAATCTTACCAGACTGGTCTGAATGACAGAAACCATGTGGTACTTAATTCTCGTAGATGAGGTAAACCCAAAATTTGGGTGATGCGCTCACAACACTTCATCTCCAGCAGAGCTCTCTCCAGGGTGATTTGGGTGTCGCTGGTGATTTGGCTTTCCATATCGCAGCAGTAGGAGCAAAAATAGTATCCCTGCCACAAGTCTAAAATGGAGGGGCCGTCCGCTAAACACAGAGTGCACGAAGTTTGGAATTATTCCGAGGACTGCTTGAAAAGGTTCTAACAGTCCCAAACATATGTTCTTAAATAAATGTACAATATCGCTCATATCAGACATTGTAGTGTAGTTCCTATATTCCCAATAGGCTCTGAGCATTGGAATAGTATATCCTACAAATTAGACGTAGGAGGTTGACTAGGTCTCTATCGAATATACTAGGCTTAATTGTGTGTGCCAGCTAGCTCAGAGGTCACCAGAAACTTTCTCGAATTCACAAGAAGGGATTAGTCTCTGATAACCACATAAACTTGACAACTTTGTTTCCCCAAGATAAAACGTATCTTCAGAGTCGTGGAAACAATAGATATATATTTCACTCAGTCAATCGTGCATGCTTTGTTTCACTAGAGGTGCAGAGAAAGTAGAAAGACGGGTGTTTTCAACAAAAGGATTTATTGAACAGTCTTCTTTCTTAAGCATAAGAAATGAACTGCTACAATCGTAAAACTGTTTATAAAATACACTGCATACAGTATAAAGAGTAGGATAAAATAATACTGTAAGAGCATTGTATGGTTCCTAAACCATATGTAAATACATACATAAATAACAGAGGCTAAAAGTACTCAACGAGTGCTTTTAAAATATGCCTACCCCGGTGTACCTAACCTAAGCTTAGTACGAGGGAAAAAGTAAGTGAGGTGTAGCATAAATGTAGTATTCTTTTGCCAAGAATCTACCCAAGATTTCTCTATGGGTCTAATCAACTCCGTACCTTAGTTTAGAATGGAGAAGGTCAGGCTCAGGACTCGATTTCCCAACAACCCGCAAGGGTAGCTTGGAAACACTGGAGCTGGATTTCTCGGCAGGAGAAAAGACAGCGTCTCTATCAGTGCGTCTGCTGGAGGGTCGGCTTCCTTCGGCACTTGCTGTAGCAGGGTGTGTCGGGCAAGTAGATAGTCAAACTGCTCCAAACCACTGTGTACTTGCTTGGGCGAGTGTGGGCATATTTATACCTTGAAGGTGCCGACTTTGATGTACAGTTGGACATAATAACGTCATCAAAGAGGCTCAGTTCTTTGAAAATCCCATGAGTTCTTGGACAAATCAACATTCAAGCAAGTCCCTGACTGCTGAAGGTGAGTTTTTCCAAGTGATCGTTGTGGATTTTCAGGACTAGTGGAAGTAGCCCTGCCGTATTTTGACTGCATGAGCTATGCCTAAATATGATTATGATTTCTATGCCTTTTTAAGGACATGGTGATTTATACCTATATAAGGGCATGAATCGGGAAACTTACAATAGGGTCCTAAAATAATGCATAACAACATGTTTAAGATACGTTTCAACATTTCTGAGAAATGTATAGGCCAGTTTGTATTCAAAAGGGCATGTATCTTGGCAGAAGTCCTTGCGACTTGTAGAGCAAAGGTCTCTTTGGCTGAGGTCAGTGGCACAGTTTTTTGCAAAATAATGGCTTTCATTCTGCTTAGAGTATCAATTCGTATAGAAGAAATGTTCAGTGAAGGTCATAGAGGTGACTCACTGGCTGTCTTGGTTTGTGGAAACAATACTTGCATACAGCAAGTGACCCTGGATGAAACAGTCACTAGATACCTGGCAACATGCCACAGCAGCTGTTATCATTCAACATGAGGTAACTTCTATTAGTAAGTAATTCAAAAATTTGATTAATCCCTGCAGCTGGTGAACCTTGCAGGTGACAGGATAAGTCTGTATTGGAACCATCGCAGGCCCCGTGTAAATTAATACCCTGACAAACGAAAGAACCGCTTAGTGCGTTTTCACAGTTAGTACCGCTAAGAAACACTTCACGTACCCTACTCCAACATCTCAGTGTGTATGGTAAATTCCAGGATGTCTTGATGTATTTTTTACCCAACCTTTCATATTTGCCTGCTGGTATGTGTTTTAGGCAAAACTATAAATAGAAAATGGTAACAGGCAGAGTGATTTTACCATGTATTATCCAGTCAGTAGCTGGTTTTGCTGCTACCGTGAATGGTAATCTTTCCAGTTTTTCAATGCTCAGCACCGTTTAGTCTGATCCCCTTTGTGCCCATTTGATCTGTTTATCAGTGAGATTGAATTCTGAAAACAGTGACGCAGTGTTGATTAATTGCGAAGGCACATAGCCTGCATACAAGTTTTGTAGCGTCCAGCCTGATAGCATGATAGAACATATTTGAGACTGACCATGTTGCAACATGACCAAGTCTTGTTCCATGATGTCTATGGCAGAAGACACAATGCTGTCTAATGAATATATTCTGAACAACAGAGTCGTTAACCCATTGTCTACTAAGGAGAGAGATTTCTCTAAATGAATACAATCAATTTCTTATATTCGTTCTGTAGTTTCTGCTTGGGTAATCTTCCATATTTCGTTATCTGCAGCATATATACCGTCATATATGAAATGTTTTTGAGGCGGTTTTCTTGCTACTAGCAAGAACTCCATAAGTCTGCGCCATCTTTAAGTAAAGATAAGTGTTCTTTTACATCCTGTAGTGTAGCTGTATGTAGCCAATCAAGGCATAGTTTCCTTACACTGTATATTGTTATTACCCCAGGATGCTGTCTTTGAACATATCTTTGGGGCTGGCCTATTGATAGTGAAACCATAGGTTTTGTTCAGGAATCGATCTTGAAAGTTGATTGTGTCTATGGGCCAGAGCAACCATTTGTTCTCGATATGATCTGTTTTGATGCAAAATATAATGTACGTTGACCTCCCCTGTTTAGTGCTAATACTTGCAGGTATAGGTATGGTCGGTGTGTTCATGTCCTTGATCTTGGCTAAACCAAGGCAAGACGTTTGTTGGACAGTGTCATTCAAAAACATAATTTGCTAAGTGATGATACAGGCTCTAAACATAGCTTCTACCCCCTGCACTTGCCAATCTTTTGTACCCCACACAGTTTTTGTCTCAATGTTGTTTTCCAAAAGTCGAAACCCTGTCTAGACATTTGGGCAATAAAGGCTGCAGATCTGTTTTGTATTGGTTAACATACTTTTATTTCTGTTCTGTTTACATTTCTAAAATAAAAACTTTCAGCATTGGATACATTGAACCCTGAAAAATATGGAAACTTATTCGCAAAAGTATTTGAGCTACCCTTTTGAGGTGTAGGACAAAGTTCCTATTGGTTATACATTTATACATTTCTAGGCATTGCCGATTTGTGCAAGAAATGATTACCATAGTGGTTATAACAATACATTTGTTCATAGTCAGATGAACCCTCTTAATATTCATGATATGTAAATACTGTGGACATCTCTAGATCAGACATCATATTATTAACAGTCTCAAAGTCCCAATCATCAGAAAAGGTACTAGAGGTAATAAAGTCACTTATTGAAATCTTGAATGAGTGTGTGGAATCTTCAACAGCTCCGCCAGGCCAAAAATGTAATATTCAGTTCTGTCCCAACCTATACCATCTGGTATAGGAACAGCTGTGATGTTTACTGCTGACAAGTCTCTTTGTTCACAATGGGATGATTTGTGTGGCTGTAGAAGTAAGTTCACTTGTTTAATTGCTGTGTCCATTTTTACATATCTTCCATTTATCAGCATACCCAGAGTTATTACCAGAGCTAACCAAAGTTGAAGAAACAATATTGCCAACACAATCCATAGTTCAATCCATGGTGAAGCAGATAAGTCTTTTCCAGGTGATGAAAAAGGTCTGTTGCTTGTTCTTTGTATGTTCTTTTTGCTGGCGTCGTTTCAGGTTCACTAGGATCCTCAGAAAACGTATCAAAGTTAATAAAATAGACAGAGGCAGTTCTGTCAATGGTTGGAATTGCATCAGGATTTGTGGAAATTGCTGGAAACACTTGATCACTCGTTACTTCGTTGTAGACAGGTGCATCAGGATGAACTGTTGTTTGGGTCTCAAGAGGAACGAGTTTCATAGCTTTTTTGCTTAGTCCTTCTTTTCTCACTGCAGATTTTTCAATGGTGATGAGTCTCTCAGTTTGATCCTCTTGGACTGTAGCTAGAGGAGTGCGTTTGCTACATTGGCGGAGTCCACTTTGCCTAATGTTTAGTATAGGCCACATAGTGTGGTTTGATCAGGTCGATGGACACAAATCTGTACTCCTTTTTACCAGCAAGGGGCAGCAGTAGCACTGTTCTTGATCCGTGGATTGCTAGGACAGGTACTGGTTTTCTGTAAGAAGGCCCAAGTTCCTTCTTGTCCGCGATCTTTTCTCTGACTAGATCACCAATCTTTGGGATCCAGTCAATCCTTGCTGGGATGGTTGCTTTTCCCCAGTGGTGGTTAGCTTCAGGAACAAGTTGCTTTGTTTCGATCTTAGTTCAGCGTAGTCCTGCAAAACAGCCAAATGATCTTTGATATCAAATTTCTTATTTTCCACCACTGTTCCATGACAATCAAGGTCCGGAACCAACATTATTGTCCCAAATATGACCTCATATGGAGTGACACCCCTTAGAGAATTTCTTGGCAAATTGTTAAGTGCACCTTGAACCCCAATAAGATGACCCACCCATCACCTGAACCTAATACCCTAGCTGTTATAGACTGCTTTATGTCCCGTTTTTTTCTTTCCACAACAGAATTTCCCTCAGGATGGAATTGAGAAGAATACTTCAATTCAACGCCCAAACTGGCCATGGTTTCTATGTAAGCTCAAGAGCTAAACGCAGGGCCCTGGTCAGAATGTAGCGTGCGTATTGCAAATGTCCCGATAAAGACTCGCAAATCTTTTATAACAGTTCGAGAGTCAGCCGAGCACTGAGGCCACATCCAAAGGAACCTTGAACATGAATCCACTGCAACCATGATATATTTATAGTTACCTTCCTTTTTTAAGGGACCGTAGTGGTCCAGGTAAACACAAGAATCTGCGCAGGATGTTTCACAGTAGAGACTTTCATCTTTTGACACATTTCACAATCCAAAGCATAGTTTTGGGTCTGTTTCCTAATTCCTGGCCACCAGGGCCTTTGTTTTAATAATGATACTGTGGTGGAAACACCTGCATGAGCAGAGGCGAGCCCTTCATGTCCTGCTAGGATTAGTACTAATCTATGTTCCATGTTTGGAATTACCCTATCCCCCATTCCAGGGATTCGAGCAAACGGAACATTGTTTGTGTCAGTTATACATGAGTATTTGATTGGAAACCCTTTAGGTAAAGCTGTACCACTGCCTTTGCTTGAAGCATTGACAGCCAGTATTATTTCACTGTCTATTTTCGTTTTTGAACGAGTGATTGCAGCTATGGAAGCCGTTTGCACAGCCCCCTTCGTGGCTTCATCAGCTAATGAATTCCTTTCAATGTGAACGCCTTCACGTTGATGACTCAGCGTGTGTATCACGTGAGTGTTTTGTAGTCTGTTTCACAACTGAACTACTTGTTCCCAAAGCGTTTTATGCTTGATAGTGCCACCTTTTGCATCTTTGAAACCATTTTGAAAGAATTGCACGGTATGAGTGTGGGGAATTCGTGATCCGTATTTTCAAGTGCCATGATGAATGCTTGTAGTTCAGCTCGCTGAGCTGTACAATCTCCTAGAGATTATGTTTTTGTGAGCATAGATCTGAATTTACCATCGCGCATACGACCTTCAACGATTGCGCATGCTGCACTAAAAGCTTGCTTACCCTCTGTAGCGGATTGGGCTGATCTGTCAGTATAAATTATACATTCATACTGGTGTAGAGGTAGAATTTTAGAAGGCAGAGAACATTCATGTTCGTATTTCAGGAATGCTTGTGTTTTCAAATAAGGATCAAAAACATATTCAACATTAGTTGCAGCAAGAGAATTAACCCGTTGTATCCATCTCGGATGTACAGCTTTAGTATTTTGGAATGCTAGCTTTTGTAACTGCCCCTAAGGCTGGTACAGGAGTCACAACCATAATGTGTTTTCCCAGTGCTAGGGTTCTTTCTTTTGCTACAGCGGTTTGAACTGCTGTCAGAATGTTTTCTGTCAATGTAAATTTCATTTCTGCTTGCGTGTACAAATGTGATTTGTATGCAATTGGTACTTTTTCACCTTCGTTAAAAGTTAAGTAGGTGAATCCGCATTGACCCAGAATTATTCGGATCACTAAGTTGTATACGTTTATGCGTGTTTTGTTGCTAACATGTTAGCTTGTAGTGAACGCAAAATTTCTGTGTGTTTTTGTGTCTAATTGATTGTTTTAAAGTCAGGTTTGATTAATTCGTAGAGAGGTTTAACCCTTTCTGCATAGTTGAGAATGTAAGTTCTTCCAAAATTCAGGAAACCTAGAATCAACTGTAGGTTTTTCAGCATTTTTGGAGGTTGGAGCAGCGCACACTTTTCTAAAAAGTTGGCTGCCAGGCTTTTGCCTTCACTTGATAGTTCATATCCTAGAAAAAGGACGTTGAGATGGGCAATTCTTTATTTTTTTTAAATTGAATTTATACCCCTCAGATGCGAAGCCCACTATAATGGTGTTCACCCTGTTCAAGTGTCTGTTCAGGTCATCGCCTGTCAGATAGATATCATCAACATATGACAATGCCTTGTCATCATACGTTTGTAGTAACTCTGTTACTCTTGCTGAGAATAACCTATTCTTGAATCCTTGAGGGAGACGACAGAAGTGACGCTGTGTCCCCATTATTGAGAAAGCGGGCAAATACCTGCTTTCAGGTGCACTGTTTTGACAAAATAAACCGTTCGAAATATCTAATGTGGTTTTATATTTTTTACGCACAATGTTATTCATTAATGCTGTACTATGTGCATTTTGCACTGCAAAAGTTTTGCAACAGGAGTTTAGATGTCTGTAATCCAAAACTAGACTATATGTATTGTCTGGCTTGGAGAAGAGGAAACAAAGGATTGTTCATTGATGAGGTGCATGTTTCAATCACCCCTCGGTATTCAAGTTGGTCTAAAATCCCCCTGACCTGTTTTTTAGCTTCTTGCTTAGCTGGATCATGCCTTTGTGCAGTTGGTTGATTTTTTAACTGGATTTTGTGGTGATGTGAATCCTCATCTCATCCTACATGATTTATGTATAATTCTGGGGCTTGAGAAACTGCCCATTTACTGGCATAAGTATATTTTAAATGTGCTGAATATGGTTGGAGAAGGCTGGAATAACAATGCCTTCACCATGTGGGCACTCCCTGACAAATTCCAGTGGCCAGTCTTGTTCAGCTAGAAGTATATCATATCCTTTAGAAAGTCGCTCCCCAAAGAGTGCTTTCACTTTTCTTGGTATGTCTCTCTCCATCCGGAGTGTTATTTCATATAACCTATGTGGAGAACTAACCCTGGTATCTGCAGTTTTAACTTCAATGTCTTCATTAAATTCCGCTGTCTCCGGAAGTCCCTTCAGGTTCTAGCGAGCTATTATTACTTCTGCTGCGCTGTCCATAATTGTCTGAGCCCATTCTCTGTTCCTCAGCTGTGTTCTGAGAATCCTCGGCATGTCTGACTTTCAGACCTGCTACTTTCTTTTTGGAGAATTGAGGTTTGGTTTATTTTTCTGGACGTGTTGATCGTCGTTAGACTTTACACGTTCTTCCTTGTTCTCTGACCGTCCTCTACTTTTGGATGTCTGTGATGATACCTGAAAGGTACGAGAGGAACGTGTATCAGTATATTGATACCTGTCAGTTTTTCTCAAATTATCCCTCTTCCTGAGGTTGTACCTCCTATCAGAGGGCTCCTTTTGTTTGTTTGCTACTTTCCCATTTCTCTTTAGAAGTTGTAGGAGTGTTTTTAGTAAAGACCTTTTCAGGACTTTCAGGCAGTTGTGATTTCACTGGTTTCCCACCCAATCTGTCTCTGCCTAATTCTTCATAGGATTTTTCAATTATTCTCGCTAGTTCTAGTGGTTACATCAAATTCCCTTAATTTCTGGCAGATTGCCACTGATGCTGCTTCTCCTTTAATATTAGATAATATTATTGATGAGACCTGGTTAAACATTTCATACCTAAATCCAGAGCAGGCTCTGCCCTATATTCGTTTTAAATCTATTTCAGGAAGTCAGGTATTAACGCCATAGACGGAACACCATGTGATTTAGTGTAGATAGCAGCAGAGACTGTGCCCCAAGTGGTGCAGTCTTCCAGATGTGGTGTTATCTCCATTGGTAAACAGACAGTTAGAATTCTATGTTTGTCATAGGGACTGGTATTGGGAGATACTGCTTCAATTTGAGTAATTTTCTGAGCTATCCAGAACAGAATTTGTTCACGTTTTGCAGGTAATTTACCCATGACTGCGTGTAAAGTCTGTGGTGTAATGTTTTGCGTATTCCCCTGGTGAGAGGTTTGTTGTGGAATAACTATTGCAGGTTGGATTGTGAGAGTTCGCATGACATATTAAACCAGTTGTCTGTAGATTTTGATTAACTCCTTGAGTTGAGCAAGTAATTCTACATCTGTCATGTCTTCAATTTCAGGATGAGGTGTGTAGCCTGCTAAAACCGGCCATGTTGCTCCTGGTCTACCTAGTGGACCGAGTATGGTGATGTGATTTAAATGCTTTAGGGCGCCTTTAAACCAGAGCTCATGCTCCTGGTATGTGAGTGGAATTTCAATATCGTCGAAAGGAATATATTCCTCTGGTGGATCATCTTCTTTGTAGAAGTGAAACAAATGTGTTACTGGATTTGATTCTGGGAATACTATCCATGAGTAGAATACCTCTATCTGGTGAGATTCAAGTGCCTCAATCACAAAAACTGCCCCACCACCTCTTGATGTTAGGCAATGTTTTATAAGATTTAGAGTGATGGCTCTCCTTAAATTTGTAGGAATGAATATAGCATTCTCATCGGTTTCATTAAAACCTGTTAAGTTAAAAGCTGGTATGGCGTTGTCGCCTGTAGCTCCACCGGTTTCGGTGTTGTTGTCCTAGGACATTGTTTAATGAAAAATGCAGAGCAAGTTTCAAGGGAACAAAGATAAGGTGCACAATATTTTGGAACACTGTATCCTTCAATGTTGAACAAACAAAAAAGCTAATACATAGGATTTTTCATCCTACTCAGCTATGGCGGATATTATCCCTTACCCACTCCAGACGTCTTATGGAGTACTATGAGTAGAGGGTCGATGAGAAAAGCACAACAGAGTTACTTCAGTATTTGGCGTTACATTAGTGCCTTTCCAAACCGTTGGGCGCCATGTAGTGTAGTTTCTATATCCCTGATAGGCTCTGCGCATTGGAATAATTTACACTATAGATTTGACATAGGACTGTTTAGCTATAGTTTAGTTTAGTTGTGCCAAGAGTTGCCAAAAGTTTCTCTAGGTTTTAATCAGCTCCATTCCTTAGAATGAGAGAGGTTGGTATCTCTTTCCCGGGACGCGATCTCTATCACCCCGAAAGGGGAGTCAGAAACATTGGAGCCGGATTCTCTGCGAGGAGGATGAGAGCGTCTGGTCAGTGTGTCAGATTGGGACCTGACTTCCTTCAGGACCTGCTGTGGCGAGCCGCGTTGTGCAAGTAGTTAGCCAAACCGCACCCTGCCTTGCCATAGCAAGTGAAGGTATATTTATACCTTGAAGGTGTTTAGGAATGCCAGTATTGACGTACAAGTCGGGCATAAGAACGTCATTAATGAACCCCCAAGGAATAGATGTTCATGCATAACAAATGAGCTCTTGGTGAAATCAATATCCATGCAACGGGACGTCTTAAAGGCTTAAGAGTCTGGTTTTCCAAGAACTCGTTGTGATGAAGAGGATTGGATGTAGTTGATCATGCCTGTATTTGCTTAGCATGAGCAATGCCTAAATAAGGGCTGGATTTCTATGCCTAAATAAGGGCAATGTGAATTTTACCTAGATAAGGGCATAAATCAGAAAATCTATATACGGTATCTAAATTGACACCCCAACAGCGTCTCTTACAAGCATCCAGTGGACCGAGTCAAACTCTTTATCCCTGAAGGGGAAATGTCTCAAAGAAATTCCTGTGCTTGATAATGGCCAAGTTTCAGGAATAGCCAATGTCTCAAAGCCCACTAATAGGCTTTCAGCCTAAACCTAGGATAGCTCTAACTTTTATATTGTGCTCAGCTGGAATCTCGTTCTCATCAGCTGCTTTAAGTTAATCTCTCTTCGGTGTATTCCGTTGAATGTCGGGGTTGCCATATACCAAGCCTGTCTAATCTAGATTCCACCTGATGCTTCTTTCATTCATCATCAGACCCTCCCTGCCTCTCTATCTCACTTTTGCAATCTCCTTTTTATCCCTGCTTTACCCCTTTGTCCCTGCAATACCATAATTCTCTTCCTCCCTCTTTCCCCCTTTTCTGCCTTTCTCTATCTTATTCTGGGTAAACGTCTGATGATTAGACCCGGGTGGAATTTGGCAACTCCGCTTTACTCTTGTAACACAGAGTTCCCGGCAAATACCGCCAATGGTCGCATGGCAGAATATTTTTCCTGTTCGGGCAAAGCGATGACAACTGGAACAATGCAAGGCTCCAGAATACAAGTTGGCAAGTGTAAGTGAGATTTGGCGTCCCCTACTGTGATTTCCAGTAGTTAGGACTTCCTACAAGATTTTTGAATGTAGGAGGTCACAAGTGGTGATAGGGCTTCTTCCTGAGTAGATTTTGTACTCAAGTAGCAGCAAATTCAAGAGGGAGAGGAGTTGGCCTAACTGCTAGGGTGGTTGACCTCAAATCTGCGGTTCTGGGCAAATCACTTAATCTCCCCATGCCTAGCAAAAAATAAATGTGTCCTCATGTAATGCGACTGGTCTATGTAAAGCGCTCTGATACCCGATTCGGGTCAAGTTCTCACTATATAAAACTCAGTAAAATAAAAAAATCAATTCAAATGGCAGCTCTTGTGCTCCATGTGGTGCAAAACCGCCGAATCACACTATGGCTTTAAACTTGTAGTGTGATGTGCATTTTCCGCCTGTTGGCAGAACTCTGCAGAATATTGCCAAGTTTTTGTGTAACTCTGTGGAATTCCAAGGAAACAAATTCTGCAAGGTCTGCCCAGGCCTACTGAGATAAGAAATATCTACCAGATAAGATGAAACTGAAGCATACTTTGGAATGTGGCATAGAAGGTGAGTTGCTGCATTCTGAATGGTCGGGAGCCTTTTCACAGAGAATTTGGCTGCCCCTAGATAGAGTACATTACCATAATCTAACCTAGAAATAGTCAAGGACTAGCATAGAGTGGAGGGATGCAATGGCCATAAGATTTTCTTTAGACGTCTGAGTAAGCCAAAGGAGGTGGAGGCCACCATATTCATTTGATTGTCCATAGTAGGCTTTTTATCGATGTAACATATGGATCACTGAAATATTATCGAGGGACAAAATATCGACTTGCAAAAATATCGTGGACAAAATATCGACAGTCAAAATATCGAGTTTGTATCTACAAACAGGTAAGTACAAAAATATCGAGTACAAAATATTGTTTACAATAATATAGTTGTAAAAAATATCGACTTTATTAAAAACAGTGTTAAATTAAATTAATATTCAAATTTAATTACTAAAATATACTTAAAAATACTTAAATTAACGTATAATTTAATTAAATAATAAATGAAAATAATAAAAATAATTTTTTACAATCTTATTTGTTAAAACATATATATATAGTAACATACTATAATTAAATAAGATACTATTATATTACCGTACGATACCAGAAGTGTAAAAAATACTATTCCCCTCCAAAGAGTGCAAGCGTAGGGAAAGCGTTGGATAGCGTAGGGGTTGAAATTACTATTCCCACTCCAGTGGGTGCAACAGTAGGGAAAACTGACCCTGAGCCCAAAAAATACCCCTTTACCCAAAAACTGAAACTTGACCCTGAACCCAAAATATACCCCTTTACCCAAAAACCCAAAACTGACCCTGAACCCTAAAAATACCCATTTACCCAAAAACTGGAAACTGACCCTGAACCCTAAAAATACCCCTTTAACCAAAAACTGAAAACTGACCCTGAACCCTAAAAATACCCCTTTACCCAAAAACTGAAAACTGACCCTGAACCCAAAAAATACCCCTTTACCCAAAAACTGAAAACTGACCCTGAACCCTAAAAATACCCCTTTACCCAAAAACTGAAAACTGACCCTGAACCCAAAAAATACCCCTTTACCCAAGAACTGAAAACTGACCCAGAACCCTAAAAATACTCATCTACCCAAAATTAATTAATATTATTTAATTACCAATTAATTATTAATTAACAATAACAATAAAGTAAATATATTAGCACATCAGCTGTAATTAATTTAATTTAATAATTAATATTATTTTTTCCCAATTAATTAATTAACAATAACTAAAAATTATATATATAAATACATTACTCTAATTAATGTAATTAAAAAATTATTATTATTTAATTACCAATTAATTACTAATTAAAATATTATATTAATTAATTAACTAATTAATATTAATTAATTACCAATTAATTATTAATTATTAATATTTACAAACATATATTAATTAATTAATTATTATTAAATTACTCCCCACCCTTATCCCCTATTAACCCAACATACCGCTCCTAAACATTAACTACAATTTATATTACTATTAATAATTTTTTTTTTTAACCTTTTTTCTACATAATATCGACATTTTTTACTTTGACTATTTATAGATATTTTGTCTTGTAAATTTTTTTGAGTCGATATTTTTGTACTCGATATTTTTTTATCATTATTTTATTCGATATTTTGACCAACGATATTTTTGTTATCGATATTTTATTATTGTCGATATTTTTTTCAAAACCAGTTTTATTATGAGTTCAAGCAAATTTCAGTACAGCCCTCCACAGTCAGGAGGAGACTGTCAGCAACAGATAGAGGGAGACACAGCATTAATACAGCATTGAGCCCAGCATTATGGATCGAAAAATATCAAACTACCCCACCCACCCAACCCCCAGAACGCCAACCAACCCCACCCGCAGCTACCCACCCCTTATCCCACCCTAACCCAGTGCACGTGATCACAGGTCCGCAACAGGAGAAAACCTACAAGGGTGGAGCCGGCCAGCAGCCTAGAGCGCGGGATCCACATCCAGCTGTAATGCATCATCAAGGTCTACGGGGGGGTCAAGGAGCAGGCCCCGGTAATCCGCCCACCGTTTCCAGATTTTGTAATGTTTGCGGGGACATCCCCGGGCTTCAAAAACAGGTCGCTCCAGTCCCATAAGGAAGTCCAGGCCCGCCTTCCAAGCCCCAAGTGGGGGGGCGCGCTCGCTCTTCCAGGCCTGCGCCAAGTCTCTCTTCGCTACCACTAGCCCCAGCAATAGCAAATGGCGTTTGTAAACATTGCCCCCAACGTTTTCCAGAACATGAAGGAGGCCCAGCCTAGGGGTACGGGGCAGGTCCCATCCCAACACCCCGGACAGGCAGTCCCAAACCCCGGCCCAGAATCGAGTCAGTCTCTCACAGGACCATACCGTATGGAAAAGGGTGCCCTCTTCACAACCACACCTCAGGCATTCCGGAGTCGCGATAAGGCCCGCCCGCCACAGACGGTGTCTAGTATAGTAAGCCCGGTGGAGGTATTTGAATTGGACGAAGCGGAGGCGGATGGCTATAGCTGCACCACGGGGAGATTCAAGGGCCTCGCGCCAATCGTCGTCATCCAAGGGACCAACATCGCCCTCCCAAGAGGCCTTCAGCGCCGAGAGCGACGGGGAACAGTGAGTGACCAGAGATCGGTAGATCTGTGAGACCTTCTTGTCGCCCAGGTCTCCCATAAAAAGTTTTGCCTCGATGGGGCTAAAGTCTGGAAGCTGTTCCAGGCCCACCAGGCTAGGAGTAAGAGCGTGGCGAAGTTGAAGGTAGCGGAAGAACTGGGTCCTGGGCATGCTAAATTCAGAACTGAGGTCCTGAAAGGACTTTAGGGCAGTACCAGAAAGGACATGGCCGAGGGACGAGATCCCGATCGCATCCCAGCCGTCAAATCCGGACAGAGACGCCAACGCCGGCAACAGGCCATTACGCCACAACGGGGTTTCAGCCGTGAGCCGCCCCCACCAGCCCACCCGGTGCAGGGCCCGCCGCCAGACCGCGAAAACCACCTGGGTGACCTGTGGAAGCAGCCGCCTCCGCCTGGCCGAGTACAGCAGGGTGTGAAGGGAGGCGCCACCCATCAGAGAATGCTCGAGAGCATAAGCCGGATCACTACGGTCTCCATACCACCACTCGTTAAGCACAAGGAGATGGGAGGCCTGATAGTAAGATAGAATATCCGCCGCCGCCAGACCGCCGCAGTAGGTAGAGAGGAAGCATGTGCGCAGCGCCACTCTGGCGGCACCCCCCGCCCACAGAAACCGGCCCAGCACAGAGTTAACAGTACGGAACCACTGCGGGTCAATCTGGAAGGGATGATTCTGTAGCTGGTAAAGGAGACGGGGCAAAGCTACCATCTTAAAGATGGCCGACCGGCCGTAGATATTGAGAGGCATGCGCGTCCAAGTCTTGACGTCCAGTTGGACCCGATCCCACACTGGCAAGACGTTCCGGTCCCACGCCACTGTGGGCGAAGCAGAGAGGAAGACACCCAGGTACTTCACACCCTCCACAGCCATCTGAAGGGATGCAGCCCAAGGGCACGCCACCGCGGCATCCCCCAGCACCCACAAGGTCGACTTGCGCGGGTTAAGGTAGAGCCCCGACGCCCGACCAAAGTCCTGCATCAATTCTAAGACACGAGGACCCGTACGCTGCAGGTCCGTCATGAAAAATAGCACATCATCCGCATATAAAGCTATACGGTCCGAATGATCCGCACCCCAGACGAAGCCACGGTAGAGCTCATCGCGGCGCACCCTGGCAGCCAGCGGCTCCATGGCCAGCGCGAAAAGGTAAGGGGAGAGCGGACACCCTTGGCGCGTGCCCCTGGAAACCGGAAAACGAGCGGACGCCGTCCCCGAGATACGCACTGAGGCTGTGATCTCGGTGTAAAGCAGCCTGACATAGGAGAGGAAGGTCGGGCCCAGGTTGAGCAGCGGCAACAGGGCAAAAAGAAACGTCCAGCTGACCGAATCGAAAGCACTATCGATATCAGCCAGTAGGAGTGCCGCCGGATCCTCCGAGGACTCAACGGCCTGTATCGCAGCCTGCGCCCGCCGTATATTGTGTCTCGTAGCCCGGCGCGGCATAAAACCCGCTTGGTCTGGGTGGACGAGGGCCGAGATGTGTGGAAGTAAGCGGTTCGCCAGCGCCTTGGCCAGAAGCTTGGCCTCGAAGTTAATGAGGGATATGGGACGATAAGATTCATGGCGATCAGGGGGCCTACCCGGTTTCAGAAACACTACGATTTCGGCATGGCGCCAATCTGGCGGGAGGCGGCCATGTTCTCGTGCCTGTTCCAGGGCCCGCAAGTATTGCGGCCCGAGCTGCAGATGGAACTTCTTATAGAATTCGCTGGGGAATCCGCTCGGCCCCGGCACCTTGCCCACATTCAGCTGACCCAGCGCATCACCCAGCTCCTCAGCCGTCAGGGGAAGGTCCAGGGCATCGCGCACCTCATCGGACACAGCAGAAGGGGGAACTAACGCAATATAATCTGCGATACTGGCGGAGGAGAGGGTCTCACGAGAGGCATATTGGTGCCCATAATAGCGCGCAAAACTCGTTGCAAGAGTTGCCGGGTCTGTGATCGTCACTCCGGCACCATCAACAAGGCCCGGCAGTGTTAGGGGCTGCAGGTTCTGTTGGCACAACCTATGGAGCATAGTGCAAGACTTGTCACCCCACTGATAAACCCGGCTACGGGTGGCCAACCACGCCTGGCGAGCCTCGTCTAAGAGAACCGAGGAATAAGACTGTTGTGCCTGCAGGAGTAGCCGCAGTGCCACATCATCGGGTGCCTCGCTGTGCCTAGCCTCAAGCTCCTCCACCCGCTCCGCAGCCGCAGCAATGCTACCCAGCCGAGTCCGGCGAGCAGATGCACACCAAGCGAGATCAATTCCACGCAGGGTGGGCTTCATAGCCTCCCAGACGGTCACTGCATCCATCCCCTCAGTAAGGTTGTCCTGCCAATAATGGGCAATTGCGCTACGTAGATGTTGGGAATAGTCAGGGCGCTGCAGATGCCACGTGGACATCCGCCATCTGAAGGGGGGACGCGCTCTGCACAAGTCTAATTGAACTGCCACCGGGGAGTGGTCAGAGAGTCCGCGGGGCCGAATCGCTGCCCCCTTCACTCTGTCAAGATAGGCCCTCGGAACAAACACACAATCTAAGCGCGAAAGGGAGCCATGGACAGCCGAAACATATGTGTATTCTCGCCGCTCCGCATGCAAATGTCTCCACACATCTACCCAACCCAGACCATCAACCATAGCTCCTAATCGTGTAGGTGAGGACACCAATGCCACTCCAGGCCTCCTCTGCCGGTCCAAAGCCACATCCAACACATCGTTCCAGTCGCCACCAATCACAGCCATGGAGTGGGGGAGTTCAGTCCAAAGGGCAAACAGTCGTTCCGCTAAAGCCCATTGCAAAGGGGGGGGGCATACACACAGCCAAACACAACAGGTTCTGCACCAACCTTCCCCTGAACAAAGACAAAGCGGCCCTGGGGGTCAAGCCATTGACGCTCATGAACGTACGCCAGCCGTCTATGAATAAGAATGGCCGCTCCCCTGGAGCCCCTAGCAAACCCGGCATGGAACACCTGATGAAAGCCAAAGCGTTGTAGACTCAGGGCCCTTGTACCTAGCATGTGTGTCTCCTGAAGAAGGAGTACATCCGCCATGTCTCTCTTAGCCCAGCGGAGCACCGCCCCCCGCTTGATCTTGTCCAATAGACCCCGTACATTCCAGCTAAGAACACGCATGGAAGCGCCAGAGGGCGCTGAGTGAGGAACATTAGCCATTATCACAATGCATCCAGCCCCCCAATCCCCGACACCCGGCCCATGCCCCAGTCCCCACCGTTGCAAAATTCACAAAGATCACGTGCACCCCAGACAACAGAACCCCAAACCCCACAATCTCCCAGAAGCAGACCCCTTCACCTAACCACCCAACACCCCAAAACCCCCTCCCCCCACCCCAATACCTCAAAAAACAATGAAGCATCTGTCGCGGCATACAGTACATTAGGCCCAAAACGTGGTGCCAAAAGTCAGACATGCCAATGGATCCCAAACAACCCCCCTAAACCAGGCACACTCCCAGAACCACCCCCCAGTCC
Organism: Lissotriton vulgaris; assembly: GCF_964263255.1. NCBI lineage: Eukaryota > Metazoa > Chordata > Amphibia > Caudata > Salamandridae > Lissotriton > Lissotriton vulgaris. The sequence continues at coordinate 1,526,151,342 of NC_141691.1, forward strand.
CAGAAGGAGGAGGCAGCCCATAGTACGTGCCCCGAACCCCAACAAACATACGGCAGAATCATAAGCATAGCACCACAGGAAAGCATCAGACCGGAAGGCCCTAGCATTCGCCAAAGAGGAAGTCAATACTGCACCAGCCAATGTCTGTCCCACCGTCCACAGCTCAGCATCTGCAATATGTAGGCGCACATGAAAGGCATCCAGCAGACAGGTCCAGTGAACGGTGATCAGGAGCCTTTATCAGATTGATCCGTATCGGGCTGTGTGTCCCCCAAGAGGGGGTCCCGGGACAGGGACCTCCGCCGGGAGCGGGACTTGCGGTGACGTTTCCCCTTGCCTGATGGGTTGCTCCGGTCCTGTGACGAGCCACGCGACGACCCAGTGTGCAGCCCTGGTTGGACATGTGGTCGAATTCTGACTGCCTCATCGGTCCAGTTGAAGACGGCCTCCGGCGTATCGAAAAAGAGGGTCTTGGAGTTGAAGATCACCCGCAGGCGGGCCGGGTAGAGCAGCGAGTACTGGATTTTCAGGCCACGCAGCTTGGCCTTGGCTGCCAGGAAGGAGTGCCTCTGCTGGTGGACCAGTTTGGTATAGTCCGGGAATATCATAATTTTGTGATTGTCATAGAGCAGGGTGTCCTTAAGCCGTGCTTCCCGGAGGATGACGTCCCTGTCGTGGAAGTTGAGGAGCCTGGCGATGATCGGGCGAGGCCGCTCCCCAGCCGGCGGCTTCTGAGTCAAGGCACGGTGTGCACGCTCCACCACGAAGCATCGCGAGAGGGAATCCGGGGGTAGCCAGCTCTCCAGCCACCGAGACAGAAAAGCGTCCATGGGCCCATTCTCGCAGTCCTCCGGAAAGCCAACAAAGCGCAGGTTGTTCCGCCTCGCCCGCCCTTCAGCATCTTCCACCCGAAGCACCAGGCCCCGTTGAGTCTGTTCCAGGTCGGTAACCCTCTTCTTAAGGGCACCAACATCTCCTTCCACTGCCGTGACCCTGGTCTCAGTTTCAGTAATGCGAGCGACCGCATTACGAAGATCTTGACGCAGCAGCATCACATCGGCACCCACCGCGCCAATCTTCGCATCCAGCATGTCGCGGGACTGTGTAATGGCCGTCAGCAACGCTGCGTTGTCCGGCCCAGCAGTTTGACCCCCACCAGCCGCACCTGCTCCACCACCTGGGCCGGTGAATTTATCAATGGGTCCAGTCTTAGTGGCGGCCGAGCCCCTAGTCATGGCTGCCGCCGAGACGGCAGATCAGTGTCACGCACCTGTATCGAGGTCGCACTTCGCGATAGTCCACCAACCAGGCCTCGGCCGGAGCGTCCAGAGCACACCAAGCCACACAGGGTCCCCTCGCCACTGGCCCACAGATCGGGTAGGCCCCCAGGCAACGCCGCCTCGCCAAGATGTATTAGATCGTCTCTGCGCCCACCGGCACTCCAGGCACGGTGCAGATATGGGCCACTCTAGTCCAGTCCACCGGTCCTCCGGCCGCTGCCCCGGCCACCGCAGGAGCAAGGAAGAGCAATTATCCGGGCCCGGCGCCCGACTGACACCTCAGCCCCCGGGGGCTCCGCTGCGTCCACTCACCCAGTCAAAGGATCTAGGCTGGTGACTCCGGGCGGGGACCACCAAACTCGAGGTCCCGGCTCCACCAAGGCCAGGTAGGCCGCAGATCGTCCGAGGCCCCCTCCAGGCACGAGCCCCCACCGCAGGTCTGGTGAGGAATGGCAAGGGATCCCGCTGTAGGTCGCCGGCAGCAGGCAGCCCCAAATCGCGGCCAGGGAGTAGCGCCGCAGGCCCCGGATCAGGTCCTCCGGTCTGAGCTTGCCAGAATCGAGGCCCCGGCTCGTGCAACCGGTATCAGGCCGCCCACCGCTCCGAAGTGCCTCACCGCCGAGCGAGGGCTCAGCGCGTCTCTCCCGGCACCAGCCAGAGGTTCCGGGCTGATGACTCCAGGCGGGGACCACCAAACTCGGGGTCCCGGCTCCACCAAGGCCAGGTAGGCCGCAGATCTTCCGAGGCCCCCACCGGGCACCGGCCCCCACCGCAGACACTGCAAGGAAAGGCAGGGGGTCCCGCAGCAGATCGCCGGCAGCAGGCAGCCCCGGGTTGTGGCCAAAGGGTAGCGCCGCAGGTCCCGGATTGAGCCCTCCGGTCCGGGCGCACCAAAATTGAGGCCCCGGCTTGCAGAACCGGCACCAGGCCGCCCACCGCTCCGAGCCGCCTCGCCGTTAAGAAAAGGTCTCAGCACGTCCTTTCCGGCACCGGACGACTCCCAGTGTCGTCCGCTACTGTTGCCCCAGAAGTGGTGCACAATTCGGGTCCGGGGGCCAGGAGAAGTCCCAGGATAAGTATCGGGCCGGCGGGAGCTCTAACAAGCCACGTCCGCCATGATCGCCCGTCAAGCCACGCCCCCATTGTCGATATTTTTAACTCGATATTTTGTCCATTCGATATTTTGGAGTCGATATTTTGTCTGTGCACCATAACATATAAATAAACACATGGGCCTTTAACAAGAAAAAGAGAAAGAGAGAATGGATACAAGAAACAACTGGAATGGAGTATTCTTTTTAAAGGACGGGTTCCCTGACCCACCATAGGTAGCCTCATTGGAAAACTCCTCAAAACATGAAACCTAGTCACGGTACGGGCTACAACTCATTCACTAAGGAGGAGGAGTGCAACTGATGTTTTTAGGAGATACGGTAGATGCCCAGCCATGAGCTTACTGTTGGTGAGGTGCAATTAGTGATGTGGTGGTTGAAACTGGATACAGGGTAAGCAGCTTTAGTCAGGCGCCCCTAGGCCAGGATTAAAAACAAGGGATTGTACCCACAAATGAGGTGTTTTTTGCATTTTGCATTTTTATCTCAAGTTTGATGACAAAATCAGAATCACTTCTATTTTAGGTCCTGATGAATGCCCAAAACAGGTACTTTGAGGGTACAATGGAAGAAACATGTTGACCGTAAATAGTGACACATTCCAGAAATTTTAATCTACCCCTGTAGTGACCCTAGTTTTTGATCAGATGATTGTTCACCAACTCAGATCCTTCCAGGTTAGGATTTTTTAATAGGGGAATTACTGTCCCTTTAATATCTCTATTAAACTCATTTCAAACAAGACAATAACTATTTTTCTGGTGATGATCAGTGCATTTATGTGTCTTTCAACATTAACAGATTTCCCTTGTGTACAATATATTTCGGATTGTTGCACTTTGTATAAAAAAAAAATAGATTTATTTAAAAAATCCATATCTATCTCCTATCTCTCTCCTGGCCTGGCAATTCGGGCTGGACTGTTCCCATCAAGAGCAGGGTCAAGACTGATTTGCATATGGCTGGGTTCAAATTGGGGTGGCATAGTAAGAAAAAGAACTATGGATTAAATCCAGATCTCTTCACTGAGGGTGATTGGTTGAAAGAATTCAGCACTCCGTCCATCATCTGGTTGTGTTTACTATCATAGATTAGGCACAATTAAGGGGAGTAGATATTACAAGCAGGACAGTCTTCTGTTTGTAATATTTCAAATATTGTTTGTTTTGTTTTATTTGGCTGCAACAGTCTCTTGTTTGGGTATTCCTCATCTCTCAAGTCAGGAAACCCATCCCTTCTGTTTATCAACAGTTTTCCATTGAATCGATAGGAGATACCTAGTGAGATTCATGTTTTTTGACAGACTTCAATCAAAGACATTTGGAACATCAAACATAAATACAGACGCATTGCACACATGTAAGCCTGTTAAAGTTATAGGACCAGATCTACCAACAAGTAAGCAACATAAGCTCTATTCGACAGTGTTTGTCATAAAAGCTGTGTACATAAAAATCTGATTTCGCATTTTAAGCATTAGGTACAAAAAGTAGTTCATTAAATAAAAACAGTGCATCAAAATGTGCGTAAAATATATCATAACCTTAAAAAGAATATAAACGTACACACAATATTAATGTACATTAAAATTGATACACATTTGATACTTTGTTTTTTCAAGTTTCAAAAGACCTTTATTCGAATTTCATAAAATTCATAAAAGCAACATATACAACAAAACAGTCCCATGATTGTTTTACAAATCTATTTACTTTGTTAAAAGAGGGTCCCAACAGGCCTGAAGTACTTCAATATCACAGATGACACATTCTACATCCAATTGTAAAAATGTTGCCATTGGTACTGCATAAGTAAGCGATGGGTCAGTACAAAGGATTCTCATGGCTATGCTGGATGAGTTGATGTCCATGTTCCTACATATCGGTGCAAGCCATATTGTATGAGGTGGGTGGTAGGCTGGGCAACAAACAGCACATGAGAGTAAGTTTCCTCCATGTCAGTACAGTTTGGACATTTATTATCGTCAGCAGGCGAACCATTTAGCAGTAAGAGACTTCAGGGGTAGGCATCCTACTCTAAACTGAAAATACAGCTTGCGGTCACACGGCTTGGAAATGACATCCCAGTAATTCTCAGCCGACGGGCATGATTTAATTTGTAAAAACTTCCCTGTCAACGTTGACCCATCGCTTTTACTATGAGCATCTTGTACTTTCTGTTCTCAGAACCTTTGCTTAATTAAATCTTTTGATGGAGACTGGAATCTGCTAGGTGTTTCCCACAATGATGACATTCCCAAACTGATCAGGGATCTTCTAATATCGCACAGCCTGCTTATTTTATGGAAGCGATCAGCCTCCCTTATATCTCTAAGGCCGTTGGCAAAAATTTCCAGTTCTGGCGTACACCCGATCCAACGCCAATAGAGGATGGGACGTAGGCTTTCTAAATCTACCAATGCTTTCCTGCCGAGATCATAACGCAGGGGGAGGGTGGGAATACTTTGGGGTAGGCTTGTAATCCCTTGAATAAACCTGTTCTCTGATGAAGATAGGTGAGACAATTTCTCAAAACCCCATAGCTCGGTGCCATACAGGACTGAGCTCACTACATTGGAGCTGTAAATTTGCAGCACCAGAGTAAGAGGCTTATTCAGAGATGTTTTATATTCCTTAGTCAGAACACCGGCTATTTACTAACCTTTCCTGCAATGCAGCAAGGCAACTTGCCGTGCTGAGTTAAGTGAAAGGAAGAGAGCAGAAACGGACCATACCTACTGAGATGAGATGTACTTCTGCTTGTTCAGGCAGCCTAGCACTAACACAAGGACCCTTGAACCATGGGGTAAGGGTGCCTGCTATACGAGCAGGATTGCTTTTGTGCAGAAGGGAAACCATCTTGTACAAAAACAATCCTTAGAGTAATATCTCTTGTGGGGACTGTTATCCTGTCCCGTTGCACCTTATTTATTATTAAACTTAGAACATAAGGACCAAGTCCCCAAGATGTCAAAATGGCAACAGCAACATTTCTGTTGATTGTGTGGCCTGTCAATTAGATCGCTCGGAGATCACTAGGTTCCGCCCAGCTATTACTAAGCTTGGAACCTTAATTTCTCAAACCAGCTGAATGGATTTAGTTGATGCAGTGAAGATATTTGGTATTTCTTTGTTTTTGATATTTTTGTATGTTTTTCTAATTATATTTTTGTGGATATGTGTGTTTTTCCTGTTTAAATATATGGATACTTGCTTTCAATATTGTTTTTATCAATATGATGCCAAACAACCAATGTCATACTCAAAATAGCAGACCCAGTCTCCAGCCTACATAACTGTGCTATATTGGGATGTGTGCAACATCATGTCCAACATTTGAGATGTGATGTAATCGAATAATCAATATGTGATAACACAGTATAATATTATTGGTGATGCCATTAATTAATTTCACATTTCTGTGTTCTTTGGCATTATTGGATTCTGAGTCATCCCCATTCTCTAAAAGGTAATATGGATAAAACAATTTAAGCAAGTTAAGCGTCCCTGGAAATTCCTGGTGGACCTAATGAATTAGCGACACATTTGAGGACAGAGTGCAAAACACCCCAGTGTTTTTCAGAATGAGTAACACGGTTAAAAATGGATTTGAAGAAATAATTTTTAAACATGAAGTTCATCATTGTGGTGCATTATGGAAAAGTGTCTTCATGATGAAAATGCCAGGAAAATGTGAGATTTATATTTGATGGAGAAATTCCAGTTTTAGTGCTCGGAGAGTGGATGACTTCTCAGCTGCAGATTTCCTCCAAAGGTATGTTAGAGAGAAAATGAGTGTCCTGCAGAAATATAGTGAATCTGGATATCACTGCATTGATTCAAAGCAGTGCTAACTCCACCTTTTATCCACCTGAATTTGAAAGATAACAGCATCTTTAAGGCTCTTGCGCCAGGCACTCTTTAAAAATCACATTAGTAATGTAGAGTATAGAAAGCCTCTGGGATACTGTAATTGGGGCACTGAGTTCCGTGGTATTGTAGTGCGTGTACGTTGCCTCGTTCGTTACGTTCTATATATCAGTCTCCTCAAGAATCCGCTTTGTAGGATTTTTATAGAAGCCCCTATACAGTATTATATCCCTAGGCGTCCTGTTCTTTATACTATGACCCTAGAGCAAACCAGCATAGGGATATATAATTTAAGTTAAGACCGCAGGAAATGTCAATGAAAATTCAGTACAGTGTATCTTATAGCTAAACATAACAGTTTAATTTATTGAAGATTTTGTTAAGCGTAGGAACAATTTTTTTGATAATATAGTTATTACAAACTTTGGGCCACATCCACAAGAAAATGATGGTGCACGGAGCTAAGCCAAATTTGGCAGTGCCACACTCCGCCATTTTCGAAACGCTGTGATGTGCAATATTTACCCCTGTGTTTCCCCTAGCGCTGGCATAAAAAAGCTGCCTGGCGCCAACGCAGGCACCCTGCCCCATGTTGCAAGGTTGCCTGCACCACAGGGACGATTGTTTATGTGCATGAAGGGGCACCTTCCTGCATATAACCAATCAATAATGCTGATTTAAACCTTCTATGTGTACTGCAGATTGCAGCACACATAGAAAGATAAAAAATTAGGAGAAACTAACAATTTCTCCTTGTTGCACCAGTCTAATGGCTGGTATTCCATGGTGTTCATTTTTGGCGGTGCCTCAGCCCTGTAAATCTGGTGCAGCATCATAAAGCAATGGGTGTTGAGGAGGAAAGCCTACAGCAATACCGTTTGTATGCCCCTTTGCCGCAGAGGACTGCGGCGGAAAGTGGCATATTTACGAGGTGGCGTTAAGCCATGCAAAGTGGCTTAGCTCCACCTTGTAAATACAGGAAATGGTGATGCGCCACCAGAGCATCAAAGAAATTGACGCTCCGGTGGCACTGAGTGCTTGTAAATATGCCCCTTTGTTTAGGGCCCGCATAAACACAATTTGCAATGGTTTGTAGGAGAGTTCGGTAATTTCACAGAAGTTTTACGCTGCACTGCACTAAAAAAAGCCTTGGTGTCCAGGTTATTGCACACGTCTCTACTGCTCCTTTGCTGAAAGCGAATAAAAATGTGTTTTACTTATAAGAATCAAACACTGCATTTTGTATTGCTCAATGACAGATTTCGTCTGGAGGCAGATGAGTGGCAGTGATACGAAGGTTCCCCCCATCCCAGGGCGATGCCCATTTTGTAAAATCGTCTTCTGTGCATTCTTTAGTCATGATATTCTCAGAGCAATTTGCATTTCAAGTGTAATTACTTTGTGCATTATATAATCCTGCACAGATACCTTGTTAGAGATTCAATATCGTGAGCTTTGTGATCAAAACACTTGCAGATGGGGCATTTAGCTAGAGATTCAAGAGCAGTGATTGACAGTTGTGTGTTATGAAATAAAGAACTTTAGTTTGAGTGCGGCATAGTTTTATATAATTAGCCTCAGAGCAATTTATCATTGTTCTTCTTATGTTTTAGTAGTCATATTTTTTTACTTGAGAAGAGTGTCAAACAAGCACTGCCAAAGGTGATAGGCCTATCTTTACTGTGCTAACATATGTAAACACAGGCGTTCCCAAATGCTGTTCGTAGCACTGCATGCAGAAATGCTGGTTTGCACGTTAAAGATAGACCAATTGAATTTACCATGCTGGCAAAAAAGTAGCAATCAAGCATTGTCTAATCATTAAATCTCCAATCAAGTACAAAGAGAGTAACGTCTCTAGTCGAGGGGATAAGGTTAGATAATCAAATGCCAAAAGACTCTATTTAGTCCACTAATAATACCAAATAATCCTAAACATTTCTCCTACATTCAATTAGTAATACAAACCCACACTCTGATGAGCAAAGGAAGCTACTGAGAATACCAACCATCTAGAAAAATAGTAAATCTAATAATTAAAAATACGTTTATATGGCAAGCTTAGTGAATGTGGTCAGCTGCTGGGTACTGGTGTACCTGTTCTGTTGCATTTAGCACTATTTTCGTAGCCCACATTACATCATTGGGTCCATTTTAGATGCCAGGGTTCATTTTGTGCTAAAAAATTAGAGCTAAATGCTGGGTCACGTCTCTCATATCAATATGCATAATCTCTTGTCATTTTGCTATAATTCTGCATAATTACGCTACAGAAAAATTTGCTAGTTATTTAACCTCAATAATATTCAATATCCTTGAATCTACTGTAATAGAAACAAACCCTTCTACGTCAATTTTAGACATTTCCTGAAAAACATAAATGATTTTTCTGTTTCTTTGAACTTCTTAAAGTTGACCAGATATTGAAAGAGATAACAGGCCTTTCTGTCTAGGCCTGGGTTGATTACAGTGAAATGCACTTTGCCTCCGGATGGCTTGTCATCGGATAACAGGTTCACAACGAGACCAAGGAGTATTCCCCATAGAGTATTCTTATTTCCAGAGCACTGAGCCAAGAATCTAGTAATCTCTATCCCATTAACTAAAACTGGATCAAAAGTTTCCCATTTATTGGGTGTAGTGGAATATGGCCAACCAATGAAACATCTCAGTGATGAGTTGATAGCCATTCCCAATTAGATGTAGCAGATACCTCAATTGTTTGCAATCAGTCAGTTTTAGATTTACACTGGAATGTTAGAGGTGTTTTTTTTTTTTTAATCGTTTTTTTTTTTATTCACTTGTTAGCCGTCCCGGTGAAGAGCTACGCATCATCTTAGACAGCCGGTATTCCCTATAGGCTGTCACCAGTGTGTTCCTACTTAATGATTGGGACACGGTTTGGGGCTCGTCCCACAGGTCAACTCGTCCCAGTTCCACACATAACGCCTTAAGGTGTCTCAACCAGGGTATCTTGCCCACCCCCTTCAGCCCCAATATCTCAGTTAATTCCTTGCTATACGGGGCTAGCTCGGACAATGGTAACGATATATGTCTATTCATTCTTGTGATGCTTTTATGGTCAATGTACCGAAATAAAGCTTTTCAAAACGAAACGTTTTATGTTTTGTATTATATACACCAATGACCTTTACATGATTGCCTTATACATCATAGTCATTCATTCTCGGTACTAGTGACACACTTTCCTTTCCCCAATAGTTTGGAGGTGGTGCTCTGTATCCATAGCTGGTACCCATCATGCAAGAGGTAGTGCAGGTTGACCTATGCATGTCTGTATTTATGTGTGTGTTTACATGCATATAAGCAGTGGTATTTATGTAGTGTGAACTTAGCTAGGAAGCAATAGTTTTGAACAGAAGGAGAGAGCAAATTAATATTATTAGACTTGTCAGCCTTAGGGTCCTCTTCAGCCAAACCTTTTGTATTCCTTCTCAATTTTTTCTGATTTTGTTTTTGCTGGTTTCAGGACTCTGCACAATTTACCACTGCTAACCAGTAGTAACATGCTTGCGCTCTCGGCTTAAAAACATGGTAACATTGGCTTTTAACTAGCAGCATTTTTAATTAAATTATAAGTCCTTAGTAAAGTGCACTACTTGTGCCCAGGGCCTGTACATTAAATGGTAATAGTGGGCCTGCAGCACTTATTGGGCCACCAATTTAATTAGCCCTTTAAAACTGCCTCAGGCCTGCCACTGCAGGGCCTGTGTATACAGTTTTAAGCTGCTATTTTGAAATGTTATGTTATGTTATGTTATGTTATTTTTACTTATACCGCGCACAGCTGCCCCAGCGACGGGGCGTCCTGGCTCAATAAACCTTTTGTCAGGCCCAAATCTTCATTTTAATACATACATTAATACATATAAATCACCCCTAGGGTTGGTCCTGCAGAGCCCTGAAGGGAGGATGCAATGAAAGTAAAAACCTTCATTTTAATACAGACATTAATACTTATAACTCAGCCCTAGGGGTGGCCCTGGATAGCCCTGAGGGAAGGGTGCAATGTATGTAAAAAGTAGAACATGCATTTTTAAGTTTTACATTTTCTGGTAGTAAAAGATTCTTACATTTGTTTTTCACTACTCTAAGGCCTATATCTCCCATAGGATTACATGGGAGTTGCTTTATTGCACTTCATATGTGTAATTTCCAATTGGGAGGGGATAACCAGTTTATGTTTGATGTTTCAGGAATCACAATTAAAAATCATAACTTATGGTGATATCGGATTTTAAATTGAAATTCTGAAAAAGCCACTATAAGAAGGTTGTCCTTTTTCTTCCTTAGTCCTTTATTGCTTGCAGCTTATACCTGGCTCCCCTGTCTGGGTGTAGCTGACAGTTGAGCTTAGCATTCTGCCTAGACAGCCACACACAACAGGAAGCTTAGGCGTGCCTGGATGGTCCATCACTGGCCAGATTGGAGAGAGGAGCAAGGCACAGCCCACATATACCTGAATAGGCTGTGTCCTGCCTCCACACAAAGTTACTCTGGAGCCAGGACAGGGAAGGCAGGATTTCTGGGGACTTCAGAGGGGAGCCTCTAGAGGCTTCTCCCCCACTTCAAAGGCACCCTGGTTATACATACTGGACCATAGACACCATCTCTTCAGTACACTTCTAGACCATTGGATACTTTGCCAGCAAGAATTGCTGTGCTGCTATAAGGACTGCCACTCTGCTGGACTGCTTTCCTAAAGGAATGGCTGCCCTGCTGTGCTAACCTACTGCCTGCTGCCCTCTTGCCTGGAGAAGAAGAACTGGACATGCAACTTAATCTTGAACCCAGGGCCCCAGAGTGATGCCCAGGGCAAGTCTGCTGGCTTCCTGATCAGATCCTCAGGGACATAAAAGGCTCTCCATCTCTAGTGCCCAACTGCAGCGAGTTCCTATCCCACAAGAGGTGCCACTCTGGTCTTGGACTTTTGGGCTCTACATGAACTGCATAAAGGCTTGTTTGCACCATAACCGAGTTGCTCACATGGAAGGTAATTCAACACGAGCTGCCAAGCCTCTCTCTTTGCACAGCAAGCATCGAATTGCCAAGGAAGACCACCAATACGAAGCACCAGTCCACCTGACCGTGAGGCTTGGCTTGCTCTTCGTGCCACACTGATCACTGCCAGCAATGCTCTCTTTTTTCCAGACAAGTTTCTCCATTGCGAACAGGATTCTTGTCACAAAACTTGAGAAGGTAAACCTTTAGAAGAACTAATCTGGAACTGTATCTGACTCGCGCTCCATCATGGTGAAGGCCTGAACATTTGACTTTGACAAGGTCCACAAAGACCAGATAGTCACAGCTGGTGCTTTATGCTTTTAGACACTATATTGCAGTTGTTTCCTTAAAAAATCATAACTCGGGGGCGTGGCCGAGACAGCGATGTGAGCGGACGTGTCTCGCCTGAGCTCCGTCGCCCCGCTGCTTACTTTGGCCTGTTTCAGCGTAGTTTCGGGGGATCGTCCGCTTCTGGGGTCCCCCCCTGAGCCACCGGTCCAGCTGGTGCCTTCTCTGGGCGGCGAACGGCGGCTGTGGAGCTCCCAGCGGTAGCGGCTCCGGCGTCCGGGACCCTTGCAATCGGCCGCTGGCCGCCATCTTCCCGTGGTCCCTCAGAGGCATATCTCGGCTGGCTCCCGGGGTGAGGCCCGGCACAGCGCCTCGGGCGAGGCACCGGACCACCCCTACACCCATCTGTGGACTCCCTGCCCCAGCGGAGTCGCCCTGTCGCCGGCGGAGTCGCGCCGGAGCTAACGGAGCTGGGTTGCCCCGAGCGGAGCGCGCTGACCCTGGCCTGGGCACCGAACCTACGCGAGCTCCCGGCTTCCACGAGGGACGCAGGCCCGGACACGAGGGCCTGCCGGTGCCCCCTGCACACGAGCCTCTGCACCACCACTCATTGCTGGACCCACCCGGTGAGCCGCAGCGCGCTGACCTCCTTCCCCTCCCTGGCTGCAATCGCGGGGTTTGGCGGTTGACCTTCCCGCCATTTTCCCCCCTCGGCGGAAAGCTGCGCCGCTCCACCGGCTATCCTGAACTTTCTGGCGGCGACTTGGGGAACAGCCTGACCGCTGCGTGCAGGCGGACCCAGAGCCCTGGTGGACCGCGCTGACCCTTGCCTTCTGCTTACCCTGGCACCGGGCCTCCTGCAGTTGCGGAGCTACGACGACTGGGGAACCTGGATACACTTTGGTCACCGCACAGGGGCAGCCTGTCGCCGGCGGAATCGCGCCGGAGCTGCTGGAACTGCGGCGGTCTTGGCGCCGGATCTACGCGAGCTCCCGGCTTTGCAAAGCCAGTAGGCCCTGCCACGAGGACAATCCGGTGGCCCCTGCCCACGAGCTTCTGCACCATCGCCCGGCGCTGGACCCACCCGGTGAGCTGCAGCGCGCTGACCTCCTCCCTTCCCCGGCTGCCTTCCCGGGGGGTCCGGCGGCTGCGGGGCCTGGCAGTTGATCTTCCCGCCTTCTTCTCCTCTCGGCGGAGGGATGCCCCACACACGGAGGAACCCTGCTGGGAAGCCCTCGTTTGCCCTGCGCTTGCTGACGGCGGCCTGGGGAGCAGTCCGGTCGCTGCTTGCAGGCGGGCCCTGCTTCCTGGTGGACCCCGCATCGTATAGCTGTGCCCTCTGGCCGCCTCCTCGCTAAGGCCCGGTCCCGCCAAGCCTGGTGGGCCGCAGACCGGGCGCACCTGCCGCGCCTGCACGGGGACCCCGAGGACCTCGGCCTTCTGCTTTTCCCGCCGCGGTTGGGGAGCTGGGACACCCGGGGGGCCCCCTGGACACCCTCTGGCTGCTGCTCAGGGACTGACCGGACGCTGCGCTGAGACCTGGCCCTGATCCTGTTGGGGCATAGGGGCCGCGCCTTACCAGGGATCTCCGGCGGCCTCCGCCTGTGGGCCTCAGGCCCGATCTGCCGTGGGTCAACTGTGCCCTTCCACACCACACGCCTCCCCTGCCTTGTCGCTGCCTGACCTCACCGGCTGTGCTGCCTGCTCCCGCTCCAGCGGCCCTGCAACATTCAGGTCCCCCCATCTTGAGTGCGCCCCGCGCCCTGCCAGCAGACGGACCCCGCTACGGACTTGCCCTGCGACGCCTCGAGTGGACCATGACTCGCGGCAAGGGGAACAAACCGGACCCTCCGTCCGCGACGACCAGGGGGGCGTCAGTAGCTTCTATGTGGGGCAAAGCGGGCTCCTCATCGCCTTCCGGGGGCCCCCCAACAGCTTCGGGGGGTAAGCCCCTGCCGCCAGCCGACTCTCCACCGGTGACGCAGGCCTTCATGACCTCCTTCATGGCTGATCTGAAGACAGAAATCGGATCCCTCAGAACGGAGGTCCACACCTGTGTTAAGGAACTGCGCAGGGAAGTCACTGACCTCGGCGATCGAGTCGACGGCCTGGAGAAAACGGTCGACTCCCGCACCGAAGACCTGGAGCAGATCTGGCAGAGAGTGGCGACTACTGAGGAACAACACATCCAGCTCCAGATCAAGCAGGAGGATTTGGAGAACAGGGGGCGACGCAACAACCTCCGCATACGGGGTGTGCCACTTGGAGAAGAAGGGACTAACACCATGGCCTACGTGGCTCTGCTCTTGCAGGCGGTGTGGGGCGAGGAGGACGCCCCCCCACCACGCCTCGACCGTGCGCACCGGGTCTTTGGAGCGGGAGGGAAAGCGGGCCTTCTGCCCGACATCGTCACTAGACTCCACTACTTTACCGAGAAGGAGGCCATCCTGAAGGCAGCCAGGGACAACCCGGACTTACAGTACGAGGGCCACAGGATCCAGATCTTTCAGGACTTGGCCCCCACGACGCTCCATAGAAGGAAGGTCTTCCGCCCGATCACCGAGAAACTCCGGACCCTCAATGTCTCCTACCAGTGGGGCCATCCTTTTGCTCTCATCTTCAAGTGGGAGGGCAAGCGTAGGGCTCTCCGATCCTATCGTGAGGCCGCACACCTGCTAGGCATGCCAGAATCCCCGGACCACAGCCCGGCTCGCCCCTCCCGCCCGGAGAGGGCCCCCCCACGCCCGGATTGGTCCACTGTGCGCCCCCGCAGGAGGTCCCCCCCGGTGGACGCACTCTCTACTTCTCAGACCAAACAGGACATCATAGCACACATTCGCTCCCTCGAGGGCGATCGCGAGGAGCGGGCCTCCCAGCCCTTTGCTTCTGGCTCGGAGGGTGGGGATCGCCCCTCAACGCCGGACGGACTCTGATCGCTGCTGTTATACCTCGAGCTACCCTGAGCACACGCTCAACACCTGGGCGCCTGGCCTCGCCCTCATCTACCACGGTGGCCTGACCCCACTGTTCCACGCATGGCTGGCGCCCTTCGCCTCTCCCGGACCGAGCACCACGTTGCTGCACCCCAGCGCCCTGTAGGCGCCTGATCGGGCTGACTGGTCCCCATGGCCCAGTGCACCCCCCGAACTACTTTGAGGCAGCGGGGTGGACGGGCTCTGAGACAACTTGTCTTCATACTACTTCTCCAGATCTCCGCACCCCCCCTTTGTCCCGTAGGAAGTGACATTCCTGAGTTCGTCCAAACCCTTGGGTAGAGGATGTCTGGTACCTGGGACACTGTACTTTGGGCCCGTTGGCCTGTTATGGTTCTGTTTTTATTCTGTGTCTTTTTCTCTTTCCTACTCTCCTCTCTTCCTACTTCCCCCTTGCGCGTCCTTCTCTTCCTGCTCCTTTCCCGTGCTCGCGAAGGGGTGGTGTGGTGGGTCTTGCGGGGGCTGCTGTGCGGGCGCAGTGCTGACGCTTCTACTACCCTGCCAGCGGGAGGGCTCACTGGGCCAGGACTTGCGCGACCTCCACCTGCCTTAGCGCTATGACAGCAAACCTCCCCACTCCCCTGAAGGTCCTCTCCCTCAATGTCAAGGGGCTCAACTCTCCCAATAAGCGAAGGCAGATATGGTGCTACCTCCTGCACCACTCCCCTGACATAGTACTCCCCCAGGAGACACACCTCCTCAGAGGGGACTCCACGCGCATGGCACACCCTAGGTACCCCACACAGTTCTGGGCATCCTCTGGCACCAAGACAGCGGGGGTGGCGATCCTCTGTAGGGCTGGTATCAGGCGGGGACCCGGGAAGCCCTTCAAAAGCACTGATGGACGCTTCCTCCGAACCACAGTACAGATAGGCTGTGCACAGCTCACTCTGGGATGTGTGTATGCTCCCAACCAGTCGCAGGACAAATATCTCCAGGCACTATTGCGGGAACATTTCCCAACGGGCGACGCTGCTACAATAATGGGCGGCGACTTCAACCTTGTCTGGGACCCCGAGCTGGACCGCGCGGGCGGCCCCCATAATGGCGCAGGGGCGATGTCCTCTACCCTCAAGACGCAGCTCACGGACCTGGGTCTTGTAGACGTGTGGCGCTATCACAATCCGGGGACCCGAGACTACTCCTTTTACTCACACTCCCATCGGACGTACTCCCGTATCGACTATCTGTTTACCTCCCTTGAACTAGCCCAAGACTCCTTGGCTACCGCTATATCTGACATCTCTCTGTCGGACCACGCCCACGTGGAGCTGTTATTGCAGGACCCTCGGACCCGTGCCCCCCGCGAACGTCGGTGGGTGCTTCCGCCGACTGTTCTACGCGACCCAGATGACGTCGACAGCATCCGTGACGCCATAGACTCGTACTTCACCATTAATGACACCCCTGACATGCCCTTTCACACGGTGTGGGATGCCTTCAAGGCCACCATTCGGGGCCACATCACCTCCTTGGCGGCGGCGCGGAAGAAGGAGGCGTACAAGTTGGAAACCGACCTGGCCAGTGAGATCAAGCTGGCTGAGGCCCGAGACCGGGACGCCCCCAATCGGGCGACGAAAAGAACCCTTGCCAATCTCAGGGGGCAACTCCGCGCACTACGCACCAACAAGGCGGAACTCTCCCTGCTGGCGCTCAAGCAACGGTATTATGAGGGGGGGGACAAGGTAGGTCGCCTGCTGGCAGGCAGGCTGCGGGCGCGCGCCGCTAGGGCCCACATTGCCAATGTCAAACGACCGGATGGCGCCCGAGTCACTTCTGAAAGGGCCAAGCAGGCTGCGTTTGTTGATTACTACTCCTCTCTTTATGCTGAGGAACCCACCTCTGCGGAGGCACGGGAGGCCGTACTCTCGAACCTTGAGAGCTCCCCGCTGTCCCCGGCATGCGCAGCCTCACTGGAGGAACCCCTGCGGGAGGAGGAGGTGACAGAGGCGGTCGGGGACCTCCCCGTGGGGAAAACCCCAGGACAGGACGGCCTGCCGCTGGCCTTCTATCGCCTGTTCCTGACACAGCTCCGTCCGCATCTGCTGCGCCTCTACGGCTCCTTTTCTGACACCACTGGCCCATCCCCTGACATGGGCATGGCGGAAATAGCCTTGATCCCCAAACCTGGGAAGGACCCTGATCTGTGTGCCTCCTACCGCCCCATCGCCCTCCTTAACACTGACCTCAAAATATACACCAAGATCCTGGCCAAACGGCTGGATCCGCATATGCCGGGTTTGGTGAACCCGGACCAAGTGGGCTTCATCCGGGACCGCCAGGGGGCCGACAATGTACGCAGGTTGGCGCACCTAGTGGGAAAGGTACATCATTGGAAGATCCCGGCCTGCCTCCTCTCGCTAGACGCGGAAAAGGCCTTTGACCGGGTCGACTGGACCTTTCTGAGGGCGGTCCTTGAGAAGCTGGGGCTTGGCCCCACCATGATCTCCAGGTGCATGGCCCCTTACATCGGGCCACAGGCTAGGATCCGGGTCAACGGCCAACTGACACCACCGCTCTCGATTCACAGGGGCACGAGGCAGGGATGCCCGCTCTCGCCGCTCCTGTTCGCCCTGGCGGTCGAACCGCTGGCGGAGCTGATCAGGCGTGCTCCTGACATCCATGGCATCTCCCACGGGGGACGTGCCAACAAGGTGGCGCTCTTCGCGGACGACCTGATCCTTACTCTCACGAACCCTCGAGTCTCTCTCCCTGCGGTGCATGACGCCCTCACGCTGTTCGAGCGGGCGTCCGGCCTTAAAATTAACCACACCAAATCTTGGGCGCTCAATCTCACTATCCCCGAGGAGGAAGTCTCCTTCCTGAAGGGGACCTTGCCCTACCGCTGGGCGGACGACCACATCAAGTACCTGGGCCTAGACCTCACTCCCCACCTCGACTCGTGGTCCTCGCGGAATTGGGCTCTCTGCCGTAAGGAAGTACTGGCGGACCTGCGGAAATGGAAGCCCCTGATGGTTTCTTGGCTGGGGCGGCTCAACGCGGTCAAGATGTCAATCCTCCCCCGCATTCTGTATGTCTTCCAGTGTCTCCCCACCCCGATACCGGTCCACTGCATTAAGCACCTCCAACGCGACCTTACGTCTTTCATATGGGGGGGCAAACGGCCCAGATTCTCACAAAAGGTCCTCATGGAGCCACGAGACAGGGGCGGCCTCGCCTGCCCGAATCTCCTTCATTACTACTGGGCGGCGCACCTCAGGTTCGTGATCGAATGGGGTGCATGCAAAAGCGACAAACATTGGTTCCACATGGACCGAGTGGTTACGGGACGCACCATCTGGGACCTGCCCTGGCTGCCGCGGGTGGCGCGCTCCAGAAGTGCATACATGGCGGTCCCCACGAGGACGGTTCTTGAGGTATGGGACAAAGTGGCAGTGTCCAAAGGTCTGACCACGTTCCCCTCTCCACACACCCCCATTGCAGGCAACCCGCACTTTCCTCCTGCTGCTCAGACCCGGGCGTTCGAGAACTGGACCCAGGGAGACTGTAGGGTTGCAGGAGATCTTTTTCTTGGTGGGTCGCCTAAATCGTGGCCGGACTGCAAGGAAGAATTCAACCTCCCCTGCACCGCCAGCTTGCAGTACGCGCAGCTGCGCCACTGGACCACGGGAGACGATATGTACCAGGCTGCTTCCAGGGAGCACACTCCATTTGAGAAGTTGGCCCGCTCCCTTGGGGGACTGAAGCGGCTCATCTCCCAAATCTACAATATCTTGCAGCATCCCACCGCTCCACCTGCACATCCCTACCAGAGACAGTGGCAGACTGCCACTGGCTCTGACATCACGCCGTCTCAATGGTCTAGACTCTGGAACGACATACCCAAATCCTACCGCAGCATCCCGCAGAGGGAGAACGCATACAAGATGTTGACACAATGGTACTACACCCCCCTGCGGCTCAGCAAAATGTTCCCTGCCTCCTCACCACTGTGCTGGAGGTGTGGCGCTGCGACTGGCGACTTCATACACATCTGGTGGTCGTGCCCTGCCCTGGCTGTCTTTTGGAAAGAGGTCCTCAGTCACATTAAAGAGGTGTTGGGTTTCCCCCTCCCTGAGGAGGTTTGCACACTGCTGCTAGGCATACGACCCCCTGCACTTAAAGCACTCACGCGCAGCGACTGGATCCTCACCCTCCACATGCTAGGTGCTGCCAAACAACTTATTGCCCTGTACTGGAAGAGGGCCGAGTCACCGCCGATAGCTTCCTGGTTCGTGCGTCTCTGGCAGCTCCTGACCATGGAACTACTTACGGCTCGGATACAGTCAAGGGGGGTGCGCTTCAAGGCGGTGTGGGAACCTCTTGTGCGTCACCTGTGCTCCATCAGCTATACCCGCCACATGCCTCCCAGGCTCCGCGCTCTGCAACTGTTTGAGGACGCCCTTGTCCCCGCCGACCCGAGCAGGCTTGGCTCATAGTCGCTTCCCCCCCCAGCGCTGGTTTGCGTCTTAGGCCCCTTGTAGACGAACGCAGGCACACCTCCCTGGCCCCTCTTCACCCCACCCCCGCTCTCCCATTTCCGACTTTCACTTTCTTCCTGCCTTGCCACTCTGGCCTCCGCCCCCCTTCGGGGCAGTTTGGTCCCTGTTGGGCCGTTGAAAATGTGACACCACTGCTCTCCTTTCCATAAGCGCCTCCCCCGTACTGTGACACATTGCCGGCACACGGCTACTCCTTGCTTCCTGCTCCCTTAAGCCACGCGGCCGGCCCTCCCGGGGGTTGTAGGCAGGGCGCTGTGTTAAAAACTTCATATCCCCTGGCTACCTGCTCCTATTACCGTATTTTTTCTCTCTGCGCGGCCGGCCCCGATGAGGGGTTGTAGGCTTATCGCTGTGTTCACAATAAAAACAGATTTGAACAAAAAAAATCATAACTCAGGTTCTACTGATTGTATGCTTGTTGTTTTGGTCTTTTGTTATTTATTAAAATCCCTTTGGGTGCTGAGAAGTGAATGGTTCTGTCCTGAGCCATGGTGCTCGTGTGATGAGGACGGAACTGTTTTGTCCTCTGCACACAACCAGGAAATCTCTTTGCTGTTTACAGCAGAAGGATTACCTTTTCCAGCCTTTGGAGCTTGCGAAGCACATCCCCAGCCACTGAGGCATTTTTTTTTCAACGTAACGACAATGGTGTGCCTGGTACGCTGACGTCATCACATTGAAAGGGAAACGTGAAATGAGTCGATTGCCTCATTTCACTCTCACTGCGTCAGTGCTCACAGGGCTATCTCAGCCCCGAGCACCAAAACACACAGGAGATGTATCATTGGAAGAGGGTAATCTCCCCTTTCCAAAAGTATCCTTCCCTAGTTTATCTACGCTAAGGGATCTGCCTTTGGGGGTTGGGGGGCAGAAAGGCCACTAGGTACCATGGATTATTTATTTTGAATATGTAGGGGTGGGGCTGAACAAAATGGGCATGCCAATAACCCAACCCCAAAACACAATAGGAACAATCTTTCTGCCCCACCTGGAGGGAAGAAGTGGGTTGCTACCCCGGATCTGCCCCAGAAAGCCAACTAGACACAAGAGATTTTTTTTGTATAAAAGAGGGGTGGGGACTGCCCACAATGGCCATGGCCATACCCCCAACCCACATAAATAGGGACTAAAGCCTTACTGCCTCTCCTACGGGGCAGATGAGGCAATAGCCCACTAGGCATCAGGGACTCCTTTTTTTCTTAGTGTAGAGGTGGGGGCTGCCCTCTCACCTCCACCCTCCCAACACATTGTCACAGTCGTTCTGCCCCCTGGGGGCATATGGGGCAACAGTCCTTGATCTGAAAGCGCACTAGGTACCACAGACTATTTTTTTTTGTGTAGGAGTGGGGGCTGCCCAAATTGGACGCGGCAATGCCACCATGCCCCCAAAAAATTGGCACAGTCTTTGTGCCCCGGGGTGGCAGATAAGTGGTTATTACACCCAATCTGCTCCTCCGGGGAAGGGGGGGAGGAAAGCCCATGAGGCACTATGGACAAAATCGTAGACATTTCTGGTTTTGGTAGGTGTCCTTAGATGACCACCAAACCTGGGACCAAAACTCATATTTGTTCCCGGGCTTGGTAACCATCTAAATAAACATACCAACTCCAGACATTTCTGAAGGGTAGACACCTGGCAGGGTCCAGGGAGGTGAGGCTTGCGTGAATACCCCAACGTTTTCTTACCCAGAATCCCCTGCAAACCTCAAATTTAGCTAAAAATCACATTTCTGTGTGGGATGACCGCACCAGCACACATTTCCTGTGAAGCAGCATGGAACTTGAACCAAGATGCAAGGTTCAGGTCGCACAGTTATACAGAGTTTTCAGACTGGGTATGTCGATCCACTGTGTACAGTTTAGGATCTGGTTCAAGTGGTTTCTTTTTAGGATGTCATCTTTCTGAAATGCAGGCAATGTTTCATGCAAGGTGATGACAGAGCAGGTAGTGATGATGCTGGCTCCAAAAAGGAGTACCAATAACACAAGCACAATACGTGTGAAGCTCTGGACCTGGCTGCCATCAAGATTTCTTGATGGATCCCTTTCAGGACTTCAAAAGGCGCAAACCTGCATAGACACCTCTCTCTCTTTAACTGGCTGACTCACCTAGCAACATCACAAAATTTATTGATGGATGGCGTGTTGAAACATTTAGAAGAATCACCCCCAGTCACAGATCCAGGTTTATTCCATTGTTTTTTTGCTCGACACCTCACTCCAGTTTGGACCCAGCCATATGCAAATCAGTCTTCATCCTGCTCCCATGGGAACAGTCCAGCCCGAACTACCAAGTAGGGTCTCCCTGGACTGGAAACAAGCATTACGGGGACAGTTAGGGGGTATCACACCCTAACCAGCCAGGCTAGCTTGAATCCAGTGGCGCAGCGGACCCACATCTGGGCATACTCACCTCCATTGCCCTACCTTTCCCCAAACAACATTGTTCAAGAAAATCAGCTATCCAATTCTAAATAGGACACACAGAATTTGTAACAGGAGTCCTGTCTCCTTCCCTCCAAGCCTCTGCACATGGGGCTGCACACTCCAGCCGTCTAGGGGGGCTGGATCAGCATGTTCATCTTGTGCCGTGTCATATATATATATATATATATATATATATATATATATATATATATATATATATATATATATTATAAACTCAACCTCGACAATTAATCTGTTGAGGAGATGACAGCAACGTGGTGGAAAACTTCTCTTTTATTTCAGTCGCTTATCAACGCGTTTCGCCTGACCCAGCAGGCTTCGTCACGATTAAAGTTTACGTAAAACAAACAAACATTTAAAGTGCATAGATGTCACGTGAATCATCACGTGACATGAGAAAGAATAGAACTGAAAAACAGATTAGCACGGGCTTCTGTGGTGCGCATTTCCGTCAGAGAAAATACTTTCACTACGGGGTAAATTTTCAAACACGAATACATGATCACATTTACATAAATCCTAAAGTAGTTAACATTTTTATATATATATTAAAGCCAAAAAGCGCAAAACACTCGCGCCCATTCATATGGCCCAATATTATATATAAATGAAGAAATGCCACAATTTATATGCAGGATTCAGCCCAAGTGGGCAATTAAACTTCATCAAATTTTACCAGTTGACTAATGGTTTATGATTAATTACTCACATTCGTTTGAAAACCCCAAATTACATGGCGGATTGACCTATATATATATTAACAACCAAAATGGAGTTCTGCAACAGGCACTCGAGATACATGTAGGGATGTCATTTCAGGGTCTGGCAATGACCTATGAGCTGAACTTTGTAAGAGCAAGCCGACGGTTAAGAACAGGAAAAAGGGCTGTCCTCATACTAATGATGCAAATATAGTATGCTGTCACAGCTACTCATGGCGAATTTGTTCCCCTCTACTATGTCTCAGAGCCAGGCCCTGGGTTTCAGGGTTTATTTTGAATCTAGGCTTTATGGTCGTTGGGCCAAATGAATGTCAGGATACAATAATTCACTTGGAGGTGGGTAGTTTAGAGCAGGGGTGCACAGTTATCTACCATGCAGGGAGATTCTCACTCCAAAGCCACCTATCATGAATTGAGAAATTACTTCACATGTGAAAACATATGTACATGACCTTCTGGATGCTTACTGTTAGCATTGCTGTTTTTCTGTACCCATCAGTGCATCCCATGTAGGTGACACTGGATATGCCGTGATGCGGCGGGTCACTCTCTGCAGAAACCACTGAAGAGTAGAAAGCAGACAATAGGGCACACACCTGCACATGTGACACAACTGAGCTGCACATTGGAATATTGAAGGCATGTTTCTTGTGACCTCACTGCATGAGTGGAATATTGAGTACAACCCCTACTAGATGTGTAGAACAGTAATTGTGCATGCTACACTACACTGCGGTGAGGTGCAATGGGCCACTTTCTGGGGAAGAAAGAGAGACACAAACCACAAGTGACGATAATGAGGATGTAGAAGTTAGACATGACGCTGACAAGATGCAGATTTTCCTAATGAATGACCCTGAAACTGTCTAGAAATAGATACTCAAGAGCATTTTTAATTCAGGTGCATACTTAGCTCTTCCTTGCAAGTGACTGAACGCAAATTACAGTTGTTTACAAAATGCTTGTAAACGCCCCTCAATTTTCAAACAACCCCCTCGTCCCCACACAAAGAACTCTGGGATATTTTGTATGATTTTCAAAAGTTTGCTGGAAATGATGCGTACTTCGCGAGGAAAAAACTATGCAACTGCACACACCAGTAATGCTGATGCTGCTAACATCGGGGACACCCACATCCATAATCCTTTCGGAACTGACCTATAAAATGATAGTAAATACTATGGAAGCAATTCACATGAGTTAAGTGTCTAAGTGTAGGACAAGGCCTAAGTACTCAGATGGATGTATGTAGTTATACACTTTGTGCAAAGTACAATCTGCGGGTGAAGTTTTATTCCTAGTAGTATAGGAGTTAGGAGATGTACAACTCTAAATACCACAGTAAAGTTACAGGTATATTTTAGACATAAAACTGCCAAACATAATTCTGCATAGTTTAGGAAGAGATCTCCACGTATAATATGTGGAACTTTAGTTGAAAAGGATAGGGACCGGACATCAAGTGTAAGCCCATGAATACTGCCCACACCTTGGGCTGTACCCTCTTGTCCTGTATGACGTTGTTGAGCCAGAGGGCAGACACAGACTCCAGGATGTAGATGAAAACCAATCAAGAGGTCAAAAAAACTTCATTGAGGAGGAGGCAAACGCTGTACTAAACCCAATAGTAGACCACTACAGGGCGCTGCACAGTCTGCTTCCACCCAGCCCCAGTGCAATGGAGAAGGTGGTTGTGGTATAGCTTTAAGTATGTTAGATCATGATGGGATGCTATGTGTTTCCAATGAGCCCTGCCTTGAGGGATGTAGAATCTGCATTCTGTGAAAGGAGCAGTTGGAAGGTGGCCTCAGAGGGGATGGGAGGTTTCTCTATGTTGTATTGCATTTAAGAGAATGAAAGCTATTCGATTGCACATCAAGTCGTATGGAGCATCTTTTCCAAAGTGGCCACGTGGCAGAAGTTGTGAGCATTTGTGGGAGTTGGGGCACCGAACATGAGAAAACAAACAAAATGGCAGTTCGAAGGATGGTGGATGAAGGCGATGCTTGTGGTAGTGGTAAAGTTTGTGCCTAGCAATGGATCTGGTTCACACCTCCATTATTCTCCCTCTGAATAAATGCACCCCCTCCATCATGACCTTGACTTGCTACATGTGCTGCTGTTCCAGGGAACCCCAATATCAGGCCAGCTAAGATCAACAGACTGATGACTACATTCAACCTTTTGCCTGATTCTCACCTCATGTCACCCTATTAACACACAACAGATATGTCTGTGCTCATACATAGG
This sequence comes from Lissotriton vulgaris, assembly GCF_964263255.1. NCBI lineage: Eukaryota > Metazoa > Chordata > Amphibia > Caudata > Salamandridae > Lissotriton > Lissotriton vulgaris. The sequence goes on from NC_141691.1 coordinate 1,526,175,831, forward strand.
CAGCATCTCATGGATCTGTTTCACACATCCGAAAATACTTGTGTTGATCTGTTATACCTTACCCCAATACAGTCCCCTCTGAATGCCACATTATAAGCAACAGTAGCAACAGCAGCACCTTGACCTGTTGCAAGGCTCATCCGTAACTGACAAAACCACACATCCCTGTCACCCAGGCAGGTAAACGTAATTAATAGAACTTTCATAGGTGTCACATAAGTGCAATTCACATTGTCCTCCTTTGCCAATGCCTTCATTTAACTATGCTGCGTGTGCCGAGAAACAGTATTAATACACAAAAGGATTGCCCAAAAATATTGAGAACACACATATATCCATACTGTAAATAAAACACAAACCTCAAATATTTACTACAAAAATGCTTTAGTAAAAAATAGCTAAAATATCAAAAAGAAAAAAATATAAAGAGATATGTCAAATAATTTGTACATTTGGAATAGAACACAGTCATGTTTTCCTTTCAAATGTTGTATTGAAACTGCAATGAATTTCGGGCCCTGGGCCCTTCATCCCCCAGATAAAGTGTACACATTGTCTATTTCATTTCACTTTATTTAATGAGCTGTGTAAAGGAGCATGCAAAAGGAATAAATGACCTTAGGAGTGAAATTTGAAATCAGTTTGCATTTATTCTGATTCCGGCTCAGCCCACATGCAGTGTGGATTATAGTTGTCATTCAAGGTACAACTTACTTCCCTGTAAAAGCCCTCATACAGAAGGTGCTAACCCATTAGAACGCCTCCTTTTGCATGCTAATGCACCTGTTTGAGGATTGCAGGTCTGCAGGAAATTGCGTTACTGGTTGAGGTGGGTGAACCCCTACTCAAGCAATAAACACACTTTCTGTCACAGTGAAACACAAGCAAGCCCTAGATTAGCCTGTGGTCAACCATCGCGAAGCTTGGCACAAGAGCAGTCAGGCTTAACTTAATGGCAATGTGTAAAGTATTTATGCTGCACTTCAAAGAGCAATAAATTGAAAGCACAACGCAAAAAAAATCTTGCACCAATTTAGAAAAATGAAGCACAATTTATTAAATTATTTGAGACCCAATAATAAAAATCCAATGTTAGTACCGGAGATTTTCAATTTTAAAGATTAAAGTGAAAATAGTGCCTAGAAGCAAAAAACACCAACTGTGGTCAACTGCTCGTGCTTGACTGGTACAAAGCCACAAGTTCAGGTCAACTGCGATGGAATGCAGGCCGGATACAGGGACTAAGCTAGGCCAGTTGAACAAAGTACTTTAACTCCTAGTTGTGGAGCATTACGAAGTGGCGGCTCCAACGAAGCTGTGAGGCTGCGATGTGACTTCCTGGACATCGAAGATGCCATCGAAGGGGGGGCTTGCAATGCGAATTTCTGTGCCAAGGTGTTTCGCAGAGTAGTGGCTCTGAGAGGTTGCAAGCTGTGAGGCGATATCCTCTGTCCTTAATGAGGATGCTGTTGATGAGGAGCTTGTGATGCGGGGTCTGGTGTCAAGGATGCATCACACAATGCCAGCTCTGAGGGGCTGTGGGCTGCAATGCGAGGTTCTGTGGTAGGGATGCATTGGGCACTGCTGCTTCCGATGTGGGGCTGTAAGGAGATGCATTGCCATGCGTTGGTTTTGCCCATAGGACCACAGCTAGGCTGGTAGAACACCTTCAGGCTCACTTCCAAGGTTCCAAGACTGGGGTGGCACAACTTGGGGGCTAGGACTCACAGCAGTCAGAGCCCAGTTGCAGCATTCAAGGTGGCTGGAGCCTTTTATGTCCCTGAGGCCTGGATCAGGAGGCCAGCCATCTAGCCTTTAGGGTCACTTCGGAGGACCTGGGTCCAGATGTAAGTACAGACCTTTTTACTCAGGCAGCAGGGCAGCGGGCAACAGGGCAGCAGAGTAGCGGGGCGGCAGGGCAGCAGGGCAGCAGTTCTTGCAGAAGAGCAGCAGAGGTGTACTGAAGAGTTGGATCTGAGAGTCCAAGTTGAAGTAGGAGAAGGTTCCGGAGGTTTCCACCACCGGAAGTGCTTGGAGTTTTCTGCCTCCCTGTCTTGGCCCAAGCTTGTCTGGGGGCACAAAGGACTAGAGACCAACCTTTTGTGAGTGTGCTCAGACAGAGGCTTTATGATGTGAAAGTGTGGTAAGTGACAGCTCCTCCCCCTCTTCAAGTCAGAGATTGTCCATTCTACCAACAGCTATTTCCCCTTTTTCTCACTGTCTGGGGGCAATACACAAATACACCTAGTTAGGTGACCCAGGATATAGGCTGCAGGCATCAAATGGTTAGGACAAAAAAATGGTAATTATCTAAAAGTGGCGTTTAGTTGTCACTGGAACTAAGTTGCACCCGGCTGATGAGCCCATAACTAGGGCGGAATCGGTCCGGGTTGCTTATGTTCAAGTTCAGGGAGGACTTGGCTTGGCAGTTCGGGCTGGACTGTTCCGATTGGAGCAGAGAATGATGTGCACATATCTGGGTCTGAACTGAGGTGGCATGGTGTGCAAGATAACAGTGGATCAGGATGCGGATCCCGGTGATTACCAGTGGCTGAGATTTATTCAAGCATTCCCTCTATCACTTTTTTGTATACTTATTGTGTCACCCTTAGTGGGACGGGTATGCCCAAACAAGGGTCCCACACACACTATGTCACTGGAACCCAGCTGTACCCGGATGAAGAGCCCATAAGTTGGGCAAAGCTAGTCCTGGGTTGCTTGTGTTCTGCTTCAGGAAAGACCTCGCTTGGCAGTTCTGGCTGGACTGCTACTATTGGAGCAGTGTCAAGACTAATTTGCATATAACTGGGTCTAACCTGAGGTGGCATGATGTGCAAGATAGCAAAGGATTGGGATGCAGCTTGTGTGGCTGACATTAATTCAAGCATTCCATCCATCACTGTTTTGTTTACTATCTAAAAGTGACATTTTCATAATTGTGACTTAAAATCTGACTTTTTACCATTAAATAGGATTTTAAATTACAATTCTTTACACACCAAACTCGATGTTCCTTCTCGCTTCCAACTGAAAGTTATCAATTAATAAATATATTAAGGCAACCTAAAGTTTTCCTATGGAAGTTGTTGGCTTGGAGCAGTAAACAATGAATTTAGGAGTTTTTCCACTTCCAGGGCATGTAAAACCTAAAAATACATGTCCAACATTTCAAATACATTGTACCCTCCCCTCTGGGCTATTTAGGGCTACCCTAGAGGTGACATATATGTATTAAAATGAAAGGTTTATGCCTATCAAAAGTGTTATTTTGGCAGGTTGAAATGGCAGTTTAAAACTGCACACACATGTTGCAATGGCATGTCTGAGATTTGAAGTAAAGGCTACTTAAGTGGGTGGCACAATTAGTGCTGCATTGCCACTAGTAGTATTTAATGTACAGGCCCTAGCTACATGTAGTTCTACTTTACTAGGTGCTTAGAAGGACATTAAATGTGCCACATGGGTGTGAGCAAATGTTACCATGTTTTAAGGAGAGAACAAAAGCAGTTTAGAAGGGATATAGCGGCCAAAGCTATGATGATGGATATTGACAAAGCATCACTAAAACGAAGTCCTGATCCACATTCTAGTGCAGTTTGAATCATGAAGTCAGCAAAATGACTTCACCATGAGCCAAGTGATCCTATTGCTGCACATGCAGCAGGAACATTTGTAAAGGCAGGAACAAACTTTTACCAATGTCAATGAAGAATCAACTGCTTTGATCAATAGTTTAATATTTCATTGAACACAAACCAAAATCCACAAAAATCAATGCTACAATACTTGATCAATAGTACAAAAAAGAGCTGTCCACTTTTATTCCTTTTGAACAGTGGATGTCTCACTATATAAGAATTGGATTGTCAGGAAAGCGGATGACATAGAAGATGAATGATTTCAAATTTGAGACCAAAGCAGATCTGAAGTGTTGTATTAACCGCATGTGCGTTAGCGGGTTTTCCCGCTGCGCGCTGAAATTTGAAAATCGCGGGTTACGTGACAAAGCCAGCTCGTCATGCACGCAGCGCAGGTAACGCCCATGACGAGCTGGCTTTGTCATCCGCATCGAAGGGGTTAAATCTCTGGAGAGTGTGATATTGGCCCAGAATTGTGAGGCATGCCTTAACTGCAGCAGCAGTATCCACCAGTGTTAAGCACATCACCTGCTAATAAACCTACAGCGCTCAAAGCTTCACTTCCAACATCTTCAATGGGTTGGTGTTAGGGATGGGTAGAAAATGTCATTCCATGCACAAAATTGGCAGAATTTGGCAAATTCACTTTGCTCTTGTAACACGCAGTACAGGCCAAATTCTGCCACTTTCCACTTGGCGGTATATTGTTCCTCTGAGGCTCCAGAAATGCAAGCTGGTGAGCAAGACTTATCACCCCCAGCACAAATTCCTTTTGTGGGTGGTTGTGGTCAGAGGGAGGCTTATAGAGTAGATTGTCTGCAACTTGAGTAGGTTTCCCACTCAAGCGGCAGCAAAAAACAGCTTGAATGGATGCATGCTCAAGCGCATGATACTGGTAAAAAGATTAAAGAATAAACAAGTGAAAACATTTTAAACCATTCATTTAGTTACGGATACAATTACATCACAGAGTTTTCTTTTCCTGACAATATGTCTGTTATTATCTTTGCATCACCAAGGAAAATCAACAATCTCTAAATACTGATACAAAGATATATGCTGCAACTGTCTGGACTAATTAAGAGCAATCAGAATGTGTGTCCAGTTTATCTAAATTACAATATTCATTTGAAGGTATACTAAACCACAATTTGGTTTGGTAATCTTATTATTTTGTTTTCTGTTTTTTTGGTGAGAGTTGAACCAGAGTTGAAATACGCTTTGTACATTAGCTCCCTACCTGACATCAATAAAATTATTAAGGGGAATGATGCAGTCTTACTAAGTACATGTGAAATATTCTAGGTTGTGTTCTGTTTATTACTTCTTTTAGGTGGGGCGCCTGGAATAAGTGCACTACAAAGAAGAAAGGTTCCATGGTTCTAGGAGGAAATGCAAAACTGTTCAGACAAGTTAAGGTAGGGAAACTGTGGGGCTGATACTTTATGTATCCTTTGCTTTGATTAGATTAAACTGTGACATTTTTTGTGTCAAAATTAGCTTCAACACATCTTTTTATCTTCCACCTGCTGGAGCGGGAATCAATTTAAATACAATGGTATAACATCTCTGTCTTACTCAAGTAGTTTTGTTGGAGCTTCTCTGCTACAGACCTTTGCTGTCGTTTATGAAAACTCAGAAGCTGAACATCACAAATCTACTCTGAAGTTCAGGCAATAAGGAGAGTTTGAATACATGTTTAAGGGTTTTATTTCCATTAAGAGTTTAGTAAAATCTCTTTTTTCAGTTAGTTTAATATATAAGTCAAATTATAGAATTGATAATAAAAAGATGGTTAGATCAAAATCATAACAATACATCAAGGGCGTTCCATAGCTCAATAAGAATCACTATTCTAAGAATAAGGAGAAAACTCTGTTAGCTGGTACCCATAAAGAGTTCAGGTTCGAGAGTATGATGGAGCGGTAATTTCTTCTGGTAATTTCTCAATGCAAAACCCTCATGCTACCTCTAATTTACCGCTCAAACGGTGTTGGGCCCTTCACACCATGTATTACCTTCAGGAGACTTTTAATAATCATGAACAGTCAAAAAATGCAATTATTATTTTAAGCCAATAAAGAGAGTTGGTGAGTTTTAAAGGGTTTTATTTTCTAATCAAAAGTTAGGTTTTTCTGACCCTTTATTCATCAGTAACATCAATCAGGTTACAGAATTTGGAAAACAGGAAAAATAGCATTAATACAGAACTTATTACTGTCTGCATATAAGCATTACATATAGGAATGTGGCGCAAAATGTCATTCAAAATTCTTAAAGAGTTTCTAAGAAAAATAGTCTTGCAAGGCGAATCAAAAATCAAATAGTTTGCAAATATCTCCCATAAAGAGAAATAAATGCATAAAACAAATACATCTTTCAGACCTAATTATTAATTAGTCAAAGCATAACTGAAAGTTTAGCATCTATTTCTATTTAATCAGCTGCACTCTCTGTCTGTCTGTGTCTAAAGAGCAAGCAGGGAGTGAGACAGCCCCTCCTTCACCAGACCTCAAGGGAATGTGGCCAAGATATGACGTGGAAGCAAGAAACCTCCCCCTGACACTCCTCGGACGCAAACCCTCCCTTCAGCAATCTCCCGGGACGTTCTCGTACCTAACCCATAGGCTGTCTGGACTAATCTGTTCCTTCTCTTCAAGAGCTCACACACCCCCTAATGAGCCTAGAAGCCAGCTGAGCTGAGAAAGCCAGCCCCTGTCAGTTTTTATACACAAAAGTTTGGCAGACTACACAAAGATGTAACATCTTTCAGGAAAACCTGTACTGATTGGTCAGTTATGATGGCATGAGTTTGCACTTTCCTGACGCATTAAAAAAAACAGTTTTAACAAAAGAAGCATATATGAATAATACATTTATAAACATTTGCAACATTTACTAGGGAAAATGTTTCATTTTAATTCTTCCTTCCTTTTCTCAGCGCAGTAGGACGGATACTTTAGTTAGCTGGTACATTGGCACAATCACAAGAATGTACAGTTCAAGCTGTCCTTCACTTCTTGGCATGAGGAAAGCTGCCACAGTCTGCGCATGCTCCCTTCTCATTCAAAGCAAGCCATAGCTTTTGATGGTTTCAAAGGCAGCCATTTAATGGTAGGCCCCAAAAATAAAATAAACAAAAAGATAATGTTAATTTCATGTAAATCAGCCCATTATGTTTCCCAAATTCATACTAATACTCCTTATAAATGTTTACCTAGCCAAGCTACTAGCGTAAAGCAGCTTTTCTATTATTTATGTACAACATGCAAAATAAATATGCAATGTGCAACAAATTAAAAGAGGTGTTATTAACTGAAAATATTTATCAAAATATGCAACAAGTCAAAGTCTTTTAAGACAGAAATAGTGAATGTATATTGCATGGGATGAGCTGGGAAGAGAGAAACATATTCTATTAATCTTCAAAGCTAAAAGGCCACTTTTCTCTATATTGCAAAAACACATGTTAATTCAGCAAAATAATTTGAGAGTGAATAGGCCTCACTTTCATATTTTTCATGTGCCATTAACTTGCACCAAAAGGTGCGTGGCAATTTAAATGCAGTTTGTCTGAAGCACAAAAAATAAAACAATGCCTGACTGCAGATGAAATCTGCTCCATCAATCCACCCTTCTGATAATTCAAATCATAATAAAATGATTTATAATTCATCACATATATTTCATTTTCACAAGTGACATTTTTTTTTTTTTTAAATTGCAAAAGCTGAGCATATAACAACTTTACTTCTATTTCTAAGGCGAACACAAGTCTATCTGTAATCAGATCATATATAGCCAAGCCCAAATGTTTTAGTGCAGAGTTCTGTAAGTAGCTTCTTGGAACAGTTAGTCTTCTTTAAAATAAGTAACTAAAATAATAAAAAAGGAATTCAACAGGACAGTTTCAGCATTTCTTTGCTCTTTGTCATCAGCTTGCCATCAGAATGGCTCATTGGCATTCTGTACCTTTTTCAATGCAAATTAGACTACTTAGGTGCTGAGAAACTCGGACAGAGCACCATCAATCCTTGGCACTTTTTCAATCAATGCCTTTCACTCTTATCTTCACTTTGATCAGATTCAGATGATTCACCACAGCATCTCTCAAATCAAAGCCGTTGCACCATCCATTATGCAGATCTTGTGTAGCAGCTGCAATCTGGTGAGAAACTGCACACTGTACATCAACCAGACCTACACAGCCATGGCTAGTGTTCTCCTCAGTGTTTTCCACAAGTGCATTTGCATATGCATTTTCAAGCCACTTTGGTGTTGGTGAGACACCGTCTTTTGCAAAAGGTAACTCAGTGCTGCCATTGTGTTGCTTCATCATGCTTGACACTTCAGGCAGATAGCTGCAATCCATTCCTTGTCCAATCTGTTGTTCTGCACTCATTATCTTTGTGACCTCATTATAATCTGATTTCAGAGAAACTGGCAATCTATACCTGGGCAACAGTCTTTGCAATAACACTTTTGCCACTTTGCATTTGTCACTTTTCCCAAAAATAGTTCTGATACAACCCTGTTGTGCTGCTTCAAAAACATTTTCTTGAGCCTCTTTTAATTCACCTGTGAAGATTCCATAGAATGTACATGCTAACAGAACACACATGTGTGCAACTGAATAAGCATTTCTCTCTCCCATGACAACAGTGACTCTCATTTGAGCAGATATACTGCATGTTATGGTAAGGGCAATCAATTTCGAATTTTGGACTGGGGCAACTACTGAAAGCCATGAAGCTTTGACAACATAATGTACAAGGAGCACAGCATGTGCTGCTTTTGATGTGTCACCTTTCAAACATGGGCCATCTACAAAATGGACATTGTTGGGCTGACTCAGACATTCATCATTAAAGTCTGAATTTGGCTTTATGCATATTTTCATGATATTTAGACACTCATATTCAGTTTCATCACAAACCAAATCATTTGCTGACATTTCTGTGAAGTTAGGGTCATAGGTCATTGGGCAATACATCACAGACCTTTGAACACAGTCATCTTTTTGAATAGGCAATGAGAGAGTGCAGCCCTCCCTCTCACTGCAAATTGGTATATTTTCTTTTAAATAAACTTTCATTCCTAGTGCTGGGGCGCAACATTCTTTCTTTTTCAACTCTAGGAATGTTTTTGTGCAATTGTTGTCCAATGGAAGCGGATCAGACACATCCTCATGTGTCAGCCTCAGTAAAGGCTTAGCCACTAGGGAAAGGTTTAGTAACCACTCTCTACAGCAGCTAACCATTCCCAAAAATGTCCTGACTTCTTTCTGAATTTGAGGTGGATTCATCTTGGAAATTATTTCCACCCTCTCTGGTGACACCTTTCTACCTCCCTTTACAATTTTGTGTCCCAGGTATTTATCTTCTTTTTGACAGTACTCCTGACTATTCTCATGCAATGGCACTGTTACATGGACTTTGCAAACATCAATAAAAGTAAGCCATTCTTCAGCACATGGAATGTGAAAAAATATATTGGCTGGATTCGGTACCACAGGACAACAGGAAAAAAATATGCTTTTAATCTCCTGCACTATTCTGTTCTTTTCATTTATTTTCTGTGAACCTGTGATCAGAAAGTTACATAAACTTCTAATCAATTCCATCAAAAATCCTTTTATTTGTAAAATTCCTGCAATTGATGGTGTTCCTGAATACACGTCACTTGGTTCTAATTTTAATAAGACATGTTCTGCATATTTTATTAATCTGGCATCCTTCTCTATGAACTCTCTTATTTCTGTTTTTATCATTTTTTCCAAAGCAGAAGGTAATTTTTCAACTGTCTTTTCTGAAAATAATGCTACAGTTGTCTCTTGTTGGGCCATTTTAAAATGTACATCCTCATCAGGAACCTGAAAATGAACATTATCTGATGTCCAGTAATCTGTGCTGTTTAATTCGCAAAACAATTGTTTTCTTGCTAGGCCTGAGTCACAGACAACAGTTTTGCAATCTTCCTCAAATGGGCCTAATTTTGGTGCAAATTTTTCTAAAACTGGGTTTGTATTTTCTTTGTTTAAAACTCCTGCAACTAAATCTGGACTTTCCTCTGCCTTCACAATGCACTTGGTAAATTCTGAATTGTGAGGGTTAAAACTCTCATTTTCAAACACAGCAACCTGTTGGACTGGGTTCTGATTTTGTCTCTGGAAATAATTCACATTTGCTCTGGACAACTTATTTAAATTCATTTTAGCATTTTCCATATTTTGTGGGACCATCTTTGCTTGGAAAAATCCTGCCATAGGTACCTGTTTCTGAACTGACATTTGCATTTGCTTAGCTTGCATATTTTGCATCTGCATTTCTCCATGTTTTTGTGCATCATGTTTAAATTTATTTTTCTTCTTCCAATGCTCAAATCTGCTATAAAGATGGCAAAAGGACACATTTTCCAGCAGTACAACATCCATACCTGAATTTTCACATACCAAACCACCTTTACTTCCATCATGTGTTCTGTAAATCTGTACCCAATCAACATCCTTTGCTGGCACTCCACCCTTCAGGAAAATAATCCCTGCTATATTTTCCTCCATAACAACAGAAAATGATGGTGCATTCATGCAAACCCTTTTCATTGTCTCCTCACCTGGCCCTTGCAAAACGTTAGATTCAAACCACAATTCAGTCTGCATGACAATGTAAAAGAACATTTCCAAAATAATGCACAACTCTTTTAAAATTTCAACAAATCCCTCAACATTTGGGTACCACAGCATAATTCTGTCTCTCAATTGTGGGATTGTGTTCAGAAATGCTGCAAGTTCACTTTTATTCTGTGGCATAGGAACATGCACTTCTCCCACCTTTTCTCTCAATAAGTAAGCAAAAGCTTCTCCCTCATTCTGCTTATTATTTTTCTCAACTAAATATGGTGGCTTCTTTTCCTTATCCAGTTTCAATGCAAGGTCTGGTGGTTTCTTTTTCTTCTCATGTTTTCGTGCCCATTTGTCTCCTAATTTCTCAAACCCATTGCATTAAAAAATATATTTTATTTCTGCAAAGTGCAATTGTATTCCTGAAGAACACATTTTCTCATTTGCTTCATCATCCATATGTACCCTAAAACTTTTCTGAAATGGGAAACTTCCTGAAACATCAATTTTATATTTTTGAGCCAAATCTGTCAGGCCATTATGTGTAGTTAATGCACATGCAACTGTTTCCTTACTCAGGGAAATTAATTCTTTTTCCTGACACTGGTTCACATTTTCATTATTGAAACAGCATGGACTGCTATTTTCTCCATGTTCACATGTTGAATTTAAAACACTAAGCTGTCTCTCTTTTTCAGGGCCTGTGTTAATATGTTCTCCCATGTTTTCTATCTTTTTAATCACTGCTGCTTCCTCAAAGCAGGTTTGAGAAATCCCATTTTCAAATGTATTTATTTTATCCTGAGCTGCAGATGTTGTAAATACAATTTTTCCCTCACCTTTCAGTGCTTGGGGTAATTTCTGTTCAATAATCTGTGAATTCTGAGTTTCTGAAATAAACCCTGCCATTATCACTACTTCTGCAGCTCTTTGAACCTTTTCAGTAGGGACCATATTACGTGGGACAGTCATAATTTTTCTATGCATTATCTGTGCATCTGCAGTTAGCAATTCTTGGACTGAATCAGGCACATTTGAAGCAGTAACACCTGGAGGTATCACTGTCAGTGCTGAATCAACAGGTAATGGGTCAATCTGAAATGTTTGCACAGTTTTCTCAATCTGTGTTTTTCTCTGCTCAACAGAAGCAGTAGCCACTGTAGTGCTTACTAGTACACTATTTTCAGTATTTTTAATGGGAACCACATAAAGTGGTGGACACTCAGTTAACAATGCATCCATTATTTCATCACCTGAATCATTATTTATTTGAAGTTCTTTATCATCATTAATCCTCTTCTCTTGCATTTGGTGCTTTACCTTTTTATCCTCACTTGCTTTCTCTCTTGCTACCTTTTCCCATATGCTTAAGGCCTCAAATTGTGCAGCTTTAGATGGTGTCTTTATTTCACACAACACTTCCCTTAATTTGTCAATAATTTGCAATTCAAAAGTACCATCTTTTGGAAACCTCAAAACACCCTCTTTTTCAGTAATCTTGCACCATTGGGGAACCCACATACATGTATTTTGTCCCAAATTGGTAGACATAAAATGCACAGGTGTTCCTTCAGGAGCTTAACCAATAAAAAACTAATTTTTCACTTTACCTCCTAACAGCTTCTTTAAACCTTCAAACATTTTCATTTTTGTAATAGTTCAATGCAATTTCTCTTCTCCAAAGCTGTCAGTCTCAATTTTAGTCAGTTTTACTCCTACCACTGACCCTCCACAAAATCTTACTGCAATATTTCTCTTAATCAATAACTCTGTTAGTAACAACATAAATACATTCGCTACTCTGTCTGTTGTGCTAAATAAAGGATAGATTTATTCACTGCGAGTAACACATTCCGCTTACCCTTCACAAAGTAAGACCTTCCGTTTACTCTTCAAACACTACAGGTAAATCCCTTCCGCTTACCCTTCACACAAGCTCAGAAGAACCTGCTACTCCTTTGGACTTATCCTTCAGGATATATCTTAGGCCAAAGTTTCACCAGCGAACCCTTTTGCTGTCAATCAAGCTCAGAAGAACCTGCTACTCCTTCAGTGGACCCTTTCTAGGTGATATCAGACTAAAGTTTCGCCAGCGAACTCTTTGCTACAATCACTCACACAGAAAATAGTCCCTAATTTAACACTGCCAGCCCTACCTAGCTTCTCAGTGCTATTCCAACAGACAAGTAACCTCAGTGCAGTGTGGCTTCCATTTACCACCCGCTATTCCTTCCCGGGATTCCACAGGTGTGCATACCTCCGTTTTCAGACAATATAGAACAAGACACTTACTTAACATAAAGAGTTAAAACATGTAATCAATAACCAAAAATTATGTCCTATGAAATTACCAATATAATCAATAACACCGTCAATTCAAAATGAGCAAAATGTCACCAACAGTAAAAATCCTTACTATTTTCAACACTTTAAAAAAACATACATGCTAGCATATTAACAACATTTCACAACCCTATTCATACTCACACCACTTCTTGCATCACCTTCCAGTACTGCTTTGCCAATCTTCAGGTTCTGAGCATTGGAGTCAGGAATCAGGACTTGGACATTTATCTAACTTGGGCAATTATTTTATTTCCCTTCTTAAGGTCAATGATCCATTAGTTGAGTAGTTGATGGTGAAATCAATAATCATTAATCACCAAACTAATCAATAATGACCATCCTCTGATTACCAAAAACTGATGGAGCGGTAATTTCTTCTGGTAATTTCTCAATGCAAAACCCTCATGCTACCTCTAATTTACCGCTCAAAAGGTGTTGGGCCCTTCACACCATGTATTACCTTCAGGAGACTTTTAATAATCATGAACAGTCAAAAAATGCAATTATTATTTTAAGCCAATAAAGAGAGTTGTTGAGTTTTAAAGGGTTTTATTTTCTAATCAAAAGTTAGGTTTTTCTGACCCTTTATTCATCAGTAACATCAATCAGGTTACAGAATTTGGAAAACAGGAAAAATAGCATTAATACAGAACTTATTACTGTCTGCATATAAGCATTACATATAGGAATGTGGCGCAAAATGTCATTCAAAATTCTTAAAGAGTTTCTAAGAAAAATAGTCTTGCAAGGCGAATCAAAAATCAAATAGTTTGCAAATATCTCCCATAAAGAGAAATAAATGCATAAAACAAATACATCTTTCAGACCTAATTAATTAGTCAAAGCATAACTGAAAGTTTAGCATCTATTTCTATTTAATCAGCTGCACTCTCTGTCTGTCTGTGTCTAAAGAGCAAGCAGGGAGTGAGACAGCCCCTCCTTCACCAGACCTCAAGGGAATGTGGCCAAGATATGACGTGGAAGCAAGAAACCTCCCCCTGACACTCCTCGGACGCAAACCCTCCCTTCAGCAATCTCCCGGGACGTTCTCGTACCTAACCCATAGGCTGTCTGGCCTAATCTGTTCCTTCTCTTCAAGAGCTCACACACCCCCTAATGAGCCTAGAAGCCAGCTGAGCTGAGAAAGCCAGCCCCTGTCAGTTTTTATACACAAAATTTTGGCTGACTACACAAAGATGTAACATCTTTCAGGAAAACCTGTACTGATTGGTCAGTTATGATGGCATGAGTTTGCACTTTCCTGACGCATTAAAAAAAACAGTTTTAACAAAAGAAGCATATATGAATAATACATTTATAAACATTTGCAACATTTACTAGGGAAAATGTTTCATTTTAATTCTTCCTTCCTTTTCTCAGCGCAGTAGGACGGATACTTTAGTTAGCTGGTACATTGGCACAATCACAAGAATGTACAGTTCAAGCTGTCCTTCACTTCTTGGCATGAGGAAAGCTGCCACAGTCTGCGCATGCTCCCTTCTCATTCAAAGCAAGCCATAGCTTTTGATGGTTTCACAGGCAGCCATTTAATGGTAGGCCCCAAAAATAAAATAAACAAAAAGATAATGTTAATTTCATGTAAATCAGCCCATTATGTTTCCCAAATTCATACTAATACTCCTTATAAATGTTTACCTAGCCAAGCTACTAGCGTAAAGCAGCTTTTCTATTATTTATGTACAACATGCAAAATAAATATGCAATGTGCAACAAAGTAAAAGAGGTGTTATTAACTGAAAATATTTATCAAAATATGCAACAAGTCAAAGTCTTTTAAGACAGAAATAGTGAATGTATATTGCATGGGATGAGCTGGGAAGAGAGAAACATATTCTATTAATCTTCAAAGCTAAAAAGCCACTTTTCTCTATATTGCAAAAACACATGTTAATTCAGCAAAAGAATTTGAGAGTGAATAGGCCTCACTTTCATATTTTTCATGTGCCATTAACTTGCACCAAAAGGTGCGTGGCAATTTAAATGCAGTTTGTCTGAAGCACAAAAAATAAAACAATGCCTGACTGCAGATGAAATCTGCTCCATCAAGTACAGAATGAGATAGAGCATTTAGCTCAAAATTGAATCAATAAGGCCTCGTTATGATGTTGAACGGACCACCACCGACAGGTTGTCGGTGGTTCTCTGCCCGACCTCTAGGTCAACAGTCCATCCACCCGAATACAATACTGGCAATCGGAGAGCAGAGGGTGGAGAGAAAGACCTCCATCTTCGACAGGCTCAAGGTCGGACAGTAATCCCTACAATGAAGGTGGTGCATTGAGCAGACACTGTGTTAGGGATTACGATGTACATTTCCCACAGCCTTTTCATGGTGGTCCCATCACCAAGGAAATGCTGTCAGAAAGAGACTTAGTAGCCCGTAGCAGGGCCCACGTCCACTGTTGGCATACGCTATGTGGCCAGGGGGACACATGTGGTGCCCCCCTAACATCCATGCACCATGTGTCAGGCACCACATGGTGCCTGGCATATGGTGCCTGATTATTTGCACACATGCCTCTAGCTACCGTGGCTTGTGCTGCAGCCCTTTTCGGGGCAATAGTGAAAGGCATACATGGCGGCCTCATCATAATATGGAGGGTGAAACCGCCGACTACTTGTCGGCCGGTCTCTAGCCTACTGCAACGGCAGTTGAACGCTCATCCAACCAACATCACAATGAGGCCCTAAATGTCAGCAGCACTTCCCATAAAGATAGGTTCATGAAACCCATTAGGGTTTCAGCAAGTAGACAAAAATAATCATACATCAGCAGAAGCAAACTGCAATCAGCAATTCGTGCTGGAAGGGATGGCAAATCTCTGTTCAGCCTTTACCATTAAGCCGTTAGCTTTCAGCCTTAGAGTGGAATGGGGAACAGTGCAAGGAAAAACATGGGAAGCGTCTGGAAAAGTGTTAACCTACTCTAGGAGCATGCACTAATATAAACAGTCAAAAAGAAATATTAAAGTCCATGTTGCATCTTCTTCTCTCATCTCTCATCCAATCAGCTTTTGGGATTCTTCTGAGAACTGACTCTCCTCTTTGTGAAGTGTGAAACAAAATTTTAATTGTGTCTTCATATGAGGCCTTTTGATTTTAGAACATCTTTGCTATGAGCATGACTACATTTCTAACCTTTTCATAAAACAAATTGTATGTTAGCTAAACACTGGACTATGTAAATTAGAACATCAGCTGCAACAAATATTATTAAGCACCACATCTTTTCAGTATAAAATCAGGAAAAATATTTTAGGTTTAACTCTGTTTTATTGGGAAACAGCACCTGGAAGGCAAGTCATACAGAATAGACAGTACAACATCAGCAGCAATAGTATACATGAAAAAGGTACCAATAGTGCACAGGAGAGGCTTTGAAGAAAGTCCAGTATTAGATCTGTTGCTGCGTTGTTCAGGAAAGGAAAGTGCTGCATGCCAATCAGGTGAGGACTCCCTTAATCCCCCCCCCCCAACTTCCCAAAAACTCCCCCCCGCCCCCCCCGTCCAGTGCCCAATTCCATCTCACCCTATGTTGCCTCATCAGGCCTCAGATCGGAGGCTCGTCCCCTCTTTCCAGCACAGAACTCGCCCTACGGCTCTGAAAGACGTAATAGGCGGAGGTACCGCAGGCATGTAAGTTCTCTGAATTCTGTGATCAGAAGAGTGCGGAATGGCTGCCACAGTTCCTCAAATTGGTCTATGTCCCCGGCTAGGGCAAGGGACAACTTCTCCATCCCCAGCACGCCCCACAACCGGTGCAGCCAACCCGTAGTGGAAGGGATAGTTGCAGTGCGCCAGTGTACCAAGATGTTTTGGATTGCAGAGCCCAGTGGGATGGCCATCTGGCGCCCTCTTCGAGAGCATAGGGGGTAAGTTAAGGGGTTGGGGAGCCCAAGTATGATGTAGGCAGGAAAGCGGGGCAATTCCGTGTGAAAGTGTGTATCTACGTCATCAAGTACCTGCGTCCAATATGGTTGTATCAAAGGGCAGTCCGATAGAATGTGTAGCAGGGTGCCTAGGTGTCCACAACCCCTCCAGCAACTCTTGTCTTTGCTATGATCCATTTCACCAATGCGTTCCGGCGTATAGTACCAGTACGTGGTTACTTTAGTCAGTGTCTCAGTCAGTCCCGAGTGGTATGCCGAGTGCAGGGCTCGGTAGGATATGTGGCTCCATTCTTTGTGGCTCAGGGTCCTGCCCAATTCCCTTTCCCACCGCTCCCTGCCCGGGTTGTAAAGAAGGGCTGATTGCGGTTGGAGGAATTTGTAAATGTCTGATATGAGTTTGGTGTCCGAAGTGCGAGTCAGGAGCCATTTCTCGTATGGCCAAAACAGTCTGTCGGCAGTCTCCCTCACTTGAGGCTGTAGGGCCCAGTGGCGCACCTGAAGGTAACGCATGCGTTCCGTCTCAGGGAAGTTGTATTTTTGTCGGAAGAGGGGAAATGGGAGCACTCCCTCCGGGCCATATATGTGACATAAGCAGCGGCATCCCGCCGAATGCCAGTGAGCGTAAGCCCCCTTCGCCATTCCCGGAGTGAAGTCCGGGTTGTCGACCTGGGGCGTGAGTGGGTAGGGGAAAGTGGTGAGGTCGTGTACCACATTAGTGGCGTCCCATGCTCGCAGCGGGACCCGTGTAACGAATGAAGCGTAGAGATTAGCCGGTCAGGCTCCCTTGCGGAGGAACGGGATTTCTTGAAGTGGACGTCCCGCTATCGCTTGATCCTGGAATAACCAGTGTTTCTCGGATTCCCACCTGCTCCATTCCACCAAATATCGCAACTGTGCTGCCTGGAAATATTTGCGCAGGTCCAGTATACCTACCCCCCCCCCCTCCTCCGGGGCAAGCATGGACAGGGCCTTTCGCATCCTCTGCTTCCGGCCTTGCCAAATGAAGCGGGCGAGATCTACCTGCATTTGCCTGAGCCATCCCGTGGGCGGCTGAAGCGGCAATGCACGGAAGAGGTATAGAACCTGAGGCAGAATCGTCATTTTCACAGCCGCGATTCTGCCTAATCACGAGAGGGGAAGGCTTCTCCACCGGTCAAGCTCCCCACGGACTTTAACCTGGAGGGCAGCGTAGTTGACCGTTGTCATAGCTGGGAGTGAAGAGGTCAATAGGATCCCCAAGTCGGGCACGGCCTTAGACGCCCACTGGAGGGGAATGGTAGACTGCAAGTATTCTCTGGTAGAGGGAGTCAGGGAAAGGCCAAGAGCCAGTGATTTCTCTGCACTCATCCTGAAGCCTGCTGCCGCCGCAAATCTCTCCAGTTCCGACAGGCTCTCGGGAAGGGCCGTCCGTGGGTTATCAAGCGTGAGCAGAACATCATCTGCGTAAAGGCTGATTGTATGTGTGTAGCCACCGAATTTTATCCCCGTTAACCCGGTGTTGTGGCGGATCCTCTGGACTAGAGGCTCCATATAAAGAGCAAAGAGCAGGGGCGATAATGGGCAGCCCTGCCTCGTGCCTCTCTCGATGGGAAAGCTTTGGGAGCTGTAGCCGTTGACTCGGACTACTGCCGTAGGGAAGGTATAGCAATTGAAGATGAAGGTGCGGAACTTTTCACCGATGCCGATTTTCTTCAGGACCAGTTCCAGGTACGGCCAAAGGACGCGGTCGAAAGCCTTTTCGGCGTCAACCGCAAGCAGCACCCGTTTTCCCGGAACCCGGGAGACCTTCTCTATAAGATGAGTGACTCTCTTGGTGTGGTCGACCGTTTGGCGGTCTGGTATGAATCCCGCCTGGTCCGGGTCTATCAGACCCGGCAGGTGGGGACTCAGTCGAGCCACCAGGATGCTCGTGTATAGTTTGAGGTCGATGTTCAAGAGCGAGATGGGACGGTATGAACCACACTTCGACTTCTCTTTTCCCGGTTTGGGGATGACTGAGATCAATGCCCTTAGAAGGTCCCGGGGGATAGCCCCTGGCTCTGAGAAAGTGTTGAACAGACGAGTGAGGATCGGGGCCAGGATAGTGCAAAAGGATTTGTAGAAGAGACCTGTGAAACCGTCAGGTCCCGGTGCCTTCCCCGGTTTGAGTTTGGCTATGGCGGATATCACCCCCTCTATACGGATGTCTCTGTCGAGGTGATCCGCCTGTGAAGGTTCCAGAGAGGGGAGCACCACTGACTGTAAATAATTGGCAGCAGCCCGGTCGTCGAGCCGATCTCCGGCATAAAGGGAAGTGTAGAACTCACGGAACTCGTCCGCTATCTCTGCATCTCCCGTGACCGTTGTCCCATCAGAGCGGGAGAGTTCTCTCACCATCTGTTGGTGCTGTAAGACTCAGAGTCTGCTCGCCAGCAGCTTGCCGCACCTATCCCCCCGTGTAGTAGGCATGTCGCAGCCGTAGGGCAGCGTATTCCACCTGGTCCATATCCAGTACGGACAGGAGATGTCTGGCTGATTTAATCTGTTTCCAGATCCGGGGGGCCCCCGTCCTCTGGTGGATGCGTTCTAATTCTCTCACCTGGTGGGTAAGCTCATCCTGTTTGAGCTGCCGATCTTTATTCTCTGCTGCGGAGATAGCTATGAATTCCCCTCTGAGCACTGCCTTCATAGCTGCCCATTGTGTCGCCTGTGTGGTATTGTCGTTAGCATTGTGTGACTGATAGTCATGGATTATGGCTTGAATGCGCTTGACTACCTCTTTCCTATGTAGTAATGTGTCACGGAGGCGCCACACCCGAGGGGGATGAGCGGTAGGAGGCAGCGTGAGGGTTGTGGTGACCGGTGCGTGATCCGAGAGCGAAAGCACCCCTATCTCCGTCGAGATGGCTAATGTACAAACCGGGCCAGAGGCTAAAAGATAGTCTAATCTAGTGTACGTCTTATGCGCGTTGGAGTAATAGGAATTGTGGGTGAGTGCGGCGCCAAAGGTCATGAAGGTCTAGTTCAATGAGTCGGTCCGCACAGTCTGTGGAGAAGGCCCCCGCCTGGGGAAAGCGTTGCGCCGATCTATCTAAAGCAGAGTTAAAGACCATATCGAAGTCCCCCCCTAATATGATGTGTCTGTCTGGGGAGGCGGTGATGTCTGACAGGGCGGAGTGAAGGAAGCGTTCCTGGCCCTCGTTGGGACTATAAATGGACCCAATGGTGAATAGCAAGCCCCCCTAGCGCAAAGCGATATGCCAACAGCCTCCCTTTCAATTCAGCGCATTTATGTAAGACTTTACCCTTAAACGCCTGTGCCACTAAGATTGCCACCCCGCCTGTCTTATTGGGGCCAGAGGAAAAGAACTGAGTGGGGAACTTTCGGGACCATAGTCGGTGGCAGTCACGTGTCAATAAGTGCGTTTCTTGCAGAAGACAGATGTCTGCCCGTGAGTGTTCCAGCAGAGACAATACGGCCCGTCTCTTGACCGGTTTGTTGAGACCCCGCACATTCAGAGTTAACACTTTAAGAGTGGTAGGTGGCATGGTGTCAATGGAATGTGAACTGGCGGTTTAGCCCGCCTGATGAGGTGAGAGACAACGGGGTCGAGCTACGACCATTGAAGGTGAAGCGGAGCACTGGACAACTCCCCCCCCAACCAACCCTCCCCTCCCCAGATCCCCCTTGCCCCCCCATCCCAACCAACCCCACAGAACCACCCTAACCCCCCCAAAAACACACCCCATTCCCTTGCGTGTCCCCCCACCTCCCCCGAACAACCCCTGAGTAGAGAAGGATTTACGTTTCTGTAGTATGATGCTGTAGAGGTCTGGGGTCACCTCTGAAGAGAATTGGCTGTTTCGCTCGGGCCTCTCTCAAGATACGCTCTTTCACTGGGAAATCCGGGAGGAAGGCCAGTATGTCCAGAGGGGGGGCCGGCGCCCTTTGTGCCATGCCGACCCTGTGCGCACGGTCAATCCGGATCTCAAACTCCTCCGATTCCCCCAGGATCTCCCGGAATAGGTCCTGCAGATATTCGGTCATATTGTTCCCCTCGGACCCCAAAGGAAC
The DNA here is from genome assembly GCF_964263255.1 of Lissotriton vulgaris. Taxonomy (NCBI): domain Eukaryota; kingdom Metazoa; phylum Chordata; class Amphibia; order Caudata; family Salamandridae; genus Lissotriton; species Lissotriton vulgaris. The sequence goes on from NC_141691.1 coordinate 1,526,196,399, forward strand.
TCCTCGGACCCGTATGTTGTTCCGCCGAGAGCGGTTCTCAAGGTCTTCTGAGTGTGCCTGCAAGTCCACCTGCTGGTCTTGAAGACGGATAATCTCCTGTTGCAGCCGCTCCACCTCCATGCTGCGGGACTGGTCCGCTTCTTCCACAGTCGCAACGCGCTCGTCCAGGTCTCGACACAGCTCCCTTTGTTCTCCTGCCAATTCTTGTTTCAGGGTTTGGAAATCATTCCTCAAGGTGTTAAAGAGGGAGGCTAAGAAGGCTTTGGTGATAGGAGCAGTCTCGTCCTCCTGTCCCTGGGGGCTAGTCGGGGTCTTCGGGGATGCCGCAGGCTGGGTCTTCTCGCTCTTCGGCGCGGTTTCGTGGAGAAGGTCCACGATATTACGGGTTCCCTTGCGGTTCGAGTGTGCCATGTCGCCGGTGTATGGAGCCTCAGGTGTTGCGGCACGGGTCCGAAGGGGGGGGCGGCACAGTGGTGACGTTGGACAGTCCTGATGGAGACCGTGGGACCGTCAGGATCCTTAGTGGAGGCTGGAGTCTGCCCGTGGCTCTGCGTGGTCAGGGTGGTCGGAGGCTGTCCGGGGCGTGCTGAGTCCAGGCTCGGGCCAGTGACTAAGGGGAGGACCAGAGAGGTACCTTAGTTTGGCGTTTTGGTGGCGAGCTCTTCCCCTCCGGGTCGGTAGTCGTGGGCTGGGGGCCGGGGGGCCAACCAGGGACCGCCGCACCTCCGTTTGCTGATAGGGGGTGTAGGAGTCTCTCCTTCAAGCTTGAGTCCCCAGCGGCTGGCCTTTAGTAGCGGGAGCACTCTTCAGGGGGGCACTGCTGTGATTAGGATCCTTCTTATGGGCCTCAGCATGAACAGCAGACCCGGGCAGGATGTGCCTCCGAGGTGGGCGGAGAGAGCTATGCTCCGTTCCTTCAGGGCGAAAACAGCACCCTGAGCGCAGCCCTCGATGTCTCTGTAATGCTGCCCTAGACCGGCTCTCCGTCCAGGGGTATGTGGTTCCTCCAGGCGCTAGGGGTGCGCCCGAAGGTTCTGGCGCGGCGGCGGCCTACCCGGGCAGCTGCCCGATACTTCCCCTCCGTTGCTGCTTGCCTGGCTCACCCCGTGCAGGTACAGACCCTCGGTGGCGGGGGGGGTGATCACTTTCCGCTCCGGAGGATTGCAGAACCCCCGCGGGCCCCCCGGGCCGAAACAGCCCTTCGGTGTCGGCCTCCCTCCGGACCAGGCCCCAAGCCAGGGGCTCAGGTAGTTGCGCTGTCCGGGCTGCCGGCGGCCGGTGCCCTGGTCTCCGGAACGGGTGGAGGCTCGCTGCAGAGTCGCCGAGCGTGCCCCTGAGGTGGAGGCAGCGTTCTCCTACCTCGACTGTTCCACTCCTGGCAGCAGAGGCCCCGGTTCACCCCCGGCAGCGAGCGCCTGCGGCCGCCATTTCTTCTCTGGTCAGCGGCTAGAGCACCCGGCGGGCGCCGACCGGCTCCGAGAGGCTGCGTAGTCCCGATCGACTACAGAGGGGCCTCCGAAGTCAGTCGTGTCGACCCCAGTGATGGTAGTAGCGTTTTCGGGGTGTTACACGCAGATATACTAGGGCTTTTGGGGTTCAGGGCCGGAGAGCCTCGGAGAGACACGTCCGATCAGGCCACCATCTTGGCCACGCCCCAAGAAAAATATTTTAAAGGATCAATATTTCAATTCATGCAATGCATTCTTGTTTGATTATTCTTCATTATTTCAGATAATGATAAATTCTTTAGCAAACACTTTCCAAATGTTGCTATTAATCAGAAACATTCTGCAGAGTTATGTGAAGCTATCATTAAAAGCACTCCCAGTGTACTGTCAACTTTTAAATATTTTATCTATGTTTGGTTAAGTCACTTGTGAGCAAAACTGCTATAGGCATTTTTTAGTTCTAGTATTAATAAGTACAGCAACATACTGCATTTTGCACATTTTAAACATAGTGTCAGTTCAATATAAATTGCACACTAAAATTGCACATTTGACTTTAACTATATTATTTTGGAATTTTAATAAAACTCTGAATAAAACTCTTTCCCACACCTCTGCATGTATAACTAAAATATACATCTAATTTTCTTTTAACAAATGACTGGAAGCAATTCATTTTGCAAGATTGCCTGCCTTTTTAGTTCACAAATCTTCGGTTGAAAAGTTTTAATATCAATTTTAAATGAATGTTTCATTGTTTTCGAAAGATATATGTACATATTGATGCTAGTGGTTTTCCATGAGTTGACAGCCTTACGCAAGGCATACAGTTAGAGAAAGATTTATTGTTAACAATATTAAGCTCATCAGGAATAGACTTGTACCCAATCAAAAAAGTTATTGTTCAGTACATCAACATTGCAGTTGACAGAACTATATTTCATAAGTAGCCAAAAAAGTCTCATTTGAGGACAGATAGTAAAAAAAGACTCAAAGCACTTACATGTCCTATTCATTCAGTATGATACAAATTTGTAGACAGAGCTGTCTGCCCTGTAGTTGTTATAAGAAACAGGCATATCTACCAATCATCAAAATGTAATTCCAACCTGTGTTTTATATATATCCATATATATCCATATATATATATATATATATATATATATATATATATATATATATATATATATATATATATATATATATATATATATATATATATATATATATATACCAGTTCGCATCCTTTGAAACACCGGGACCCTCGGACTGCGGTGCAAACCAGGGTCAAAGGCACCCTGTTCGTATTCCTTTTCACCACACGCTAACCAACGTGTAAATGCACTCGACATCCAGCCAATAATTACCAATGAATTAAGCCATCCAGCAAAGTTCGTAAGTGTGTTCTTTATTCCAGCATGGAACACAGTTCATAGAACTAAACCCCCAACGCGTTTCAGCGACAACTCGCCTTGGTCACGGGTGAATAGTAAACACAAAGGTGAATGTTAAGTAAAGTTTTTCAAAACTTCGAGTGTAAACATAAATGACAGACATGGTGCTCAAAGTAAAACATAGCGGCCATCTTGGCATGGTCATTTCTTACATAGTGATGTGCCCAAATAACATCAACAAACGCATGATTTGTGCATTCAATTACGCGTAAAATAAACATTGCAATATGAACAGCGTCCCAAGTGGGTAAATTCAATGAAACCTCCATGTTGTCATGGACAACAAACATAACTGAGGAAAGCATATTGTGTTCAAGGCATAATGAACTCAGTAGGTGACACATATAAACCGGCTAATAAATTCCAAAGTGAGAAATCAAAAATGCAGGGCCCATTAGACACGATTTAATGTCTATATAACAGTCATGTGCATCAACACAATATAAATGTCCAATAAATGCTATCACCATCTCGACAATACACGAATCCCAAGTGGGAAATTACAACCCATGATTCTGCATAATCCTGAATCTATTAAGTATTAGCTTTTCAACATATATATATGCAATACACAGTCTTCTACTTCCAAGTGGGAAATTCTAAGTATGGCCCATCAGATAATCAATTCTTCTGGCCGGTCTACTCTCCACAGATACGAGATAGGAGGGAATGTTGTGGTAATGGATGTTAAAAGTTATGTTGAAGAGGGTATGCGCCAGCTAAATAATGCTGATTGCTATGAGGTATCATCCATGGAGAAGATTGAAAGAACTAATACTTTATATCACAACATGTTGAAGGATTGGCATAGTGAGGGGTTATTGGAATGGAATGAATATTCCTTCCTATTGAACAGAAACCCCAAAGTGGCAGTATTATATCTTCTGCCCAAACTGCATAAGGATGCTGTTAAGCCTCCAGGCAGGCCGATTGTTTCGTCCATTGGATCTCTCCTTGAGAACACCTCGAAATATATCGACTACTTTCTACGTCCTTTTGTGGAGGGGATACCCTCATATCTGAAGGACAGTAGAGACTTCATTAATAAGATCAAAGATTTGGAATGGCAAAATAACTATCTTTTGATCTCCCTTGATGTAGGCAGCCTGTATACCTCCATCAGGCATTTGGATGGTATCAATGCCTGTCGGAGGTTTCTAAAAAAGCGTTCCATCTCTTTTCGAGACCACACAGACATGATTTTGAGGATGATGCTGTTTTGTCTCGAAAACAATTTTTTCATCTTTAATGAGACATACTTTAGACAGTGCCAGGGGACAGCGATGGGAACTTGTTTTGCTCCCAGTTTTGCGAATCTATTCATGGCAAACTGGGAGAAACAGGTGGCAGAAACCAGCATGTTGTACCGCAGCCATGTCAAAACCTGGCTGCGTTACATTGATGATCTCTTCATCATCTGGGATGGTCCGGCCATGCTGGCAGAAGACGTCATCCGTGAGCTAAATTGCAATGACCTTAACCTCACTTTTGAGGGGAAGATCAGCAATTGTGCGATGGAGTTTCTGGATCTACAAATTGAGGTGGAGAATAATAAACTCGTCACTAAGCTTTACCGCAAAGCGACGGCAGGTAACACCTTGCTCCACGCTAACAGCAGCCACCCGAAATCTCTCATACGCAGTATCCCCTTTGGGGAGTTTCTCCGGGCTCGGAGAAACTGCAGTAAGGATGAGGATTTTTTGAAGGAAGGTGACAGGATGATGGAACGCTTCAAAGAACGAGGTTATAACCCACAGGTTATCCTTGCAGCATTTACTAAGGCTAGAAACATCAGCCATGACTCTTTACTGGTACCCAAGACTGACATACCCGAGGAGCAGGAAGTTGTCAGGTTTATTTCTACTTACCACGCAAGTTCGTGGCAGGTACGTAAGAGTTTCAAAAAGAACTGGAATGTGTTACTCACCGAACAGACACTTAAAGAAGTGTTAGGCAGCAACCCTAGCATCACCTACCGTAAGGCAGACTCTCTCAAAGACAAGCTGAGCAAAAATGAGATTAGAATTACATCTAAGAAAACCCAGGACATAAAGGGTTTTTACACTTGTTTAAAATGCAAAGCTTGCAAGTTTAGCAACAACGTAAAATCAGTCTACTATCCTATAGAAGACAGAGAGAAACCTATCACACAACATCTGAACTGCCTTTCTGACCATGCCATATATGTACTGATGTGTCCATGTGCTAAAAAGTACGTAGGGAGCACCATGTTCCCTGCGAAAAAACGTATTCTCGAACACATGAGGGCGATTGATAATAAGGACCAAAGTTCGCCAGTCGCCCGGCACTTTGAAGAAAAACATAAAAGCAATCGCAATCTTCTCAAATTTTTTGTGATTGACAGAGTTCCAGGCATGAGAAGGGGTGGTGACAGAATTCGTAGGTTGCGCCAGTTGGAGAGCAAGTATATTCTTGACCTCGACACTCGCATCCCGGGAGGCTTGAATTCGGAAGAAGAATTAAAATGGTACTTAGGAGAGTAAATGTTGCAAATGTTAAGTAGGCTGCCTACACCTTAGTTCAGCTATAGTATGTATTGTGTTATACATTGATCTCCTAGCAATGATTCTCATGTTTTTAATCACTTCACAGTATATTGTTTTTATTGACACTAGCAATGTTTGGCCGCTCATCAATGGCATTGAAAACTCTGATGTGCCGTCTTTGTTGTTTTTTAGGTGACACGTATCTGTGGAGAGTAGACCGGCCAGAAGAATTGATTATCTGATGGGCCATACTTAGAATTTCCCACTTGGAAGTAGAAGACTGTGTATTGCATATATATATGTTGAAAAGCTAATACTTAATAGATTCAGGATTATGCAGAATCATGGGTTGTAATTTCCCACTTGGGATTCGTGTATTGTCGAGATGGTGATAGCATTTATTGGACATTTATATTGTGTTGATGCACATGACTGTTATATAGACATTAATTCGTGTCTAATGGGCCCTGCATTTTTGATTTCTCACTTTGGAATTTATTAGCCGGTTTATATGTGTCACCTACTGAGTTCATTATGCCTTGAACACAATATGCTTTCCTCAGTTATGTTTGTTGTCCATGACAACATGGAGGTTTCATTGAATTTACCCACTTGGGACGCTGTTCATATTGCAATGTTTATTTTACGCGTAATTGAATGCACAAATCATGCGTTTGTTGATGTTATTTGGGCACATCACTATGTAAGAAATGACCATGCCAAGATGGCCGCTATGTTTTACTTTGAGCACCATATCTGTCATTTATGTTTACACTCGAAGTTTTGAAAAACTTTACTTAACATTCACCTTTGTGTTTACTATTCACCCGTGACCAAGGCGAGTTGTCGCTGAAACGCGTTGGGGGTTTAGTTCTATGAACTGTGTTCCATGCTGGAATAAAGAACACACTTACGAACTTTGCTGGATGGCTTAATTCATTGGTAATTATTGGCTGGATGTCGAGTGCATTTACACGTTGGTTAGCGTGTGGTGAAAAGGAATATATATATATATATATATATATATATATATATATATATATGTATATATATATATATATATATATATATATATATATATATGTGATCAAGGGCAAGTGGTGCCCGAAACGCGTAATTTGAGGACAAAAAAAGAAAAATTGCCTACATCTCTGGTGGTTCGTGATTCTCTGTTTGCTGAAGGCAACTGTACCGATAAACGGAGTTTATTTATGGTCTTGATATATTATATATGGAGTCTGACATTAAAGTCATTTAATTCACAAATGGTGTTTAATCTGATCCTGTGGGATAACTACCATTATTTTGTCCCAATGCCTTCCGATATTTGAGGGATTGTGGCATTTGCAACAAGATTTAAGTTAACACTGCTTTCGTGCAGAGGTCAGAGGTCGAAAAATGGGAGGATTTGCCAGGATCCTCAGCAGACATCCAGGGTCAGAAGCTGTTTTTCATGTTGACAATTTAGTGACTTTCAGCAGAACACAGTTTTAACACATTCATATATTTTGTTTTAATAATTCAGGTGACATGAGATAAAATGTTTGGCGTCGCATTTAAATGTATATATTTTCTCGAGTGTTGGAGTTATACTAGTCACTTATGCAATCCAATTTTAGTTATGCTCGTTATGGCAATGGTACATTTTGGAAATTTATAGTTGCAATATGCAATTCATTAACAATTATCTTTACCTGCAACTTTGCTGACAAGTAGTTGCTGTGAGCATTCATATGTCATATGGGTTGTATATTTTGATTAGGTACTTGAGAGTATGCTTTCTCTGTCTATGTTTACCTTTCAAGAGGGGAAGGGCTATTTCTAATGCTGTACGTTTTGGCACCAAACAGATTGACAAAGGCTTCTAGCAAGCCGAAACGCGTCTCTTGTCTCATGGGTTGAGGGTGACCTATGACATTAATATATATATATATATATCTATATATATATATATATATATGCTAAAATGTGGACCTAATGTCCTAATGTATGTCGAATAATGGGCACTAGACCGAAAGTATAAGCAGGGAGTAACTCGCAAACTAGTAGAATTGCTAGTTAAGTACGCGGAAAGCGATAGAGAGGAGTTATTGCTCAAAATAGAAACCCTAAGGAATGAGATTCAAGCCATGAGTGACCCACAAGAGCAAAAAAACAAATTAAATGACGAAATGGAACAGAAAGTGGAAAAGGAAGAAGAGAAAATAAAGGCACGTAAAACATATAAGTTCAGGCGGGACAAACAAGATTACGAAAATGGAAGATTTTTACTTTCGCGAGGAAGTTTGACACAATGCGAAAGGCAGCTGCAAAGAAAAACCAACAAGGTGTTAATAAATCACCCATGACAGCAGAGGTATCTGAGCCTGAAACTTCCTCCTTGTCGGGAGCAAGTGCAACAACGGAGAACGGCTCAGATTCCGAGGGTGGCGAAGGAATAGACAACGCAGTAAAATTAACCATGGCAGAGGAACTAGAGTATGTGAGGCAGAGTCGGCGGGAAACCCTTAGTTCCAGCACCGTGCAGTCGGCAAAAAACGGCACACAAAGAGGAGGAGGGCGAGGAGGACCGCTAACAAACAGCGCGACAAACGAGGAGGCAGTGGCAGGGGGTCGTGGACAAACAAGAAAACCAAGTAAGTGATACAACAACCCCCCAAAGCAATGCGAATACAATCATACATTTGGCCCAAATTGACTTATCAGCAGCTGAGACTCAACTTCTGTCTCTAGGCTTATCCTATTGCCCGGAGTCAAACTTTCACTACACCAGAACCAGGGCTGATGTGTATCAGTATATAAGAAAATTAAAACTGCGCAAATATCATAAACAGCTGAATACAAAATCTAAATCAAACACGACATCTGCTAGTTCAGCTACTATGCCAAATTTAGTCGCAGGTGACTATGAACTATTAACGGATTTACAATCGATTGTTAACTTGCCGTTGAGCTCTGAAGATGTTACTCCCTCTCAGGGGATGCAGGGAAGCCAGCAGGGGTTTCCGTACTTAAGTACCCAAGATACGAATAGTATTAGAAATAAAGAACCGGATACCCCATTCAAATGGAAATCAAAGTTTGTGCCTATAATGGCTAAAGATGCCATTGATGTGTTTAATGATGTCATAGTATCACAAATATAAAAACTGAACATTAAGACACAAATGACTAAAAGGAGACTAACTATTCAAGAAAGGAGCTATTGGGCACTAATGGAAAAATTGAAAAAACAGAATAACATCGTAATAAGAAACTCGGACAAGGAGGGGAATATTGTATTGTGCCCCTAATTGACTATCTAACCGAGGCAGAAAGGCAACTCAGCGATGTTCAATGCTACCATCATAGCACCCCCCTCCGGTATAAACAAATGCAAGATGAACTATGTAGCAAATTACTGGCTTGGAAGAGCAAGGGACTCCTAAGTTTAGATGAGTTTACATTTTTGAAAAAGGAGTTCCCTAAAACGCCGGTAATCTATTTAATACCGAAAATCCACAAGAACAGGGAAAAACCGCCTAGACGTCCAATTATTGCGGCCTGTGATGGGCCACTTGAAAATATGTCCATATATATATAGACTTTTTCCTTCAGGAACACGTCCAGAACTTAGAATCCTATGTAAGAGACACTGGGGACTTTTTGTTAAAAATTGAAAAAGTGGATTGGCAGGAGGGGTACAAACTGATTACTCTTGATGTTACATCTTTATATACGTGTATAAAAAATCCAGATGGGATTAGGGCAGTGGAATATTTTCTGGCCAGGAGACCGATAAGAGTTCACATCACATAACAAGATGCTCATGGACATGTTGGTCTTCTGTCTGGAACATAACTTCTTTCTTTTCAGAAAACAAATGTTCCGCCAAATAAAAGGTGTTGCCATGGGGGCCAGCTTCTCCCCCAGCTACGCATGTTTATTCATGGGCTAGTGGGAGGAGCTGGTCCTTAGGAGGCAACATGGGGACACATATAAAGACAAGGTGATATCGTGGCTGCGATATATAGACGATCTAATGATTGTATGGAATAGAACTGAGGAGGAGGCTGAGGAGTTCATTGCCAATTTAAATAAGAATAACATGAACTTAAACTTTAAATCACACATAAGCAGTGAAAAAATCCCATTCCTAGATGTTTTAGTCAAAATAGAAAATTTGAAGATTAATACTACATTGTTCAGAAAAGAAACTTCTGGAAATACATTACTACATGCAACGAGTGCGCATCCAGCACATCTCATACACAGTATCCCCTATGGGGAGATGCTCAGATTGCGCCGAATATGCAGTAGTGAGGCTGAACTTGTAAAAAACCAACAGGAAAGTAAACTGAGATTCATGGATCGGGGATATAGTGCAAAAATTATTTAAAGCGCAATTCAGAAATCTAGGACGAGGGCCAGGGATGACCTACTGGAAACAGCGAGTACATCGCTAAAAACTCAACAAAATATGTCATCCATCAAAGAAGAGGGCCCAAGACTTATACTCACGTATAACCGTCAACACAAATTGTTGCACAAAATAGTTCAGAATAACTGGCACATAGGTAAAGATGACCCCGTCATTGGTATTTCACTTCCTGAGTATCCTGCCATAACATTTAGAAAGTCTACATCAATGGCAGATATTTTAGTAACAAGCAGCCCTGAATGCAAAAGTAGTACAGACTGGCTTAAGGCAAGGAAGGGGGTTTTCAAATGTATCAGCTGCAAAGCGTGTACATTTGGTATAAACAAAACATCCTATATGATGGCCTTTGGCTCAAAACCCCAATTGATTAAACAACATTTAACTTGCAAAAGCAAATATGTAGTATACATCTTGGAATGTAGCTGCAATCTCAGATATGTTGGAAGCACAAAACTGCCGGGGCACCAACGGGTATTACAACACATTAGGGCAATTACCAACAGTGACCCTAGTTCCCCGGTAGCCCGTCACTTCAAGGAACATCATGGGGGAAAAACAAGAGATCTAAAATACTATTTGATAGATAGTGTCCCAATCCAAAGAACAGGCGGTGATAGGGAGGGGATGCTGCGCCATCTAGAAACTCACTACATATTACTACTAGACAGCAAGATTTATATACATATCTAGACTAGCATCCAGTAAAAGTCTGAATAAGTGCTTATACCAACCATACCCTACGATGTAAATATCAGTTCCACAAAATTGATCATCAAGAAAGATCTAGAAAAACAAGGTCCGATCACATTCCACATGATTTAAAATGGGTTTATGTCGGTCTACTAAATGACGTCTATAAAAATGGTTTATTTGCACAATTAAAACTATGCAATCTTATGAAATAATATGGATTTTAGACAATGATGATATTAATTGATACATTTTTAACAATGATTTCAATTGGTTTTTTACTTTGTCTACTTTTATAACTATATGACAAATGGATTTTAAATTTCCCTAGAATTGGTTTTTAAAACATTTTTTAACATAAAGGATGTTTTAAGCTAATTGTGGGAATCATGTTCTTAAACAGGGACAAAATCAATGATTTGTCCATTTGGCCTGCGTTCCTGGTTACTGTGAAAACCTCTAGCTGAGATTCAAATAAGGCGTTTAATTTGTCAAAGATTATACTATATTATGAAAATATCTATTAATTAGTACTATCATATATTGGTGAAGAAAACATGATATTAGCTCTGTATGCACTTTATTATTTAGGGCACTTTAGCATTTTCTATATATTAGACACCAATAGGGTGAATTATTGGGTTTTCCTTAGTAGAAGCACTGCACAAGAAAATTGGAAAATATACATGTACTTGGGGAATCAGTCAGTGATATCAGTCGTAGATGAATATGGCAGTGGCAAGATGTATACACCAATGAAAAATATATGTTACATCGAACAATGTTGATAATATGACTGTGCATTTAAGCAAAGCATTACAAAAGAAAAATTTTATTTTACAGGTATTATCAAGTTTCTTTTCTTTTAATAAGATGCAGCATAATCATCAAATTGTATTTTACAATGTGTTGCTGTCAATGTATTTTACAAATATTATCTACTTTTATATCACAGAAAATAATTATTGTATTTTAGTTATTAAAAAACTAAAACGTTGATGCAATTTGAAAAAGAAAAATAGACCCCAGCACATGTAAATATTTCTTTTATGTTTATCACTGCACTGGCACTTTAAATGGGTGTGTGCTTCACAACTATGTTGTCATGTGATCAAGGCAGGGATCTGCCGAAACGTGTCTGGAGGATTTTGGTGGCGTCTTAAGAAAATAAACTAATTAGCACCAAGTTGGGTCTGCCTCGTCTTCTTGTGCGAATCCGGCTGGAAGTTGCGGTTGGAGCGAGCGCTATTGGAGAATATATATATATATATATATATATATATATATATATATGGAGCAATGCTAAAATGTGGGCCTAATGTATGTCGAATAATGGGCACTAGACCGAAAGTATAAGCAGGGAGAAACAATAAGATTGCTCAAAGACACTAGCGCGATTGCGCTACCGTACATGGGGCAATACAAAATGCTCAGAGTCACTAGCGCGATTGCACTATTATACAAAGGATAGGAGACTGTTCCTTATAAAACAATTGGGAAAGTGAGGAAAGTTAGATCAATACATGATTTGACTAGCGATAAATTGTTACCATAATAACAATAGGATAAGATGAGTATTTCAATCCTAATATCTGCTGCCCATATACCGAAAATGGCACTATGTCTTAAGAGGTTCCCGAGGTAGTCACACTGCTTTGCTTTAAAAATGTTTAAAAATGTCTAAAAATATCAAACATGTGAGACATACATAATGAAGAATGTCAATTGAATGATAAAAGTGATAAAATTGTTAAAGCATTACACGCTGCCCATGAAGTATGCGCTACTTATTGCACATTACAAAATGTCTGCTGCGTTACCCAGAGTATAGTCCTCTGTCGCTTTCCATGAATGTCAATTAACTTTATTTCATTTCACATGAATGTTTGAGCTGTTTGTGTGAACAAGTCTATGGACGAAACGCGAAACGATATATATATTATATTATTATATTATATTATGTCCCATATTATATTATATTATATTATATTATATTATATTATATTATATTATATTATATTATATTATATTATATTATATTATATTATAGTATATGTGTTTATTTCACCTTTCCTCTTTTTAGGGCCCAGCACTTATTTTTCCAGTATCAGATATTTACTGAGTGCAAGCAGGGAAAAAAGAAAACAGAATGCAAAGACGCAGAAAGAGAAAGACAGCAAAACCATCATAAAAAAAAAGCAGGAAACTGCAAGTGTAAGAAAAAGGTGCAGGGAGTGTCTTATAGTAGATTAAAGGTTATTGGCATTGGTATGCAGTGCACCAATGTTTAATTGCATCGGGCGCAAGCTTCTGAACAGAGCTACGGGCACCGCCACACTTTCTTTCGCAAATTAGGCACTGGCTTTGGTGTGCTTGCTTCAGCTGCCTTTAGCTAATGGCTAAGAGGTTTTTCCACTGGATTTTAAATGAGATGCAAAAAGTTGGGAAGGTCCTAAAAGGGGTTTGCCCTATGTAAAATGTGGCTTAAACACGTAAACCAAAAATGTGTGATCCCTATAGTCTGCCAATCGATCGGCATTTTGGTGCAAGATTACCTCAAACATGAGAAATAATAACAGAAACTGAATCACTGACGTAGATTACCTTAATCTTTTTTACATTCATTGTTCAGAAATCGATTAGTGTCATTTGCCAGTAAGGTTAAGGATAAACGTGTAGGGCCAGAAAGAGGCCCATTTCACTACCCATTTTAATTACTAACAGGCCTGAGACCTGGAGAGACCCAGCCCACTTAATGCCCTGGTTGCCAGTCTTGGGTTTTTATGATTAGTGGCAGTTCATGAATAACCAGTTGTGAAACTAGGTTGGTTTCATTTGACATTTTTTGAGTGCTGTTTGACTAATAATTATTTATTTTTGTGAGGCATTTGCCCAGCAATTGCTCCTATATTGCATCTCAACTGAATGAATGCAATTATCCAAGCTGTGGTTTCCTTGTGAGCTGTCTGTGTGAATGGTGTGCATGGAGGTGAGGTGCAGTTCTGAACAGACTCTACAGCTGTGCCTGAAGCCTGCTCACCCTTTCTCAGCTAGAAATGATCACCAGTGTATCCAGGGCTGGCTTTATGGTGTGAGACTGGCGCTAGGGTGGCAGAGGAGTGTGGGCGCCGTGTTTAGAAATAACCTGACTTTGTGTCCTTCAATTTTCAGGCAACATTAAAAAGGTCAAGATAACTCTGGTGACTCATGCATGTTCCTGCTGGAGAAGATCAGAGTTTTGTCTAGAGGCAGTTTTGACTCATCTTAAAGTTGCACAGAGGGTTAATGACCCTTCTGAAAAGAATGTGTACCATGCAGATCAAAAAACTGAATTTTATGTGGAAAGCTCAGTGGTTTACTGCTTTTGTTACAGATATCCTTTTGTTACTTGCAGTTCAACAGTTACAATCCTAATATAGCACAGTTATCTATGGACTGTCATCAAAGAGCTGCATGCAAACAGCATGGTATATGTTATACCTGTATGTTTTTCCCCAGTCTTTCATTGTCCTAATGGTGTTAAAAGAGTTTATTTGGGTAGAAATGCATTCTTATTAGTGATACCAACCTTCAACCACTGTGGTACGTTTTAAATTCTGAGTTTGCGCTTCTGCAGAACAAACTCAAAACATGAAAACATATGATTTCTACACCTCGTAATCCTCATTGTCTTATGTAGCATTTGTTATAGACTGATTTAGACAAGTACAATTTAGTGTCTCTATAAAATGTGTCAATGTTGTTAAGTGCTCTGACACCCTACACTGCAGTGAGGAAATAGAAATTTGTGTATGGTCAATGTGTCCCCCACTCACACCCTATCCATATACCTAAGCTCCATGTATGTCCATGTTACCATGTAATTCCCTTCCCGTGTCTGCCACAATAATGTCTCTGCATTTTCGTCTAACATTAACATGTCAGTTATTAGGCCTTCCCTGAGTGTAACGTTAATTCTGCACCAAGGCCTGCTTTTCCAATGCATTTACATGGTACACGTTTAAATAACGCGAAGCACACGTTTTTGTGATTCAGTCGAACCAGACCCTGAAGTGAGGCTCCGAGCCTCCTCTGTCTCAGAAAGCTGCAGTTTAGGTATGCATCCCTGACCTCTACCTTACTTCCTGCTCAGGCGAGCGGTGCCCGGCTCGGCCTGGCCTGCCTGCCAAGACGGTATTTTGCCTACAGTTATCTGTTCAGCCTCCGTGAAAACACATTCCAGTCTAGTGAAATAGGTAAACATATTCCCGCCTGCAGAGCAAAGGGCCCGGCCTTCCAGTCTCCTTGCAAGTAATTTACTGCACCCGTTGCCATAGTAGGCCCATGCCCCCACGTAATGCACAGAGAAATATAGGCACGCACTAGCATTAGTGATGAACGGCCTCTGCCCAAGAGACCTTTTACTTCAGACAATACATCCTCCAAACACCAGATATCAGGCTATATGTGCAGGTCGTTCTGACATCCCAGACACCAGACTCCTCTACTAGTGCTAAAGGCAACCCCCAGCTCTCCCCAGTTGCACGTCAATTACACGTCATGACTAAGTTGCGCGCGCATGCCAAGCAAAGGTTTCTGCTGACCCTGCAGATTTCCTCCATACATCCACCCACCTGTGACACTCTTATGACATGCCGAGTATACGCCTCTTTACACGCCTCTTTCTACGCCCATATGTTCTTATCTCTCTCTTTTCACTTGCTCCGCCTGGAGTGTTACGCCTACTGTATCCATTGCTATTATGTGATTTTACTATATATATTGTATGATGTTAATAAAAATGTGACATCCCTTCCTGAACCTTAGTGGTGATGGAACACGATTCTCCCTTGGCTCGAGCCATTGGAATAAAGCCCGTATGACTCAGATACCACGGACTCTGCCTCTCATTTTATGAGCTATTCTTATTGATATTTAATGTATAGAAAAATGTATAGGTAATTTTATTTACCACATAATCTGGCGCCCGAACAGGGACCCATCCCCTTCCCCACGCGCCGGCGATGTAACGCATGCCCCTGACACCTTCTACAGCCGTGACGGACCCCTATCTGTGCACATTCGCGGATTTTCCTGCTAACTCCCTCAGGCCCACGGAGGAGACGGAGACTGCGAGCAGGCATCCATACGAGGCGGTGAGGAATGCGGAGAGTCCCGACCAGAGCCCAAGACGAGAGAGCAAGGTCCGAGGTATCCCGAGGCCCACCTGTTCCGAGGCGCATGCGCAGCAAGAAGCCGTAGCCGTCCAGTCCAGTATCAAGTTTCCGAGGCCTTCAGTTCTGCTTCCCGGTGAGTACCGTTGTTGGGAACGCATATAGACGGGTTCAATAAATTGTGCCGGGTCAAGACGGGTCTGGGTACACAGACCCGGTCCAGACGTGTCCACTTAGGTGGATACGGTATGACGTGTCTCTTTATGGGACCGGTATGACTGTACTGTTCTAGCAGTGCATCCAGTATTCTAGTTTATAGGTTTGTGTTATTCTATGTATCAGGTAATCACTGTTCGCAATATTTTGGTGTCGTGGTATGAATGACTGTTTGCAATTGTTTTCGTGTTTAATGTGTTATTGGTCAGGTCTGTTCAAATATGCCGCTGTTTTCAAAATTACGTCAGATAGGAACCAGAAAAGGGATACTCGAGGAGGCAGTTCCCGTCCCACCTAGGGACACTCCCGGACATTTTATGTACCACAAACACGGCTTAGATGCCATACTGTACTTAGATTTATGGGTGGACTACACAAAAGATCTGGAAGAGAAATATAGATGGCCTGTCTCAGGGACATGGGATGCTGATTGCATCATGAGAGTAGAAGAAGCACTTTGGAAAAAGAAAGCCAGACAATCCCAGAAAGATGCCATAGAATTGTGGCGTAAAGAAGCGCATAGAAGAACAGAGAAAGAACTTAGAAAAGCAGAGAAAAATAGAGAAGCATCAGAAAAAGCTCAAGAACAAGAACTACTAGAAGAAGGTGAACGAGTCAAAGCAGAACAGTTAGATAGACAAAGAAATGCCCTTATTAAAGGCATGTATCCCGTTCTTGCCGAGGGCCTACCCAAAGTGACCCCGGAAGTACCCAGAAACTTGCCGCCACCATTGGTCCCGACTAAACTCCGTCATAAACAGACCGCGGCGGATATTTTTCTTTCTTCTTACTTGGATGACACTGTCCCAGAGTACGTTAATACAAATCCTCCTCCAAATAATCCTCCTCAGCACCCTGTATCCTCCACGTCTTCCCCCACTGTTACTGTTCCTTCTGCTACCAAAACCCCTCCCAATCCTTCTCTCCCCACACCTGTAGTTCAGGATCAACCTGCCATACCAGTGACAACGTTACCAGTCGCTACTTTACAGCAGCCAGTGATAGTCGACGCAGGTCTAGGCGATCACAATTTAGGAGCGGCGGGAGGAGTCCCCCTCACCCTGCCTCCGTTAAAACGAACATCACTAAGAGAACTAGCATTGCAACGCACGCCAAAGTGGCTACATACGCAGCCCTTAGACAATATCTTACTGATTGCATATATGACATGGTACCAGGTGAAGACCAAATGCTTATATATTCATTGCGTGTACGACGTGTTACAAACTACTTGACTATTCTACCAGACATGAAGGAACATTTAGACAACATATATCACTTTATTAGAACGGGGGAGAGACCTTAAAGCATTCACGAGGCCATGGCACACAGGAAAGTGGAGATCCAACTTATGATCTTACAGTTTTTGATAAATTGTTTAATAAGGGAACAAGACCAGCCCGGTTATGATAAAGAAGGGATGAAAGTCCTGACAAAATGGAGTGACAACATAGCCGATGGTAAACATAGTAAACAGAGTTGTATAGAAGCTATGTACAGAAAGATTCGTAAGGTAGTTCTTGACATACACGAGAGGGAAAAGGCAGAGAGAGAAGCCGACAAAGGGGATGATGAAGTTTCAGAAGACGATGATATAGCAATTGAGAACCCGGATAGAATACAGTACGTAGGTAGGGCGAGACCCTTTGATAGACCTATACGCCCAGAATGTAAGAAACGTTTTCTTTCTCCCATACCAGAACAATGTTCTCTCGAGCATCTATTCCAAGCCACTGACAAAGTACTGAAACAACAAATAGGTTATAGTGAACTTAGTACCATGCATGAACAGGAACTAGCCCGGTCAGCAGTACAATGGGCTGGCAATACTAGTGTATATAAAGATGACATAGTAGCGCAAACATTCTTGAGTCTTCCTCCAGGAAGAACAGAGAATAGCGGGTATGTACATGATCCAACATCTCATTACATTGTACGAAAGTCAGCATTCTGATCCAGGTCCCCTATATAATATATTGGAAGAGTTACTCCTAGGTAGATGGAGAGGCCTAGGTACCGATTTAATTAATGTCATTCTAGAACAGCGACACAAATACAGGACTTTCCTGACTCCACAATTCGTTCCTGTTCCACATCCAGAAAGGAAAACATTTTACATAGACAGACAGAATCCCTTACGAGAGGTTCATCCTGTTAAAGATAATGCAGGTACGCTGCAGCGAGTATTCGTATACACACCCTTGACGAAAATGGAATTACTAGAAATGAAAAAATGAGTGCCCTGTCACGATAAAGATCCAGCAGGGTTCCACCGTGAATTAAAGGACATGCTCCGCATGGGAGAGTATACATATGCTGATACACTTAAAATGTTGAAAGTTCTGTTGCCTGCAGGTATTTACAAAAAACTTAAAGAAAAAGAATGGGAAGTGGGAGAGAAAAAGATTAATTGGGCAGAATTAGAAGACGAGGAAAATACACGAGTTCCTGGTACTGGCCTCGGGAGTAAAGCTAAAGAATTACCAGAATTATTAATACAGGTCCTGCCGAGGTTATTGACAACTAAAGAGGAAGATTGGGATGCTATTTCTGCCTGCAAACAGAAACAAGACAAAGACACTAGTGATTTTTATTCCAGATTCGAGAAATGTTTCATTATTAATAGCGGCCTAAAAACAAGTAGGGAATCGTATCCACACCTTTTTGTGACCAAATTAGTAGAGAATTCCTTACCACAAGTTAAAAACAGAGTACTGAAGGTTGAGAGCACATGGCAAGCAAATAGCCCTTCCCAAATGTTACAAATGTTGCAGTACCATCAAAACCGAATTAGAGAGGAACACGAACAT
Organism: Lissotriton vulgaris; assembly: GCF_964263255.1. Lineage (NCBI taxonomy): Eukaryota > Metazoa > Chordata > Amphibia > Caudata > Salamandridae > Lissotriton > Lissotriton vulgaris. The sequence continues at coordinate 1,526,215,097 of NC_141691.1, forward strand.
GAACAGAGACGTATAAAAGACACGAAAATGAAAGTACTAGTTGCTCAGTCCGTCCCCGCTGATGGTCAGAAAAGGGGTACGGCGCCGCCCGGTCATTCTGCATCTCCTGTTAAAGGGAACTGCAATTACTGTAAACAGCCAGGTCACTATATAAACGAATGTGCCGTTCTGAGACACAATATCGCTACAGGCAAAACGAAAGAAAGACCGCGTCCTCCTAGACAAGAACATGTTCCACAAAATATCCCGCAGAACACGCAACCTCCACAGAACTCACAACAGACAGTAGCAGTACCCCAGCCCCAGCCCATTGCTGCCACACAACATGTCACGCAACAAATGTACCAGTATGCACAGTCAGATTACCCAGATTATCAGCAGTACTCATGAAACAGCCTAGAGAGGGAGGTTGGCTTGCCCCTTATTGAAGTTCCTGTAGATCAAGAGGGTCCCTATGTACATAGTCAGGTATTAGGGAAAGACAGAAAATTTTTCATTGACACAGGGGCGAGCAGAACTACCATCAGTCATGACGAGGTTCCAGGGGCACCCCTCTCAGGCTCACAGAATGTTTCCCTGGGATTTTCAGGAAAGCCTATTGTTAATGAAGTATCAAAACCGGTTTCTCTAGGAGTTGGTCCATTGTCTCGGACTACAGATTTGTTACTTACGAAATCATGTCCTGAAAACTTGCTTGGTATAAAAACGTTGAAAGCTCTAGGAGCAGTGATTTGTTGTTCTCCGGAAGGAGTGAGATTGTTTTTACGTGATTTTAAAGGTCATTATGTTTTGAGAGATTTCGACCCCAGACTTCAGAATGTTCCACAGCATTTATGGGCACAAGGTCCGACTGATGTAGGTTGCATGCATATTACACCATACCGTGTTACACTCAACCAAGGAGTTGTACTGCCCCGAATCCGACAATACAAACTACCACCTGATGCTGTAGTGGCCTTACTGAAAATTGTTGACGAGCTCATTGCATAAGGAGTGGTTGTAGAAACCGACTCCAATGTATGTAATTCCCCTATCATTCCGATTCTTAAACGAACTGACCCGAATGCACCACCGGTCTACAGACTAGTGATTGATCTCCGGGAATTAAACAAATGTATTATACCACAGTATCCTGTGGTCCCAGACATTTCTTCACTATTGACTGCCATTGACTCAGAAGCAGCGTTCTTTACTGTAATCGATCTCAAGAACGCCTTCTTTAGTGTTCCTACACATCCGGAAAGCCAGTATCTCTTCGGATTCTGTTTAAATGGCCGAAGCTTCAAATTTGCACGTGCTCCTCAAGGATTCACAGAAAGCCCTAGTATTTACAGCCAAGCTCTGAAACGACAACTAGACAGTATTCACATGCCCACTGACACGGCCCTACTCCAGTATGTTGACGATCTTTTGATTACAGCACGGACAGAACGAGACTGTGAACGTGCATCACTGACAGTCTTATATTTTCTGGCGGAAAAAGGACACAAGGTGTCCCCTTCAAAGTTACAATTCTGTGCCCAGCAAGTGGTATACCTTGGACACTTGCTGTCCAAGAGGGGTAGACAGTTGACACCTGACCGTATCCAGTTAATTGCACATCTTCCACAGCCCAAGACACAAAAGGAAGTACAGGCCTTCATTGGCCTCACTTCTTACTGCAGACAATGGATTCCCCAGTATGCATATCTAGCAAAACCACTCATACAGTTGACAACACAGGAGGCAGCGACTTCGACTGTCCTCCCTTGGACTCAGGAACATACACAAGCTTTTGATGAACTGAAGAAAGCTTTATGTCAAGCACCTGTTTTAGCGACACCATGTTACAGCAAACCTTTTACACTCTTTGTCACTGAACGCGATGGCACAGCATTATCGGTTCTTACTCAGAATCAAGCAGACAAACACAAGCCTTGTGCTTATTTTTCCAGTACATTGGATCCAGTGGCCCAGGCTCTGCCTGCGTGCCTAAAATCAGTTGCAGCAACAGCTCTAGCAATCAGACAAAGCGACTCCATAGTATTAGGACATCCCCTGACAGTACAGGTACCACACTCAGTGGAAGTTCTTCTGAACCGAACCCAGATACAGCACTTGACCATAGCAAGACTGACAGGATATGAATTGACACTGTTTCAGCCACACATCGAGATCAGACGTTGCAACACATTAAATCCTGCTACACTTTTACCTTCGAGTACAACAGACCCTGCACCACATGATTGCGTGGAAATAATTAATAATGTAACAAAACCAAGACAAGACTTGACAGACATTGCATTATCCGACTCAGACCTGACACTTTATGTGGATGGTTCATGCATGAGAACAAGTACAGGAGAGTTAGTGGCCGCATATGCCGTGACCACTGATACTGAAGTCATAGAAACACATCGCATTGACACCTTGTCAGCCCAAGCAGCAGAGCTCATTGCTCTGACCCAAGCCTGTATACGAGCCAAGAACATGAAAGTAAATATATACACAGATTCCCAGTACGCATTCGGAGTCGTTCACGACTTCGGCGTCCTCTGGCAAGAGAGAGGTTTTCTGACCTCCCACGGAGCCAAGATCCAGCATGGTCCCCTCATTCAAGCTCTGTTAGACGCAATACACTTACCAACAGCCATAGCCATCATGAAGTGCAAAGCACATACTAAAGTCACAGACATCATTTCCCAGGGTAACGACCTGGCAGATCGAACAGCTAAGCTCACAGCTCAGGCTCAAACAGACATACCGACTAACACGACTATGACTGAAGTACCATCACAGACACATTGTATGACAGTTAAGGACCCATACAAGATGCACTCGACATGCAGACACATGCCACTCCAGACGAAATAAAGAAATGGACTGAACTAGGAGGGGTCCAAACAGACCAGGGGTGGATGACAAAGGGAAAAGCTACATGGTTTCTACCTGATTCTATGGTTCAAGTTATCATAAATACAGCACATAGTCCAGCACACTTAGGAGAAAAAGCCATGTTAGACAGTATACAGAATATTTGGTTCAACAAGCATTTACGTGCAGCAGCAAAACAGAAAGTGCGTACTTGCATGATCTGTTGTCAGTTCAATCCAGGCAAAGGCATTCCCGTGGAACAAGGTCGATTTCATCCTCCTGACCACCCTTTTGAAGTCCTCCAGATGGGCTATTTTCAGATGGACAGATGTCGAGGATTCAAGTATGTCCTCGTAGTTGTATGTGCCCTATCCAGATGGACAGAAGCGTACCCAGTCCCAGATTACACTGCTGTGACCACTGCCAAGCAGTTGGTTCGTGAATTCTTCCCGCGATACGGCTTGTCCCGTGTCGTGTACTCAGATAATGGACAGCCATTCTCGTCCGAACTGATGAAACAGGTATCACTCCTGTTAGGGTACCAGTGGAAATTCCACTGCGTACGACACCCGAAGCAGCTGGTCTCGTTGAGAGACATAATCAGACTCTGAAAACACGGTTAGCGAAAGTCTGTGCAGAAAAAGGTGTAGATTGGATGGTAGCCTTGCCGGTTGCCCTCTTTTACATGCGTATGGTAGCTCATTCCAGAACGGGGCTATCCCCGTATGAAGTGGTCTTTGGCAGACCACCGAATATGTGGGGTACGCCTATGCCGCGCAAGATCACAGATGTTGATAGTAATATGCTGACAGATTACTTGGCTTCCTTGATGTCTGCACTACTCTCTTGTCGTTCACGGTCCCGGCTGCCTTCCCAGACAACACCCAAGTCAAACCGCATGAAATCGTTCCAGGTGACCACGTTTGTATAAGGAACTTCGACCACTCAAGCCCTCTGGAGCCCAGGTGGCGGGAGCCGAAACTGGTGTTGATGACCACGAGGACCGCAGTGAAGGTCGAGGGAAGAAAAGGCTGGCTACATTCCAGCCACGTAAAAAGATTCCATGGACTGTGTCCAGAGACATTCCCCAAGGACTGCCCTGATTCCGATACTGACACTAAACTCCCCTTGTTAGAAAAAACTCCGCAGCAGGAGTATAGAAGCAAGTTACGGTCTAGTAAGTCAGACAGCGTTTAATTGTTTAAGTCCCTCTCGGGTGAAGCGGTTAGACAGGTTTCTGACATGTATGAGATAGACCCAAATAGTGAGAGAGATAGACAGAAAGTCAAGAAAAACAAATACTGCAAGAATTTGCGTAGCAGATGCATTATTTTCCTAATCATTATGTTTTTTCTGAGTATAACGATTATATGTATTAGCTTGACACTACATGTTTTCTTTCCTCCTCTTGGTTCACATGTACATTCTTTTTCCAATGACACTGTAGAGCACACCTTCAGTGACCGGCCACCTCACGAACTATCCTATCGACTAGCAATGCGCAACAACACTTTCATTCGTATGTTACACCATACTCACCAGACCAGCAACGCTACAAATTGCTGGGTATGTGGCCGACTCCCACCTTATCAGAAATACAAGGGAGCTCTGCCCCTCTTCCCCTATCCGTTTACACATAATGGTTCGTGTGGAGCATGGTTTGCTTTAATGTCATCCCTAGATAGTAAGTCCACAGTTTCCCAGGGTGATTGGATATGGGGGAACCTGAATACAGTCATGAATAAAGCATGCTTTCTAGACGCAGACAGTCTTCCCCAAAGAAAAGGGACCGATCTAGAAAACGAAGTATATGCCTTAGGAAATTTTTCCCTCAACCTCATGATCCTGAACGTCCATTCCGAGACTAATTCGGACTTACCGTTTATAACGGTTTTACCAGTAAAAGGCGAATTAAGCGTTAGAAAGAATGGTTCAGTACATCTAGGACACAGTGATTGTAATACTGTGGTCGAATTCAGTGATAAAGGAAAGTCTACTTTCAAAGCTTCCCGTCATTCATATTTTATTTGTGGTCAGACAGCTTATGTACATCTGCCCTTGGATTGGGATGGAACGTGTTATATCGCGTTCCTACTCCCACCTGTTTTTCTAGCCCCATCCGATTATCATCGAAATTCACACCTTGTACATATAAGACATAAGAGGGAGATCTTTCCCCTATTGTCGATCAAACTGAAACAACGTTGGAGCAATATACCTATTTCAATAAAGGATTCTTTTTCTTCATAGGCCCCATCCAAAATAGTAAATTAATACGTAGATTAACCAGAACTTTGGAAGCAGTAGTGAATGAGACTACTTCTGCTCTAGGTAACCTAACGGAAGAACAGTCTGCTATGAGACTTGTTGTTCTTCAAAACCGCCTTGTCCTTGACGTCATCCTGGCCGATAGGGGTGGAGCTTGTAGAGTGATCGGCTCCAGTTGTTGTGTGTTTATTCCTAATAACGCACCGTCAGTATATGCAGCAATAACAAGACTCCATAAGATTGCTCACCAGATACACCAGAATCCAGGCACCTGGACGTGGTCCGGTTGGCTCTGGAGTGTGATATCAGCCTGGGGATGGAAAGTGTTATCATTCCTAGGGATAGTATTGCTCATAGTATTCAGTTGCTGTCTCTGTCTACAATGTGGGCTAGCGATTTGCGGCTTGTGCGCCACTGCTTGTGTTCCCCGTCCACGTTCACGTTCCCGTGCTCAAATGAGAAAAAAGACGAGCAAATGATGTTATATGAACAGATAGATGGTCTCATGAAAATAGACATATCCTAAAGGGTGAAGTAGGGGCCAAGGAGGGAATGAGGAAATAGAAATTTTTGTATGGTCAATGTGTCCCCCACTCACACCCTATCCATATACCTATGCTCCATGTATGTCCATGTTACCATGTAATTCCCTTCCGTGTCTGCCACAATAATGTCCCTGCATTTTCGTCTAACATTAACATGTCAGTTATTAGGCCTTCCCTGAGTGTAACGTTAATTCTGCACCAAGGCCTGCTTTTCCAATGCATTTACATGGTACACGTTTAAATAACGCGAAGCACACGTTTTTGTGGTTCAGTCGAACCAGACCCTGAATTGAGGCTCCGAGCCTCTTCTGTCTCAGAAAGCTGCAGTTTAGGTATGCATCCCTGACCTCTACCTTACTTCCTGCTCAGGCGAGCGGTGCCCGGCTCGGCCTGGCCTGCCTGCCAAGACGGTATTTTGCCTACAGTTATCTGTTCAGCCTCCGTGAAAACACATTCCAGTCTAGTGAAATAGGTAAACATATTCCCGCCTGCCGAGCAAAGGGCCCGGCCTTCCAGTCTCCTTGCAAGTAATTTACTGCACCCGTTGCCATAGTAGGCCCATGCCCCCACGTAATGCACAGAGAAATATAGGCACGCACTAGCATTATTGATGAACGGCCTCTGCCCAAGAGACCTTTTACTTCAGACAATACATCCTCCAAACACCAGATATCAGATAGGCTATAGGTGCAGGTCGTTCTGACATCCCAGACACCAGACTCCTCTACTAGTGCTAAAGGCAACCCCCAGCTCTCCCCAGTTGCACGTCAATTACACGTTATGACTAAGTTGCGCGTGCATGTCAAGCAAAGGTTTCTGCTGACCCTGCAGATTTCCTCCATACATCCACCCACCTGTGACACTCTTATGACATGCCGAGTATACGCCTCTTTACACGCCTCTTTCTACGCCCATATGTTCTTATCTCTCTCTTTTCACTTGCTCCGCCTGGAGAGATACGCCTACTGTATCCATTGCTATTATGTGATTTTACTATATATATTGTATGATGTTAATAAAAATGTGACATCCCTTCCTGAACCTTAGTGGTGATGGAACACGATTCTCCCTTGGCTCGAGCCATTGGAATAAAGCCCGTATGACTCAGATACCACGGACTCTGCCTCTCATTTTATGAGCTATTCTTATTGATATTTAATGTATAGAAAAATGTATAGGTAATTTTATTTACCACAGCAGTGCTTAATTTGAGGCAGTGGTTTCCGGTGTTCAGCACCAACACATTATTTTGAACACTGGCTCTTATAAAAGCCTACCCCACGCTGCTTATCTGGTTTTGTGAGAACAATAGCAGTTGTATAATAATTAAATATACATTAACATCACTAACACCTGTCACCCAAAGCTATAAGAATAGCTTGGGCAGCATGTGTTAGTCATTTTTATGTATATTTAATGTCTGAATTGTAACACTTGTATGAGTGTGCTGGTTTGTTGTGATGGTACTGGCATTGGTAGCTCTAGTGTGGGAAATCGGTGGTGTAAGCTGCAGGGGCCTTCGAACAAGGGCCCTGCACTTATTTTTTTAATAATTCCTTAATTTTGATGTTTATTCTGACTTGATGAAAAGAATAAAGGTTGTATGTAATTATGATTCAGGATATGCCGGTCTTCAAGTAATCTGCCTTGACTTTTTCTGCCTTTCAGAGGATCCTCTCCTCTGAATGGCTTCACCTGAAGTTCCAAAAAAGAAATGAGAAACAGTAGTGGGAAGTATACGTTAGGAACTACTTCTTGCATTATCTGTCAACACAGTCTTTGGTGAATTCTTAAGTCTGGAAAAGGGTGTTTTTTTGGGCGCATTTTGTGCCTGGGTAGTGCCAAGCATTAATCCTTGTGAGTTACAGCTTCTAGTGTCATATTTTCTCAGTCTTAGTCAAGCAGACATAGTATCGTTCCCCTTTCATAGTGTTAGAAATCTCTTGCCAGGTTAACCTTACCTGGTTTATGTACAGCCTTACATCCCCTCTGTCCCCTCCCAAGAATTATTGTGGGTCTATCAGAGGCTATTTAGTTCATAGCCCAGGGTTCAGCTTATGTGAGGGGTATCAGCTTGGTGTCCTGAGTCCTTGCTGCAAAGTATCACCTACGGTGCTTTTTAAATATACAATGCTCATCCCCTTGTGCTCTCTCCTCACTGTGATCCATCCTTTCACCCTTCCAATACCGACAACCACCCCACACTTCCCTCAGTAACTCACGCACTATGCTACAACTCTCCTGAACTGTGGCTACTCTCCAGCGTCCTCCGGAGGTGCCCACCACTCCTCGCCCTAGGATTCGGGAAGCTCCTCCAGTTAGGTGGTGTCCTCTGCTTCATCAATTGCACTGGATGGCGTCTTCCTTTGATGCTCTTCTTTTTCTCTGTCTTCGGTTCCTGTCTTGCTTTTCGTCCTTCCTGTGTCGATGTCTTTTTCTCCTCCTCCTCCTCCGACTCGGGAGTGGCTCTAGTTGAGAGTGACTGCGCCTCTCTTCCCAAAGACACAATAGTCCTTTGTTAGTGTTGTTTGGTTTTCTCTTGGTCTAGTCCTATCTTTGTTTTTCCTACATGTGTTCCAGTGGTTCTTGTAGTCAGTAGCCTAGACTAGAGGATAGTCACATGGTAAGTAGGGGTGGTCGGGGCAGATTTCCTCAGAAGGATGTCTTTGGATAGTGGGGCAACAAAAACGATTGCTGCACCAGTACTAAAGCATGCCCTGAGCATATCCTTCAGCACGATGCCTGTCTGGCAGCTTCAAATCACAATGTCCAGGTCTGTTCCATGCTGCTTCTGACTTCCACGAGGACGCACAATGAGAGAATTTTAATGCCAGGTAACATTTTTACACTCCTTCAATTAAATACACATACTTTGAACAGAAAGGGAATCACTCAAGCAAAAGCTATTGTCTCTCGTTCCCTGGGAACAGCTGTGCTTATTTACGCTATTAAATAAAGTAAAATATATGCTACTTTTCATTAAACACAGCGGAGAAGTGTGGCTCAATGATTAGAGTGGCAGACCCTGATGCAGAGGTCTGGCCTGGACCAGGGTTCAATTCCTACCTCGGTGGGTCTTGGGCTCAATTTCCCCGGACCTGATAATTCTCGCCATGGTGCCTGTTCTAATCATGGGTTCCACTCTGCAACTCTGGGCAATAGCTTGCTTAATCTCCACAATGCTAGGATGCCTGGCTTCACCTTGGGGGTGTCCAGGAGTGGGCACTTCACAGGGAAAGGCCAGGAAGGGTTCCACAGCGGTATGTGCACATTACCTTGAGACCCCTTCGGGGGTGATTTGTGTGCTATATAAAAGCACTACATTTACATTACAATGTATCATGCATAAAGGCATTACAGCAAACATGCTGTTATTTGGGTTGTACAACCAACTAATGCTTTTTGCATGATATTGACTTCACAAGTTGACAAGCATTGACCTGTGTAAACGCTCCATGAATGATGTCTACTGAAACCTAGGAACACACGGTGACCCGCTCCACGTGAACAGATGCACACCCAGGAATGCTCTCACTGTTGTTGGAGCTGCAAGTTGCAGCAAGGTAAAGTTCTTTTGAAATAAGATGTGTTGAACGGTGCATGCCAAGCAAGAGTGGCCGAGGGCTGGGGGGATCTGGGAGTCAGTGTTACAGTTCTAGGTTTCACTCTGTAATCCACACCTTAAACTATCTATTAATTAGTGTTTTCTAAAATGCTAATTCCTTTCACTTAATCAAGACCACTAAAATATCTAGGCACGTAAATAGCCAGGTGTAATCTCTTGTATATATTTGTATAACAGCACCTTCTGGTCCCTGATGGACTCCGTAGAAACAACGTAAGCATTGGGGTGTGTCTATGTGTTTTTAAATACAATTGGTGATGTATTGCGAGTCAGTTAACGGTTACACCCTGAAGGATAAAGACGTGCACTACAGAGCTCTGTGCATGGTGTAGTAATTTGCATACTACCGGGATGGGGACGTTACAACTGGCGACGAGTCAGGGGATCTGTGACACAAACATAGATGAATTTGCTGAAAGATTTAAGACTCTCCTCAAGCATTACAAGTTCGATGAAGAAGCTATACATCTCTTAGTAATCCATGGGTTTCTGTCTGACTCGTTCAGATGACGTATGCTGCATGAGACATGCAGACTGGAGAGAGCGCTCATGGCTGCGAGAGCAGAAGAATGTACAGATTGATAGGTAGCTGATAAAGAAGTCAAAGTAGTCCAGAATGAATCCGCATTGAACGTAAAATAAAAAGCAGAGATACAATGGTGAGGGCCATAAAGTGATGTCTTCAAAGAAAAAAATTGGGATTCCGATGCAAATTCTCCTTTCCACACGAAAGTAAATATCCCGCTAGCTGACAAATATGCAAGAGTTGAAATAAAGAAAAACATTTCTTAACCATTTGCAGAGGGAAAAAAATTAACGACGTCACATTAAGAAGAGAAAATGGATGCCAGAAAGTTCCAGAAGCACTCTGGTTAGGCAAACTGCGACATCAAGTGAGGCAAGTGTAAGCTAAATGAAGGTGATCGTCATCCAAGTCATCGTCCAAAGACTCTTTGACGTCAGTGTTGAGCGACATTGAAGAAAATGGCTGCATGATGATGGTGTCTATTAGGAAATGAAATGCACATGTAAGTTTGGCCTCATGCAGTGAAGAGCGTAAATCCAAGCAAGGTCGCTACATGGAACAACCAAATGTCTTTGGACAGTGCCCTAAGATCGCGCTGAACGTGAACGATTGTCCTGTACCTTTTATCATTCACATTGGTGCATCTAATAACATCATACCAGCAGAAAAATATCATAAACTGTCTCAGGTGCCTCTTTCCTACACCTTTATGGGCCAAGGTATGCATGTGGGCTGCTCCCATGCCATCACAAAGTCATTGACAGTTTGTAGCTAACATGCGGCACAGGCAGGCAAATGCACAAGTGCAGATACATGTTCTCCAAAGCACTTCAACGAGCACATGCTTACTCAATTTCAACACTGCTGCTCACATGTGACTGATTTTTATCAACTACAACATACATGCACATGCAGACATAGTAAGTCAGTTCCCTTCCTTGTTTCATGGACTAGAAAAGCTTTAAACCTGAAGGTGCAGATTCACATCAATGAGGACATTCGCCTTATTGCTCAATAACAGCATCACATTGTTTTTTATTCATTCATTTTATTTAATATCTTTATTTCAGGTGCAAAGACTGTGAAAGTATATAAATATAGCCAGCACAAATAAATAATTAAAATACACTTTAAAAATCCCTGCTAAAACAGCTCAGCATAATATAAAATCCAATGATACCTCTTAAGTTTGTAAAAAGAACTCCAGCTGGAATGCAATATCTTTTATAGCAAACATTGGACTAAAACAGATACAGAATAGATGTAAAATTAAATAAAAAAATGCAAATGACAACCCTGCACAGCAACATTTTCCTATAGAAATGCTTTTCACTTACAGTAAGATGTTGAAAAATAACTGGAAATGCTGTTAAAGCATGACATCATTGAACGATCTACTGGCCCAACGCCATGGGTCTCACCCATTGTGGTAGTGCGAACAAAGGACAGTGGGGATGCCATGCATGTCTGTGGTGATATGAAACAGGCAAATAAAGCAATCGAATGGGATTGACATCTAGGTCCACAAATTGCAGATATGAATACACAGCTGAACGGTGCCAAAGTCTTTTCCTGCCACGATCTGAACAAACATTATCATTAACTTGAACTGGAAGAAAATTGCAGGTACAATATGACCTTTCTGACCCATGTTGGTTTGTTCAAATATAAATGAATATGCTTTGGGGTAACATCAGCTGCTGAGCTTTTACAGCATGCAATTTATTGCATAATACAGCCTGTCACAGATGCCGAGAATTACAGTGATGATATACTGGTGTTAGGGGCACGCAAAAGGAACATGACAAGGCCCTGACACAAGTCTGCAGTTTACTTGCAGATGCAGGTCTCACATTGAATGCAGAAAAGTGTGAGTTTACCAAAACAAATTCAAAATCTTTAGAGACTTATTATCCACTAGTCCCCCACAGGATGTGACAATGTTGCGGTCCTTCCTTGGCATAGCCAGTTACTGTTCCAGGTACCTTTGTGATTTTGGCAGTCAGTATACCATTGAGAAATTTGACAAAATGGAAAGCTGTGTTCAAGTGGTCACATGAATGTGATCACAGCTTCAAAACAATCAAACATTCAACTGAGTATGCTTCTGAAATGGCCAATTTTGATCCAAAATTGCATATTGAGATTGTTGTTCATGCGAGCCCGGTGGAGTTGGATGTAATCCAGGCTCAGCACAATGCTTGTGAAAATGCATAGAAACACCTGGTGGCCTATGCGAACAGGAGTCTGTCACAAACTGGACATACTTATTCCCACCCTTAAACAGAAACCCTAGCTGTGGTGTGGACTTGTGAACATCCCAATGTGTTTCTATACGGAGAACAGTTCACTCTTGTCACTTATTACCAAGCGTTGCTTGCAATTTTTGGGAATCCAAAAGCAAAGATGCCCCCTCGAACAGAGAGGTGGGTGTTGAGACTGCAAAAGTATGATTACACTATTGTGCACCGGCCTGGGAAAGATCAAAATCCTACTAACTACTTTTCATGAGTGCCTTTGCAGAGTCATGATACAGTGTCTAAAGCGGCAGATGCCTTTGTGGACTTCATAGTCAAATCCAGAATGCCTGCCGTTCAACTGCGAAAAACACAGATCTTGATATGATTACTCGCAAGACATTATTTCACAACAATCCTGGAGGAAACATTCTCTGTGATATGTTTACAAGGGGATAGCACCACCAGAATGTCACTTTTATAGACGTTCTAGGGGCGCTATGCTCTTCTCCATATTTACAAAGCAGTGCCACTTTTTGTAGCTTACCGCTGCTTTGTAAATATGGCACCCTTTCACACAGTGTTCTGCTTGAAAGGGGCGTACAAAAGGTGTTGCTGTTGGCATTCTACCACAACACCCATTGCTTGTTGAAGCTGCCCTAGATTTACCGGATGTGTAAATCTGAGGCAGCGCCAAAAACTGACACCATGCAAGAGTAAGAGTTAGAATGTCGAAAAGAGGAACGAGGAGAAATACTTTTGTTTTTCCTCATTATTGCTTTTTCTATGTGTGCTGCCAAAGAAAGAGCAGAACTCCATAAATGAATATTAATGTGCAGGAAGGGATACCTTCCCTGCACATAAACAAATCAATAAATAATGATGATTTGCTACTTCTATGTGTGCTGCATTCTGCATTCTCCAGCACACATAGAAGTAACACATTTCCATCATGGATTGTTTATGTGCAGGAAGGGATAACTTCCTCCACATAAACAATAATTTTCTGCAAAACAGGCACATTTGCACTACTGTAGCCTGCGTTGGTGCTAGGCAGCTAAATTTAGTACCAGCGCTAGGGAAAACACAGGGGTGTGCCATATAGTTGTACATATGGCTTATCCCTGTGTTTAGGAATTGTTGGAGCACAGTGCTGCCAAATTTGGCGCAGCTCCATGCTATGACATTTGGTTGTGAATATGCCCCTCAACCTCTAAAGGATGACTTTGAATTTCAAAAGTTCAACAATGGCAGCAAATAACTTTCTGTTACTCAAGAAATCATTATACTTCAAGGTACGAGGATTCCCATTCCTGAGAGCCTATGACAAGTTTTTGACCTGACCCATGAGGGTCATCATGATATTGTTGCAACAAAGAGAGCTCCCCGAAACTGAGTGTGGTTTCCTCGCATTGATGAAAGAGTCAAACAATAATTAAAGGTTTGCCACCTGTATAACTGTCTTTCTTTCAAAACAACACAGCACCCATTAACCATGTCCAAGCTTCGGAAACAGGCTTGGGAGCGGATTTATGTTAATTTATTTAGACTATTCAACAATGGCCAGCATCTCATGGTTATTGTTGATGAATAATCAAGATGTCCCATTGTGGAAGACATATTGTCAACTACACATGTTAAAGCAACTGTGGTATTTGCAACCTGGGATGTTCCATCTATTTTTAAGTCTGACAATGGCCCACCTTTCAACAGTTGAGAATTTAGAGATTTTCTCAAAAGCATGCTTGTAAAGCATCAAAAAAGCACGCCTCTCTGACCCCAAGTAAACGGGGTTGTCAAACATTTCATGGGCAGCTTAAAAAAAGAGGTTCAGCACACTGCGCTGGAAGGAAGTGACCTCCAATCTGCCCTTCATACCTACAGGCAGGGGCGGTCGGTAGTGGGAGTACCTGACAGGCGGTGACATGGGGAGGGGGAGGGGCAGGGTGGGGGGTACTAATCTATGGATTACGGAGCTTTACAGGTAAGTAAAGATATAAATTAATACAACAAATTTCGTTGCGTGCACTGCATCCCCAAAAGCGATGCAGTGCGCGCAACAAAATTAGTTTTATTTATGTATATTTTTACTTACCTGTAAGCTCCGTAATCCATAGTTTATGACCACCCACCCTGCCCCTCCCCCTATCCACGTCACCGCCCTGCAGGAACACCCACTACCGACTGCGGCTGCTTACAGGGGCACTCCCCACTCCACAACAGGTGAAAGCCCTACCATTTTGATGTTTGGGGGTGCCATGGGAATAAAACCACGACACAATGAACCCAGATGAGGTCGACGGATGCTAAAGAGATATGCAAAACATATTTTGTGAACAAATACAAGATGAAAACCTATGCTGATGAACAATGAGGTACTCGAGACACCGTCTTGAAAGAGGGAGACGAGTCTTGGCCAATCAAAAGTGGAAGCACAAATCTGACGCTCCTTTTGATGCTGACCCGCTGCAGTCAACGTCCTGGAAAGTCCATTATGAGAGACTCGTCACACTTCAAACTCCTGCCTAGATGTTCGTCGGCTCCAGATATCCAAACTGAGGTCTGTCCACCAGAGAGTCCAGAGAGTCTAAATCATAAACCTGCCTTTGCATCACCTGTATCTGGTGCAGGCACCTCTACTGCGCCACTGCAACCTAACAAAATGATCTAAAAGGCTAATTTGAGTGCCTCAAGGACTCCTTGAGGAGCTATGATTGTATATATGTAAACTGTGGATTTTTTTTATTTATCAAAGAGTGAGATGTAGAACCTTGTATATATTTGTATAGTGGGACCCTTCTGGTCCCGGAAGGACTCTGTAGGAATGACGTCAGCATTGGGTGGGTCCAGGTGTGGGTAAATAAAGTTGGTTACATATTGCGAGTGAGTTAATGGTTGCACTCTGAAGAATAAAGACTTCCACTACAGTTCTCCGTGTGTGGTTTAGTACTTTGCATGCTACTGGCCCTGGGAGGACCCTACATTTGGCATGCTGTTTATCTCGCAAACAGCAAACATAGTATAGAGTTATCTATCAATTTGCAGTTTGTATAATACAACTTGTTGCCTGTCAGATTATTCAGAGCACGATTGGAGTGAGAGAAGGGAGAGCCAGGCATACATTATACCTAGACATGGACAACAGAAGATGTCTCTTCAATATTCATTAGTGCTTTTTAAAGCGCCATCATGCAGGTCAAGATAGGCCTTTTATTCCACCTGTTATTTCCCCGGTGATCTGGAGCCATTAGAGGCCACTTTGAAAGCCCAGGGCTGTTCTTGGTTCCTCTGCCACGTTCACCAGCTCCCTGATAGTACTCGCAGCAGGTGTAGTTGGCCTTCAGGAGAAAAAGAGCGAGCGAGGCAGAAGGTAGAGAGAAAACGATCAGAGAGGGAGAAGAAAGGAGAGAAGGAGAGAGAGAATGTATCAATGGAAAGAGAGCATTTGCACGAGGAGACGAAAGGAAGGGCTGGTGAGAGCATTTTTTCCAGGGCTGCCTTTGATTTCCGGTTCCCAGCCCTGCCACCATGTTATCTTTTAAACAGGTCATGGCAAAGCAAAACCCACAGCAAAGGAGGGAAATGACACACATGCACTAATCTTTGCCATAAGACGTTTTTTAAATTTATTTTTTATTATTGATATATACTTAGAATACGTCCAGCATTTACCTTTCATGCGCTTCAGAGATGATAATTCCAGACAGACAGCAGGATTGCTGGGAATACACTATCCTTTGAAGTGAAGAGACACATGTAGAGTGTATCTTTCCATAGCACTATCACACTCATACATCAGAGTGCCTCAAGGCTTTGGCAGGACCGAAGAATGAGAAGAGTACACTGCATTCTTTTCCTGCTTGGGGCACCTTAGTGGGTTCCATGATGAAATATCGATAACAAAAACACCGACCTACAAAAATATCATCGCAAAAACATCGTCTACAAAAATATCGTCACCATATACTTAAACAAGGATTTACACATTTTGATCGACTACATTAATATCGTTCACAATTATATCGAGTACATAAATATCGACTACTACATTATCGACAATCCTTGAAATAACATTACCAACTACACAAATATCGATAACACAAATATCGACTTACTTACTACCTAATTAAATATACTAAAAATATCGACTTTTTATCTATATCCTTAAATACACAATACCCTCAACAAATGTAATACTTTATCATTATTAAATTGAAAATAATGCTTTAAAAACCTATATAAATATACTATATATTTAAAATATATACATATTTTTTTTAAAAACATTAATTAATATAAACTTCCTTAATAATTCAAATATCCTCAATTTAGAAAACTTTTAGCAACACTTCACATATTTAAACATTTTTAACATTATAAACTATAAATATAAAACACATACAAAACATCTTTAAATATATACTATAACGAAATTACTAACAAAACAGCCTCATTTAAAAATAACGGATATCAAATTCAAACTAACGTCATCCAATAAATTTAAAATTCATGTAATTTAACCAATCAAAATGAAGAAATACTTAACTAACTACTATAAAAACAATTACATACTTAACTAAAATTACCATTTTTGGCCCAAACTTGGAGAAAAACGGTTACTTTGCTGAAGAGAAGAGAATACACACCTACAATAACTACTACAACACAGTGTTATGTCCCACGGAGGTGTGCAGTCTCGAACACTGCATTGAGAAGTGTTTTACAGGTGGAAACTACAGTTCCCATGACTCTCGGCGCAGCGCGCGACGCCTCATGCTGATGACGTTCCTTGAAGACACGGTAGGGGTGTTATTCACCAAGTTCCCGAATATCCTTTTCATGAGCCTATGGGCTCGTCAGTTTCCCGTTTTCTCGAGTATCCCGTTTGGAGCCTTTGCTCGAGTGGGAAGAGACTTAGTGCGTGGTTTGATCAGTCGGCTGTGGCTCCTATTGATGGTATCTGAGGTGGAGCCTTCGTTTTGCTGGCTGTTATCGGACCTTTCCTTGACTCTCCGTTGTCGAGAGTAAACTTGTCTTGCTAGCAGTAGCGCCCAGATCTGAGCATTGGATCTATTAACTTTGATTTATGTTCTTTTCCTGAGAGTAAGTGACTCATGTTCCTCTCCCCCGGGGCCAGTACTACGGTGACTGGGACAATTGCTTTATGAGTGAAGAGATGTTAATTCACTACTAGTGGACATTTTTCCTGGGGTACAGTGGATCTGCACATTGTTGGTCATCAAGACATACTGATGATTATCTTCTGTGTTGCTGAAGAAGCATTCAGCAATCTATTGAACTGGTCCCGAAATTGATATTCAGAGAGGCATTACCTTATGGGAGTGTCTGGTTGCAAATATTCGTGATACAACCCTCCAGGTGAAGCTAACCAGGAGAACATAACTATTGAGGGATCTGTGACTAACTATTGCGTTATCTTTTGGATTTTCTTGCAACAGGGGTTTAATGAGCTTCGCCTGGCAGGCTGTTTTCCATTGCCCTCTGTTGAAGCCTTTTCAGTGATTACAGTTGGTACGTGTGTTCAGTACTATGTGTTGGTATTTAAAGTACTTGTGATCAGAAGGATAACCTGTAGATCTTTGCATTCTAGATTTGTGATATACGTTCTACATTCCGATTGCCAGGCAAAGCCAACCTTTTTCCTTCCTACAGGTACTAAGCTTATGAGTGCATTTATCTCTTGTGAAGTGTTGTTTTATGCTTCTGGGTACTTGTCTCTAATGTATGTGCTTGACTCATAGTGCCTTGTTCTCGTTACAGCTTCCTCTCCCCGCTGTCCCCATCCTACCCTACCTGATATCCCTTGTTTGACCACTCCTGCGTGTCTGTGTTCATTCAGACCAAGGGGCTGTCAAGAGGTGGAACCCCTTGAGCATCGTACGATCCTGAGGACACCCGGACCTGACACACAGTCTACTACAACTCAAGTAAGTGAACTCCCATTTTATGTACTATAAAAGCCTCAAGAAAATTAGCTAACCTCTCTGTACTAAATAAATGCTCTCTCTTTTTTTAAAAATTGAACAAAAAAACCCTATCAACAACAGCCACAATAAATAAATATACTAAAATATGAACAGCCTTATCAATGCCTACATAGAAAAGTTGTAAATAAATAACAATATAGCAAACAGAAGTTCGAAATGACTTGATATGGTATGAGCTATAAATATATCCAAATATAATAAATAACTATTAGTAACACTTTTTCTTCAGATTCAACAAACTTCATCTACCAATCTACATCTACACAAACAACAGCTTCTACAAAATTAAGTAAGTATACTCACTGTGTCAATTAATAATCAGAAAAGAGAAAAAAACAAGTATCAAACAATATTATTAACTACTATTGTTCTCTACCACAACTACAGGTAAATTCTACAGTGAAACTCTGAATATAAGAACAGAAAACATCGGAATAGCTGAAAAAACAACATTGTAAGTACATTTTTAAATTTACTATTTTAACCTAAACATTGAAATAAAGGTTTAACATATTTACTAAAAACACATATATATGTCTTCACAGATCTACCTTAGAAATGGCAGAAGGAGCTACTTTTATAACATCTCAAAAAGGAAAAATAATGCTCAGCTACATGGGTTATACCTACACCCAAGAAAAAGTCAAAGAGAATAAAACCCAATGGAAATGTAGTAAATATTATTCACCTGCATGCTATGGTAGAGCAACTACTGTCGATAACAATGTTGTAAATGTACGTGAGCATAACCACACATCCAACAGAAGTCGAAGTAAGAGAAGCATTAGAGACACTAAGAGAAGCTAGTACAGGCTCCAAAGAAACAAGCACCACTCTTTTGAAAAATGTTTTGACCAAAGTCCCAGAACACATAACAGTACAGTTACCCTCAATCCCCAACTTGAAAAGATTAATAGCTAAAACTAAAAGAGCTTCTGATCCAACTCCACCACCACCTCAAACTTTTGAAGAGATTAAAATATATATCCAGAATATACTATTACCCATAATGAAGATACATTCTTAATGTATGATAACCAAAGTCATGATAAAAGAATTGTACTTTTTGCAACAAATAGCAATTTGCAAAAACTAAAATCGTGTGAAACATGGATGATGGACGGAACTTTTAAAGTGTGTCCAAAACCTTTCTATCAACTTTACACCATCCACGGTGAATACCAGGAAACTAATATCCCCTTAATTTATACACTGCTGCCAAATAAAACAAATGCAACCTACATAGAAATCTTAACAACAATATAAGATTTTACAGATAATTACTACCCGCAAAGAATCATAATAGACTTTGAAATAGCTATGATTCAAGCTATACTTAAAATATATCCACACTGCAATACAAGGGTGTTATTATCACTACAACCAAAGTATATGGAGACACTTACAAAAATCTACTTTAAGCATTGAATATTATACAAACAGCAACTGCGCTTACCAGATAAAAAAATTAATAGCACTGGCATATGACCCAAAAACAGAAGTGGCTAATTATTACAATTTATTACTTGACAGCCCTTTCTACCGCAGTAATGAGAAAAAATTAACTCCCTTCTTAGACTATTTTGAAGATACCTGGGTAGGAAGATTACATCGTTCTGGTCACTGCAGACAAATTCCATGTGGGAATGTGTACGCTAGCACTATAGCACAAAAAGCCAAAACCAACAACGCGGTAGAAGGATGGCATAATGCCTTCCAAGCCACAATAGGAAGAACACAACCAACACTTCATAAACTAATCCAATGCATCAAAAAAGAGCAAAGCTACCAAGAACTAAGAATCGAACAATCTCTATCAAAAATAGGGCCAAAACTAAGTAAACAAACATTAAATACGTACGAATACCTACAACAAAAAACAAGTATCCAAGGTCTAGAATACTTAGACCTAATTGCAAAATCTATCCTTTAACAAAATACAAATAGCAAACCATCAAACAATAAATATCATAGACCATTTTTTGTTACATTTGTTAAATTATGTCATGTAATATAAAATATAAATTATTAACACAAGACATAATATAACTAATTAAAATACAAAATCACCAATAAACATAAACCACCCCAAAAATTAAATAAATAATAACTTACGGTTCTGCAGCTGTAGAATGTGTTCGAAATAGATGCTTTCAAAACGAATCCAACCAAAAGCAATCCACATCGTAAAAATAAACCCCCAAAAATGCAAAAAATACAATTGTATAAAGAGAGTCCAACGTAGAAATCCTCTGGATAACGGAGCCATAAAAAACCCAAAAATAAATCACGATAAAAAACTCTCCAAAATCCCGAAAAATAAGGAAATGTATATAAACATTTCCCTGTATGTTAAAAAAAAAACGAGATCAAATCCATCTGGTCACCAAAATGGACACCTGTAAATAAAGTACAAACAAAACCCACCCGCAATAAATATTAAACCCACAAAGCCAAGAAATAACATATAAAAGGCACTAAAATACATAAAGTAATACTTTAATACAAAACATTAACATTACATCCATATTAGATAGCAAAGTAAGTACGCTATCACTAACGTTCTTAAATAACACGTACTTTTCACATAAACAGTTAAATAAGACACATAGCGACACATATACACTAAAACTAGCTAAATAATGTCTTAAAAGTAACTTAAAAGTAATGAAAATTAAACTTACATTAACAAACACGAAGCAGCTCCCAACCGCGAAATGACCCAAACAACGATGTAGATAGACTAAAAGTGAACAACATAAAACATAATAAAAACAAAAATAGGACTTAATCACAGTGAACACCGCTCCTCTGCCGTCAAAAACGTCAGAACAATGTAATGAACTAGCAGACTTTTTCCATAATAAAGTCTCTCAGATTTACTCCTCCTTTCCGTCAACAGCCAACAATCCAGGATCACTCAATGACACCCTGTCGAGCACCCCCCCCTCCCAGACCAGCCAATTTTGGAAAGCTTCCCCCTACTGGATATGGACACCCTTCACCAACTGTCACGCCAAGTTAAATCCGGCTCCCCTCTTGACCCTGCCCCTCCGGAGATACTGCTCCAGGCAAGCCAAGTCACCCTCCCCGTGGTGCTGGACCTACTTAACTCTTCCATCTCCTCCTGTATAGTTCCAACTGGCTGGAAGAGAGCTATGGTCCGGGCATTGCTAAAAAAAACCACACTCAACCCACAAGACCACTCCAGTTACCGCCCAATCTCATTACTTCCCTGGGTAAGTAAGGTACTGGAGAAGTACATAAATACCCAGCTAGTACAATTCCTGGAGAGCAACTTACTTCTGGATCCAACCCAGACAGGATTCAGGCCGAAGCACGGCACGGAAACTGCCCTGCTGGCAATCACCGAAGAGTCACGAAAGATATTAGATCAGGGAGGATCAGTGGCAGTGATCCTCCTTGATCTAAGTGCGGCCTTTGACACGGTCAGCTATGCCACCTTGCTGAACCGTCTCTGCAACATCGGTGTCACAGGCGATGCTCTACGGTGGTTTGAGTCATTTCTGAACAACAGATCGTTTCAGATCTTTGACGGGGACATAACATCAGCCACAAAATCCCTGAATTGCGGGGTACCGCAGGGCTCTTCATTAAGCCCTGCGCTATTCAACGTATATATGAAACCTCTGGCTGGGATCGTCGAACCATACAGTATAAAAATAGTATCGTATGCTGACGATACCCAGCTAGTGGTTTCATTGGCCCAGGAAGGCACCAGACACACCTCAGAAGGCCTGTTGAAATGCCTAGAGGACGTCAAGGAGTGGATGACGTGTTCCTCCTTAAAACTTAATGGAGACAAAACTGAGCTCATGCTCCTGGGCTCAGTATCACCAGCGTCTCTCACCTCCCTCTGGCCTTCGTGCCTAGGCACCCCCCCACTCCCAAGGATAGCGTAAAAAGCCTGGGAGTATGGCTTGATAAACATCTCTCCTTCTCTACTCAGGCCACCACTCTATCGGCCACATGTTTTGGTCTACTTAGAACTCTTAGGAAAGTTCTTCCCCTTCTACCAATGGAAGCAAAACAAGCGGCAGTACAGGGCCTGATTCAGTCTCGGCTGGATTCAAACAACGCCCTGTATGTTGGTGCACCAGAGATGACCTTGCGAAAGCTACAGGTGGTGCAGAACTGTGCAGCCCGCACCCTGCTACAGATTCCACGGACCCAATCAGCCAAACCCGCACTGATCAGTTTACACTGGCTCCCAGTGAGACAGAGAGTGGCGTTTAAGGCACTATGTATTGCCCGTCGGGCCTTCTGGAAGTCAGGCTCAGTTATCATCGACAAACTAGTTACTCGATACCACACAAAGAGAAACCTTCGTTCTGCAGAGGCTTTTCTGACCGTGGTGCCCAGAGTAAGGAGAGCCAGGACCGGAGGAAGGCTGTTCTCTGTAAACACCGCTAAGATGTGGAACTCACTCCCCCTACAACTTCGGACCAATTCAAACCTACTCTCGTTCCGCAAACAATTGAAAACTTATTTGTTTGCCAGATCCACCGATTCCTAAGTCTTCCGTCACTCCCAGTTCTGTCCTTATGCCTCAGCGCTTGGACGCCCCTTGGGGCAGCAATCGCGCTATAAAAAAAAACAAAAAAAAAAAACAATACAATATTAATGTGTAAAAAATTGCAAATTATTTTTGTTAAATTGTTATAATTTTCTAAATGTTTACAATAAACATATGAATAATGTAAAATATACATTATTTTTTTAATATCAAAATATATATTAAAAAAATTATTGTATATAAAAAATATGTTTATTAAGTAAAACATTTTTTTCTTCATAATATAAAAATGTGAACAATTTTATGTATATACTTTTTCTAACTCCAATCCAACATAACTCAGGGAAAGCCCTGGACAGTAAACCATAATAATTTACTATTCTAACTCCAAATCCAACATAACTCAGGGAAAGTGCTGGAGAGTAAACCATAATAATTTACTATTCTAACTCCAATCCAACATAACTCAGGGAAAGTGCTGGACAGTAAACCATAATGATTTACTATTCCAACTCCAATCAAAAATAACTCAGGGAAAGTGCTGGACAGTAAAGCACAATAATTTACAAATCTTACTCACCCTTCCCCCTTTAAACCCAACTAACAACTCCTACAACATTGTCATTTTTTTTAAAATATCAAATTTAAAATAAAATAACATTTTTTATCATTTCTAATTTTAAATTTCGAAAATTATTTTATTGTTTC
Source organism: Lissotriton vulgaris (assembly GCF_964263255.1). NCBI lineage: Eukaryota > Metazoa > Chordata > Amphibia > Caudata > Salamandridae > Lissotriton > Lissotriton vulgaris. The sequence goes on from NC_141691.1 coordinate 1,526,238,404, forward strand.
CCCCCAAAAATTATAATAAAATATGTACACACATTTTTACAATTACTACCCACCCTTATCCATTATAAACGAAATTGCCCACTAATAAACCATTCACATACTTAATTTGAAAATACATTTTAAATTTCCAAATTAATTTTGATTTTGAAATTAGAATTTTCGATTTTTTTATTTTTTATTACAATATAACATTTAAACAAAATGAACACACAGTATTTTTAATTAGTACCCAACCTTAGCACCTATATAACCAACAGCCCACTAATAAAACAATCACACACTTAATTTAATGTAAATTATTAAAATATCTTAATTTCAAATTTCAAATTTCAAATTTCGATTTTTTTTTTCTTCAATTTTTTTATTTATAATAAATAAACACACAATTTTTTAATTACTACCCACCCTTATCCCCTATATAAACAACAACCCACTACTAAAACATTCACATACTTAATTTAAATACATTTTTTTAAATATCTAAATTAATTTCAAATTTCATTTTCTAATTTCTAAATTCATTAATTTTTTTCGTTAGATTTCTAAATTAAACTATAAATTTACACAACATTTTTAAATTACTACCCAGCCTTATCCCTTATAAAACGAAGAACCCGCTCCTAAAAAATTTACAAAAACTTTATAAAAAATATTAATTTTTTTTAATAATAATCACAGAAAACATTCAATTACAATAAAATTAACATAATAAATACATATTAATAAATAAATATAACACAACAAATTATTATATCGATATTATATACATCGATATTTCTCTCATCTACATTCTATACAACGATATTTTTCAATGTCGATATTTCTGCTATTCTAAAAAAACGATATTTACAACATCGATATTTATTTTGTCCATATTTAACACAGTCGATATTCTTACCTCAATATTTCTGCTTGTCGATATTTTCACGTCAATATTCCTGCTGTATACCCCTTAGTGTTGTCCATGGTTTACAGAGCGTCAGCACGGTGGCTGTCGGCCATTTTACAGTGACTCCAGTTTTTGGAGCATGAGAGAAAGAGCCAACATAATGCATTCTTTATCACAAGGAGACACATTTCAAGTGCTGCAATGCTTTGTGCAACATGTTGCTTTCTAAAACTTCAGACCACTTTGTTGTAGTTCAATTCAAAAGGCCATGCAGTGTATAACTTAAAGTTGGATTTATTTGTTAGGAGAAAGATCCCAAAACGATGTTCTTGCCAGACACAGCTGGGCCAACTGTCAATGATGCCACATGGATGACATCATGCTGGAATGTACAGTGCATCACAGAGATGTGCCATTCCAGCCAGCATCTCAATACATTATTACACATCTCCCCATCTTGCAGTAAAAGAAAACTAAAACAAAAAGTAACAAAGTAAAATAAACATGCAACTAAATGTGAAGAACTTGAGGAACATGAGTAAGAAAAATATAGGTAACGTACATGCAAAATACAACTACAGTCAAGCAAAATTGTCACTCAAATACACTGGAACCCTTCTTTCTCCAGCGCCCCTCAATACACGAGATGAACCCACAGACCCATCTCCCGCCCTTGCAACCATACTATCTACATCAGACCCCATGGCCTCATCCAAGGACGAAGAAACAGAAGACTGTTCTCTTGAAAATTCTGCATCAGTCATCAACATCCATGGGGGAACAAACATTAGATTCGGACCTATGCTCTAAATTTTCTTCATGTTCACAATTTCGCCTTTGATATAATGCCACATGTTTCAAATTCCATGTTTGGCCATTAGTCAATTTGATCCAATTACCTCCCACAGCCTTAACTTTATATGGTCCTTTGAATTTATTCAAGAAGTTGCTATGGCCACCAGGTTTTACTTTGACCCAATCCCCCACCTCAATGAAGCGCCTGTTCTCTTCTCTCAACTTACCACTGTAAAAGCTTCCCACAACTGGTTTATCACGCATCCATGAGGGAAGTAATTGGGTACCTGCCTCTCTCCCACGCATCATACCAAATGGACTCTTTCCCAAAATACTGTTTGCAGTAGTGCCATATGCCCATTTCACCGACAGCATTGTGCACAGGCAAACCTGCACTGTGTGCTAATTGCATAGTGCCTTTAACCATCCTATTCACACTCTCAACTAATCCATTTCCCTGTGGATTGTACAAAGAACAACATGAATGTTTCACACCCACAGAGTCCAAAAAATTCTTCATTTTGGTAGACGTCAATTGCGTGCCATTATCAGTGAGCAAGACGGAAGGAAAACCTTCCCTCTTAAAGATATCCGACAAAACTGAAATGGTAGCAGCGGTGGTAATACAACTCATGAAAGCAACATCCACCCATTTTGACTTCGCATCAACCAACACCACGGCATATCTCTTGTTGTCTGGTAGGAAAGAGAAAGGACCAATGAAGTCTAAACACACCTTTTCCCAAACTTCATCAGCCAGAGAAACATGCTGAGGCTCCTCAGAAGACCCGATACCAACTCTCAACCTTTTCTCAGACTTCTTACATGCTACACACCTTTCTACCCAATCCTTTACCTGCCGATCCATAGAAGGCCACCAATAACCTTCCCTCAATCTCTTTATAGTCATTGTATGCCCAAATGTCCCACATGCGCTAAACTAATCAGTCTGGCACGCAAACCAGAGGGCGGACCAAACTTGTCTTGACACATAATCATGCCATCACCAGTTAAGGATAATTCATCCACCATGTTTAAGAAAGGTCTCACCCCTTCTGGAAGGGTACTTTTCTCTCCTGATACTACCTTTATCAACTTCACAACGCCCATCAAAGTCACATCCTCTTCCATCTCCTTAATCCATGTCCTCCTTGGAATAGCATTAGCAAACCCTTCCATTGCATCATCTACGTTTGCTACTACTTCTTCAGTCTATAAGTCAGAAACCATGGCCTCTTTATCTGGAAGCCTTCACAAACAGTCTGCAACCCTGTTTTTCCAACCCGGAACATACGCTACCTTACAGTCAAACTCCTGCAGTCTTACCGCACGTCTTGCCAGTCTACCATAACAGTTGCTTATGCCACCAGGGCCCAAAACTTTGAATAAAGGTTTGTGATCCATACGCAACCTAAAACAACTACCCCACAAAAACACTCTGAAATGGTTAGTAGCACAAGCCGCCGCTAAGGCCTCTCTCTCAATAACAGAATAGTTACGCTCCGATTCCGACAAAGAACGTGAGGCAAACGCATCCGTTTTTTCTTCATTCCCAGGCCTTTGTGCAAGAACCGCCCCAATGCCCACAGCACTGGCATCAACTGTGACAATGGTGTCCAGACCACTTTGAAATGGAGTCAACACACCTGCATGAGCTATTTCCTCTTTGATTAAGTCAAAAGCAGATTGCTGTGTTTTGTCCCAAACAAATCTTTTCCCCCGCCTCAAAAGTTCTCTCAAGGATTCAGTCTTGTGAGCAAAATCTAACACAAATTTCGAATAATATTTTACAAGACCCATAAACGATCTCAAAGAGTCCCTGTCATGAGGCACCCGTGAATTCACAATGGCACTGACCAGATTATCTTTAGGTCTAATTCCCTCCTTGGTAACCAAATGACCCAAGTACTCCACCTGTTGTGTCATAAACTTGAATGTCTCCTTCCTCAGGGTTAGTCCATCTTTTGCAATCTTGTCTAATACTTTAGCAAGAGTGCAATTGTGCTCACCATCATCCTTGCCAAAAACAAGAATGTCATCCCGAAACACAGCAGCCTTATCAACACCTGAAAGGATGGAGTTCATTAGATGCTGAAAGACACTCACAGCAGAACATAAGCCAAATGGCAGCCTGCAAAACTGGAAAATGCCCTCACCAGTGATGAACAAAGTGAGAGATTTAGACTCTGCTCTGAGTTCAACTTGGTGATACGCACTTCTCATATCAAGTTTCCAGAAAACTTTTGCACCATTAAGCATCAAAATTAGTTCATTAATGTTCAGCAAAGGAAATTTGTCCATTATAACATTTTCATTTAAGCACCTCAAATCCACACAGAACCTGAGGGATCCATCAACCTTTTTGGTGATGATAACCGGAGATAACCATTCAGCCGCCTCTACGGGTTCAATCACTTTATCTTCTAGAAGTTGCTGAATGATCTCCTTCACTTTTGTCCTGGCTGCCATAGGAACCCTCCTTGCTCCATGTTTAACAGAAATGGAGTGCTTCTTCAGCTTGATGACATGCTGATGGTTCTTAAATTTTCTCAACTTAGGTTCAAACACAGCATGGAATTCCTCTAATAGTTCATTCAAATTCTTAACATTGCATGTATCCACACTCATGACAGGAACCTCCACTTTGGGGTCCACCTTAATATCAAAATCATATTAGTGAGGCCAACCTAGAACTGGTGGTCCCTCTTTTGCCACATAAACTTTTCCTAGAGTATTTTTTTCTCAAACACAATCTTGGCTTCAATGTATCCCACCACACTGATATCACTCCTTTGATATGCTTTTAGAACAACATCTGAACTTAATAAAGAGCCATTGGGCCAGGTTTCTTTATACACAGAAAGTGGGATAATGGTGTATGGAGAACCAGTATCTACCATCAATTAAACTTTCTTTCCATTTATCTCAAAGTCAGCCTTTGGCCGTGTTCTCCTCTTTTCAGTCCTTCTACATCTGCAACAGTAACGTCATCATCAACGTCTACTACTCTGTAAGTAGACTGTACATCTTCCACACATCCAACTTTTTCTACCTGCTGTCACATGTGTGCCAAATGTCATTTTCTTCCACATTGTAAGCATTCCTTTCCAACAGCATAACATTGTTGGGAATCCGCCATATGGTAGCTGCTACCACACCTGAGGCAATGTCTACCTGCAAATTTTCCAGGTGATTTACTTGTGTTCTTTTGATACTTATTCTTATTCCTAGAACTGGGCAAGTTTTGAACGTTGTTTTTTATAGCACAAACTCCATCAGAATTATTTTCGAGAACTGCTACTTCTTTTTTTTGTTGCTGCTGGGATTTATCTTCATTTCACGCGTGCATTTCTCTGATTCTTCAACAATATTCGAAATGGCTATAACATCTTTTAGCGTAGGATTGCTAGATGCCCACAGTCTTTCCTGTGTTTTTTTGCAACTGCACTGAACAATTAACGGATCTCTTATCATCTCTTCCTGCATTGCACTGAACACACATTTTGCTGAAAGTTCTCCCAACCTTGCAACAAAGTCATCTATACTCTGATTTAAACGCTGTGGTTGCATATAGAACTTGTGTCTTCTTATTGCTACATTGATATGTTGTGCAATTTCAATACTGCTTCCTTGTAGACATCTTCCATTTCTTCTCCTTGTGGAAGATACTTAAAAACATGCTGCCTTCCTTGCCCAAGCATCCTAAAAGCAAAGCTTTCTTCCTTACTGCAGGAAACTCTGTGCCATCTTAAGCAACCAAGTCATTTTCAAAACAGTCTATCGAATCCTCCCACTAAATAGGAGGTTCACCTGGTGACATTAGAAAAGGAGGAGGTATTGCTATAGCAGTGCTTACATCCATTTTCAGGTTATTTTAAGTACTTCTCACTCCTCCACAAGATGGCAGCAACAATGTTAGTTTTCCCTTTCTTGAACTTGAATGCTTTTCCAAGGAAGAGTGTCAGCCAATGAGGGAGCAGCTATCAATTTGCCTACAATTCTTTTATCACAGCCCCACTCGTGAAGTACAGCAGTCCACTACACTGCTCTCGGCTTTCTCATCCAAGGTAAGCATAATCATCAATAATTTCGTGTTAACATTCATCCGCTTTTAAAGTAAGTGTTGATTTAAACAGCTAAAACTCAGAGCGTCATTTATCTCATGAGCACGCTTCGCTGCAGGCACTCAGTATGCAGTGTTTATCTATGAACACGTCGCGTTCCAAACTATCAGTTAGTATTCATCGAAACAGTAAATCGACTGCACAGTTGTTAAAAGTGTTGTTCCCTCCGCCATTTTACTCTCATTGAACTCCTAAATATACTGGCATGCAACATTCTTTGCTTTTCTGACAGAAGTTTATCTAAACATTTTTTCTTCGCCGTGCGCGTCAATCCCAATGTCACGCGCTGCGCGGCAATGCACTTTCGCTCAATTTGGGAAGTCAATCCAGACCAGGCATTGTTCAGACAGTTCAGTTGACACTTTACTTCCCAACAAAGTATAACTTCTCTCTGCACTCAAGCTGCTAATATAATGCGCCTACAGATGCTTGTTAATCTGTTGCTCGCTACTCGTACTTATTTATTTAAAAGTCCTGAGCTTGTCGCCCGCAGTCCACACCATTGAGTTAAAACATCACTAATGAAAGAGGCTTAATGATGTAGCGATATACAGCGATATACAGTAGCTACAACAATACTTTAGCAAATTTGCACATTCTAGCTTACCACGCATGAGTAACAGTTCGTTTACATCTTTCAGTAATTAAGGCGACCACGCCGATCTTCTTCGACCTACAATACACGTACTTACAATGGAAACGAAATGCGTGCTTGGGATGATAGTGGTAAATGTTCTGTTTGTCCTCACATGTAGTTGATATGGGGACCCTTCTCATGCATTACTTGTAAATGGACCACACCTTGGCCACGCCATGAACCCATATTAGGCGTTGACACTTCGAGGGTTCGCCCCCTCAAATTTAAGGGCGGCCTGATTAATGCACTCTCCCTGGGCTGCCATAGTCAGGATATCAGGGATCTGATTCTTGACTCGGATTTGGATTTCCTTTTTGTGACCGAGACTTGGCTCAATGACACTAGTAACCTTGATCTCTCGACCGCTCTTCCTCCCGGCTTCGCCATTTTTAGGCTAGATAGACTGATTGGTAGAGGAGGCGGGGTCGCTGTACTTCTTAGAACCTCCCTTAAGTGTCATACTTTCAATTTAGGTCCCCTAAAAGGAGCAGAAGGAATGGGCTTCTTGATCATGTGAAATGCATCTGCCTCCTTTTCAGGAGTACTGATATATCGCCCCCCCAGGGAACGCGTCTTCATTTCTAGACTCACTAGGTGATAGCTTAGGCCAGATTCTTCTGCGCTATCCTCATTTTACACTCATGGGGGATTTCAATCTGCAACTGGAATCAAAAATTGATGCTCAAGCAACCAATTTTTATCTGACCCTAGATATCTTTGGTCTGCATCAATCCGTATTGCTACCCACTCATTCCACCGGACATACCCTGGATGGTGTCTGTTCGAATTTTCCCGCACTGGAAACACACACCCCAATTCCACAAATCTGGACAGACCATAGTCTGATTCCTTTCAAGATATGTGTCTCTGAACCGGTAAAAATCTTGTGGACTAGTCAGCAGCCTACTTCTGACTTAAACTGGAAGAGAGTGGCTGAATGCATTAAATCTAATCCCCCCAGACAGTTTCAAGCTCCTAGATTATCTGGGGTTGCTACTCAGGACTCCAGAGACTTTCACTCTTGGATGTGCCAAGTCATTGCAGAACGTGTCCCATCGACAAACCGTTCAAGTAAGGGCACTAGGAAAAAGCTGAATGCACCTTGGTATTCGCAGGTGTTAGCAGGAAGCCATTTACTATGTAAAAAAAGTGAAAGGAAATGGAGAAAAACCTATGATCATTCAGACAAAACCCTCTACTTACAGCATCGGAAATCCTACCTGGACGGTATTAAGCTGGCCAAAAAGGAATATTACATCAATGCTATTAAAGAGGCAGAGCAGAAGCAAAGAACGGTCTTCTCAATAGTGAAGTCCTTCACGAATTCCAAAAGCTCTGGAGCCGCAAATTCCTCCTTCGGCAACTTTCTGCAACCAGATTGCCGACTACTTTGAGGAGAAAATTGAGCAAATACAGAAGATTTCCCAGTCCCTCCTCCCCCCTATGATAATAGCCATCTAAGGCCGGGGAAAAACAAACTTTACACCCTGAATGCCTTTCAATCGGCTTCCCTTATGCAAACCCGTGAGGTCATTCTGGCTTGTAAATCAGGAGCCCCCTCTGACTCTTGCCCCCCCCAAAAACTCCATCAGATAATTGATGTAATGAATCCTACTATTAATGCGATAGTCAATGCCTCACTCAGCTCTGGAGTGGTTCCTCCTGGCTGGAAAAAGGCAATTGTGAAGCCTTGAATGAAGAAATTCAACAAACCTACCACTGACCTATCTAATCTTCGACCAATATCGCTCCTCCCTATCTTCAGTAAAATTACAGAGCAGATAGTTTACCAAGAATTGAAAACTTTTGTTGACACTCATAACATTTTACATCCTCAACAGTCAGGTTTCCATCCTAAACATTTAACTGAAACTGCTCCTATCGAGCTCACTGACTCTATCAACTTCTTGCAGGGTGAAGGCAAAAACGCTGTCTTGATCTTATTGGACCTCACGGTAGCGTTCAACACCATCTCGCATGAGATCCTGTTTGACAGGCTGAGAAGTATAGGTATAACAGAAGTTGCCCTGGCATGGTTACCATCTTTCTTGACCGACAGATCTCAAACAGTCTCTTTTGGCTCTTTTTTATCCAAAGAAAAAAAAGTTCCATCTGGGGTCCCAAAGGGCTCCATCTTAAGCCCGTTATTATTCAACATTTATATGATCCCCCTTATCACACTAATAGAGTCACATGGGATACTTGTTACATCATACGCTGATGATACCTAGCTAGTGGTCTATATGGATAAAAATTCCATAAATATGGAACAAAACTTTAAGAGCTGCCTGATTGAGGTCTTCCGATGGATGAATACCAACCATTTAAAATGTAACGCCAACAAATTGGAGATTTTACCTCTGGGAAAATTCTGTCCCAAGGACTGGTGGCCTGAGGACTCACCTGCTCCACCCCAACCAGTGGAAACCGCAAGAAACCTTGGGGTCCTATTTGACTCCGCTCTTTCCTTCGACCAGCACGTAAGGAACACAGCAAGAAGCTGCCTCAGCATTATTAAATCTCTAAAAAAGTTTTTCTAGCTTCTGCCCACTGATTCCAGAAAGACGGTGGCAGTAGCATTGATATTATCACGTTTGGATTATTGCAATGGCTTGATGGCCACGTTAAAAAAAATTCAAAGTGTCCAACACGCAGCTGCGAGATTAGTGCTCAAACTACCCAGAAGATCTTTGGCTACCAGTGCACTTAAGACCTTGCATTGGCTGCTGCTACATAAGAGAATCTCTTCAAGATCTTGCTGGCCTCTTTCAGAGCTTTAAACAAGACAGGTCCAAAGTATCTTGCAAGATGTTTTGTGAGCTATAACACTTCAAGATGCCTGAGGTCGGCAGGCGGCAACCTAATTAACATCCCCAGATTTAATTACACAACCAAGGGAGGTAAGACATTTACCGTACTGGCCTCTAAGGCATGGAATGCCATGCCCAAAAACCTCAGACTTCTGACTCAGGAGAATGCCTTTAGGAAACAATTAAAAACTTGGAATTACAGTCTGTCAGACAGTTTTTTAATGGCTGCTATCTAGGTTTTAATATTGTATTGGACACTGCATCAGCGCCAGGATGATCCTTTCGGAGCGACAGTTCGCGCTTTATAAATTCTGCATACAAATACAAATACAAATAATCCACTTCTGCAGCACGAGTCCTGCGCAGTAATCCTGGTCTTTACTGCCAGCAGGATGTCTCCACTTTCCCTGCAGATACTCTCCACCATGCTGCCATCCACGACGAGTTGGGTTCGGGGGGGGGGGTTAATCTTTCTCCATCAGCATATGTTCTCCATGTCTGGCAAACATCAAAGCGTCGCCAAAATTGTTGTAGTTCAATTCAAAAGGCCATGCAGTGTATGACTTAAAGTTGGATTTCTTTGCTATTAGAAAGATCCCAAAACGATGTTCTTGCCAGACACAGCTGGGCCAACTGTCAATGATGCCACAGGGATGACATCATGCTGGAATGTACAGTGCATCACAGAGATGTGCCATTCCAGCCAGCATCTCAATACATTATAACACACTTCAAGGCGCTACTTGGCAAGAGATGAGGTAGGCGGCTTCAGCAGGAAGTGTGTGAGAGCAAGAACAATTGCTTCATCTTGACAAAGTCTATGGGGCAGATTTACGAGCTGTGGCGCAACTCTGCAAATCCGCAGGGATGCGCCAGAAAAGATGAGACACGCAATTTCCTCATAGGCATAGGGCGCCCCTGAGCACTCCTTGGGAGAAGACCGAGTAGGACATGCAGTAGACCAGTCCTAACAATCATCTTTTTTTACCAGTCCCTCAGCCGTGGTAAGGTGTGTTTCTTATTTATTTATTTAAGGTTTTTCTAGAGCGCGTAGTCACCCCGAGGGTATCCCAGCGCTGGACCTCTTACTCACCAGGGGAGATAGTCAGGAGTGATGACGGCTCATGGGAAGAGTAGGGTTTTGAGAGACTTCCTGAACCGTAGGAGGTTTGGTTCTACTCTGAGGCTCAGGGGGAGTGCGTTCCATTTTTTCCCGTGTTGACCGAAAAACGGCGGCCACCCATCCGGGCCTTCTTCACCTCTTAAAGGAAGGTGACATGCACTTTCCTCCACTTTCCTCCTCTTGATATAAGCCTGCACCATAAATCTCTCTCAATAGGGGTACTGATGCTTTTTTAAATTCCAGGTGAGTATCTTAATAGCAGAGTGCATGTTAGCTATAAATGATCATAAGGACTGCTGCCCTCCGGCAAAATCCCCCAATACAGGTACATAGCATAAAATTATTCACATCATTATCAATTTCCAATAGAGAGAACAAACCACATTTCCTTATACATAGTACTTAACAACAACACACCCCAACCAATCCCATCCAGCGACAATTTGGCAAACGTATATTGTTCAAACTCTTTAACTGGTGTTCCATAAGAGCTCCATTAAAAGGGTTGATGAATCTTTTGCAAAAAATACTGACCCAAGGATTATGCACACACGTGTCAATAAGAGCGGGGAGACAACATATACCGCTACGAGAACTTTGATTACACGTGCATGAGGGTCTTTTATTTGGGAAACACCCCACACCAACCTGCATACCCTGGTTATGCAGGACAAGTGATCCTTCCCCTTTTGATTTGAAAACGAATCCTACGGAGACTGAATGGATCAGTACTCTTCCTCCCCCATTTGATTGATTAGGGTTGATGAATCACCACATTTACATGGTTCCAAGGGGGTGGTAACTATAAAGACTATCAAGCCACATGGGCTAACCATGCAAATTTCGAACTGTAAAGAAAGCATTAGCTAGTAATAGGAGTACGTGTAAGATAATATTGCCTGCTGTTCTAGGGGTCACTTTAGGCAGAACCACACAAACATCTGACCATGTGGCATTCCCAGCAATTGAGTCTGTGTCCTCCTCCCAATCAGTGGTGCCTTCTGGCCTCCTGACAAAGCACAAAATCATTGCGGCTACAGCTAGTACTCCATCCCTACCACCCCGGACTTGATGTTGTGTAGGACATGATCCACACCACTGACCCAGCCAGACTGTCCAGTGCCAGTGAGGTCCAATTGACTCGAGCTCCGGGCACATAGTATGTCCCACTTCATAGTTATCAATCCATTTCCAGACCTCCACTGGGTTAGTGAAGAAAGTTGCTTACCCTTCCAATTGTATGTACAGTTTGGCCAGGAGTAACAGGGTATATGTCAACCCAATGCCTTGGAGTTTCTTCTTCACAGAAACCAAGGAAGCCCTTTCCCTTAGTACTGCTATCATGAAATCAGTAAATATAGAGGGGAACCACTTCCTGGAGCCAGTCCTTCAAAAAAGGTATCATTGATGACCCCTCTATTCATTCTGACAGCCCACTACCCTGATGTTATTTTGGCTCGCCAGCCCTCCTAGTCACCAATTCTTGCCTCCAGGATCTTGATTGTGCCTACCAGACTGCCCAATTCAGCAGTGTAGGATTGAGAGGAGGAGGTGATCTCCGGAAATCACTGTCTCCACCTGTCAAACTCAATCAGCCATCTTCCTTTGGTCATCCTGGTAGAGCTCCAGGACAACAACTACAGTATCTATTTTACCTTCAAGCACTTCCCTGGTAGAATTTATGGCAGCAAGGATTACATCTAGTTTGTTCCTGGGTGACTGATCTGTGGGAGTGCTCTTGTCAGCTATACTGTTATCAGGAGGCATCCAAATAGTGGTTTACTCCTTGCCTCTATGCATCCGACCCATTCTGCAGTGCTGCAGTGGAAGAATGTGTGCTCTGTGGGGGGCACAGCACAAGAGTTAAGAGAAGGACACCAAATGTGAGTTTTTTCCACAGGCAGCAAGCGCGTTGGAGCATGTTGGCACTCATTTCATGTAAGCCCACATCATATGGCCCCCCTGTAAAAGTGGGAAGCTGAGGTCCACCATGCAATACAGTGGAGGATCATCAGGCCCAGCTGTCCAGTGTCTGCCTGCTGAAAGGTCCCAACTAGGTAAAGTTGGGGGCATCCTGAGTGAGTGTTGGTGCTATCAGTCGCACAAGTAGCCAGGTGTTAAAGAGTACACAGCTGATCTGTTTTGTGCCCCTCAATGATGCCATTTGAAGCCAAGGGGTAGGGATGCCGATATTTTGCTTTGGGGCACTTCTGACTCCTACGACACTCTATTGTCCTGTCAACCACCAGTAGGGTCGTCGCCACTCGAGAACAGAAAAAGGCAGCCCCGCTGTGCATGATGTGCTGCTGTCAAGCGAGGTGAGGCACTGAACCACATCCTCATAACCCCCTGATCAGGGGGGCAATGGCGGCCAGCAACATTCAGTCTAGGCGATCTTGGTGAATACTCCTACTGCAGGAAATGCTCTGGCTCCACTGTCACAGGTACTGCAGCAAGGTGACAAAGTCAAAAAGAACGATTGATGGACAGAATGCAAAACAATGTCATACATTCACCCCAGCACAGAGATCTGGGCCTAAGTCCATTGTTTGTTTGCTCCCCATGCTGTTCCAGTTTGAACCCAGCCATGTGCAAATCAGTCTTGATCCTGGTCCCTGTTGGAACTGTCCAGCCCGAACTGTTTGGCCAGGTCCTCCCTGAACTGGAAACAAATATCCTAGTACTGGTTTTGGGTTTTCACCTCTCATCAGCCAGGGTAGCTTGACTCCAGTGGCATGGAGAGCACAGGACCACGTCTGGACATACTCATCCCACTCGGTGTGACAAATGCAAAAAGAACAATTGATGGAAAGAATGCAGAACAATGTCATACATTCACCCCAGTACAGAGACCTGGGCCTAAATCCATTGTTGTTTTGCTCTCCATGCCATTGCAGTTTGAACCCAGCCATCTGCAAATCAGTCTTTACCCTGCTCCCTGTCGGAACAGTCCAGCCTAAACTGCTATTCCAGGTAATCCTGGACTGGAAAGAAGCATCCTAGGACTGGTTTCGGGGTTTTACCCCTCATCTGCCAGGTTAGCTTGACTCCAGTGGCATGGAGAGCATGGGACCACTTCTGGGCATACCCCCCCCGACTAGTGGTGACAAATGCAAAAAGAACTATTGATTGAACCAGTCCCAGTATGCTTGTTCACGGTCCAGGGAGGACCTAGCTTGGCAGTTCGAGCTGGGCTGTTCCCAAGAGGCACAGGGTGAAGACTAATTTGCATATGGCTGGATCTAAACTTGAGTTGCATGGTGAGCCAAAGAATGATGGATTTAACCCAGATCTCATGACTGGGGGTGAATGTTTGATTATCTCTGCATTCTATCCAACATCTGTTTGTCTTTTGCTTTCTCACCCTATGTGCACTGGGTATGCTTAGACATGGGTCCCGGGCTCACTGTGCCACTGGATTCAAGCTAGCCTGGCTGATGAGGTGTGATGCCCTGAAACTGGTCCCAGGATGCTTGTTTCCGGTCCAGGGAGGACCTGGCTTAGTAGTTTGGCTGGACTGTTCCCATGAGGCAGAGGGTCAAGACTGATTTTCATATGGCTGGGTCTAAACTGGGGTGGCATGGTGAGCAAAAGAAAGATGGATTTAACTCAGAATTCTTGACTGAGGTGTATGTTTGATTTGCTCTGTATTCCGTCCTTCATCTCTTTGTCTTTTGCAGCAAGGTGGCCACCATCTAGAACCGACCGGCCCTGCTGTGCTCCAACAATCAGGGTGAGGTGGAGATCGACGGGAATACAAAATAGACCCATAGGTGGGTGGTTTGCAGGGGCCAGCAGTGATTCCCCCGTCCAAAATAGGAGCACTAGTGGGATTGTAATGGGATTGTATTTTTTCCTCATAGCAGAGGGAGAGCAACAGTAAGTTGGTCTCACTGCATAGCAGTTGGCTTTGGCCAAAACTGATTTCTAAGTTCAACATAGTTAACAGGCTTCTGTGGTGTTATTTCATATTTTTAAAAGTGATTAAAATGCACACAATTTTATGAAGGCATCCCATCAGTTTGCAAAAACACAGCAAAAACCCATTGTCTATATTTCATATTCTGTGGAAACAGTAACATTCTAGCATGAGAGAGCAGTGCCTTGCAAGATATGGTTTTAATTTATAATAGTCAGATTTATATTTAGATGGTTCAAACTTCAATGTACAAGCCTCTTTTTATGTGAGTACATGACTGATACACATTCCAGAACAGAAATGTTCAAATGGAGGAGGTAGTAACTAGGGCAGCACATTGCTCTTTGGACTTTTTTACTATCTGAAGAAAATGGTATTTCAACTTGGTTTTACATTTGCAAAGGGAAGATTAAATAAATGGATGTTTTTCTGTACAATAGGTTTTTTGTACCTTTGCGGAAGAGGCACTACTGAATTAAATTTGAAAGTGGCCTAGACCCATAATGGCTGCTAGGACTCTGACATGCAACAACGAGAAGTGGTATTCCTTTGTAACATTTTAATCATGTAATACAGGAATTCAAACGATAAAATTCATAGAACATTTATTTTTACATTTCATATCACATTATTTCAATGATGCGAGTATTTCATTGTAAGCGTTTTCACACTTCGTCCTTAAGTAACTGTATCGTAAGTATCAAAACAGTAATTGACAGTAGCACAATAAGCATTTTATTCACGCGTAAATTTGTTAAACAGTTTCAAAATACTTGGCAATAGATAACAAAGGATGCAGGGCGTGGTCTTTGGAGTTTCGAATAACAGTCTTCGGTCTCTCTCTTTCTCTTGGTCACTCTTCCCCGTAGGACACTCGTACCGATGTCTCCCAAAAGGCAAACAGAGGAACACTACCGTCACAAACTGTATATATTCTTAAAGCTCTATGCGTGTACCCATCACCAAGAACTTGGCGTCACCGAGACTCGTGATAGCTTTATTAAGGAGGAAGGGTCAGGTAGGGAGGAATGGGGAAGGGAAAAGAAGCGTGTTTCGCATGCAGCGTGCAACACTTTACTTATGCCACAAGCCCAACAGTCCTGTGCCCTCCAACCTCCTCCTCCACCGCTCTCCTCACGTTACTTGCCTGGGGCTACGGTCCCTGGTGACCGTAGCAATGGGTATCGCGGTGTCCTGTTGCTTGGAGGGACAGCCGGATACGAGAGCAGTGTGTGCTGGGGAAACCTCCCGTGGGTCAGCTCTGCCGCTCCGCTTCGCCTCCTCCGTGTCTCCAGCACCTGAACTTTCCTTTTCTGTTCTTCGTGTTCCGTCGTCCAATGCTCTGTCCTGCGTAGCTTCGCCTCCTCTCCTGCAGCCGTCCATCGCAGCCTCGCCTCCTCCGGATCTCCAATCACCCGGTGGCCCACAGCTGAGCCAACGGCTCTCTTTTAGCTTCTGTCCGGACTCCTGCTCCTCCTTTGCGCCGCAGACTAGACCGCTCAACTCTTCTGGTTGGATAGACCATCTTGAAGCTCCCGGCAGATCGGGAGATAGGATGCTCTCTATCACATTGCCTCTCTTCTGGAGATGGACGATCGGGCCATTCAGCTGTCGGACATCTGGAGAGATAATCTACATTCCCTTGGAACTTTCCCGGCATGTGCAGAGTCTGAAATGAAAAAGGCTGTAAGGCTAAAAACCATCTTAGTACTTTAGCATTGGTTTCTTTATTGGTTGCTAACCACGTTAGGGGAGCATGATCTGTAACTAAAAAGAAAGTCCTCCCCAACAAATAGTATTGTAAGGATTCCATGGCCCACTTGATGGCCAAACATTCTTTGTCCATGATGGCATAGCGTGTCTCCCTCGGAAACAGTTTGCGACTCAGAAACAGCACTGGTTTAAGTAGTCCTTGATTATCTGGTTGCGATAATACAGCTCCCAGTCCTTTATCTGAGGCGTCTGTTTGCAACACAAATGTCTTTTTGTAGTCGGGACAAGTCAAAATCAGGGCCTTGTAGAGTATAGTCTTTAGGGCTTCAAAGCTTTTCTCTTGCGTTGGACCCCACCCGATTTTTTCCTCTCAACAAGTCCGTGAGGGGGCTGGCCACGTCAGATAATTGGGGAATGAATCTTCGATAATACCCGACTAACCCCAGGAAGGTTCGTACCTCTTTCCTGGTGGTTGGTCTGGGAATATCTTTAATAGCTTCCAGTTTATCAATTTGGGGTTTTAGGGTTCCTTCACTGATGGTGTAACCTAAATCGTTTATTTGATGGGTGCCCAGAGTGGACTTCTTTAGATTCATAGTTAATCCTGCATGTGACAAGGTCTCAAATACATTCTGTAGGTGTTCTAGATGGGTTTTCCAATCAGGGCTATACACAACAATGTCATCTAGGTAAGCAACGGCATAATTTTAATGAGTTTTAGTAAAATGTCCATTAGTCTCTGAAAGGTGGCCAGTGCTCCATGTAACCCAAATGGCATTACCTTGAATTGGTACAACCCTGAGGGTGAAGAGAAGGCTGCCTTCTCTTGAGCTGCCTCTGTCAGGGGTATTTGCCAATATCCCTTGGTCAAGTCAATGGTGGACATCACCCTAGCCTCTCCTAGTTTTTCAATTAGCTCATCCACTCTAGGTATTGGATAATTGTCAAATTTAGAATTGGCATTTACTTGGCGAAAGTCAATGCAGAAATGGATACTGCCATCCGGTTTCGGCACTAAAACGATGGGGGAACGCCAGTTACCTTTGGAAGGTTCAATAATATCTGCCTGTAGCATCTTTTCTATTTCCTGTTCTACCGCCTCTCTCCTAGCTTCAGGTATGCGATAGGGTCTCACATTCACCACTCTTCCCGGTGGGGTAACAATATCGTGGGCTTGTAGGTTAACCAAAGAACTTTTTACTAGGTATTCTAATTCATAAAATTGCACTTGAGTATCACATGAGTGATTGTTTCGCAACGTAAAAACAACCAGCTAATAGAAATTGATCTTTAAAATGAGCATTTAAATATTCAGCAATTTCATGTAAACGAAAAAAGACAACGGCATCATTTTAATACGTTCCCTTTATTTTTCTTTTCTTTTCAACAGAACTCCTGATGAAGGAACAATAGGTTCTGAAATGCATTGGGTCATTTATTGAAAAGTATTTGGTTATATATGAAATACTCGCATCATTGAAATAATGTGTTATGAAATGTAAAAATGAATGTTCTATGAATTTGATCGTTTGAATTCCTGTATTACATGATTAAAATGTTACAAAGGAATACCACTTCTCGTTGTTGCATGTCAGATTCCTAGCAGCCATTAGGGGGCTAGGCCACTTTCAAATGTATATGAATGTTAGCAGGCATTAATCTGACATAGCACACATACCAGAATAGTTGCATTAACTTCTTGAAAAATTTGAGTGCAATTTCAACACACATACATCGATTTATCAACTACTGAATTAAAGGCATTATTTAGGTTTCTAGCAGGGATTTGAATTCTTAGCATTTTAGATGTGACTGATACACAGAAAAATAGTGCACATCAGGCTAGTTCAAAACAAGGTATGTATTTTGTGACTCTCAGATGCACTATTTCATCCAGGAGCAAATGTGGCATTTTTATTGTCTTTTTGATCAATTAAGTGAGTATATTTTGAAACAGGTTTGTGAATTGAGTACTCGCAATTCATTTAAACACAAATAAATATTAATGTGCTAAAGTATAATTGAGTGCTGGGTGCGTTGCTTTTTACAAATCACACCCCTAAATGACTGTGAATTGAATAAAGGTATAGTCACTATTTTCTCTAGACATTAGTGAGTTGCCATTTTCCTGGCTATTGGGATTGGTTCTGAGGAGGGCAAATTAGTCCCATGCCAATCTGAAATTAGAACCTCACCCTTCTTTAAAACAGTCTTGTCTTATATAACTGTTTCTTTTGTGACTTATCCCAATAACTAATATCATTATTTTAGTTTTACTAATCAAACATTTTCTTTTCTCTCACAACATCATGCGTACATACTGCTGTGTTGAGCACTATCAGCTGGCAAGTGTGCTCAACAATGGCAAGTCAGTCCTCCCAGAGAGGCATTACTATAGGTTCCTGTGCACACGATCTAGCACACCTTCATGTAGGCACAACTGAACATATAAGTCTTGCACCACTGCAAACAAAACCTGCCGGTGACAGCAGTGAAGATGAAGTCTACTGCAATACAGAGGCAGCTCCTCTGCTTAGGGGAAGGAGTGTTGCCCCACTGCTTTTTGAGCAGGAAATATAGATAATAGTAACGTAGCTATTACTTTTTGCCGGTTTGGGACTTGGTCAGGGCGGGGCAGGTTTAGAAGCACAGGGGGTGGAGAGGTTTGCATACTCCAAGTACCTATGACTGCTTGGCCATCTGTCTTGGCCTGGCCAAACAGTCATGCACACTTTGCATGTTTCCCACCAAGCTGCACTACACAGCCTGGTGGGGAACATGCCCAGTCCCCTGGTCCCCATGTGAGTTCTGATTTATGACGCTCAGACCGATCACAATGCGCATTGCAGAGTTGTGGTTGGCTTAAGGGAACCAATCACAGTAATAGATTGCAGCATTGTGATTGGCTATGGGGAGCATGGGTGCTTCCTGGTTCTGGGACTTGAGCAGCAGAGGAGAGGTGTGGCCAATGGAACAGGTGAGTGTTCTTCATTTGTGTCCTCTGTCACCTTTCCCTCCCAGCGGCCTCTCCACCCTTACTCCCTGCCAGCCGCTACTGACTGCAACTGACACAAGCCTGATGCATCTGTTGCCAGTTTGCTAAGTTCATTGCAGTGTTCGGAGTCCTTATCCAATTTTATCTATTGCTAGATGTTGGAACTTGTATGTGCTTTAAGCCTCTCTACCTGTTGTACATAAGTAAACCAAGGCACCCGGGAGAGATGACTGGCACAAGGTCACTCTATTAGTAAGTGGAAGATACTAAGATTAGATCTCAATAACTCACTATCTAAATCAAATGTGTAAACTATGGTACCCAGCAGGGCCAGTCTGCCTGTACCGGGTAACATGAGTTTCCCCAGGAGGCTGTAAGTGTGGGTGCCAGTTTTGCAGCAGTGGGAGCCGGTTTTGCAGCTGTACTACAATATCATCCTCCAGTACCAAAAGCAGGAAGCAATCATTTCCAGACTCCTGGGGCCAGACAGTGCTTCCCAGGGACTGGTCCAAGAAAATTGCTGGCCCTTGTACCCAGTATAATAAGTCAGTGATCAAAACACTCAATGCTGAGATCTACATGCAAAGAATGATCTTGAGGTTGCTCAGCTGAGTAGTATAGCTCAATTGCTGCATAAATTGCAAGTCAGTATTGTGTATTTTAGATAAATCAGAAGCACAACACCCCACTAAGGTTAATGTCTACACTTTTCTGTCAATGCTGCACTTTTGAAGTCCATGTAAAGACCATGAGATAGCAGTGTAATGCTGTTCACTATCAGAAACAGCATCTATCTCATGAAGAAAGGCTGGAGATAGCAAACTGACCAAATGCTGCACGTTCACTTTTGGTGTCTTTTAATGTGCCCACTATTGTATTTCAAATCAATTTAAATAGCACCAAACAGGCATTGAGGCTGCCTCAAAGTGCTTGCTTTTCTGACCAAGCAAAAGTATGAGTTCTTGGATGCTAAAAGAACAGAGCAGCATACGTTTGGCTCCAACCTTTATGTTTGACCAGGCCACTTATATATTTACATATAGCTCAAGTATTTGTGTGACTTAATATCAGTAATGTGAGGTGGTACACTGAAAATCTACAGAACGTGCATTTATGGCGTCATTTCGACAGTCATACAAGTGTGCATACTAATGTATTCCTTACAGTAACATCGAATTGCAGTTCTCATATATATCTGCATTTGTGTGGTATGAATAATGTTTTTAACTCTTATATAATCATGTATTCATTTGAATGGTACTCTGCATCTATATTGAAACTGTAAACATATCCATTATCATGCATTTTAAGTGTTTTGGAATGTTTTCCACATTAACTTGACCAAAGGCCCTATACCTTTGGATTTCTTATTGTTTAACCTTCACGAGAAGCTAGCTCAAGCCACTATGATGTACTCTCCTCTGCAGGTGCAGTTGTATGATCTCAAGAACTGAGAGGGGCACATTGTATGTGATAGATAGTGAGGTGAAGGGGAAAATACTTTTGGCAAGGACAAGAAGCCTTAAACAACAAAGAGAGGACTACTGTTTGTGTGGCATGTGTGGCATTGGGAGATTCGAGGAATCCACGGATGTTCAGACGTGCGGACCAAAAGAAGGGAGTTTCAAGTGTAGCTGCCACAGTTTTACTTGTGAGGATGGAAAATAATGAGGCACTTGATATGGGATTCCTGGAAGTTCTTGTGTGGTGTTTAATTAGTGTTCACGCTTCAGCTTTAGTCAGATTCCTTTTAGACTCAGAGGGGTATAGACCTCTTCCTAATATCTCTGTTGTGTGACTTCATGCTATACAATACTCTTTATTTTGGAGGACTTCTATGGAAGTTCTACTATGCTGACACCTTCCTACTGTACTAGATCTGATTAGGGTTTCCCCAATCAGTGCTTTAGTTCAGTCTTAGTTTAGGAGATTTAGATTTCCTCATGCATATTAGGCATATTAGGAAAGTTTGTACCGATCATCTGATTTTATTTCTGATTTTTTTTGCATTGCTATCACTGAATACCTTGTATGTTTCATGTTATTGAGGCTCCACTTGGTGAGACGATCTTGCCTCTCAGTAGTGATTTTGCGTTTTTTACAATATATTCTTAAGACTTGTATACAACAGTCTGGTTATACATTTATAATAAACCCATACTTAATCTCAAATACCAACTTTGGGTCCTTAATGTTTGGCTGAATTGGTTACACTGTAATTTGAACTTGTGGATGATGTTAAATCTCTTTTATTCCTTAGCCACTTAAAAAGGCTCATTGAGGTGGACTTTGGACCCAGGGCTCAGGGCTCTAGCAAAATTATCCACATTATGAATATCAAACTTCTCCTTAAAGACATTAATATCAAATCAAATCAAACCAAAACAGATTTATTCGGTGACAACAAGGCAAACACCATAAAAGCATACTAATACAAATATATCTTAAAAAGGTACATTCTAATGGAATTTCATGAGGGACATTAATTATAATACAACATCTGCAAATTTAAAAATGCAAGAAGCAGCATAAAATAGTAAGTCCATTTTTCAAAATCATTAAGATACAATTTGCCACAAATTCATAAAATAAAGTGCAAGTGCAATCAGTGCAAAGGAATGCGATTTAGAGGATATATTACTCATCATCTTTTTCATATAGCAGAGCATCCAAAAGTGCATAGTCTTTTCTCCTTCTAATTGATTTTTGTATAAAACATATTACAGCACTTATTATTTTCATGGTGTCCAAACTACAAATGAAGTTAAACGCATTTTAAAAATAATGGTTTCAGTACAGTTTTTTGGATATCCATATAAAAAGGGCAACATAAAATGAGATGCAGGGTGGATTGAGGGGTTTTACCATCACATGGGCAGGGAGACAGAATTCTATGCCATTTCTCAGTTTTCGGAAAAGCTACTAAATAATGTAAGGTGCTCATCCTTAGCCTGGTCAAGTAAAATCTGTGCTGGACATTTTGGACCAGGGTAAGATATATCTGGGTGCCCCTCATGTAAGGGCGTTCACAAAAAGCTGCCACTGTCTGTTTTTGCTTGGCTGTCCTATCCCTATCTATTTCAACAGCAGCAAGATATCTCAATTTCAAATCTCTTTTTACTGTATTCTTGAATACTTATGGGATCGTCTTTACATATTTCGCACTTTGTCAGAAGGTTAAAAATATGACACAGCCATGGTATTTTCATACCATGGTCTAGTGCTAGACAATCTATAACTAGGACCTTAGAGAATTTAGTTTCTTCCTTGGTCATAAGCCATGCCTGAGTGTAAGGGCAGCTATGTTGAGAGTATCGCTTAAGTATTTGATGGACAATTCTTTGTGTATAATTACGTTTGCTGTTGCATTTGGAACTGCCAACAGTTTAAAAAAATCGTATTTTCATTAGTTTGGAGAATTATCGTGTTTGCTCTCCCCCAAATGGCGGCTCCATAATTAACAGCTGGAACACCCTTGCTCCTATATAGATTTAAAATTTCATGTAGAGGCTTATTCCCAAGTTTTGCTGCACATCTCATTATTCCCTCAGTTGTTTTTAGGAATTTCATTTTACATAATTCAATATGCGGATTCCTTGTGCCGTTGTTACAAAATAATAAACCTAAATATGAAAAAGTAGGGACTCTGCTAATAGAAACCCCACCCACATGATGAAGAGAGCATTGAGGCAAGATGGCGGCTGTGACGTGGGCTGTGTAGGCAGCCCAGTCACTCTCCCCTGGAACCATACCCAAGAAAGGATTGAGAAGGAGGGGAAATACCTTAATTTTTGAGCTGCTTGCCGAGATTACGCTGTGCTGCGGAAAAGCATCAGCTCTCATATTCTTCTTTCCGAAATTTCTGGTGCCTGTGTGATGCTGAGACACCGAAAGCGCTGAGAGTTACCGAGAGAGCTGAGGAGGAAGAGGCGGGGTGCGTCACAGGTGCGGTGTCGGTGGTGGGAGAAGCCGCGACAGAACCGAGCAGAGAAGCGGCAGTGGAATTGGAAGCCGAATCTCCCCGTGAAAAAAGCCGCAGCTGCAGCATATTTGACAAGCGAGGATTGAGGAAGACTGCTAAAAGACGAATACTGATGCAGGGCATTCTGGTGTAGAGCTCCGATACGGAGATTTTCTGCACTGTTTCATTTTGGCTACCGCTGGGAAGTTTATCGCGGCCGAGGAGGTGCCGCATTGAGGAAGAAGATGCCGACAAAAGATCTGGCAAAGGCAAATGAGGCGGTGAAAGTGACCACCCATAGTGGAAAAATCAAGGAGCAAGCTGGAGGAGTCGATGTAGGAGGTGCGGGTGGCAGCGTTTTTGTTGACCGCAGTGATGAAGGTGAGAGCGCTGAGGATAATTCAAGTACTTCCATTGGTGTTAAAGGAAAAGTGAAGAAAGGCGGTGATAAGAAGGGGAAAAGTGGTACTGCACAGCGTATAACTAAGCAAGGAATTCAGAGCCAAACTCTCCCTGTAATGTTTGAGCGGCATAATGCTCGGAATATTGACTCAGTTGTGGAGCAGACAGTAGGGAGGAGCGCTGTCACCCCAGTCGAAGTCATTAGTGATCCGGTTGAAGGTATCAGCAACCAGAGACAGTTAGATGAAGCGCCAACAGATCCACTACCAAACCTGGAGTCTATTAACATAAGCCTAATTGAGTAGCGCTCCAGTACGGGGCAGATCAGAATTGAAAGATGCATTGTGGGAGACACAGCTCTGGAAAAAGCAGGCGGGCCTGAACCCGGTGAAAATTATTATTCACTTTCCGAGGCATCTTCCGACGAGGGATCAAGCATGATTAAGGCCTGGGTTGACCACAGCGAAGGCAGTAGCCCGGACAGGGAGTCAAGAGAAAGCATCTTATCCCCGGATTGTAGTGTTACTACTATAAAGAAGAGGAGGAAGAAAAGGTCACGACAAGCTACACCAGAAAGTGCCCAAAATATAAATGAAATTCAACCGCCAAACTCAACTGGTTATGTGGAGGAGACAAACGGGCAAGGATCAACAGAAATATTAATACCCCAGGAGATTACGTTAGTCACCATATATGAAACTATGATGGGACATAGAGCAGAAAGTAAAGCAGAAAATACTAGAATGCAGGCTACCTGCAGTAAGGTCAAGAATGCAGTTCGGCGAGCAATTACATTAGGGGCAAAAAGCGCAGACAGAGTGACGGAAGCAGAGGCACAAATTTCTGTCCTTGAAGATTACGCTGCGGCACAAAACGAAGAGCTGGAATTCATTAAGGCTCACCGTGATGATTTGAGCTATAAGTTATCTGAGCTCGAAAACCAGTCCCGCAGGAACAATTTACGCTTCTTGGGGGTGCCTGAGAAAAAGGAAGGGGCGGACGTGCGAATATTTACCGTTAAATTATTAAAGGAAGCTTTTCTGGAGTTAACAACATGGGACTGGTCTAGGGAAATACAGCGGGCACATCGGTTCCCGTTTACAGCAAGAAAGCCTTGTCATGGAGAAGAGAACCTGCCTAGAGCAATATTAGTCTGCTTTAACAATTTTTTGGCTCGAGAGGATATTTATGTTCGGGCTAGGCCCAATAAGAAAGCCACGGCGAAGGGGTGCAGTTTCTTCGTCAGACCGGACTTTTGTCAGGCCACAGTCTCAAAGCGGTGGCATTTACGCCAACTGATGCCAGACTTCCAAAAAAAAGGGGCTGTGGTATATTTACAGAATCCTGCAAAATTGAAAATTGTGTTTAAAGGTCATACTAAATTTCTTTGGTCCGAGATACTGGCGAAATAATATTTGGATACTTTATAAGTGGATGTATTATGATGTAAAATAAGAGAGAAAGGGCGTTCTTGTGAGGACTTTTCTCAAAGGGCTGATATTAGGTTAGTTTTGGGTTTTGGTCTGGGGGGACACGGCACTCCATACTTTTAGGGACTAATGGTCCTTGGGCCTCATAGGTTGGGAAGGATGGGTGGGGGGGAAGGTGGGTGGGAAAAAGGGGGGGCACGGGGGTGGTGGTGGTGTTGGGGGGTGAAAAGTTTAGCAAAGCACAGAGGAAAAGGGAAATGAATGAGAAGAGGTATGAAAGAGGGAATCGGTCTTGCTAGCATGGAACAGGGTGTGAATACCTGTGAATACCTATGTTAATGGATAGAAAAATTAGGATTTGTACTTTAAATATATGCGGCCTAAATTACTCTAAGAAACGTCAAATTCTAGCTAAAATTATACAGATAATACAACTAGATATATTGTGTCTGCAGGAAACACATGTTGCATGGGCCAATAGAGATTATTTTAAAAATATGGGAATGGAACTAGTTGCATGTTCCAGGCAAACTGGAGTCAAAAGAGGGGTAGCGATACTTAAGAAGAGGGGTGTAGGAGAATGTGTTAGGGCTGAGGCGGACAAATGTGGCCAATGGGCTATCTGTGAATTTAAGGTGGGGCACAAAAGGTTTTCACTCTGTAATGTGTACGGGCCGAACCTGGATGATGCGGAAGTTTTTAGTTTTCTGAATTTGGAAATAGCACAATGGACTCTGCCCGTGTTAATGTGTGGCGACTTTAACATTCATATTGATTCATGTATGAATATCAGATCTAATCCAGTACATCCAGGAATAAAGAAGATAGTTTGTGGCCTTAAGAAATGTGTTAATTGATCATGGTCTTTATGATGTTTGGAATGTAAAATATCCACGGGATTCTGGATTTACCTTTTATTCTGCCCCCCATTCTTAATTTGTACGTTTGGATTATTTTTTTACAGCACCTGAGTAGTTACCTAAAGCCAAGATCGAGATTCATCCTAAATTGGTCTCTGACCACAACCCGATAGTTTTAGAGTTGGTTCTAGATTTGCAAGATAGAGATGAACCCCGACAGTGGTCTTATGATAGGAAGCTTCTCCTAGATGAGGATTACTGCCAGGCTATGGCTAAAACAATTCAGGATTTTTTTTCTATCAATAAAGGTACGGCCTCCCAGGAAACAGTCTGGGATACGTTCAAATCCGTAATAAGGGGGGAAACACTTAGCTAAATAAAGAAACAGCATATGAGTTCGGGGAAAGAACAGGAAGAGTGCTGGCAAAAAGGTCAAGGGAGAAAGTGGTGTACAATGATATCCCTAAAATTAAAGATCTTCAGGGGGTACTGCAAGAGACCAAGGAAGGTGTGTTAATGGCTTTCCAAGAGTTTTACCAACGGCTATATAGCAAGGAGTCAAATTGGATAGATGCTGGGGACTATTTAAGGGATCTGATTCCGAAAACTCTGTCGGAGGTACAAAAGATAGCACTGATGGCTGCACCAGTTTGGGGAGAAATTGAGTCAGCAATTTTAGGATTAGCCCAGGGTAAGGCCATGGGACCGGATAATATCCCTCTGGAATTCTACTGAATGTTTAGGAACATATTAAAAAAAGAAGTACTGGAAGTTTGTCAGCAAGCCTTTATGGGAAAGGCTCCCCGATCATGGGCGGAAGCTACGATAGTGGTTTTTAAGAAAAAAGGTAAAAATGCTGAGGAGATGGGTCATATCGGCCGATATCTTTACTAAACTCGGACAGTAAAATTTACTCTAAGGTAATTGCTAATCGGTTAAATGATCTGATGTCAGGCTTAGTATCTCTCCGACAACACGGATTTATACAGTATAGCGGTACTACCGATCATATTAGATGGATTATATCCTTGTTGGATTGGGCTCAGGGTGCACATTCTCCTGTCGGTGTGGCCCTGTTGGACGCAGAAAAAGCGTTCAACAGGGTCGCCTGGGATTTCATGTGGTTGGTTTTAGAAAGGAAGGGGTTTCCTTTGGAATTTATGAGGGTAATTCGAACATTATATCTTCATCCGTCTGCTACTATTCGAATCTCAGGAAAGATGTCGGGAAAAGTATCAATAGCAAGGCGGACAAGGCGGGGTGTCCTTGTTCCCCCTTGCTGTTTGCTTTGTATATTGATCCCTATATTATTCGCTTAGAGGACAACATGGTAATTAAACCTGTACAGATAATGAATCAGGATTTTAAAGTTTGCGCTTACGCGGATGATATCGCAGTTGTGACGTCAGATTTATGTGCCGCATTCCAAAATATTATAGAGTCAGCCGAGAAATTCGGGCGATTCTCGGGGTATAAATTGAATGTCGATAAGACACAGCTTATTCACTCAGAAGCTGGCCGGCCAGAGAATTTTAGGCTTGCAAAAGAAGCCAATTATTTAGGGATTAAAATTACAGATAATATTGAAGAAGTTATCTATATAAATTTGGACCCTATTATTGGATCTTATAATAAGTTGCTAGAAAGAATAAATAACTTAAAGCTCTCATTGTTTGGCCGCAGTAATTTTCCAAAGTTCCTGTACCTATTTCCTTCTATCCCATTTATTATTTCTTCAGGTTACTTTTCCCGAATAAATAGAATGTGCTCTAGATTTCTATGGGGATACCATCGGACTTGGAGGGCGTTAGTAAAATGTGTGCTACCCCGGGAAAGAGGAGGCTGGGGTATTCCGAACTTTCAATTCTATCATTGGGTTGCGATTCTGCAGCATATGGGAGTATTAATTCTCCCTGACGATGTGCTGAGGCTAAACAATGTTTAAACCGGATTATTAAGCCTAGTTACTACAAAAAAAACTAAATTTAAGACTATTTATTCCGCTTATGTTATATGGAGGACAATAAAAAAGAGATGTAGAATATGCCCTAACATAAATATATATACTCCTTTGCAGAAATGCTTTTTTCTTCCAGAATTATTCTGACGGGGTAATGCAAAGGTGGCACATTTTTAAGATAAGTAATTTTGGCGATCTGTTTCAGGGGAATGATTTTGTTTTATTTGATCATTTAAGGAAAGAGTATCATTTGGACCACGCAGATTTTTTTAAGTATCTCCAGATACGAAGTTTTGTGTTCAGAAACTCGCAAAACGTATGATATTTTTGGCGAAAATTGGGATTGTTGAATCTATAAAGGAACGGAAGAAGATAGGTTCTTTATATCAGCTGCTTCTGGAGAAGATAGAATACGATCTAGAGGATAGGGTACTCAAATGGCAAAATAAGTTGAATGTTGAGCATGTTAATTTGGAGAGAAGCGTTGAGATTGCATGGAATGTATTACTCAATGGGTCAATGATTAGTCAACATTTTATGTCAGTTTTTGAATTATACTACACGCCAAGTAAACTGGCTAAATGGAACTCAGGGCGTGGGAGGAATTGTAATCGATGTAATTTATATGCGGCGGACGCCGCTCATATGTTTTATAGATGCCCTAAGCTATCTCATTTTATTGCTGATATTGAATTTTATTTTAGGAATAGTTTGAATATTTCTGTTAAATTAACAGCTCCCTTGGTCATTTTTGGGTGTGATGAAAGTACTATTTGTCAGGGTTTTGAACCAGAGGAAGGCTTTATTTTTATCTGCATGTCGGCATATCGTTTTTTCATGTTCAGCTGTAAATTTATGCTAGTCATGTATTGAGCAAAATTTTCTAATAGACATTATAAGCCATTAGCAGTTCTAGACATCAAGAAAGCATCATCTGCATATAATAACAAGGGGGTGGGGCGTGTTCCTACTTTAGGGGCATCTACGGCTTACTCTTGTAAAAATGGATCCACATTATTTATGTATAGGAAAAATAAATGCCGGGCCAATACACATCCCTGTCTAATACCCCGCTTTACTGCTAAGTCAGGTGTGCATTCCCCTAGTTTTCCGTACCGTACCCTTGTACTTAAAAAATTGCAGATTTGGGATAGGAAGGCAATTATTTCTATGGGAGCACCGAGCACCGAGACCTCTCAGGGTTTGCAATAGTTTTTGATGATTTACTAAGTCGAAGGCACTGGTCAAATCTACAAAACATAGATGAAGAGTACCTTCCTTGGCTAATGTATACTTCCCAATTACCAGGTCCAGGTTAATACATTGCTCCACCGTCCCAATACCCCTTCTAAGACCATACTGTGCCTCTGATAAGATGTCATTTTCATTGGCCCAGTCTTCAAGTCTTTCTAGCATGATTCGCCCCATGATCTTTGAGGAGGAGTCAAGAAGAGATATTGGGCGGTAGCAATTAGCCTTTACTCTATCCCCTTTTTTAAATATGGGTACGATAATGCTTTCAACCCATGTAATGGGCAGGGCTCCTCCCAAAGCAGCATTAACAACTGTCACAAGTATCGGTATCCAGAGGTCCGGATCATACTTAAAAACATCTATTGGCACACCATATGGGCCTGCCGCTTTCCCCCTTGCGCTTTTATGGAGTGCCAGTTTTACTTCCTCTGGTGTGACTGGGAAAGTTTTAACTGAATTCACCCTGATGCATTTTTCATTTTTCCAATCCATAAGAGTCAAATCTTCTGGGTGGAAAATGTTCTTAAAATGTGCCACCCATTCTTCCGATGGTACCACAGTATCTATCCTAGCTGCATTAATATCCTTAAAATATGGGTGGCTGACAATCTTCCAGAAGAGTGCTGAGTCTTTTTAGCTCTGCTGCTTGGTTTAAATTTTCCCAAGCCCCTTCACGTATCTCCCTCAGTAATAATAAGCGTTATATCCATTGGATACAACAGTACCTCTTATGAATAAATTTAGGTATGATAGGCTGGGTTGATTCTGCTGAGATCAAAACCATGCCACACAGAACTGTACAGCAGGCACTCAACTCACTGAGCTACTTTAGTCTGTTTATTTATTTTTTTAAGCTACTTTAGTCTACAAAGGGCCGCTGAATATTCAAACCATACATCCATGTTGGAGTCAGCACTAGCCTGCAGCTGCTGCAGTTGTAACACTCAATGTCATAAAATGGGTGTAACAGGCACCTCCTGATGACGCACTGTGGTGATGTGTGTGTTTCCAAGCAAGGGGCCAGGGCCTACCTTTGCAGACCTTCCGGGATACTCAACATGTCCCACACTTTGTTCACCAGCTCTCTTTGGTGACCCTCTTTCTGGGAATGTGGTCTAAGCTCTTGTCTCTGGCAAATAAGGGCTGATGATGGCTCTAAACTCTAGGGCCCTACCAGTTCACATGCTGTCCTGGCCGACCACCTACTCACAGTAAATAACTTTACATGCTTACTCTGGACAAATTACATTATACATCGTTTCCTAACAAATTATATTCCCTCTCTTTTTATTATACCCATATAGGCCTGCTCACTCTGATGAGCATTACATGCCTGCTCCTGGAAAGTAGCTTTACATGCCTAAACCTGGAAAATCTCGTTATATGCAATTTCCTGGTAAATAATTATACTCGCCTTTTCTAGACAAATCTTGATAACATCCTACATACCGCAAAAAACCTGGTGACGCTGGGATTCCCACCTGAATTTTTACCTTACCAGTCTGAGGAATCCCCAGGTCGGCGGATCTCTGTAGTCTGCATGGAAGTGTGAAGGAAGTTCTTTAAATTCAATATCTTTTGACAGATTATCAAATCAATACATCCTAATCTGAAGGACCACGGACTCCAAGGAAAAGTTCAAAAATGTATTACAAAGCAAAAAATAACTGGACATACAAACACCTCAGCAAGAGGTTCAGGAAATAAACTGGAACTAATACAAATATAATCCTACTCAAGAGTCTCAGACGATTCAGGATAAAAAGCAGAGTTTGTTCGAGAAGCATTAGACATGCAATCACCGTGCCCACTGGAAAACGCGACTGCATCTGTTCCAATGGGAAGAAAAATGAATCTGTCCCTACACTAATTCTAAAGTGGCATCCCTACTTAACATACCTCCCAGGCAAGAGAAAAAGGTGTCAGCTGTGAAGGCTCCCTAAGAAGCACACCCAATTTTCCCGGATGTGTAGCCTAAACTACCGAGCTCGTTCTAAGATGCTCCTTAGTTTCTCCTGCTTAGTCCAAACTAAGACCCATGTCCAACTGCACATTCAATTGGACTGCCTTAGACAGGATCCAGTCTAAGCCCAACTGATCCTAACCCTAGCTTCACTAAGACCGAACTAACTCTCCACCATCAGGGGACTTTCCCTAATACGAAGTCCCAAAAACAATGAGTACGCCCATGACACTCCCCCTTCAGCCGGTACAGCCTCTCGTACTTTCCCAGTGTCGAACCTTCTTCTATCAAAAACCGTTGCTGTGTCCTTGGATCCCAGGTATCTTCCCCGCAAATGTTGCAAATGCACCTGCCAGTGCATTCCTTTCGTCCGCACTTCTACTCTAAACAATGGCTCATTCAACCTTACGAGTTCCATGGCCTTGCACCTGCAAAATAAATGCATGAGAACGATCCCTTTGCACGCTCTAAGTTTCAATTCGAAATTCAACTGAAACCACGAGCCTCTTTCCCAGAGCACATTTCCCAACCCAGCATCTAAAGTCATGCTAAGAAACCCACATTTAGACCTCCGATAGCGTTTCTTCTCTCAGGCCTTTACTCTTTTAAATGCATTTTTAATACCACAACATAAACACTTCATTAATAAATCCAAACATTACACCCTATGTTAACGAACATTATTCTCATGTTAAAGCATTTCATTATCCATTAAACAACCTACTCGTGCAACTTTAACATGGCACGCTTTAATCTCGATACACATTTCATACACAAAGCAATTGGTCCCAAGTTACTAAAAACATTATTTCTCTCGGTTAAGCACTACATTGATCAATAAATGGTATGAGCACAATTCTATCTACTACAACACTCTCGAATAGTCCTACATTTCTAAACCAAACTTTAGTAGGGTCCTCTAAATATGCGGGTGCTGACTACGGGCGATTATGATGCACCCCTACATGGCGCTCTATCAAACGTAACAAACCTGTTAACAGAAAACAACTTTACAATGCATGTCTATTCTGGCAACTACCTTTCCATGCCTATATCAGCGAAATAACATCTAATGCCTACTCTGGCAGAGATTTACACCCATTCGCATTGAAAATGCATTTACACAAATACTCCTGACAGATATTATTTGATTTCCTAAAGCTATCAATGAATGTTACAAGTCTAGTGCTGCAAAAAAGCCCTTTACTACCGACGCCTGACGAACACCACCATGCCACCGTAATAAAGTTAGCAGCTTACTCTTGGTAAATCTTACCTGTCAACTCCTGCCAAATAATGTTCGCTACCAACTCTTGAGAAATACCTTTACATGTTTTCCTCTGTAGTCTAATTATATCTGTCTCCTTCTGGCAAATAAAGTTACCCACTTCTGGCAAAAAAGGGGAAAAAACTTTAATACCTCTTCCTGGGAAATAACTTTAAATATTTGGTTCTATCAAGATAACTTTACAGTCCCACTCTAGGCAAACCAGCAGTACTCTCATGTCACTTCTTTCAGCGGTGCCTTCTCGGAGGTTGGGTGTGTGATTAAGGTCAGCATTGGTGCACAAATAGATGGGCAGAAAGATGTACCCAGCTTGCAAGTGCTTTGTTGTCAAGCGAAACCCGGACTTCTTCTACTAATGGGAGATTGCAGCCCATTTCTTACTTTTCCCATGTCGTGCCCTCTTCCTTCCAGAGTACACTGAGGACTCGCAATGAAATCACACCACCCCCTAGTAGGTTTCTTATATCACGACTGAAACATTCCAGGAAGGGAGGCACAGTGTGCTTGCCTAGGGAAAGCAAATATGCGATTTTTTAAATGTTTACAAATAGAATGTGGCATGATCACTGAGTGATGGTGCCATGTGGGTATTTAGTGAGAATTAGTGGATGATTGTCTAAATCTCAATATGCACTCTGATAAAAAATGAATGATGGAAAAGTGCCCATCCAGGCAAGTCTTGTTAGTGATGGTGAAAAATCTTTGCCTAAAACACTAATGTTAAGCTTAACACTGAAGTAATATAAAAAAGTACTTGCTCAAATCAGAACATACATTGAGCGTGGCTTCTTTACAGCAGTCCATTCACTACTTCATTTTCAAGCACTATGTTTTCCTTTTTAGTAACACACTCCATGAAAGTGATGTGAGGTAGTGTGGCTCACTGGTTAGAGGCGGCAGACCCGAGAGCAGAGGATGGCCCGGGACCAGGGTTCGATTCCCGGCGCGGCAGGTTTCTGGACCAGGGTCAGCGGACTCGATAATTCTCTCGCCTCGGTGCCCACTCTGATCAGCGATCACACTCGGCAACTCTGGGCATTAGCTTGCCTCATCTTCACTAACGGCCCCACCAGACCGCTGGGGATGCCTGGTCTCACCCTGGAGATACCCATTAAGGGACCATCTCTCAGGGAAGCCAGGAAGGGTTTCGCAGCCGTCGAAGCGCCTTGGGACCCCTCCGGGTAAGTAGTGCGCTATATAAATGCCTATACATACATACATGTGCTTTTTAACTGTCTCCCTTGTGAAATTCTCTTTCCCAATGCTTCATGTTGGTCTCTTGCCTATGTGCTTCTGCCCCATGTTGCTATCTCACCTGTGTGTGTTTCGCCCAGTTCCACATGCTCTCTCTATCCCATGTTCTTCTCCCCCATCCTCCATGTTGATCTCCCACACCCTCCAAGTTGCTTGGTCCCACACCCTTTGTGTTGCATTACCCAACTTCCACCTACTCTGTTGCTCCCCCACCCAAGCCCTCTGTGCGCCTTCTCGAACCGGCATATTTTTATCATTTACCGCTCCAACTCCTTTTTAGCCCAGGGCTGCTGCTCCTCTATGGCGAAGGAACATTGCCCTACTGCTTTTAATCAGTAGGAGGGAGAAGAAACATAAAATGATAATAACTTAAGAGTTATTATCATTTTACGGTTCCTGCCTCTTTTGTGGCAGGCAGGTGGTTGGGGCGGCTCTGCACCCTCCGGACCACGGCATGGGAGGAGTGGCTTGCCCTCTCAAAAGTATGCAATGACTGTTTGACCAGTCATGCGCACTTTCAGAGTTTTCCATGCAGATTCTACGGCAGCCTGCATGGAGAACATGCCCATCCCTCCAGGCCCTGACTGAGCGCCGTGTCACGCGCTCAGACCAATCACAGCGCAGTATTGCAGTGTTGTGATTCGTCAGAGGATCCTAAGTGCTTACCAATCACAATGTTGCATTGCAGCGTTGTGATTGGTCAGGGGGGCCTGGCTGCTTTTTGATCCAAGACGAGGAGAGCAGGGACAGGGCGGGACCCAGTGGCAAGGCCCCTCCTGCCACACCACCCACGAGCCATGTTGGTCGTCCCTTTGTTAGCCATGCTGCATAGCACTGGAGATGATGTACAGCATCGCTAAAAACCATGGACAAAGCGGATAATTTTCAGAAGTGCGACCTATTGGTTTTGCCAATGCTTGTTGTAATTTTGTCACCTTCCATAAGAAAGGGCTTATCAGTGGTTCTCTGCATTGGCTATGCCAGAGCCGTTGTCCTCAGCCAAGCCAGGCTCATAACTGGCTGATGTTCCTCGAAGTGTAATCCACACTTTCATCACTACTTCAATGCACATTTTATTCATCACCGAGTTTCCCTTCGTTTTCCGCTGAAGAAGTGACTGCCAGAAAGCTCTCTTGATATTTGAAATCGAGATATGCATTCTTACCTCGTATTACTCATAAAAGTCGCAACACATGAACGTGAAAGCTCGAATCCCCCAGAGAGAGTAACAATCGCCATGCTATCTTGACAGAAGTAATTACTTCCCTCTCGTGATCTTTGAAATTATTGGCAGTTAAGACAGTTGATATTTACACCTTGACTTCCTCAACAGCAATTACGACGTTAAATGCCAATGTGTTCTGGGTTCATTAGTAATCCAGGAATAATTTGCTAAAACCTGCTGCGCGAGTGATAGGTAAGGGAATTGGGAATTGAGGGTAAAACAAGAAAAGCAGTGTTTTTCCTGTTTTTAGACGAGAGGGACAATTCCAGTGGATAACAGGGTTGTTTGTTATTAGTGGATCATATGAGATCAGAACGAAGCCCCATCTTCATCCTCAGGAGAGTGATATGCATGCTGCAGGGCCAGTGGGCAGGTTTTAGTCTGTGAATGACTTTTGAAACACTCAAAATGAAAAATAATTGACGACGCAAAGAGGCCTGGATTTTTAATACTGCATGCACGCTGGGACCCAAAACATAAAGGCACAACAAAGTAAACTTGTTATTGCACACAGACCAATTCATGGGAAGGCACTATGCACAAAGACCAATGGTCGCACGTAACCTTTTGCAGCCTAGGGCATAGGATGGAGTGCAGACAAGAGCACATGTAGAAGTGTCCTGAGCAATGGTGGCTGGCATGGTTCGAGGGTGGCGGGGTGGAGGGTGGGGGTGGGGGTAAATAAAAATAAACTTACTTCCCTGCTGCGTCTCTCCTCTGTCATCTCTCCACGTGCGGTCGGAACAGGAAGCATTCAGGCTCCCCTAAGCCAATCACAACCCTGCAATGCAGCGTTGTGATTGGTCTGAGTACCATGGTTCAGGTTGGGAGACCGGGCATATTCTCCACCCAGGCTGTAGTACAGCTTGGGTGGAGAACATGCAAAGTGTGCATAACTGTTTGGCCGGCCCAAGACGCCCGGCCAAGCGGGAAACATCCTTTACATTGCAGTGATTACAACCGCGATGCATTTAGAACGCAGCCATTACAATGCAAGCGGTACATCGATGGCGCTATAACCTATGAGATTGTAAGATTCACTATTCCAACACCTTCCATACTATACGTAGACTGGTGCTGGAATAGTAAATCTTACTATTCCTAAGTCCTTCGTCCTCCAGGCGCAAGTCGTTGTAACGACTTTCGTTGTAAAAACTGCGATGTTACATACCGTTACATCACATATTCCGGCCAAACATTCATGGGCACCTACAGAGCGCCCACCACTCCTCCCCCTGCTTGTGAGCAGAGCAGCTCGCCCTTCCTGCGCCGTAAAGCTGCAACAGCAGGAAAAAATGAAATGATAATAACATTGAGTTATTATCATTTTATATTTTCCTCTATTTACACTGCTGAAAAAATGTGGGTTGACGCTCTTCCGCCTTGGCTGAGGAGCTGCCACTGGTCTTGAAGGGCCAAGTGATAGGCGCAAGGGGAACACAAAATGAAATGCAGTAGGTGAGCAGGGAGTGATTTGTCTCAGAGAACTGCTGGAGTGGTCACAACGCACAAAACGAGAAGGTTGCTTTATCTTAGAGTTTATTTTGTATAAAAAAAATGCAGCAACTCTGTCACAGCCAGCCCAGGGCCAATACACAGCAGGGACTCTAGAATTCATGAATTCTATGGCATTGATAACAGGAAAAACAAGATGCTGCTATTAAAACCAAGCCAGACAGACGAGAAAAGTCCGACCCAAATACACTCTTGTGACCATAATGGACCTTAAAAGTATACTAGCAAATAAAAAGACAGTTAGAAACCAGTCTCTCCCCTTACAAAATTGTCCTAGCTTGAAAAGTGCTCATGCAAAATCAGTGGACTGGACTGTAGACAGTGCCTTTCACATTTGTAGACAATGGTTCTGTACAAAGATACAATATGCTAGTTGCCCCTATTTATGAAGTGAGCAAATGGCCTCATTAAGGTCAATATAGTCTTCAAAAAGGTTGTAATATTAAAAAGCTAAAGAGCCATTAAAAGCCAAGCTCTCGTCTTGCGGGTTTACATCGCTTGAAAAGTGCTCATGCAGTATCAATCAGCAATATTATAATTAATTCATCTCAAATTTGTTGGCGTTAACTCTATCCCTTTCCTGAGTAATGCTGATGCACAACCAGTCAGTAAGATTGTAAACGAGTCATCCCCACATTGGTTAACAATTTCTCTCTGCAAAGATTAGGGGGGATATTCACCAGGACTTATCTCTGATTTATCCCCACCTTTAACGCATCAAAAGTGGAGATAGATTTAACACCACGTTCACAAGCTGATGCAAACTGCAGACATCGCCTGTATTCCAGCGATAACTGCCCCAAAATGTATCTCCACGGTGGACACCACCAAATAACCCTAATGAGATGCAGAGTAGGGGTACCCGTGCAAAAACACACGAAAAAAACCACAACACCACTTTCACAATGAACTGCCAGATCTGCGAAGCGCCACAAAAACATGCGATAAGCAGGGATAGCACCAGGGATTTAACACCTGCCTTTTGCTGGTGCTAAGCAGGACGACTACTCACAGCATGAAAGGGAGCCCGGCCAAGAGCCATACCTGAAGGCCCACAGACGCCATAGAGACAATATTCATGCAGCTCCGATACCCATGAGGGCCACAACATCCCCCGCCACCACCCCCAACCCCCCCCCCACTCCCACCCCTGGATATACACATACTGTGCACGACACAAGAGCCACAAAAATCGCATGATGACGCATATTGCCAAAATAAATACACACATGTGTGGCCAGAAGAATGAGAAACAGTCACACAGCACTGAAGTAACAACGAAAAACTTTATTGAAATGCAACACAAAACACCAATGCGGAAGACTCCTGTCGGGTCCGTCATGGACAATATCGACGTCATAGCTTGGAAAATAAAGCACAAAGGGACATATGTAGGTAGGCGTTTGCGATTCACAAACACAGAAATTCGCCTAATTTCGGAGTTTGCGAATTGCAAATGACACTTTGGTATGTAGGTGGCACTAAGCAAAATAAGGAATCGCAAAAATTGCGATTCCTTACTTTGCTTATAGCATTTAAGGAATCGCAATTTTGCGATTCCTTATATGCTATGTAGGCGTGCCTTAAAAATTGTGATTTTGGCATAAGAAATTGCAAAATACCACCTACTTCAAGTAGATGGTATTTTGCGATTACCTTTAAAAATGTATTTTAAAAAAAAAAATTCAAAGTGCCATGTGGCGCACAGACATGCCCTTAGGGCATGTATGTGCGCCACGTGTACTTACAGGCACATTCCAGGGGTGCAACAGGTGTCCTTTGGACACCCTGGCACCCTTGGAATTGCGATTCTCAAATTGCGTTTTTCTCACAGAAAATCGCAATTTGAGAATGTATCCCTATTCATTCCTATGGGCCTTTTGGCCCATAGGAATGAATAGGACACTCATTCCTTAATTGCAATTCGCAATTTGTGAATCACAAATAAGGAATGTTCGAGATTCGCAAAAAAATTGTGAATTATTACCTACATTCCATTTTGCTATTCTCAAAAAGCGATTCCTTAACAATCGCTATTTGAGAATCGCAAAATTGAAATTACCTACATATGACCCAAAATCAGGACGTGTGTCATGTGCACATCAAAGGAGCGAGACACAGAGAAACAGAGCAGGAAAGTGAGCCAAAGAGAGAAGGAGTGGGAAGGAAAGGAAGGGAGACAGAGAGAGAGAGAGAGAGAGAGAGAGAGAGGATAGATAGAGAGAGAGAGGGAAGGCAGAGCGAGTGAGAGAGAAAGAAGGACAGGAAGGCAGAGAGAGAGAGAGAGAGATACCGCCGCTCCTGCGCCGACCGTTCACACTGTTGACCTGCTGCCACTGATGTGTCCATCAGTAGGCATACCACTTGCCTGTGCAAGCTCCAGGCCCCATTCCTGCCACTATGGCATGGTCCACATCCTGCGGGCCCACCCCACGGCCCAGCGAGTCCCAAACATGATGCTGAGTCCTGAGTCATCAATGGCGGAGACCACCTCAGTGCACACGTCAGCAAAGCAGGCTGCACACCCGGTCAGCTATATCGGGTGCCACTAACCCTGAGCAGCGCCAGTAAGTGCCACATGGTGGTTGGCCTGTGACGGCCACAAGGCTTAGGGTGCCACTGCCCCTGTGCAACACCAGTCAGCCCCATGTAGTGGTAGGCCTGTGACGGCTGCAAGGCTTTGGGTGCCACTAACCCTGTGCAACGTCAGGCAGCACCACATGGTGGTAGACACGTGACGGCCGCAAGGCTTCGACTGCCAATAACCTGTGCAATGCCAGTCAACACCATGTGGTGGTAGGTCCATGACGGCAGCAAGGCTTCGGGTGCCACTAACCCTGTGCGCAACAACTCATGGGGCCTTTATGATTGAGAACCGTGGAGCGTCTGTCATCCAGTCACCACGGGCAGAGGGTAATGTGACGTTGTCTGCCCCTTTTATTTGCGGGGTCACATAGCCTGTGACGCCTGTGCTGGATGGGTGTGGTGTGGGTGAAAACCTGCCCTCAGGGAGTGGTCGTGACATGCTGACAACAAGACCAATGACCTGCACACCACCAGCGAGTTCGCCTGCAAGAGGTAGCTATGTGGGCCCCCCCTCAGAGCGTAAGCGGAGTGGTCTGGCCTGTTGTATGCTGGACCAGCGCAGGGCTTGCAACAATGACTTGGGGTCTCTGGGCCATGGTTCAGTCCCTGTTGTAGTGTCCACGGCACCCGGAACACAATAGGCAATCTAGTACACATTGACTGGCATCCCACTAGATGAGCATTATTGACGTAAGGGAAATCACTGTCCCTGCATTCATCCACACATTCATACTTGAATGATGAAAAACATGACACAGCAGTGCGTTACTGGATGTTTATTGCACATCCAGTGGAGTCATGCAGCTGGAGCAGTACAGGGCCATGCCAAACACACTACACGATATGGGCCCGTGGAGGGCCAGCCAGAATCCATCCGGAGATGACAAGTACTGTGGAAGAGGCAGGGTACAGCCTGCAGTCTGGTCGCCGTGTCATTTCTCATTAAACAGGATATGGCAGTTCATGTCGCGGTCCAAGGTGAGTGCAGCGGAGTGTATCGGGGATCAGTGGAAGGTCATGGGGCCATGTGCAGCACCAAGCAGAAACAGGCCAGGTGGCGGAAATGAATGCTAGTGATTCCTTCCGACAACAATCCCATCCACGTCCTCGAATGTGTGCTCTGCCCCACCTGTGGGTGTTGCAGTACTGGCTGTGGCTCTGTGTGGCACTGACACATCAGGGGCCAGAGGAAGATTGTCGGCCGCACTGTGTGGCAGTGACACATCAGGTGCCGGAGTGGATATGCCTGCCGCACTGTGAGGAACTGACACACCAGGGGGCGGAAATGTGGACGGTGTGGGGGCAGCAGCATTCATCAGCCCCACGCCTTGTGGCACTAATACTATGATGAGGATATGCAGGGCATGGTAGATCCCATTTACATTTCGCTGATGTGCCGCGGTGGCTGCCATCCTTTCCCGTTGTTGGAAAACGGCGACCGGGAACCAAAGGAGGAGGGATGCCACATAGTTGATAACTCAAAGATTCCAGCCACACACAAGGAATCTGAATACGGATAAGTGGATCCCCTCCCGGTTACAGTCTTAATATGCACACGTATTAAGCGTGAACAATAAGCACTCGTTGATCCTATGTGCTTACAAATGCCAGATACATATACATTTCTTTGCGAATACTCAACCACAAAGACGAACAACCAAACCGGTTTCACTATATCGAGGAGTCCGAATCCTTGTGAATAATTTCAACCTGATCTACAAGACTATAGATCGTGCCACAAGCCCTGAAGAGTCGGTGTGAATTGTTCCCACACGACGAAACACGTGTCGGCTGGTTGTGGACTCATTAAAACTACCCATCCTTAAGAAACTACACAAGAAATTGCATCTGTCTTCTCATTGGCTATATGTTAATAATATCGATTGTTACATCATTACCTGAGTAATACCGTGCTTATGTGTGCAAGAGCTTTGCTGTTTTCGCTGCCATCCTTTCCACCTCCATACGTACCATGTCCTCCATGAGCCTCCGCATGTGTGCCAGCTCACAGCTAGAATTGCTGGAGCAAGTCTGAGCGGACAGGTGTTCTTCTTTCCACGTCATGACTCCAGCAATGTCAGTCAGGGCTCGTTGGAGACCATGGAGCAGGTTGTGGGTGTCCGTTAGGAACT
Organism: Lissotriton vulgaris; assembly: GCF_964263255.1. Taxonomy (NCBI): domain Eukaryota; kingdom Metazoa; phylum Chordata; class Amphibia; order Caudata; family Salamandridae; genus Lissotriton; species Lissotriton vulgaris. The sequence continues at coordinate 1,526,279,239 of NC_141691.1, forward strand.
GTAGCTGGTCCCTGATGGGACCTAGACACCCAAGGATGGTGTCCATTTTGAGGCCGAACCCCACCCACACCTGCTCAGCCATCTCCCTCTGGCCCTCCAGCATATGGGGTTGGAAGGCCATAGTTTGTTCCTGGGGGTCTAGGGAGACTGCCGGGGCTGTGAGTGCCTCCTGCTGGGTGGTTTGGGTAGTGGGTGGGATCTCCTCGATGCAGCTGGGCTGCCCTGATCCTGGAGGTGAGTTGCAAATGATGTCCTTGATGTGTTGGAGGGCTTGGGTGTCAATGCTGGGGATGTCCTCCTCATCATCAGTGAAGAGTTGCTGAGACTGCTGTGCAGGAGGTGTTGACGGTGCCTCTGCAATGTGAAGGGGAGATGGTGTACTACAATGTGTCCTCATGTATGTAGCGGCATGGCACATGTTGACATACTGGCAGCATGGCATTGTACAGTGTGACAGTCTGTAGATCAGGGCCATGACCCAGAGTCATTGTGGGTGTGCACTGTGCTCTGCTTGATTGTGCATGTGTGCCATTGGGGCCATCTCCACCCGGCCCCCCAGTACCTGGTGGTCAATCACCCTGTTGCGGCTTTGTTATGTCCTGTTGAGAAGTGTCCGGTCCCCCGACTCCGGCCACAGTCTCCACACTGATGACTGTCGACACCAGCTCCTCCATGTCATCCAGCCTGAGCTGTGGCGCTGGGCTCCCATATCAAGTCTGCATTGTTGTCTTCTGGTTGGCTGCGAGTTTCTCCTTGGTCTTTCGCTTGATGTCAATTCATCACCTCTTGGCCTCATCCATTGACCTTTTTTGCTCTCCAACGGCATTCACCTTGTCCACGATGTCCCGCCGTATCCCATTTTTTGGTGCCCAATGATTCGTTGGAGATGACAAACAGTTGTTGATGGTGTTCCATCACCTCCGTGATCAGGAGCCTGTTTTCCTGCGGACTGAACTTCGTCTTCCTCTTCTTGTCCTTTCCCTTCCCTGTCTCCGAGGTCCCAGGCTGGTCGTCCGGGGTGCTTGTGGGGTTTCGCTCATCCTCTGCATCTGCTCCAGCTGCCTCCATGGTGTTTGAGTGTTTTTCCTACTTTTATAGTGATTTTTCCCGCCTGCCATGTGTGTATTGCAGGCCTGGAGGTGGTTATCGATGATTTCCTCATCGCACTTTGGCCCATCGCATGTTTTTTCGCGTTGAAGTTTATGTTTTTATTTTGGTCGAGGTGGTTGTATTGCAGACATCGGTTGCAGTTTTGGCAGACTATCCAATGGTTCCGCCTTGGTGTGAATTCCACGTTAACACAGGGTTATTTTCCCGTGATAGGCTACGATGTTTAAAGGTGCGTTAGCATTTTTGGGTGATTTTTTGGTGATGTTTAGAACACGTTCTTGTGAATATACCCCACAGTGTGATAGATCTTTCAACTCAGGGCAACCCTTTGGCTTTGGCCCAACAATAAAAAAAAAGCTCCCCCCTTGCGGGTTGTCATGGCATAAAAAGTGCTAGTGCAGGTTCAGTCAACTAGGGTAGGTGTAATTCATCCCCTCATTTAAAAAAATTGGGGCTTATTTACAAGCCCCTTGCGCCACTTTGGGTCACTTTTCCCATGTTAAAAGTGACAAAAAGTAGAGCAAGGGGCTTGTAAATAAGCCCCAATGTCTCTACTTATGACATAAAGGGTGCTAATGGAGAATCAGTCAACAGGATTATAGGCAATTCATCCCTATATTTGTAACCCCTGAGGGTTAACATGGCATGAAAAGTGCTAGTGCAGAATCAATTAGCAAGATAGGTAACACTTCATCCACACATTTGGAAACAATAAGTCTGTATCACGGCATGAAAGGTGCTAGGGCAGAATTAGTCGGCAGGATTATGAACAGTTCATGTTCAAATGTGCAGCTTTTCAATGCGTCCCTTTGACTGTAGTGCACCATTGAGTTACTTAGGGCATGTTATTGCCACATGTGCACTGCAGCCTAAGAACTCAGTTCAAACCACTATCCCAGCTTTAAAGGTAAACAATCAAAACGGGTTTCAAACGATGCGGTATGCATTGGCACCTACACGTGTGTACGTATGTGTGTGGATAAGGACAGTAGGAGATGGTGCCACAGGCAGGGGGATAGCCTCAAACCCCCAAGGTTGACACTAGGGGGGTCATTAGGATGGCGGGTGGACTTTGTCCGCCCAGTATCCTCCAGTGGAAGGGGACCGCCAGCATAGGTGCGGGGTCCCGTGGCAGAGATTAGGATGGACCCGCCACACTGGCGGGCGTATCCTGCATTCCTGACATTGCGGCGGGCGGTGCACTCAGCACCGCTCGCCACAATGCCAGGAAGGCATGTCGTGCACTTCAATGCACAACATGGCAGACACCGCGCGGTGCCTGCCATGTTGTGCATGGAACTGCAGGGGGGTCCATGTGCACCCCCAACACCCCCGAGTTCCTGGGGGCCTGCAACGGGCCCCCGCAGGCAGACTCTGCATACCTTTCCATGGCGAAACATTCTAATATGGCTGGCGGTGTCTAACAGACATTGCTTAGATGGTGGCTTGTATTTTAGCCTTGCCACAAAATAGTTGTATGATCTTACATTGACCATGGTCTAGCTGCCAACCTAGAACTTAGAAGAGTTTGTTTCATGTGCAGACTAAAGACCACAACTTTGGTTTTGCTGACGTTCACTGCAAGGTCATTCTAGTCATTACAGGCATTCAGGGAATCTAATTCTCACCCAGCTGTTGCTGAGCAAGAAGATAGTTGCCTTCAGGAGGTTGTCTGGGATCTTCCAATTTCCAGTTTGCTCCAAAGCTTGCTTCGAGGCACAGCATCAAAAGCTGCTGAATAGTCTACAAAACAGGAAACAACTGGCAGGTTTTTTAGGAGTTTTCCTGCTGTGCTAGGTAGGATAATGCCACTATATTATCTATAATCAAGCAACCAGTCCAGTCTGGTAGAAAGATAGCATTCCATTAACCACGAAACAGTTAGCTCCTGCAACAGAGTGCTGACGTGTGCTTTGCCTTCGAAATCTAACAGGGCAATGAGCCTGTAATTCTTCGCATCTGTTTTTTCACCTTTCTTAAAAATTGGTTGCAATAACGAGCTTCACCAGAAGTCCGGTACGTTCCCTAGATTCTGCATTCTTTATACAAAGTTGATAAGCTCTACGCCCAACATTTGGGATCCTCTTTGAACAAACCACCAGGTAGGCCACTGGGCCAGGGGCCCAGTCCCTTCTTATCTTTTTGATGACCCTTATGACCTGCTTGGGTTCCTGCGCGTGCAAAGTTCATTTGACTGGGCCTCTTCTTCAATTGCTGCACTTTCTGGCCTTGAGTTCTTCCCTCTGCCTTGCAGCACTGGTTTAGTTGTATATATTCCTGCATTGTGGGCTAACCAGGCATCCGCTGTCACTTTGTTTCTCCTGTCCATTTTTAGATCGAGGACCGAAGGCTGCGCTTGCGCAGTCTCCGGGAGGAGATTTAATGATTTGGAGTGTGGGGGCTTGAACCCGCCTCTCTCCTCCTCTCTCCTCCATTGGCTGGCTTCCTAAACGGAAGCCAGCCATTGGAGACAGGCGTCACTCCAATAAAGCCCCGTCTCTTTCGGATTCGGGGGCGTGTTTTTTTGCGTTCTTTCGACTGTGACGTCATCCGTCACTCCGAACGCCAAAAACACGCCCCCAAATCCGATATTTTTGGATGTTTGCGGCCGCCATTTTTTTTCTTCTTCTACTTAGCTGGTCTGACCCACCCGAATTCGACAGAGGTCTTGGAGTTTTTTTTCATGTTCTACTTAGCTGGTCGGACGCACCCGAATTCGAAAGAGGTCGTGGAGTTGAGGTAAAAGGTTGGGCGCGAGTTACATGACAGAAGGGCAGAGGTACGTCTTTTTCTTCGTTCCAGGCCGTGCTTTGCCATCTTCCTCTGGGCTTTGCTTAACTGACTGCCAGGAGGAGGCCACCACTGCTATCACTAACAGTGACTCGGGCACAGGACTAGGGGCTCCACACAGGTCAATAGGTGACACGGCATGTTTTAGGGGCTCCACACAGGTCAATAGGTGACACGCCTGTCCTAGAACCCTGACCCTAGCGCGATAACTTACACAACTATGACTGTTTTAGACCAGGAGCTGGCGGGAACGGATTAGACTCCTATTTCCATGTAAAAGGGCAGGTCTCCGGGAACTCTCCAGCACAGCTCAGCCTCCGAGAGGGGAAAGGCAAAGGTACATCTGCTGATAACCCCGGTCCGCCACCTCTGCAGTCCTTGCACCCCTCCCCCGCCCTGGTGAGAAACGAGACTGGCAGTCCTTGCACCCGTCCCCCGCTCTGGTGAGAAGCGAGACCGGCAGTCCTTGCACCCGTCCTCCGCCCTGGTGAGAAGCGAGACCGGCAGTCCTTGCACCCGTCCCCCGCCCTGGTGCAAGGGGGAAGGCAACAGCACATCTGCTATTAACCCCGGTCCGCCCCCTCTGCAGTCCTTGCGCCCGTCCCCCGCCCAGGTGAGAAGCGAGACTGGCAGTCCTTGCACCCGTCCCCCGCCCTAGTGCAAGGGGGAAGGCAACAACACATCTGCTGATAACCCTGGCCCGCCCCCTCTGCAATCCTTGCACACGTCCCCCGCCCTGGTGCAAAGTGGAGTCCGGCAGTCCTTGCACCCGTCCTCCGCCCTGGTGCAAAGTGGAGTCCGGCAGTCCTTGCACCCATCCCCCGCCCTGGTGAGAAGCGGAGTCCAGCAGTCCTTGCACCCGTCCCACGCCCTGGTGAGATGAGGAGTCCGGCAGTCCTTGCACCCGTCCCTCGCCCTGGTGAGATGCGGAGTCCGGCAGTCCTTGTCAGAGGTTCCAGGGAGCAGCTTTCATTTAAGAGCTTGTTGTAGTAGTAATATTACTTTTGTATTGTATATCTGGAGGCAATGACAGAAGCAGCAAAATACCAGCGGGGGGGGCACCTATGCGCGCATATTTTTAAGCCACGCCCCTAATTGCATCTGCCCAGTTGTTTCATTCCATGTAAAGCTCTACTGGTGCCCCCAGATGTGCGTCTAATTCAGATATTTCCGCTGAAGTGCAATGCTCTTCTCATTCAGGCAGTGCTGTAGTGTCATCTGCAGAGCATGAGGGGGTTTGGAAGGAATCTAAAATAGTAGGGACTGCTGTCATTAGTAACTGAAAAGGAATGTTATGTTTGTGTCCCTTTTGTGGTAGTCAGAATAAAACAAACCCTGATGGGCCTCTCTTTCAAGGTGTAGTTCTGGTTTTGTCTTTTCTGCTGGGCTGAAATGCTGTTTTCAGCCCCTTGGAGCTCTGACACTACTTCCTGCCGGAGCCTCTGATTTGGCAGTTTTGTTCTAGAAAATTCTGTTCTTATCTTAGATGTGAACACTCAGGGAGTTTGGAATTAACTCTTTCTCCCAGCCTCGCATACGGAAACATGAATGTGTGTGTGTGTGTGGGTGTGTGCGCGTGTGTGTCTATGTGAGCGTGCCTGGGTGTGTGTGTGCATCTGTTTATGTGTACATGCCTGTGTGTGGTTGCCTTTGTATGTGAATGCATGTCTGTGTGTGTGCGCTTGCCTGTATCTGCGCATCTGTGTATGTGTGTGTGCCTGTGTATGTGTGTGCGTGCCTGTGTGTGCCCGTGTATGTTTCTGCTGAAGTGCATTGCTCTTCTCATTCAGGCAGCGCTGTAGTGTCACCTGCAGAGCATGAGGGGGTCTGGAAGGAATCTAAAATAGTAGGGACTGCTGTCATTAGTAACTGAAAAAGAATGTTATGTTTGTGTCCCTTTTGCGATAGTCAGAATAAAACAAACCCTGATGGGCCTCTCTTTCAAGGTGTAGTTCTGGTTTTGTCTTTTCTGCCCCTTGGAGCTCTGACACTACTTCCTGCCGGAGCCTCTGATTTGGCAGTTTTTTTCTAGAAAATTCTGTTCTTGTCTTCGATGTGAACACTCAGGGAGTGTGGAATTCACTCTTTCTCCCAGCCTCGCAGACGGAAACATGAATGTGTGTGTGTGTGTGTATGTGTGTGTGCACGCGTGTGTGTCTGTGTGAGCATGCCCGGGAGTGTGTGTGCATCTGTGTATGTGTACATGCCTGTGTGTGGTTGCCTTTGTATGTGAATGCATGTCTGTGTGTGTGCGCATGCCTGTGTGTGCGCATCTGTGTATGTGTGTGTTCCTGTGTGTATGTGTGTGCGTGCATGTCTGTGTGTGCCCGTGTATGTTTGCACATCTGTGGGGGTGCGTGCCTGGGCGCGTGTGCATATCAGTGTGTGCATCTGTGTGTGTGCGTGCCTGGGCATGTGTGCGCATCTCTGTGTGTGTGTACATCTGTGTGTGCGTGCCTGGTCATGTGTGCGCATCTATGTGTGTGTGCATCTCTGTGTGTGTGTGTGTGTGCGCACGTGCTGGGCGTGTGTGCGCATCTGTGTATGTGTGTTTTCCTCTGTGTGTGTTTGCCTGTGTAGTAAAAGCATTTGTGCGTGAGTGTGTGTGCCTGTGGGTGTGCGTGCGTGCGTGTCCAGGGCAATGCAATCCTTCACTTCTTTCAAGATTAACATAAAAATGAATGTTCTGTTTGTACCACATGTGTCGTTGTCAGAATGAAATGACTGCGGATGTGGCCAGGCCTCGCCTCCACATGGGGTTCTGATTAGGTCTTTCCAGCCAGCCTGAAGTTCTTTTTACAGTTAGGCGGAGCTCACCTTCTTGCCGGGCCTGGGCTCGGCGGCGTTGAATATGTGCGGTGTTATCTAGGAGTCTCCCCATATCCTGTAAAATGAGTAAAGCGGGGTGCAGTAGTGCTGGGGTACAGAGAGAGTGGAGGACGAATAGAAATACTTTGAGTTAGATGTTTTAGGTAATTCACAGAAATATTCACATACATTTTCCCTTCTCTCCCCCTCCGACCTCCGATTCTCTGCCCCCTCGCTGTGCTTGCTTCCCTGCCCCCTCGCTGTGCTTTCTTCCCTGCCCCCTGGCTGTTCTGGCTTCCCTGCCCCCTGGCTGTGCTGGCTCCCCTGCCCCCTGGCTGTGCTGGCTCCCCTGCCCCCTGGCTGTGCTTGCTCCCCTGCCCCCTGGCTGTGCTTGCTCCCCTGCCCTCTGGCTGTGCTTGCTTCCCTGCCCCCTGGCTGTGCTTGCTTCCCTGCCCCCTGGCTGTGCTTGCTTCCCTGCCCCATGGCTGTGCTTGCTTTCCTGCCCCCTGGCTGTGCTTGCTTCCCTGCCCCCTGGCTGTGCTGGCTCCCCTTCCTCCTGTTGTGCTGGCTCCCCTGCCCCCTGGCTGTGCTTGCTCCCCTGCCCCCTGGCTGTGCTTGCTCTCCTGCCCTCTGGCTGTGCTTGCTTCCCTGCCCCCTGGCTGTGCTTGCTTCCCTGCCCCCTGGCTGTGCTTGCTTCCCTGCCCCCTGGCTGTGCTTGCTTCCCTGCCCCCTGGCTGTGCTTTCTTCCCTGCCCCCTGGCTGTGCTTGCTTCCCTGCCCCCTGGCTGTGCTTGCTCACCTGGCTGTGCTTGCTTCCCTGCCCCCTGGCTGTGCTTGCTTCCTTGGCTGTGCTTGCTTCCCTGGCTGTGCTTGCTTCCCTGGCTGTGCTTGCTTCCCTGCCCCCTCGCTGTGCTTGCTCTCCTGTGTGTGTATGTGGCTCTGGGTGTATATGTGGCTCTCTGTGTGTGTGGCTCTGTGTGTGTGTGGCTCTGTGTGTGTGGGGCTCTGTGTGTGTATGTGGCTCTGTGGGTGTGTGTGTGTGGGGCTCTGTATGTGTGTGTGGGAGGCTCTGTGTGTGTGGGGATCTGTGTGTGGGGGGTTCTGTGGGTGGGTCTGTATGTGTGTGTGGGTGGCTTTGTGTGTGTGGCTCTGTGTGGGTGTAAATGCAATAGGTCATGCATTTGCGAGCGATTAACCTATTGGCATTGTAAATGGCAATGCCATTTATTTAACGATTAAGCTATTGACAATGTAAATGACAATGCCATTTATTTAAGATTTAAAAAAAAATGTCATGAGCAATGCCAATAGCTCTACCTTTAATAATGCCGAGATCATTGCATTGTAAATGCTTGTTTCATTCTGCAGCTGGGCTACATACTCGCAGAATTGCTTCTGTTTGTTGTTTTTATACAGGTCAAATACTCTAATCCATTCCTTCTCAATCTTCATTTGTTTTTGTTTCCATACGAGGCGTTTGTAGTCTCAGTTAGCTCGTTGGTCAGCGCTCTCTGCCTCCATGGTAACAGTTTTTAGATAGAACCTTTTGGCATGTCTTGGAGTGCGAGTTCTGTCCTTCAAGCTTCTATTGAGCTTCCAATTTGGTTCCAGGTTTCCGGGCATCTAGTGTGTTGCCTTCCTGGCTCCTCTTAACAGCAGTACTCATAACAATGCGGTAAGTATTTTATTTTCACCAAGACCACATTCAAATTGTCGAATGTTATTTTGTATGCTTTTAAACATTTGAGTATATCACTACAACACTACAAAGTGGATGCCATTTGGTCGCAATAATACATGGCCTTCTTAGCCCCCCCTTGATTTCTATATCTCCTATGTATTGCCAATTCATTCGCACGCAATCACTGTGTGACCAAGCCGGCTGTGCAAGCGAAACGCATAACCAGGATTAAAATAAACTTCTGGTGTTTGCAGACCTCCGAGTGATCGCTTCATTTGTGTTCCTAGAAATTCTATATCGGGCGCGCTCCGCCAACTATCAGCGATCCACTGCAGAGGATGGGGGAAGGCAGAAGGAGCAATAACCCAGAAATATTGAGAGAGCCTTCCGGGGCCCGGATTGGAATGTCCACGTGTATGAGGAGAGGAAGATTGGAAAAGCGGAAAAGCATGCGAGCATAAGAACATAAGAGAAACCATCTCGGATGCAACGGCATCAGGCACCTGAGCAACATCTACATGATCTGGTAGCATATGTCCGCACAAACCGACTGGAAAGGCGTATTGTTAAGGAGAAGAGCAGATAAAATACTGTGGCAGCTGTCTGACCCAGTGAGACATTGAAAACAACTCGGTCTGGCCCCTGGACAGTATCACTGTATACTGAGGGAATAACGAGGCAGGCGGGTCGACGGAGGAAAACATCCGAACCCGGGGAGCGGAGGAATCGAGGCAGAGGAGCCTATGGACAACACCGAAGCCCATGAAGTGCTGAACCCTGCAGGTAGGCACTCCGATTTGGGCTGCACGGGGGTACTGGAAGGGGGAGGCAGACGGGTTGAGGGACGCGCGCCCTTCTCACCTTCCTACCTGTCTGCGGCACGGTACGGAGCCTGCCAAACAGGTACAGCAGAAGGAAATTTAGATAAGGCTGTTCCCCATTCACAGCTACTCAACCTCACTTTCCGGATTCAGACCAACAATAAGGTGTATTAGGTTGTTAAGGAACCTTGAGCACTTAGAACTCTTTCACATTTACCAGCTTCCAGTCTCGTAACAATGTGTAAGACTTGACTCTGATCACTGACAAAGCTTTTCCTTTTCCACACATTTGTACAACTAGACACAGCACTCGTCAAGAGTAACAACTTATTTTTATCTAGGTAACATACTAGAGGACTTCCCTGTATTTACTTACAAAGTCGGTGCACAGTGTGGTAATCCACCCTATCCTCAGTACTTTAACTGACATTGTGATCAGATCATGCTAGCCAGTTACAGCGCGCTATCATTACTACTGACACTTCAAACAGCAGAACCATCACATTCATGAAGGTGATGGTGCATGCGCCAGAATACCTCTCGTTCCACACGCAGTCCACAATTTTTTGCACACAGTTGTGCATGCAATATTTGATATCACGAAAATGGAAGAAGAACCAGAGGGGAGGGCAGCGTTCTCTATGCCAGAGCGCCAAAAAAGGGACAAGCAAGGATAGAAACCAAACCCAAGGACACTACTTTACAGGACAAACTTAGAAGACTAGAAAAGATCAAGACGTTAGAAACATCAAAGTGGTGGGAAGCCATTTTGCTGCAAGATTACATTGAAAAAGATATGGTTCCTAGAGGGCTACAAATCTATATCACTTCCTCGTAAAAAATTCCCCAATCCCAGGATGCTGGAAGAATGGCGGAAAACTCGGCGAAAAGCTCCAAACAAATGCTAACCGTCTTGGTGAAGTATGCTAGGGAGGACAGGGAGTCCTACAAGAACTGAAAACATTGGAAGATGAACTCAAGAGCCACAAAGAACAAGATATAATAAAGAAATATGTGGATGACTTAAAACTGAGACTGAAAACTTACGAAGAGGATATTAAAGCCTGTAAGCTGCGAAAACTACATTGCGACTGTATAGACTACGAGAGCGTCTGTATACTAACCTACTCCCATAAATATGACCACTTATATGAAAAGCTATCACTTGGGGAACCCCTAGAAAGTGAGACCGATAATATGAGCGGAACGGATTCCGTAGCAACAGTGATGCGGTAGTGGAAGAACCTCAAATACATAATCCTTAAATGTCAAGGGAACCAGGACAAAGAATACAGCCGACTGTTTTGGACGAATTTCGAGTCCTAAGGACAAGGAGGGAGATTCCCCGGACTGTCCAACCAGTGAAAACGCTAGAGAGAGGACGAGGCGGGGGCCGAGGACGAGGATGAAACCAGGAAGGAACTGGAGAAGAAGGAAGCACCAACGACAGAGAGAACTAAAGAGGCAGAGGACGAGGAAATCGGCTTATGGGAACAAGACAAATGGGCCAGAAGAATCAGAAATGATGGAAGACGATATGGTAAACAAAACCATTTTAAGTTTATCATATAGACCTCTATCCACGTTTGAAAAATGCACGCTCCACCTAGGCCTCTCCTTTTGCCCGACCAACTCTTTCAACTACCCCGAGACAAGAGTAGACATGTTTAAATTTGTGAGTAAATTTAGGTTAAAAAAATGGCACACTTTGAAAGGCACACCTGATGTATCTGACGAAAGCCCTGTCAGTGATTACAACACATTTCTGAACATAAAAGACAGAGACACACTGATGGATATGCAGGACCTCCATTAGGAATCAGGCCTAGAAGATCATTATGAAGAACAATCTATTCCTAGAACTGACTGGCCAACAGATACCAAGTTTAGACCTAAATCCATTTCTCCTACCACTTATGCCATATGATAATATTGATGCTTTTCATGAAACTACTACCCTGATCAAATTCCGGAAACTCAAACACAATAAAAACATTGCCCCCATTAACTTCACGAATAAACAATGACAATTTATCAATTCTCTGAATGAGGATGAGAATATTATCATCCATGCTGCCGACAAAGGTGGAAACATTGTACTCTGGGATAGAGCAGCCTACATTGCTGAGGCCACTAAACAACTTGAAGACACCATATTTTATTTCATCACCAATGTACATGAGTACAACGCGAGTATAGTCAGCGTGTGGGATATGCTCACTGAGTACAAAGACAAAGGGATCCTACAATGGGAAGAATATTGTTATCTTAAGTGTGATTACCCCAGAACTTCCATTTTTTACCTGTTACCTAAGGTACATAACGATCCAAAAGTACCACCTGGCAGACCAATTATGTCCTCTATTGGCTGTGCCACAGAAAATATATAAAAATACAAAGACCACTTTCTCTGTGTTTATGTAGAGAAACTCCTCTCTCACATAAGAGATACCAAAGACTTCCTGGGAAAAATCAAGGATATTGTGTGGGAACAAGACTATCTTATGATTACCATGGATGTCAATTCACTGTACTCTATTATTGATCACTCACTTGGTGTCCTATGTTGTCAATACTTCCTCAACACATGTGAAATATGTTACCTGTAACATACTGAAATGTTATTAACACTCATGAAATTTTTTCTCCTTAATATGTTTCTATTCAATGGCACTATGTACAAGCAAATCCTCAGCACTGCTATGGGCACTTGCTTTGCCCCCAGTTCTGCTAATCTGTTTTTTGGGGTATGGGGAGAAGAAGTTCTCAGATAACTCGAGCTAGGCCCCAGATACAACAAGGTTATAAGGTGGTACAGGTACATTGACGTCCTGTTTGTGGTATGGAAAGGAAGTGAGGAAAGTGCAGCAGACATTATCAGAGAACTCAATAACAACACTTTCAATCCTAATCTCACATACAACTTCAGCAAAAACACAGATTGAATTCCTCGATGTAGTGGTGGAAATCATAGACAACAGTATGACAACTAAACTCCACAGGAAAACCACAGCAGGGAACAGTCTTCTCCACGCTCTTAGCAGTCACCCTGAAACACTTAAATGGAGCATTCAGTTTGGTGAACTGCTGAGAGCGAGGAGAAACTGCAGTACACAAGAAAGTTTCTTGACCGCACAAGAGAACATGATGACAAGGTTCCGAGAAAAAAGGTATCCTAACTGGGTTTTGAACAGAGCAAGAGATAAATTTGACAACATTGAAAGAGAGGAAACATTGAAAGACAAACCTAACACTGAGGAGGACACAACAACCAGAGTGATCCTTACTTACAACAGGGAGTCCAAAGAAATAGCTAAAAGTCTGACACAGAACTGGAATATCCTTACAATTGACCCAGTCATAGGCCACACCATACAAGATAGACCACAGATAACATACAGAAAGAGAAGAAATCTTAAGGATTTCCTTGGTAAAGGGGACATTACCAACAAAAACCTGAATACACAGATTAACCTCCAAGGCTTCTTGCCCTGTGGTCATTGTAAGACCTGCAGAAATTGCTCCATGAGGAAGACATATGTAACACCTACAGGGGAAAAAAAGGTTAAACAATTCCTCACATTTGGCACCGTATTCACCATCTATATCCTTGAATGTCCCTGCAAGAAAAAATATGTAGGCTGTACCACACTAGCCACTAAGAAAAGGATGTTGGAACATATGAGGGTCATCACTAACAAAGACACACATTACCCTGTAGGAAGACACTTTGTTGAGCACCATCTTTCCAACAATTCCCTATTAACCTTCTTTGCAAGAGAACAGACTGAATACACAGAGAGGGAGAAACATAGTCCTTCAGCTGCGCAAAAAAGAATCCTGGCATATAATTAACCTCCAAACCGAAAACCCGGAATAGCTTAACCAAGATGAAGAAATGAGCATTCATTTACATGAATAATATAACAGCACATGCAACTGATTGCTGAGATCTTCTTGTTGTAGAATTATCTGTTTACTTTGCATAACATGCATGCTGTATACTAGTGCATACTTTGTTTCTGACATAAGTTTCAATCCATACTGTGAGATTTCTCATGGATTTTTAAATATTTTCTTCTTTTTCAACAGCAGGTATGTTATAATAGGTTTAGTGAATTGTAACAACTTTATGAGATAAAATTGATCGCTAATGATAGTATGGCTCTTCCCTTTAGATTTCGCCAGGACGTTTATCCATAAGTATAAAAAGGGTAGTTCCTTTGCTTCTCATACAGACCTGTGAGACGTCCGGCAATCCCTTGCAATAGCAGGTATGTCTGCAGAAGCCTTCAGGTCATGTAGCTAGCAAAACAGCATTCCAGACGTTGCCTTATTCAATCTTTTAAAAAAAACTTTTTCAATGAGAATACAATAATCTACAAGATACCCTTATAGAGATCATAAATTCCAGTTAACTGTTACGAGTTCCCCTAGTAGGTGTAGATCCAGTATAGGCATAGCCTTGCCACTAAAAGATTAGCAGGGTATACCAAAGGAATAAATAGAATACTATTCTAAAGAACATTTCTTTTCAATAAATTTGCAGAACCGTATTTCAGAATCCTTGGCATACAGACAGTCCAACAATAAGAGTGCTAGTATCTGCACAGCCGAGAATCGCTAACTTCCAGGAAACATTTTCATAGGTAAGAATGCCTACCATTAATCTCTATAGTCAAGAGGGAAGAAATAGGAACCTACTGGGGACCTAGTCTAAATGAAGGCCCTATGATGTTTACTAGTTCTGAACTAAGGTAGAACTTTCTGTAGCAAGCGGATATAGAGACCGCTACTTAGTGCATATGTAGATACATAGCTCTCCCTATGGCGACACTACTTAACTAGCAGGTGACAGGGAGGCTGTATAGACCCATACATCGACTTTTTTACTCTGCAAAAGCGAGTGTTAAGGCTCTTCTTATAATATTATCATTCAAAATGTTCATCAATGAGGTTACATTGAGGATAAAGTGAATAATGTATAAAGTATAACATGTATGCGTGTATAATTGTATGCATATCTATTGTAGGGTATCTGTACAGACCCTTCAGTACGACAGACAACAAAGAAATGTCTTGATAAAGGTGGACTCCATTCTCGTTCCGAACCACCGAAACGCGTCAACGCCAATTCTTTGTACAATTTAAGCCTCCTCCTCCTATGTTTATATTCAAAATTGTTTGTGGTGATACATAGGTGTGAATATTCGACAGCTTTAAATGTACCAATTGTATTTTACAAGTTTTGTTTACACTTTTTGTCTGTCTCTTCAATTGTGCAGGCCACAATAGATTGTGTTATTAGTTGTATGTCCTTTTTAACCATTTGATTAGGTAACCATGATATGTATAGGTATGAAATATTTGTTTTTATGCTCAGTTGCACATTTCATTTGTTGTATTTTATCCTTTTGTGATTGTATTAGTTTTCACTATAGAGTGTACTTTGAGGCTATGTTGTAGCTTTTACTGTATTGATCTCAAGGGAACTATTTCTTTCTTGGGTTAGATAACCTCACTTCCCTTGACTGCACTAAGGGGCTCCTCTCTCTTTTTCAAACATTATCTGTACAACCAGTTGGTTGGAGAGGCGTTTTGTCTCGTATACTCTGATTTCCAGAGAAATAGTGGGTTGATAGTCTACAACCACTGTACATTATGGATAAACTTAAAACCTTCGGGTTTTCAGATGACCAACATAATAGACTAATGAACCTTAACCCTAGGGCAGGTGGTACAAAAAGTCTAAACAACAGCAGCCATGAACAACTGGTGAAGATTCTTAACTTAAAAAAGAAGTTAATCAGAACGGAACTTCACGCAGAGTTTCTCATAGACTACCTGAAATCAGGAGTCATACCGATTGGACTTCAAGTACGGAATGAACCAGGTCTCTTTGTCGACCGTCCCAAATTCATCTTGACCTGGACATTGATATCCAATCATTGCAGCCGCGATTGGTTAATATTAATCATAGAAACGGCACAAGAGATCATATACATAGAGAAACAAGAAATAGACAAATTGGAAACTCAATTACAACAGTCACCAGCACTTGAGGACGCTAAAAAGAAACTTGAAGAAATTAACCATGATGTAGATGGTTATAGGGAATACCTTACTAATAAGAAACTCAGAAAATTTAAAAAGGATGTAGAAAAGTATTCAGAAGAGGTAGTTTATCCCTATACTAACAAAGACTATTGCACCAACAAAAATGAACCCCGGGGAGAAAGACCCTATCACCAAAGACCCATCTACTCTATAGAGGGAGGTAATAGAAGGATTACATTCTCCGAAACCTCTGGGTCAGGCAGTGAAGAAGAGCCAGATAGACCGCAGGAGAATAGGATTGGTCATAACTTTGATCGGGAGTCTTTTTTAGAGAGACACCCAAACCGGGGACAAAGGAATTTCAGGGGTTACAACCGTCAAGAACCCCCCCGGAACCATCCACCTCAAAACAGCACGAAAGAGTATATTGCAACCAGAAGCAAGCAATATTGGAGGTAGGTGAATTCCCCATAGTTAATCTGTCGAACAGGGCATTAACGAGTGTTGAACAAGATGTACTCCAAAAAGGGTTCAGTTTTGCGCCAACCAACGTTTATTCACTCTTCAATTTGGAAAGTGATCTAAAAAATTTTTTTAGAAAGATAAGATTAAATACATTCTTTGAAAATAGAGACTACACACCTCCCGAGAGCATCACAGGATTTAAACCAAAATCCACCTTTCTCCCTGGCCTTAATCAATTAGACAAAAATGTAGAAATCTTTGAACATATTGTAGAGATAGATATTAAAGCCCTTTATATTAAAACTGCCACCAACAAATTTAACAATAATTTAACAGGTGAACAAAGACAAGCCTTAGCAAATCTACAGAAATGCGACGAGCTAACCATAAAGCCGGTGGACAAAGGGGGAGGAGTGGTAGTTTTCGATACCCCAAAGTACGAGAGTAAAATCCGAGATCTTTTAAATGTAGAGGAACATTACAAGAAGACAAGATTTACAGAACTAGGTACACTGGAAACAGAAGTCACCAACCTCTTAAATAGGGAAAGAGAGGAAGGTCACATTAGTGATAACGAATATAAATTTCTCCTTAACAACCACCCAGCTATCCCAGCAATTTACGGACTCCCAAAGATTCATAAAAACTTTGAAAATCCTCCTATGAGACCTATTATCAGCGGAATCGGTTCTATTCTTGAGCCCTTGAGCCGCTACGTGGACTTCTTCCTTCAGCCGATAGTCAAAAAACAGAGATCTTACCTAAAAGACACAACACACGCAATCACAACTTTTAAAGGTAGAGGGTTCAATAATGCGACCCAATTTTCGGTCGCCTTAGATATTGAAGCCCTCTACACGAACATACCCCAAAATTAAACCATAGAAGTAATAGCTTCTATTCTAGAGAGGGAAGATTTGAAAGGAGGTACCGGCCATTTCATCATGTCCTGCATCTACCTGATCTTGAAGAAGAATTTCTTCCTCTTCAAAGATGAGCTCTATCTCCAAGTTAAGGGGACCAGCATGGGGGCCACATGGGCCCCCAGTCTGGCATGTTTGTACGTGAGCAACTTCGAGGAGAGGCATATCTACAATGAGGTTGCCCCGTACTTTGAGAACATCTCCTGCTGGCACCGCTATATAGATGATACCATCTTCATCTGGAGCGGTGCCAGTGAGGACCTTGTTTGTTTCTTAGAATGGCTTAACCTTGGTGATCCCAATCTTAAATTCACGGGACACCATAGCAATCAAAAAGTCGAATTCCTTGATATTATAATTAAGGAAGAGGAGGGTATTCTAAAAGTAGAATTATTTACTAAACCTACCGATAAGAACACTCTCCTCCTCTACTCAAGTAACCACCCCAAAGTTCAAAAGGACAATGTACCATTCGGGGAGTTCTTGAGACTTAGAAGAAACTGTACAAACTTGGACGATTTTTACAAACATGCAGAGAACACTAAGATCAAACTGAAAAACAGAGGCTATCCAAACAAATTGATCAAACATGCACTTAAACGTGCACGGTTTTGTGATAGGGACAGTCTGCTAGACCCACAAAGAAAGACAAACAAAAAGAACATACCCCTAGATAGGATAGTATTCGTCACGCAATACTCTCATGTGAGCAACCAAATCAAAAACATTGTCAATAGACACTGGAAAATCTTGAACCACAATAGTGAAACCCAACTTAACAAACCATTGTTCTCGTTCCGCCGGAACAAAACAATAAGGAACAGTCTAGTACACACGTACAAAATTCCAACAGAGAACCAACGTACCCTGTCGGGCAACCTGGTTTCAGGAAACTACAAATGCGGAACCTGTTCGGTTTGCCCCCAATGCATCATAGGCAACAACTTTGAATACAACGGCAAGAAACTCATACCGTCAACTTTTAACAACTGCCATAGTCAGAATGTGGTATACCTACTGTTGTGCCCATGTAACTTGGGTTATGTTGGGGAAACTAGCAGAGAATTGAGAACACGAGTCCTAGAGCACAAATCTGCGATACGCACTGAAAAAAGTAATGTGCCCCTAACAGAACACTTCAAAACTATGAACCATTCCTGTGAAGATATCAGGTGGTTCATATTAGAGAAGATTAGGATAAACAGAAGAGGAGGGGACATTGAGAGAATTAGAAAAGTCAGGGAACAATGGTATTTCTGTTACCTAAACACCATAGTTAAAGGCCTGAACACTCGGTAAGATTGGGCAAAGTGCTTGTAACTGCTTCCATACCGTTTGTACTACGAGGTCAACTGAATGGAAGTATTCCATCTCGCAGACACATTCGCTGTAGGCCTAATGTGTCTGTAAACCATCCTCCCAATCTTAGTTATACAGATTTATAGACAACTGACACTAGTTTACAATCTTGTAGCAATATCGTGGAATATCAATCTGTATTCATCCAACAGCATTTCGTTTGAAAAGCAAAACTTAACTCACAGACACATTAGCCGTGTACTCTGGGATTCTGCTATCCAAGCAAATCCCTACACTGTGGAAGAAACTATCATACCGCATGTAAAAGTAAGAGGGCAAGCTCTGAACCAATCCAAACTTTACATTTATTACGGCAAGTTCCCTTTAAAATCTTCACCAACACGTATACACGGCAACACGCCGACGTAACAGCGGGGGACCAGAGAGGCAACAGCATTCTTGTTAAGGGGTGGGACCCTGACCTATCCAGCCCAGCCAATCAAATTGTAGCAGCAGAAGGTGCAAGATGCAAATCTTCATGCTCCCAGCCCCGACTGTGCGATTGGCCCATTAGTAATGTACTCTAGCCCAATCGCGAGATCGTTTAGTGTATTTTAATACCGGCGGGAAGCCGTGTTTGTTGTATTCAAAACGGAACCCCCATTATCAGCGGGAGCGTTTCTCCCTCGGAGGTAAGACTCTTGCCCGTGCAATTTCTGGAGGAAGAGAGAGTAACGAGCCTTCTTTTTTCATCTTTAGTGAATTCTTTGACTGTAATCCATCCCTTTTCCTCCCCTCACCAGGCTAATTTGTCCCAATTACTTTGGCGGACAATTTTACCAAACGGTAGCGCGTCAAGAGAAGTTCATACGAAACCCTGTTAAACCCAGGTATGCAATCTTCTCTAAACAAGGAGGATCACTAATTAGAGTATTACTAGTAAGGCTACCATAAACATATCTCTAATAAGCGGCTGGCTATTCTATTCAGGTTTCGCCAGGACTCACATCTTCAAAAAGGAAGAGCAGCTTTCCTGTTTTCTTTTACCAACTACACTTAGTGAAACTTACAGCGAGCGCCTGCAACAGCAGGTATGTTATAATAGGTTTAGTGAATTGTAACAACTTTATGAGATAAAATTGATCGCTAATGATAGTATGGCTCTTCCCTTTAGATTTCGCTAGGACTTTTATCCATAAGTATAAAAAGGGTAGTTCCTTTGCTTCTCATACAGACCTGTGAGACGTCCGGCAAGCCCTTGCAATAGCAGATATGTCTGCAGAAGCCTTCAGGTCATGTAGCTAGCAAAACAGCATTCCAGACGTTGCCTTATTTAATCTTTTAAAAAAAACTTTTTCAATGAGAATACAATAATCTACAAGATACCCTATAGAGATCATAAATTCCAGTTAACTGTTCCAAGTTCCCCAGGTAGGTGTAGATCCAGTATAGGCATAAGTTCCCATAGCTTTGCCACTAAAAGATTAGCAGGGTATACCAAAGGAATAGATAGAATACTTTTCTATAGAAAATTTCTTTTCAATAAATTTGCAGAACCGTATTTCAGAATCCTTGGCATACAGACAGTCCAACAATAAGAGTGCTAGTATCTGCACAGCAGAGAATCGCTAACTTCCAGGAAACACTTTTATAGGTAAGAATGCCTACCATTAATCTCTATAGTCAAGAGGGAAGAAATAGGAACCTACTAGGGACCTAGTCTAAATGAAGGCCCTATGATGTTTACTAGTTCTGAACTAAGGGAGAATGTTCTGTAGCAAGCAGATATAGAGACCGCTACTTAGTGCATATGTAGATACATAGCTCTCCCTATGGTGACACTACTTAACTAGCAGGTGACAGGGAGGCTGTATAGACCCATACATCGACTTTTTTACTCTGCAAAAGCGAGTGTTAAGGCTCTTCTTATAATAATATCATTCAAGATGTTCATCAATGAGGTTACATTGAGGATAATGTGAATAATGTATAAAGTATAACATGTATGCGTGTATAATTGTATGCATATCTATTGTAGGTTATCTGTACAGACCCTTCAGTACGACAGACAACAAAGAAATGTCTTGATAAAGGTGGACTCCATTCTCGTTCCGAATCACCGAAACGCGTCGACGCCAATTCTTTGTACAATTTAAGCCTCCTCCTCCTATGTTTATATTCAAAATTGATTGTGGTGATACATAGGTGTGAATATTCGACAGCTTTAAATGTACCAATTGTATTTTACAAGTTTTGTGTTTTACACTTTTTGTCTGTCTCTTCAATTGTGCAGGCCACAATAGATTGTGTTATTATTTGTATGTCCTTTTTAACCATTTGATTAGGTAACCATGATATGTATAGGTATGAAATGATTTGTTTTTATTCTCAGTTGCACAATAAATTTGTTGTATTTTATACTTTTGTGATTGTATTAGTTTTGACTATAGAGTGTACTTTGAGGCTATGTTGTAGCTTTTACTGTATTGTTCTCAAGGGAACTATTTCTTTCTTGGGTTCTTCTTTTTCACACAGGAGAAATGGAAGGGGCAGAATCGGAGAACCAACCTCACTGGAACCCCGTACCCTTTTCTTCTATCGTCAAGGTGGATGGCCCGACTAGACAGATAAGAGATCTGCTTTCCTTAAATGAATTTTCTTTTTACGTCTTATGTCAATTGTTACTCTGGGAATTTTTTCTCACATACACAAATTGTTTTTACACATGTTCCTTGGTGGATGACTGGGTGTAGTGTTGATGTATTGGGAAAGGCTGAGAGTATTCCTACATGGAGGGGCACGTTTTGCTAAAGGTTGTCCTTTTAGGGTACTTTGCCAAAGGAGTAACTACTCTTAGGTATATATCGTTTCAGACCTAATTGATTTAATTTCTGAACATTGACAGGCACTACGCCGAATACAATGTTTCATGCAGTAGAGGGTGGTGGAGTTTCTTACCATATAGCACGGTTCTCCCACACCGGACTGGTTTACATTAACGCAGTCTGTTTAGCGGTTTCCAAAGTCACTAGGCCGAGTAGAGTCTGCTCTGGTAACACCTCAGGTTCCTTAATAGTCTCTTTTTTAGACTCCATGATTGAAATGTGTATATCCTGTATAAAACTCGTATATGAATAAGACTATCCGTGATATTACAATAAGACTGTTAACTACAAGCATTTTTTGTATGGCAATCTACACGTTACAAAATGGATGCCGTATATAATATTGTCTGTCATGTGACTTCAGCACTCTGGTAAAATCACAGAGTTTAGCCCCTTCTAATGTTTGATTCAATCTCATTAGTGGGACATTTTATCAACTTTGGAAATGCATGTATGACGCAATACATATTTTCATTACAAATGTCATTTTGTATGCTTTTAAACATTTGAGTGTATCATTACAACACTACAAAATGGATGCCATTTGGCCGCAAGACTACATGTACTTCGTAGTCCCCCCTTGATTTTTATATCTCCTATGTATTGCCAGCCCATTCCCACGAATCACTGTGTGACCAAGCTTGCTGTGCAAGCGAAATGCGTAACCTGGATTAAAATCGACTTCTGGTGTTTGCATACCTCTGAGTGATCGCTTTATTTGTGTACCTAGAATTACATATATATATATATATATATATATATATATATATATATATCTCCACACAAAAAAAGCCCCAGGTTTGAGACGCCACACCGTTGTGTAAATTCACCTCTTTATTGATGGCTTAACTGGATTAAGCAGAGTCCTTGCAACAAACTCTCAGCATGCCTCTCTTTGTTGGAGTTTTTGCGATCGTCACTTCAAAATTCAAACATGTTTCGGGCTTCCCTTGCCCTTGCTCGCTGACTTGAGGCGGCGGGGTCACAGTAAATTTATGCAGCTCACATGTTCTGCTTTTAAATGTTCCGCCTTCACGGGCGTGCGCTGCTTGGCATTATGGTAAGTTGAGTGCTCCAAAATAACTCATTAGAGAAAATTTGGACCCCGTTCAACTGTTGCTAAAATGCTTAGTGCCTTGTTGTAGGAAAATGGCTGGCATCCTGATATTTTGTGAGTTCCACCAACATGTCACAACGTCTTTCAAGCGCCTCCATTCCCTAGCACTCTAAGACCTGCTCTTTGCAGTGGGGCGTCTCCCGATCTGAGCAAGACCATAGTAAATCCACAAAAAAAGAGCCCCTAATTTGAGACGCCACACCGTTGTGTAAATGTACCTCTTTATT